>NC_091138.1:36295725-36977726 GCF_041381155.1 Argopecten irradians | reverse complement strand
CACTCTCCCCCAGTTGCTGAAGGTTCGTTCCTATTTCAATCCTAATTAGATTGCTATGGAATGTTCCATGGGAACCACTGAGATGGCAGCCACCTTCAAAAGTCGTGCACAAGCACGTCTTCCCCACTGCCTGGGACCGTATACGGCTGATAATGTATATAAGATGGGGTTTTTGGTAAGGGATCCACTCTCCCCCAGAGTGCTGAAGGTTCGTTCCTATTTCAATCCTAATTAGATTGCTATGGAATGTTCCATGGGAACCACTGAGATGGCAGCCACCTTCAAAAGTCGTGCACAAGCACGTTTCCTACTGCCTGGGACCGTATAGGCTGATAAAGAATGACACGATGGGGTTTTTGGTAAGGGATACGAGTGCTGAAGGTTCGTTTCTTTCAAACCTATATTAGATTGCTATGGTGTGGGAACCACTACGGCAAACTGTCGTGCACGACTTCAAAGACCTGCCTGGGACCGTATACGGCTGATAATGTATATATATGGGGGGTTTTTAAGGGATCCACTCCACTCTCCCCAGAGTGCTGAAGGTTCGTTCCTATTTCAATCCTAATTAGATTGCTATGGAATGTTCCATGGGAACCACTGAGATGGCAGCCACCTTCAAAAGTCGTGCACAAGCACGTCTTCCACACATGGGCCGTATACGGCTGATAATGTATATAAGATGGGGTTTTGGTAAGGGATCCACTCTATACGTTCCTATTTCAATCCTAATTAGATTGCTATAATGTTATGGGAAAAAAACTGAGATGGCAGCCACCTTCAAAAGTTTTGTGCAAGGGTCTTCCCACTGCCACTCTCCCCCAGAGTGCTGAAGGTTCGTTCCTATTTCAATCCTATTATTTGCTATGGATTGTTCCATAACCACTGATGGGGACAAGTTCCATGATTCATATTTCCTATTTCATTCAAATGTTCATCACCACGTCTACTGAGTATATGGCAGGTAAGGGATCCACTCTCCCCCAGAGTGCTGAAGGTTCGTTCCTCATTTCAATCCTAATTAGTTGCTATGGAATGTGGGAACACACTGAGATGGCACGCCACCTTCAAAAGTCGTGCACACACGTCTTCCCCTGGGACCGTATACGGCTGATAATGTATATAAGATGGGGTTTTTGGTAAGGGATCCACTCTCCCCAGAGTGCTGAAGGTTCGTTCCTATTTCAATCCTAATTAGATTGCTATGGAATGTTCCATGGGAACCACTGAGATGGCAGCCACCTTCAAAAGTCGTGCAATACAGCAAATTTCCACTGCCTGGGACCGTATACGGCTGCACGTCCACTTCCCACTGCCTGTTCCTATTTCCCGTATACGGCTGCTGATAATGTATATTAGATGGGGTTTTTTAACGTTGCTAAAGTTCCTATGGGATGAGGCAGCCACTTCAAAAGTCCACAAGGTCTGAAACTGCCTGGGACCGTATATTCGGCTGATAAATGTATATAAATGGGGTTTTTTGTAAGGGATCCACTCTCGCCCAGAGATGCTGAAGAAGGTTCGTTTCCTATTTCAATCCTAATTAGATTGCTATGGAATGTTCCATGGGAACCACTGAGATGGCAGCCAACCTTCTCAAAAGTCGTGCACAAGCACGTCTTCCCACTGCCTGGGACCGTATACGCTGCTGATAATGTATAGTAATAGATGGGGTTTTTGGTAAGGGATCCACCGGCTCCCCAGAGTGCTGAAGGTTCGTTCCTATTTCAATCCTAATTAGATTTGCAAAAGCCCTTGATCAGAACAATGAGTTCTTTCATACCTACACGTGTAATACTGGCTGGTCTAGGGTAATACACTCATGTCGCCTGATGCTATATTGCATGGCTACCCATGCCCGTGACGTCACAGTGTCAACAAAGTTTTTATGTTCTAGGTATAATTTTAACATTTTTGTTCCAGAAACTAGGCTTGATTTACTTTAAAAGATACAAACAATGGGATTTGCGTTTAAAATGTCACGCAATTTTCATCATTTCCAATCATAGAAGTAAAAATTTAGATGAAATGTCGAGGTATTAGAGAAAAGCCTCGGGTTTTATAATATTTTGTGACCTCGGGTAGAATATCCATATCCTTCATATCCACTTTCAAAAGTCTTGCACGAGCGCGACATCACATCGCCTGGGATCGTATACGGCTGGTAATGCATATAAGATGGGTTTTTCACTCTGGGTACCCATCTCCAGTCTCATTCCCCTTTAAATCCTAATAAGATTGCTTTGGAATGTTCTGTGGGAACCACTGAGATGGCAGCCACTTTCAAAAGTCGTAAACGAGCACGGCTTCCAACTGCCTATGACCATATACGACTAATAATGTATATCAGATGGGTTCTTTGGTCTTGGGACCCTCTCTCCCACCAAGAGCTCAAGGCTCATTCCCCTTTCAATCCTAACAAGATTGCTATGGCAAGTTTCGTGGGAACCACTAAGATGAAAGCCACCTTTAAAAGTTATGCACGAGCACAGTCTTCCCATGTCTGGGACAGTATACGGCTAATAATTTATATATGTATAAGACGCGTAATTTGACCCGGAGATTCAGTTTCCGACCTTAAGCGAAGGGCTCGTTCCCCTTTTAATCTGAATATTGAATGTTTTATGGGAACCACTTAGATGGCAGCAACCTTCAAATGTCGTGCACGAGCACGTCTTTCCACCGGCTTATAACGTTTATAAGATGTGTTATTTGACCCGGAGATCGGAGTTTTCGCTCAGGGCTGGTTCCCCTTGTTAGTATTATGCTCCAAATGAATTATAAAATATCAAATTCTTATATTTTACTTCTTATACATCGAAATTAAAAAGAAAGTAATTGTGAGTGCAACTGAAGATTTGATATCAGTAAAATAAATTATTACCGACATTAAAACTTTCAGATGATTTATAAACATCTGTGCTTTAAATATGTACTTGAAAAATCCAAAAACATTATAATTATTCCAAGGAATTAAACAAAAATATGACAACATATAATTTCGATGCATCCGTCAAAACAGGTGACGCTTGAATAATGAATAACTGTGTAACTTTCCTTTACCCGGCCAGAAGTAAAGTTAGACAGTTATTAGTTATTTGAATAACAAATAACGGATTACGAATAACTGTTCAAATTTAATTCGCTCAGCATATTGTCCAGCTCAGTATCTGAGTCGGACTCACTTGTATTTGGTTCCAATGTGTCTTTGTTCGCAAAACTGTCACTATCCACTCCCATCCACCGATTCCTTTTTTACCACAGTGGCCCATACTGGGTCGTGGTCTAACTCACGGTTTTGTACGTTTTTTAGTTTGATATATTTAACATTTTCAAAGAACAGTTCAGGAGAAACTATGAAATAATCTATGACTTTCCCCTTTCTTCTTTCTGAAGGTTCATACTCAGAAAGACTGAAATCCTCGGAGACGAAACCTCTGATCAAATCAATGTTGATGTTAAAATCACCACCCAATAGCACAGCGGCCTCTTCTCTTTCAGAAAGCTCCTTCAGGTAAACCTGAAGATACTGAAACTGTATTTTCTTTTCTGTATCCGACGCACGATGCACTCCATGCCAGGACACAACAAGTATTTTGAATGTCTCTAAAAATGTAGATCCATTTTGTTCTAAAAGTCTTATAGTGCTGCGTGGTAATGGTGTGAAACCTTGAGATACTTTCCCTTTCCTTTTTAACTCGTCTAAAGGCCTTTGTAATTTTGTTTGAGCCAATTCTTTCAGGTCGAACCTTTCCGAGTCGTATATTATACTGGCTTCATTGTTTCCAGTGTATACATACCGATCTGGTAATGGAGTGTCTTTCCATGTCTTCCCTTTGATTCCTTTCCATCGGAATTCTTGAACTAACAGAATGTCTGGTTTGTTTTCCCGAATTACATAAGCAATGTGTTGTCGCCTGCGGAGTGGAACATGTTCATCAACATTGCTATCGTCCCCGTTGCCTTTACCCCCGCTGACGTTCATAGTAATAACTTTTAATGGTTGCTCCAATAATTCGACGGGCTTATCATTGAAGTATGTACATGTTGCCATGATGATGTGTCAGTTGTAACTATGGCTATTCAGAACGTCTGAAAAATATGAAATGAATACAAAGTTACAACTTAAGATAATAAATCTATAACCATGCTATTACGGTTGATATCCAAGACAAAAGACCTGGACGAGATACACTATATTACAGTGTTTCCATTGATATGATACCTTGTAATCACTAAAAGTAGATAATGACGAATGACATAGACAGATTAACCTCGTCCTGTGGTATAATGTAATTGATATAAAATATGTATACGTAGTTATACGTGGTATGAATATGTATATTATCAGTCCATATATAGGTTTTAAAATGACGCATTTCTATTTACGCATTATTTTAATAGTGCACGAATCTAGTAGCTATGTATGAGGTTAGATTCTGTATTGTGAATTAACCGTCAGTAAATTATAATCTAAATCATTAAATACTCAAACCATGGTTTCTTTGCTTCAACTATTATTAGCAGTTTATATTATTTACATGAACAAAAGCTACTAATTCAAATATAAGATAACACAAAAGACCTGGATAAGAACAATGAGTTATATTAACTTACCTGCTATCCGTGATTAGGTTTATACTATAACAAACATGTCCTACACTGAGTGTCAGGTCGTTTCAGTAACAAATCGTTTCGGTTACATTGCTGAAGTCGTCACCGAAACGAATTTTTATCGAAACATCTAGAATTCCTGTTTGGTCATTTAACCTATATTTACGTATGATCAGACATATATAAATTTCAATCTGCCATACCCTACCATAGTGTATTGCTTGTACAAGATCTGAGTACATAATCAATACTTACCGCTTGTGAGTATTTTCTGTTGTTGATTGGACTGACGTTTCTGTTGATCTGTGCCACTCACAATTGCACTTATGTCTTTTTTTTTCTGGTTGTTGTGAAATGTCCTGGTCGAACAAACTAGAAATAGCTTCCTTGTGAGGATTTCCAGTTACATGTAGGTACATGTATGTGCTGTAACATAGATATATTAACTTACCGGCGTTTTTTCATTGAAAATTTTATGGAAATGATAGATATTAGTTTTTATTACTATTCGCCCCGTATAGTTTACCTTTTTAAATGTCTCAAGATGTAATTATAATGCTGCGAAGAAAAATTACAGTAAATGTTTAGCCCCGCCTTCTTATAAATATTGAATAGAAAGGTAACGAAAAAATCACGTGATCATTATTCGGAACACATCAAAATGGATACCGAGTACCTTACTGCAAAGTAAAAGAACGCTTTCGATAGAATTTGCCCCGTAGAAAAGTTTCAGTTTATTTCATAATGTGAACTTCCCCCAATTAGAATAAACATTAACTATGAGCTATAGAAACTGTGCCGTTTGTTGTAATCGTCACGACAAATTGTTTAGAAAAAATGGCGGGGCACCATAGGGGTAATTATTTAGTGTGTTATTTGCCATAATTGAATTAGTTCTGCCTAGGGGAGCATCCTTGATTGAGGAACCATTCCTTGTATCGAATCAGTAAACATACTTAATGGTGACTTGGCTACTCTATCGCGATGGGCAAACCGTTGGTTAGTGACGCTTAACGCATTAAAAAACTGAGTTTGTATATGTTTTTTTTATTTTTCTTGAAAAGATTTGTAAATAAACCAAACATTCTGCTCGATACTATATCTGTTACTAACTATAAACATCTAGGTATACTCTCAAAGGGAAATCTGAACTGGCATTCGCATATTTCAGACATCATTTCAAAAGCAAGCTAAGTTCTCAATATTTTACAGGCAATATTGTAACTTATGTTATACCTCGTTCATGTCTTGAAACACTTTATAAAACGATGGTAAAATCTGTTTTGGAATATGGAAATATTTTGTTTGATAACTGCAGCCAGCAAGAATCAGACCTAGTTGAAAGTGTTCAATGAAGGGCGGCACTAATATGCACAGGTGGATACAAAGTCACCACATATACTGAACTTCTGGGTGAATTTGGGTGGGAAAAACTTAAAGATAGACGAAAAAACTTCAGACTTAAAATGTTATACAAGATTAAGCAAGAAATATGCCCAGCATACCTAAAATTTCTCTGTCCAATTTTAACTCACCGCACTCAAAACTACAATTTTAGAAACACAAATGCTATTCTTCCTATCTTTCCTCGAAATTCATTCTATCATGAATCGTTCTTTCCAAAAACTGTCAGAGACTGGAATAAATTACATGAATCACTTAGAAGCAGTTCTACACTTACATCTTTCTATCGACCATTATCAAATATATCAACTCCACAATCTAACTCCTTATTTACATGCGGACACGGGAAAGGTAAAATAAATCATTCCAGACTTAGAATGGGACTCAGCGCTCTAAATAAACATACACACTATTATCATTTAACTATTAACAAATTTTGCGATTTCTGCCTTACTTTTTCTGCAGACGAAATTCATTTCCTCCTATTCGGTGTAAAATATAATCTAATACGTTCAAACATGCTCCATGCTGTATGCCATATAATTGCTCCAAATGTCAATCCTACCCTAATTGTAGAGTTGATGCCCCTTGTCTTGGTCAAAATGCTGTTATTTGGATCAGAAACCCTTAACGAACATCAAACAAAGCCGTATTCGATAATGTTTCGAGTACATTGTAAAATCAAGCAGATTCTGATGAATGCGCCCTTCCCCCTTTATTTCCCCTATTTCTCTCACATCCTCTATCTTATCCTTTCCTATTGTGTGTATTTCTATTTGGGAGATTGTGTGAGAGTGTGTGTGTTTGTTTGTCAATATTTGTTTGTAACTGTATATATATATATAAATATATACAATCGCCTGAAGATGGCCTGAAAGTGCCGTATTGATTTTTTTTATTCTTAATATCTACTGATGCACGTCTTTTAAAAGTTTAAGTATATATATATGTGTGTGTGTTTGTTGTTTCATGTTGAGGAGAGCATCTAGTAGCCTGTAGGCTGTACACAATACTCTTTAAGTGAATAAAGAATTAAATAAAATTATATTGTAATTCATTTGTGTAAGCAAGCACACACATATACACATGTATAGATGTGAGTATATTGGCATCATATGTACCATCAATGCATATGTACATGTATCTATTCGCTGATAACTAATGTTTTACACAATTCCACCAACATTGATGGTTTTATTGTGGTGGTTGGCAGTGGTGTACTTATGATCAGTTAGTGAAGTTGTATTACATAATTTATGTTCAGTGAAAGATGTTGTTTAGTTAATTTTGTAGCAGGTACGTATGCATGTACAGATACATGTAAACTGTGATAGAATAGGAAGGAGATGGAGCTATAGTTACCAGTAGAATATTCCATTGTGTGGGAGAGAATGAGTAAATCATTTTGTATACATTGTATATATGGTATTGAGGGGCAGTTACTCTATACATAGTACATTGTAAATGAAATGGTGTGTTTGGTCATATAATCTGTGTGATGTATAATATCACTGTAGTGTATATTTATGCCACATGATGGTGTGTGGTTTTGTATTATAATATTATAATGTTCTGGTGTATTATATTTATCCCGCCTCAGACAAGAATATTGTATTCCTATTTGTTAAAATGACGTCACGTGATATCCAAGATATAGTCGTATCAGGTTAGTAGAAATCGTATCAGGTTTGGACGATAGAGTTATCGTTCTTTGCCCCTAACGTCATTAGCAACAAGATGGCGGTCAAGTAACGCTTCGCGACGACGGCACTCAAAAGAGATGGAGACACTTAGAGTGACCCATGCTGTAGTGGCTAATTAGCCACTTCACCTAGCCGGCCGGGCTTCGATCCCCGGCACCAGTCATCTACCTGGCCCCAAGATCACGAAACAATCTTTAGTCTAAAACAGTCTTAAGCTTAGACTTAGCCAATCACAGATGGCGTTACAAAAAGTTACGTCATTTTTGGTTGGCTAAGCAAAAACTGATGTCTAACATTGTTTCATGACCCTGGGGCCAGATCTCGTGGGTTTTCTCCGGGCACTCTTGTTCGCAAGCTTTTATTCGGGCCATCGAAAATTATTTGTATAAGTTATATACATTTGTAACTTGTTTCTGATGTAAAATAAATAAAGTTTAAATTATAAAGTAAAAACAATTAATTCCTGTCAACTGGTGATTAAGTCATGTGATTTTGTTAATGGTAAATGTCACGTGTTGACCTAATTTCTACCACTTATGACGTCATTACAGTACACTTGATGAATTCTTTATCTGTAAAATAGATACTGGTAACCTTGATGACGTGTGTTATCTGTCCTATATGTACTCTTATTGTACAAACGTACCGCCTAACGGAAAACATAAAATGGTCATCATCCTTTTTTAATTATTCCTGGCCATAGCATTATAAACAGTTACTGAATTCGTATTTGTGATGTTTATGAAAACACTTTTTGTGTGAAACTTATCATTTTGGGGAAAAATCAGTGTTTTGACCTAAGACAAAATTCAATAGATTCAATTCGTTATTTTAATAAATAGTAAAATCTTAGAAATTGTACCATTGAGTCCTTCGATGTTGGTACAGTTTAGAATTAACCCTTTTACTATCTATATATGCATAGCCAGGTTGCATCAGTGACGGAAGGAGACCCATCAAAACACAGACTGTTAAAATCACTAAATAAACAAAATGAAAGCAACAGAGACCTGAGAGAAACGAACAGAAACAATTCAGAATGTTGTTACATTGTGGTTTCATGCAAATGAAAAGAGGGTGACCAAACGAAATCTGGAACAGAGACATAGGATGGGCATGAGAGCTGACCCACTCTGGAATGGCAACACTGTAAGTAGTGAATTTAGTTTGTGAGTAAAATAGTCCCCTGAATATATATTCACCTTGAAACATCGATGACACGAAATAAAAATAAAACATTGCAAATAAGTTCTGTTTTATTGCAAATTAATGTATGTAGAATTATTTTCGTTTCCATTTTTTATGTTTTAGTAGTACTAATATATTGCCATGCACAAATTATATGTGTTTTCTAGCATGTACAAATAATATACAATGTTATAAACATTAATGTGTTAGTGTTTTAGTAAACACAAAGAATGATTTGAAAAACAGCATGTAAACCGTGAAAACCCCAAGAGACAATTGTGATTATTATTTTTGGGGAAAACGTATTTGAAGAGTCTTTTAAATGCCGTAACAAGTATTTGTAATGATTAGTATTTTTGCGTGACAAAACCTTTGGACCTTTTTTTCGCCATGCGGTTCTTACTTTTTTTATAGATTGATTAGACATAGCAATTTTTTTACATAGAAATACGCCTATACTAGGAAATGAAATGTAAAATAAACAAGGCCATTCTTATCTAGCTCAACAGATCACCTGGTGCTTCAAAAGGCCTTTGGTGTATTGAGTCAGTAATAGTCATACTGCCGACTGTTACACTCTAAAATAAAGCATGCTGTTTGTTCTTTGGCTGATACTGGCCATTATGGAGCTAGTGCCTATCTCTTACTGCCGGATTAGCACTATTTCTAAACCTTGCTGTGTGCCGTCTCACTTCCGGTGTGTAATGGACGTGACAGGAGGATACACAGATCCTACTTCCGGGAGAATGTTATTTGTAGATGTAGGTAAATATACTGAAAGCTTCATTATTGCAATAAAAAATTATGTAAGTGGCAATCAAAAACAAAACACTCAGAAACTGAGAAATAAAATTTGATTTATAACAAAAGTTCAATTATCGAGCTAATAATTTTATTCTGAAACGTTATTACACTATGAATATGATTGATATTTTCATTATACTCACATTATTTTGTATTTTCTTTAAGCGTAAAGTCCGTCTGTATAACGATTATTCCTTGAACGTCACCAGAACCGACACTGACGTGACACTTCCAAGCGGGGCAACTTTCGTTCATTCAGAGCTTACGTTTTATAACCAGGTAGGTAATATCTGTAAGCTAGAAACTAAAAAGAATTAAACGAAGAAGCAAAGTAAAACTAATAGATTGCACACTTAAGATTCCATGAATTAACTGTATTCGTGTAGGGAAGCTTTACGAAATTTTTACTAGGTCATGTTCCTATCGGAAAAATACTCATGAATCAGCTATAACTTAATTTAACTGAGCAAACGTTTTGGATTGAACATATATTTTGTATCCATGGTATATCATGAACAAATGTCACTTCATGTTTTAATATTATACAATGTGCAAATGATTTAGCCTGT
Source organism: Argopecten irradians (assembly GCF_041381155.1). Taxonomy (NCBI): domain Eukaryota; kingdom Metazoa; phylum Mollusca; class Bivalvia; order Pectinida; family Pectinidae; genus Argopecten; species Argopecten irradians. The sequence goes on along the minus strand of NC_091138.1, from coordinate 36,967,444 downwards.
AAAAATAGATTTTAAGTAAAAGTGCTGCGAAATAGTTTGACAGATCGTGCCACATTTTGGCTAAAAAGGGTATATAAACTTCACGATTCAAAGTTTCACGATCCTGTAACAATGTACCGCAAAAATAAATGGCCATAACGTATATCTGGCACATTCAGTTTTAATTCACCGACAAAATAATAAACTATGCATCAAATTCTTTTTATCCATTTCATGAAAAAAAAACTTTAGGTATACAATATTGTAGTAGCAAGTATGGTATCTTAAATACGTAAATTTGGCAAAGTATGGAAATGAAATGGCTTTCTTTGATATGTATTTTGGTTGCTGTGAATGCTTTGTTTTTGTCTTTAGCCTAGAGTATGTCTTTTAATTCAAATGTGAGAAAAACTGGGCCGCGATGGCCGAGTAAAGATGTCCCGACATATTACCACAAGTTCCTTTTGAATCCTTTTTCAGCATATCTCGTATAAAATTGACGGTGATCGGTGTCAAACGGATCATATCGCCGCTCTCATGCAGGATAAGTGTATCCCAGGTAACAATACCATTATGGGTACTATAAACCAATGTTTATTCGCGAGTGATTTACTTTCGCGAATTTCGCTATCCAAGTAAAGTCGTGATAGTTTATCTCCGCGAATTGATATCTACTATGTACATCATCTGTATTGTATAGGAATTATCATTCCATTGTTAAACCGGGAATATCAATTTCCTCGAACTTATTTTAAAATGGAAATCGCGAAAGTTAATAGCCACAAAAAGAAAGTTGGTTTACAGTACACGAAACTTGTGTCTGTCATTTCACCTCCAATCTTAATCCTTTGAGTTTTTTTTCAAATGATTTTTATGTCAAAGTTCAGAACTTCGTCATTTTTTCTCTTTCATTCTTTTTATTCTCCGTATTTGTCACAAATAATATACAAATATTACAAAGAAATGCATATGAATTAAATAGAATTAGTATGCATTAAAAAACATTTAAAAGTGTAAATTTCTGTACAAAAACAGAGATTTTTTTTAAATGTATACATTAAATTCACTCACCCTTTCTCACAGATGCTGTATTTTATCAAAAGTGCAACATTAGTTAGAAATAAGTATTTTATATGTGTTCCAGAACTAAGTCATTTGTTCGCCTGGTATAACACAAATTAACATTCAGTAACATATTTAAACCGTGTTTAAATGGTGGGTATCACCGGGAATAAATTATTAAATTCCATCAACCTTTAGTCCAGTAGGAAAGGGTTCGAAGAAAAATAGAAATTATTCGATACATATTAAACTGTCCTACGTTGTACAGTGAATCAACTTTCTGTCGTGGCTATTTTTAAAAAATAGTTTAACACTTTGAGGGTTTTAAAGGGTAAACAAACTCACGAAGATATACATTAGTAGATTTACATGTAAATTCAAATCAATAAGCGATGAAGGCATTAATTTGTAGAGATAAACTTTCACAAATACTATGATCGCGAAATTCGCAAAATTAATTTGCACACGAAAGAAAGTTGGTTTACAGTACATGTATTTGGCTCTGAGGTAGATTAAAATCAGTTTTACAAATGTTCGTAATACAGATTAGCTGAACATTGGGTTTAGATCGTACGTTATTGCAATTTAATGTCTTAAAGCTGCATCATATGTTTTCCTTTTCAAATTATCTTGTTTGTTTTTCTAACAGGTCTAATCTAACTCTTTTAAGAACAAAACTTTGCTTTTCTAATAACAGGTTTAATCTAACTCTTTTTTCGAGAATAGATGATGCTGTGTTGTTAGAGACGAGTCGTATTGGGCAATCAGGTCACGACGGCATCAATGTTAGCACGTGGCGTTACGTCACTGCTGACAACATCACAATTCTGCGTGCTGTGACGGTCGACCAGTGCTGGCCTATTTACCAAACAGAACAAAGTGTGTCGTCCAATGGAGGTAGGTTAAAAGAAATACTCATGAAATTGACTTGTTATTTAATAAGATTTAATAAGATATTTTATGGACGCAGGCAAGTAACATGCCTCTATGTCCATATCTCATACAATGAAATACAATGAAATAATATCCATGATGTACAATTAGTAATTAAGTGATATCAATTATTAAATGAAGTTAGTTAATTGGCACGTCCGTGTTCCATTTTATAGCTCCCCAAGTGGTTGTATTTAAGTTCCAAATTAGCCCAGTGCTTGTCTAGACTTATCTCGAAGTCTCTTATTGTTGTTGAGTTTATGATATTTTCTGGCAAACTGTTCCATATATCGATAGTTCTAAATCCAAAGGAATATTTCCGTATATCTAACTTGCAATGTTTTTTCTTTAATTTTTGCGAATGACCTCTCGTCCGGGATGCGGTATCATGCTCAAATATTCCAATGGTAACCCTTTCGTCATGGAAATTGTTCATTATCTTGTATACATTTATGATGTCTCCCCTCAGTCTCCGGTAGGATAGTGAAGGTAAACCTAGCCGCTTTAATCTCTCGCTGTAGGGTAGATCTCTAAGCCCTGGAATTAGTTTGGTTGCCCTCCGCTGTACTTTTTCTAAAAATTCGGTGTCCTTTGTTCTGTATGGATTCCAGACGCTTGCAGCGTATTCTATATGTGGTCTTACTAATGCTTTGAAAAGTTGTTTAAATGATATTTCATCTATGTATACAAAAGATCTTCTTATAAGTCCAAGAATACTATTGGCTTTATTGACTGCTTGTTGAATGTGTAGAGAGAAATTTAGATCTTTGTCCACATGCACTCCTATGTCTTTTCTCGATGATATGTTCTCAAGATTAATTTTATTACCTCCTGCATCTGTCATGTTGTACTTCCGACTTTCATGGCTTTTTCCTTTTATGGTTAGAACCTTACATTTCAGCGGGTGGAATTTCAGTAGCCATGTGTTTGACCATTCTTGCAGTTTGTCCAAATCCGATTGTAAAGCCTTTTTATCATCTTCATTTCTAATTTCCCTGTAGAATTTTGTGTCATCGGCGAATAGGAAAGTATTTGATGTGTTATGTTTCGGTAAATCATTTATATAAATCACAAATAAGATCGGACCCAAGACACTGCCTTGGGGAATTCCGCTCAATACTGGATAGTCCTTTGATGATTTCCCATTCACTATTACGCGTTGCTTTCGTTGACTAAGAAAGTTTTCCACCCAATTAACTATTTTCGCGTTTATTCTATAACTTCGGAGTTTGACGATTAATCTCTTATGAGGCACTTTGTCAAAGGCCTTCATGAAGTCCATGTAGACAACGTCTATTTCTCCTCCATGGTCCAGAATATCGGTCCAATCTTCTAGTACCATCAGTAGTTGTAGAACTGTTGACCTTCTTGCTATGAATCCAAACTGTTTAGCACTGAATAGATTATTTAGGTCCATGTGATTGACTATTGCATCTCTGATTATCTTCTCCATTGTCTTTCCAACTACACTTGTTAGGCTCACCGGTCTGTAATTTCCTGCATCTGATTTTGAACCCTTCTTGAATATAGCCGTGATGCTGGCTTTCTTCCACGCCTTAGGTACTCTACCTCCATGTACTGATTTGTTGAAAATTATACGAAGTGGTTTACATAGAATTAATTTTAGTTCCTTTAGTAATCTTGGGTGTATCTGGTCTGGACCCTGTGATTTGTTGCTGTCCAAGTTCCCCAGCAATTTCATTATTAACTCCTCGGTACATAAAAGTTCATAAGAGTCATGTTTGATTAGCTTATTATCCAAAGTTGGCATATCTCCTCTAGGTTCCTCTGTAAAAACACTACTGAAAAATTGTTGCAAGTACTTCTGCTTTGTCCCCATCCAACACAGCAATTTTTGAATCATCTCCGTCTAGACCCTTAAGTTCTGAAATCCCTGTTTTTACCTTTCTTTTCGAGTTGATGTATTTCCAGAAACGTTTCGGGTTTCTTTTGACATTTCCTGCAATGTCTTTCTCCATATCTCGTCTCGCCTTCCTCAATGCACCCTTTACCTGATTTCTGATTTTAGTATATTCTCTGTATTTCGACTCTGTTCTCACTTCTAAATATCGCTGCCATGCCCTGTGTTTTTTGTTGATTTTCTTTCTAATGTTCTCGTTCAGTGGAAGGTATGGTTTATTATTTGCGTTGTGCTTGTTGCCTTTTATCAAAGGGATATGTTTATCAATACATCTATTCAATATTTCAATGAATTGTTCGTACATACTGTCCGCATCTCCTTTTAATATTTCCTCCCATGATATGTCTAGATCCTTGCGCATGCCAGCATAATTCCCCTTATTATAGTTTCGGCGGCTAAGAGTTACATTGGACTGTTGACGGTAGCATGTAAATTTGAACTTTAGTACCAAGTGGTCGCTGTGCCCAATGGGACTTTCATGGATGATTTCCCTGATCATTTCTTCTTCGTTTGTCATCACCAGATCAAGTATGCTTGGTTCGCTCCCAATTCTTCCTCTTGTATACTGTCTGACGTGTTGAGTTAGGTAATTATCTCTCAAACATTCTATGAACTGCTCTCCATCTGGTCATTCACGGAGGTTGAACGGTCCCAATTAATCTTTGGGAAATTGAAGTCTTCCATTATAAGTATGTGAGAATATCCGTTCGTTGCTGTGACTGAATTAAGTAAATCATATAGTTCCTCCATATTTCTTGTGTCCGTATTTGGACTTTTATATATACAACCAATTAATAATGAATCCTTTTCTGTGAGTTTAATTTTGACCCAAATACTCTCTTTAAATGAAGATCCAGTAATCACCTCCACAGCTTTAAGATTTTCTTTAACATAAATTGCTACTCCTCTGTGATGATTATTTTCATTAATAAAGATATCATACCCTTCAATACCACGCTCTGCCTTGTTCATTCATTATTGAGAGATTTAGTAAGGTGATGCCAATATAGTATTGTGCAAACCTGGACGAATTCAACATACCAAGAGCTTGGGCTATTTTTTTCAATCTATTAGGTGGACATCCTCGACACTTCAGGGGTTACTACCACTGACGTTATATCTACCCCGAACCATTTCAAAGTAATCAAAGTAAAAATGAACACATCGGAGGAGATATATAATTTGTTCCTTTGATGTGCAATGTCTCCTGAACTGCCTCCAGTTTTACAATAAGATAGCCCAGGTGTGGATATAACGTCAGTAATAGTAACATCTGTAGTATCGAGGATGTCTGGTGGAATAACATTACAGTACCTTATTATAAGGTATGATTTTACTATAAAAAAAATAACTATGGAAATTACTAACAAAATTTTCAATTTAGGCCATTCATGAATGCGATATCACAACCGCATTATTGACTAGTTTTTTGAGACAGAAATATCAAAATGGAACATAAAAATATTAACCTTCAAGTATCGTATGACCATGGTTTAGCCAATACTCGGAAATGACTTGACAATGATTTGGGGGTCTGATATATCAAAATATGACAAAATGTTTTGATTTTTTTTTTTTTTTTTTAATCACATATAAAAATATTCTATTGTTGTGTGTACATAAACGGATAGCAACAATATTATAAACAATTCGTATCAACTGAGTGGATTGACGTGTATTGTATAAACTAATTGATATTTCTTGATTGATAATTGTCATCATGACTATACATGTATTTTACCATTACATATTACCACCCTCTCGAACGCCAATTGAAATATAACTATCTCCATATTTGTTTTTACTCACCCACAACTTTAATTTTATTCCACTCGTATACATAATTACTCATCTACCTATGCCACTGCATCCCCATCACCCATTCCCCAGGGTTCCTTCTATCACAAACTCCCCCGTTTACTATCATTTACCCAATCGCTGTAGTAGAGTTTCCCCACTATCTCGTTAATCTTTTTTACCCTCATGCATAATAAAGGGCGTGAGGGTTTCCAAATGAAACACCTACTATCAATAGGGAGTCTGCTATCAAAAGGTACCTACAGAAGATGGTACTATTGTTTAGCAAACACCTACCGTAGTACAAGTATCCGAATGAAATCAAACAAACGTAGGTGTAGTTGTAGCGACAAATACAACAATCTACACGTACATACGTTTGTATCAGGGAAGGTCCTAGAGGAGGGCCAATTAGGGTTTAGGGGAGCTTTGATTACATATTGGTACATTTCGCACCCGTGTTTAAGTAATATTCAATAGTTATAGTTTATTCGATTCTGGCAATGATCCATTTTCAAAAAAATGTTTATGTACTCATATCCTAGTCAAACATTAAACTACGTTAATGTTACATCTTTAAGAAAGTTTTGAACTTTTAGATATAATTTTGTTTTTACTGTTACGTACAGTACGCATGTATGTGCATTTCTTTAATATATTTCATTTTATTTTGCTTTTCATTTGCCTTCTTTTGAGGACACTATGGTCTTATAATTCAATTTTGCTAGTTACGAGCATTTTCATTGGCTTAAAATTTACTTTATCAGCCTATAAAGGAAAAAATGGCGTCGCCGTTTGTAACGTTACTTTTGATTGGCTGAGATGACGGCGTAATGATTTCACAGACAAAAGAGTCCCAAAATGAATTTTGAATATTGAAGAGATTATCTTTAGTAAATTGAATTATAAGGATTAATTTGAATAGTTTTTTTTTATGTTATGTATATACAAAAAATGTATAACACAAAAATCTGAGTGCAGTATCATCATAAACCGCTTCGCGGTTTAGTTAGAGTACACTCAGATATTTGTGTTATATCTTCATAACATAAAAAAATCTATTCAAGTTAAACCTTAAATAGTGTTGTCGAGGGATGACATAGTACTCGAGCCGCAAAAGATGGTATTAATGTTTTTAGTACATAACAGATGGGGAAAAATAATTAAATGATGGGATAAACAATTATGAACGATCAACAATAACAATTTCTTTAAACGAGTGCGGCCACGTCTATGGTAGAAAGGTCATGGTCTGGTCGAAGGCGTCTAGGTATATTTTCCAGGCAGAAATATTTGGAAATACTCACTGCATCTTTCATTGATTGTTCAATTCTGACGTACATGACAAAAAGCGCGCCAAACGATAGTCTAAAGGGAAACCATAGTCTCGGGATTATGGGTAAATAGTGCCCGGGGACTGAACCAATGAAAACCCGAGAAAAAGTCATGTTATATAATAAGATTTTTATCTAGACCCCTATAGCTAAAATGTCTAAAAATGGTCTGTGTTGTGTCCAAATTGATACAGTAAACTGTAACTAATTCTCAGACTCCCGTGGTAGACAGTTACCGGTCGCAGTGATCATGAGTCTTACGTACTTCATCGTCAACGACGATCGGCAGTTTAAATTAATCACTGGATCCGGACCCCTTTTGTTTTGAATAATAATCATTATCTCACCATATCCACATGAAAATATGTCGATAACTGTATATTATCTTACATACTTGTATGTAATTTCCACATTTAATACAAACATGATAGTGATATTTTGATATGATAAAAAGATGGTAGAGTATTACTTATTGAATGTATTGAACTTTAAACTGAAATTAAGCTCCTACCAAATATTCTTCTTCTTCCATTGAAGTTCTGGAGCTCTAAGGGTAGAGTACAATTGACACCTAGTTGCAAACCAGTAGCATCCTTACATACAAAAGACAAACGGCCCCCTCCCCTTCCAAAACTCATAATTATAACTTGCTCCTCATCCGTATGGCCGTTTTTCATTGATACATTACACTGAGATGACACCCTCTCTAGGCATCCCTGACCGAGTCACTTGAGCCAATTACTTGCAATGTATGCCTTTTGGACCTTTTGTGTCAAATTAAGTAAATCCTTGCGTATTTTAGGTCACCTGAGACGAAGTATCATATGACCTATTCTAATTGCATTTTGTCCGTCGTCGTCCGTCGTCTGTCGTGCGACGATAAACAATTTTATAGTTTCGACTTCTTCTCCAAAATTGCTGAAGCAATTTCAATGAAATTTTGCACAAACCTTCTAAGGCATAAGGCCAACCAAAAATTTTGAATTATATGGTCCCCACCCGCAGGGGCTGTGGGAGGGGTCAAAATTGGCTAAAATTTCAAAAATCTTCTTCTCCACTCACAGATGTGGTAGAATCAATACTCTTCATAGATAGAAAGGTCTTAAAATATATGATCCTGGGGTCTCTCGTTTCCCCCTGGGGAGGGGGTTAAGTTTACTATAGTTTATATAGGAAAAACACATATTTGAGCATTATTTGGTCATTTGTAATAGGAAATTTGTCAAATGTTGTCAGAATGATCAGTTTGAGATGGCCATTGGATCGTATTAATACGATTCAATGGCCATCAAATTAACTAATTAACCAATTGTCCATGACTGACCCCCAGGGGACTTAGGGGTGGGTCAAAAGGAGTCATATAGGCTAAAACTTCAAAATTCTTCTTCTGAAATTCTGGAAATGGTATAATCAAATACTTTTCATAGATGGAAAGGTCTTAAGGTCCTTTACAAAAACTGTGAATTATATGATCTATAGTTTACTATAGCTTATATAGGAAAAACACATTGATGAGCGTTTTTTTGCTCAATTTTCATAGGAAATGAGTCAAACTTGGTTAGAATTATTAGCCTGAGAGAGCAATTTAATATCATATCCATATTGGTCCTGGCCGATCCCCTGGGGGCAGAGAGGCGGGGTCAAAAGGAGTCAAGTAGGCTAAAACTTCAAAAATCTTCATCTTAAATTCTGGAAAAGGTAGAATCAAATACTCTTTATAGATGCAAGGTCTTAAAGTGTTTTATAAAAATTGTGAATTATATGCCCCTCCGTGGGGTCTCACGTTTCACGCTGGGGAGGGGGTCAAGTTTACTAATAGTTACTTTTAGTTTATCATATGAAAAACACATTCATGAACATTATTTGCTCAATTTTCATAGGAAATGAGTCAAACTTGATTAGAATTATTATCCTGAGATATAGCATTTTAACATCCATATCGGTCCTCGCTGACCCCCTGGGGGACCAGAGGGGCGGGGCCAAACAGGGTCAAAATGACTTTAAATTTTCAAAAAAAAATCTTCTTCTGTTCACAGGTTTGATGGGAGCAAATACTCTTCATAGATTAAAAAAACTAATTTAATTTTTAGTGTTTACATGTATATGTCTTTGTTTCATTCTAAACGAACTCAAATGACTGTTAAGTGCCCATGGGCCTCTTGTAAAGTATATACTGTATCCATCAATTATTGAGCTTCGGCGTCTTATAAATAAAAGGTTTGAACAATATTTTTTTTTAACTTTTTATACAGTCCTCTCATCAATGGAGTACATGATATCCAATATCGAACTGGGGGAAGTCCCCGATTTAATTGCCACACCGAACATCTGTACGAAGACTTGAAGACTACAACATCGAGACTGGGAACATAATATAACATATCATTGCTTACAATCATTGGTTCATCTTATCAATTGTATTAGGTCTGAATTAAATCAAATTCTTCTGACAAATTGTTGTGTTAGTTGCTTTTTTAAGCAATACACAAGATTCAGATTCAAGTTTCGAATGCACGCACACTACATGAAGATGCGCCTTAATTAGCTGAAGTCTGCTAACAAATGGTGTCTATCGAGAATTAACAGGTAATTATCAACCAATAATGTAACATTTGAAATTTAATTTTACCCTGGTAAATCGTACTTTCGGTATATCGAAATCGAAATTCCCTCTTCGACAATATGGGTAGTACGAATGTTACTCTGCCGAAGCATCTGGTTCTATTATCTATATCTTTTATATTTTGGTCATAACATTTGCATCAGATAATCACAAGTATACGACATCATCTGACTGGCGCTTTTTCGTGTGTTGCTGTCCTCGTTTTAAGTCTGAAAACCTAGCGTCTATGATAAGATTTGGTTTCTCATCAGTTTCTCATCAATCCAACATCAATGGAACGGCTTATAGTGATACTAGTATGTTGTAATATTTACATTGATGGTGATATTTTTTTAATGCCGATTATTTAATTTCCTTTGATGGTAATATCTTAGGTATGTATATATACAAGTATTGTCCTAGGTTGATGGTTGAGGCTTCGTGGGATGGTTTTTTAAATGTTCAAATTGTCAACATTGACCACATCACCTGGGAGAAAATTCCAGGTCTCCACTATTCTGTTACTGAAATCATTTCTGGCTGTATTGAGGCGAAAGGGGTTTTTGACGATTTTTTTTCTTCTTCGTGTCCTCTTATTCCAGTATGTCTCATTGGAGAACACATGTTCTCACTTGTAACGATAAGGATTCTGTTGATAGTTTCTCTACCTTGTCTGTCTTTAGCCTTCTGTATTAGAGCGTTGGGATATCCAGGACATTTAATCCATCTGGATAGGAGAGGCCCTTAATTTTGGCCAGTCTTTTTATACCACTTCTTTGGATATTTTTTTTTTTCATGTCTTTTTTTTTTTTTTTTTTTTTAGATGAAGCAGTACAATTGTGTATTCCGAATAAGGCCTTACCATGGTCTTGTATTTAAGCATTGAAGTCATTATTTTTTAATTTCATCGGGGTATGAAAGAAATTTTGTTTGCGAACTGTGTGAATCCGCATAGCGGATTCTCACAAAAGTTTGCAAACAAAATTTATTTCATACTCCGATGAAATTAAGAAAAATAGTGACTTCAATGCTTATAATTAATTTTCCAGGCTACTTTATAAAATGAAATACAAATGTACGTTTATACGTACGATTCCATTGATTTTTTCCAAGGGAATATTTTTTCCGAATCGATACGCAACGTCAATGTTTCTATTGTGACGTCACGATAAGGTCGGGTTTCCGCGCCATTCTCGGATTTTTTTTTTCTTTTTTTTTTTTTTTATCGTTGAATGAAAAAAATGAATGGGCCAATCAGAAAGCCAGAAACAAAGAGAAAATTGAATATAGAGTTGTGAAGGTTTGGTTGTCAAGAGATGTGAAGGTTCTGAAGATGATATCCATGACTTGATTTCCCTTTGGTGTAGCTTTATTGAATTGATTTGTGAATTTCAATGTGTTGTCCACTGTGACACCCAGATCTTTCTCACTACAGTAGGCCTATTTGTTTTTCCTAGCTGGATTCTATTGTTACCATCTTTTAAGCTGTATTGTTACATGTGCCTGGCTCTCAATATAAATGTAAATAAAGTAATTTCGACTGTTATCATATGCAATTGATTGAGAATCGTTACAAATGTACAAATCCTCAGAAACTATTGACCGGTCAAGACGTACCATATCGTTCACATATATTAGAAATAATATGGGTCCGAGGACATATTCCATTTGGTACTCCACTTTTGACTTTTTGGTCTAAGAACTGGTTCCAGTTGGTTACTCTTTGGTTTAATCCCGATAGAAACTCACGTATCCATGGCAATAGTTTGCTTTTAATTCCATAGAACTCTAGTTTGTGAATGAGAAGTGTAGCTATATGACCAAGGATTTATAAGTGAGATACGTCATTGTATGTGACACTTTGTTAAAGGCCCTGCTAAAATCCAAATAAACATGTGTAGAGATAGTAAATGATCGGAAGCCCTGGAGTATCGAGGATGCACTGTTATTTGCTCCGATTTTGTTTGTTGTTGTTTTTTTGTTTTTGTTTTTTTTTTTTTTTTGTACCAAAATAAGGTCACAATCAAAATAAAATACGCAGATATGTTATATAAGAAGTAATTTATTCAAATTTATTAAAGTTATATGTGCCGTATTTTTCATACTCACGAATCAAGATGAGCTTTTGATATGTTATTTGTTACCAAAAGTTACCAACATTTTGAGAATTGCAGTATTTTCAATGCTTACGTTTTAATTTTACGAGTACATATATGAGCTGAAAATGATTTTTGGCAGTTCTGCCAAAAATCATTATATGTACATACTGTATATAGTGAAGTGAAATGAGTACATACGGTCGGACCATAAAGCCAAATCGTGGTCTACAATTTCATTTAGCATTTTTATAATGTTATTAGTCATTGTAAAGTGATTTCTGCGGGTATGTTTCCATATAAACATACATAAGGCATTAAAACCAACAATTTTACAGTACTTAAATTCTGTGTTGCAACTAACGTTTGTCAGACATCTGGAACCATTTGAATGATTTTCACGGCTTAATTCATCAAACCTTACGGTTTTCAATAGATTAATGAAGAAAAAATAACATGTCAAAATTTTCGTCCAGTTACGGCACATATAACTTTAAAGCATTCGAAACTTAAATAATTTATCCTAATCGCGTTATAATTATATTATTGCTGGTCCGTTTTGATGTTCGGCTAGAATACCATTTTTATCCCCTGTAATTTAAAGGGGAGTAACTCTAAGTTAGTTTACAGTTTGCAACCGGCAAGATGGCTTCGCAACGTGACACGTCCACTATTTGTGTTTTTGATGTCGACGGAACACTCACGGAACCACGTCTTGTAAGCTATGAATGAAGTTAGACAGATTAAACTTAATTCATTTCCACGTGGGAAAGATTATCAATGTCGCTAATAAATGAGTTATTTTCATCGGACCCAACCGACATGTGCTAGTGTTTGGTGTAGTCTTGTCTAACAGTTAACATGTTTGACTGTTTGCTTCTGTGTCTGTTTGTCATGCAGTGTTTAAACTTACAAATGTATATCTATACACAGTATACTGTATATCTCATGATCATTACAGTAGCTGTGTTATGTCTAACTGTTATACCATGTACAATGTAGTTCACCATGTTTCCGCAACAAATTTGTCCAAGCATATAAAACTTTATATAGATAGACATACATGTCAAGTAAAAATTCTAATGATAAATCCCCATGATTATGTTTTTAAATAGATTATACCTGTCATACTTCATTATAAATACATGTACAGTACAATATAATTCAAGACATGTACGCTGTGTGACGAAAAATAATTTCCTATTGCATCATCTAATAATGCTGTTTTAAAAGTGTGGGAAATGATTAATCACTATACTATAAGCACCACTCCTCCTTTTGAAGCCTCAATTTCAATTGCCCGGGTGTAAATAAAAACCAAAACTGTATAGGTTTGCAATAATTTTATCTTATTGAGCACCTTTTTTTTATTTATTTCTTTTTTTTTTCATTTTTTTTTCAATTTTTTTTTATATGCTCTGAGCGCTTATTGGGTCAAATACGGTAGCTGGTTTATCTTTCCATATGTACAAATGTACATACATGTATTATACCTGAGGATGGCCACATTTTGAAATTCTAATACAGAATACACAGTATATTGTACAAGTGATGGTGATATAATTAATTGTTTTTTAATTACAAGTATTATTTTTTTTATTTGCCTGCAGAAAATTCAACCAGATATGGAGGAATTTCTCCAGAAATTAAAGAGTAAAGTCGACGTGGCTCTAGTCGGGGGTTCAGATCTGGTAAAGATAGAGGAACAGATGCAGGATCCCAAATCAAATGGTAATGTGGCCAAAATCATCATTTTAATATGTGCAGATAATACTAAAACTAGGATATCGGTTGAACTTTTGAAATAAAACAACAAATGTGATACATCAATGGTAAGAAAAAACAACAGCATTACTAAATGTGGAAAATCTTCTACATTTGTACTTCATCATTTTGTGGATATATATATAGTGATACACGTGTTCTGTCTGTTCATTTGAAATATGCATAATGGAAAATAATTATTTATCCTTTGTTTTCATAATAAATCTGGATTTCTGATAGGCTGATATATTTTTTTCATTCCACTATTTTATTTAGAATATAAAACTGACAAAATTCTTGTTTGTCACCATTTTTGGGTAATATATATATAGTGTTTGTCCATTGCACACATTTTAGTTACATATACACTCTTAAATTAGCATGTAAAAACACATTACAGTTATGTGACCATAACAGCCATTTTTTTTTTTTTCAGAATCTGTCACTAAAAAGTTTAATTACGTCTTCTCTGAAAATGGTCTTGTTGCTTACCACAATGGAGAAAAAGTTGGGCAAGAGGTAAAAATATAATGTCAGGAACATGAAATTTCATTCAAATGTTGACTTGTTCAGACCAGTGAGTCAATCTGATTAAAATACAGATCCTTATAACTTCTCCGTTCAATAGAGGATCTGACAACATCCCATAAGGGGTCATGTTCGGATGACGTTTTAACCATGTGTACTTCAGATCAAATTCATTTTCTGCACATTGCTACGTCAATTGATAACGCCATTTCGTCCCAGTATACATATACATTTAGCTTTGTTGTGTTCTTTGGACAAGATTACTATGTACACGAAAATAATTTGGAAAGCTTTTTCAAACTATTTCTTCCCCAGTCAAGATTCTGAAAGTAGCAATTTGATTGGCCATTTTTCAAAGGTCACCAGATAGAATGTGACCCCTAGTGGGATGTTGTTAGATCCTCTTATGAAACGTACCTTGTTAGTGATAATAAAGTATCTGTACTTTAATCAGACTGCCAGTGATTATACTTCAATTCTTTTCAATACTTTTAGAATCATATTGCGATTGAAATTCAACATGTAAGATATTCCATATATAACAACTCTTTTGTTAGGTCGGAATATTATTGAAACCATAATTCTGATAATGAAATTGTTCATAGGATTTAAACAGATGCAAATATTTCAACAAATGATACAAATCTATTTTTCAATAGAACTTTATAGTAACTTTTCAATTACCTTTTTCAGGACCTTCTGAATTATGCTGGAGAAGAAAAGTTACAGAAAGTAATCAATTTTGCCATGAAGTACATGTCAGATATTAAATTGCCAGCAAAAAGGTAAGACCTTAACGATACGAGTACTGAAAATAAATATGACATCTCTTCCAATTCCATTGATCCTGCACAATATCTGGTGAAGCTTTTCTAATCCTCAAATACAGTTATTTAGTAAATTTCACTCATTTACTCTGGACAGTGAAGGCACAACATTCTAGGATGTTGAAATCATAGACATTCTTGATATACAGAGTCCTCACTAACAATCCATGTATAAATCGTGTGTTGTGGTTCCATCAACCCATATTTTGTGTATCAATCAAGTTAAAATTGATAGCACTGGGCCCAATTTTATGAACATTCCTTTAATTTAAAAAAATCCTTCAACTTAAAATTCTCCTTAGAAAAGCATTACAGATTTAAAGATAGACTCCTTAAGATTTTCTTCTTGTCTTCTGCTATATGCTTTTCTATGAGGAATTTAAAGTTAGAACTTCCTTAAAGTTCTGGAATGATCATGAAAATGAAACTGGGCCCAGGTTAATTTTGACTACATTAGAAAGAATGTAATTTTTAGGTCACCTGAGACAAAGTCTCAAGTGACCTATTCTAATCGCCTTTTGTCCGTCGTCGTCGTGCGTCGTTACCGTAAAACTGCTGAAGCAATTTCAATGAAATTTTGCACAAACCTTCTAAGGCATTAAGGCAAATCAAAATTGTGAATTATATGGTCCCCACCCCCCAGGGGGCTGTGGGAGGAGCCAAAGGGAGTAAAATTGAGTAAAATTTCAAAAATCTTCTTCTCTACTCACAGATGTGGTAGAATCAATACTCTTCATAGATAGAAAGGTCTTAAGGTCCTTTACAAAAATTGTGAATTATATGACCCTGGGGTCTCTAGTTTCCCCCTGGGAGGAGGGGGTTAAGTTTACTATAGATTATATTGGGAAAAACACATTTTTGCGCATTATTTGGACATTTGTAATAGGAAATGAGTCAAATGTTGTCAGAATTATCAGTATGAGATGGGGCCATTTAATCCTATTAACAAATTTTCTAATGACTGACCCCAGGGGCCTTAGGGGGCGGGGTCAAAAGGGGTCAAATAGGCTAAAACTTCAAAAATCTTCTTCTGAAGTTCTGGAAATGGTAGAATCAAATACTTTTCATAAATAGAAAGGTCTTAAGGTCCTTTACAAAAATTGTGAATTATATGACCCTGGGGTCTCACGTTTCCCCCTGGGGAGGGGGTCAAGTTTACTATAGTTTATATAGGGAAAACACATTTATGAGCATGTTTTGCTCAATTTTCATTGGAAATAAGTCAAACTTGGTTAGAATTATTAGCCTGAGATAGCATTTTAATATCATATCCATATTGGTCCAGGCCGACCCCCTGGGGGCAGTGGGGCGGGGCCAAAAAAGGTCAAATAGGCTAAAACTTCAAAAATATTCTTTTAAAGTTCTGGAAATGGTATAAACAAATACACTTTATAGATGAAAAGGTCTTAAAGTTTGTTTATAAAAATTGTAAATTATATGGACCCTGGGGTCTCCTGTTTCCCCTTGGGGAGGGGGTCAAGTTTACTATAGTTTATATAGGAAAAACACATTTATGAGCATGTTTTGCTCAATTTTTCATTGGAAACGAGTCAATCTTGGTTAGAATTATTAGCCTGAGATAGCATTTAAATATCATATCCACATTGGTCCTGGCCGACCCCCTGGGGGCAGAGGGGCGGGGCTAAAAAAGGGTCAAATAGGCTAAAACTTCAAAAATCTTCTAAAATTCTGGATACAGTAGAATCAAATAATTATAGATGGAAAGGTCTCAAGATGTTTTTAAAAGAAATTGTGAATTATATGACCTTGGGGTCTCACTTTACCCCCTGGGGAGGGGTCAAGTTTACTATAGTTTATATAGGAAAAACATATTTGTGAACATTATTTGCCCAATTTTCGTAGGAAATGAGTCATACTTGATTAGAATTATTATTATCCTGAGATAAAGCATTTTAACATCCATATCCATCCTCGATGACCCCCTGGGGGACCAGAGGGCGGGCAAAACAGGATCAAAATGATTAAAATTTCAAAAAATACCTCTAAATTCACAGGTTTGATGGAAGCAAATACTCTTCATAGTCTAAAAAGTCAAATTTATAAATCACTGACCAACTTCAAGGCCCAGCATATAGTGTTTATATGTCTTTAATTTGTTCCATTATTTGTTTAATTATATATTCTAACTCAGGTGATCGTTAAGGCCCATGGGCCTCTTGTTTTAATTAATTTTAGTATTATTATGTTTATTTTAAGAAAAAAAACAATAAGTAAAAAGGATGTTGATTCTTTGACTTTACAGAGGAACATTCTTTGAATTCCGCAGTAGTATGATCAACATTTGTCCAGTTGGTAGAAGCTGTTCACAGAAGGAGAGGCTTGAGTTTGCGGCATATGATAAGGTTAGTGCAATATTATTACTGCTAAAAGAATTACATTAACATCCATACAAAAATGTAAGACAATTGATAATTACAAAAATTAATGTATAAGTAAGAACTTCTTAATCTCCCATGCTCATGGAAATACAAATGTATAAATACACATATTTTGTTGTGTTTGTGTTAGATATTTAGGATGTTTCAGGGATTCTTGGCCATGTGATTACAATCAAAATTGATATATAGATATCCCTGTAAAGCTGCAGTAATCTTGTAAAAGCTGAATTGCAGTGCATTGTTGAAAGGTTAATTTGACCTAGACCTCAAGGTCAAAGGTCTTGTTTTTTTTTTAATTTTCAAAAATTCTAAGTGATAACTTTAAACTATTTAAGATTATGTTATAAAGCTTTTAGGATACAAGACCATTCTTATGCTTACTTTGAATTTCAGGAACACAAAATGAGAGAAAAGTTTCAGACTGCCCTGAGAGAAGCATTCCCTGACGATGGTCTGGTATTTGCCATTGGAGGCCAAATCAGCATTGACGTCTACCCTGTAGGATGGGACAAAACTTTCTGTCTTAAGTTCATAGAGAAGGGAAACTACAAGACAATACACTTCTTTGGTGATAAAACAGATCCAGTAAGTTTATTGAGTGTGAATTTATATGGAAATTAATTGTTTGTTATCATACGAATGTCATTTAAGAAAAAGTCTATGTAAAAGGTACATTTAAGTCTGAGAGAGTTTTAAAAATTCATTTAATATCGGTTAAAAACAGGTTTCAGTTGTTGGTATAATACAAAGTTGTTGTTTTTATAAAATCAAAGATGCATAGTAAATGAATGTTATTTGTTTTGTTTGTTTTAAAGTCTTATATATAACCAGAGTCATTTAAGGACATGTTAGGTTATATGGTTGATGAAAGCTGGAGTACCGGAGTAAAACCACTGACATACAGTCATGACCAGTACCTAGCAACTGCCCCTCAAAGGATTTAAACTTGAAACCCAGAGGTGGGGGGCTAGTGGTAATATATGTCTGAACACTGTACTCTGTCACCTAATGAATGTTAAACAAATTTATTGGAATCTGTTCCAGGGTGGCAATGACCATGAGATATATAGTGATCCAAGGACGATAGGACACAAAGTAGCCAATCCAAAGGATACCATCAAACAAGTCTCAGAACTGTTCTTCAAAGACTGAGAAATCAGAAATCCAGCAATCTCACACTCAACTTTCACCAATATATTGGCATGGACGCTAGCTGGGAAATACAGCTTACACTTTTGGGATTATTCTGTAGGGTTCTAATTAGATAGAATAAGTCTTTCCCCAGGCTCTGATTTCTCCAAACAAAAGTACAGACTTAAGTCAAAACTGAAGTTTTTCTCCTTATATAACTTGTGTGCAAATTTTTGACTTAAGTCATGCTATGATTTTTAATTACTTTGTTATGTAAAATTGTTTCGAGAAATTGAGACTATGTCTGTGACTTCATAACACCTTATATATTTCTTTCCGAAGTCTTTATTTATTTCAGTACTTATTTATTTTTCGTTTTTAATTGTGGGATTTTTTAAATGAGAGTTTAAATATCTGATCTTGTGAGCAGGTAATACTATAAGTTGGCATGGGGCAAAAAATTTTGTAGATTTCTTTAGAGAACTGTACAGTAAGCTCAGTATACTATCACAATTAAATGTCACAAGAACTACTCTGAAAAAGGCTTACCAAGGAATATAAAAAAAACCAGAATAGGTGATTTACAGAATAGATGTGTTATGGCTTTAAATAGATTCATCTGCAGGAAAAGAAGATGGCATGTATAGGTGACTTAGGAAATGTCAGAAAGAACCAAATATATAGTGTCTTTTGTTTTGCATAATCAAGTACATTTTGTTATATTATTCACTTCCAGGGATATTATTACAGAAGTGTGTTCGGATGATGTATGGATTGTGCAAATTGTGAAATAGATCGAGTGGCATCTTATGTATAAATTTGTGTTTTGGATATCTGCATGGCTGGTTATTATACATGTAATACAATGTGTACATGATTGATATTTTGGTATGAGAAATGTATAATTGGAATATATATATCATGTAGATTACAATGGTGACACTATACTTGCAGATTGAGGCTTAATGCATTTTTGTTTAATATTAATTTTGGGAATAACTTTTTCATAATACAACCAAGATGTACATATGTATACATGTATATGTAATTACGTTTAATGCATTTGTTGATAGTGACTTGAAAGATGAAAAGATTTATCCATTTTGAAAGATGATGTATAAATGTCAATGTTGAAAATGGTTCAGATGTGCAATGTCTTTGACAAGGTATTCCTATTTTGTAGAGATCATTTCTAATTTCTGAATTCCATGAATCTCTAAAGAAATACAGAGATGTAGATAATGCAAAATTAGCTATCATAACATAAAACTCAACCTTTTATAGTACTATATACAACTGTATGAACAGAGCAGAGACAATTTAATAATCAAAATAAAGGGCCCAGTTTTGCTCCGATATTTTATACTCAAAAACTAATGTGAAAAGCTGAAAGATGAATGTTTAGATTTAAAATTTGATGTAACCATATTTTCTCTCTTTCATACTGTTATGTTTAATACAAGCTTGCATATTCATATTCTGTTGTTATTTTCAAACTATCCATTGAGTGCTACTGTGTAACATTTAAAGCGAATAGTCGGACAAACAAAGGCTTAAGTCGGTAAAAATGGTGTTAATACATCCTGTATAATTTCTTATGAAATAGAAAAATAAAAACTCCTATCAAAATTGCTCTGTATGCGAAGAAATTAATATATATTATAGGAATCCTAATACGTCTTCCCGACCGGCTATCATTGCAGTTCACTCTTAACGCACATCCATGCAGCCTCGTTTTCAAAGAGTTAGGCGAATTTATATTTAGAACTGTGCTAAATTTACATGGGGCTTCCCTATAATTTCAATGGTCAAAACTGGACACCGTAAGCGGAACTTGACCAACATTATGGTATACAAGGACTTTTGGAAGGCCAAAGAACGTATTTAGACTGGTTTCCTTTGCCCGACTATTCGCTTTAAATTACCAATGGTAACCATATATTTATTTCATTTATTTGAGAGGAAATTTAGGTAGGTATCGATTGTGACCTCAGGATATTATGAGCACAAATTACGTCATTTTCCTCCAAAAATATGATATTGTACCCGCAAAAACATGACATAACAATCGGTATCTACCCGCAAGGGCAGATAACTCTGTAATACACTGCATGAGCGAAAGTTGATGCAATGTTACAGACATGATCTCCAGTACAAATACGTTTATGTAGAAACTTATAATTAAGCCTGTTTAGATGGTAATGGTTTATGTTTCAACAAGTACTAGATAGCTTCATAATAAACTATTAAATGTACCGATAAAATGCTTTGACACAACTTTGTACATGTCTAACTATATGAGAGAGGTAACTGATGCAATTTTTATTGAAAACCTTGAATGCTTGTATGTTAAAATAAAAAAAAAAATGAGACCAAAAACACTTGTGGGATATTAATTATATATACACTTATATTTCAATCTATGCTAATATTTCTTTTGTTTTGGAAAATTTTTATTTTTGATAATAATTTATCTGCCAAATTTTAATTAAAATCATATTAATACATTTTTACTGTGTTAATTTATATTAATGTTTTTCACCAGGACAGCTGTCTAATGTTTTGGCCCATTTACAGTACAACATTTCTTGTACACATGATATGAGCCGTCAAATTGTCACAATTCCTGGCAAGGGGAAGTAACTCTGATATATCAGAATGCATACCATATGAAATGCTGAATGTGGTTCATAAAAATCGCCTATGAAATGGACATTTCTTTCATGGATATGATTTGAGATTACTGAAATAAAGTTAAATATGGTATATGTATTTTCCCAAGCCTTGAAGGTTTTATTTCAATTCAACCTAATTGTATCACTATTGATAATATATATAGAATTATGGTAACTGAAAATATTTTTGTTAGAATCTATTCTATGGCTACATTTCCTGCACCATTCAATATTCTGATGGACGTTTAAACTTGTGTTATCAAATATTTCTAGTATATGTATTCATTTTATGTTGAACACTTTACTAGTGTACAAATGAAGAAATATCTCTTGAAAGAAAACTCACAAGACTTAAATCATCTGCTTAACACTTTAATAATATACAACATTTTTCAATGGCTACACAATCCCATCTGATACACCGGAGATGCTTTAGGTAGTTTGACATAACACAACACACCAATAGACTATCTATTATCAGAGCTGTACGATGAAGGCTACACAAGAAGTTATAGAAAACGACTAATTTACTTTCTCCAAGGGCAGCTAATAATCTCCAACAGGGTTAACACACAATCATATGCTCATGCTGATTACATTTAGTTGCAGAAAATACATAAGCACGACTTTATACCAGGTACATACCAATTTCATTTTATTCTGATGTCCGTGATGCACACTAATCTGCATTATTCTATAAAAAGCAAAAATTATGATAGTCATTAATCTACAGTCTATTTCATTTAAAATATATTTTTTTTAATACAGGATTGAGCTAATAATGGATTGAAAGAGAAATAGAATAAAATACTCTTACTTTAATTATGTATGTTATGTTATTCAATAAACTTAAATTAATTAATTTCCTTAATCATTTGTAAATGGTTACAATCAAACAATTTTTACCTTGGGTATTTTCTCTCCATATAGGATCTTGAATTCAGCTGTTTATACAAGATTTATGAAGGAAACATTGAAACTCTCTGGCTAATGAAATAGTCGCTTTAAAAATTGCCTTATTATATTTCCAGTCTGATTTAATAATGACATTTACCAATTAAGCATCATCGTCATGCCATATAGGGGTGAAACCGAATCATTTGTATATGCTGTTTGGTGGCCCAGGATATTGCCCCTTTAAAAGTCTAGCTGTTATGAAAATGTTGCCAGTATTGTTCAGAATCCTTTTTTGACAACTAAAGTTACAAACAGTTACAAATAAGTAATTAAATAAGTTGATAAATTTTTAATTTAACTTGTATACTGTATATATGTAATGTATAGATACAATATGGACAATAATATATATGAGTATGAGAAAGTGGATTGCCTAGTGAGCAGAACAGACTATAACTCTAAAGTATATGTAAGTTTTAAGATTTCCTCTCATCAGTATGATATTATAATATGACGTACAACTATCAGAAAATGAGAATTAACAACACTTAATTGATTTCCTAGCTAATATTTTTCCCAAAAATATTTGGTATAAAGCTCTGTCATCAGTTTATATAAACATTACAAGAATATTTTCTTTATATACACACTACAATGATTAAAACTGAACCAGCTAAATCATTACAATTATACAATTTACCTGTATTTCTTTTCCAAAAACCAAACAGGAAACCATAATGGATTTTACCTGAAGATGACCTGGTTTGGATTTTTTAACACATTATTGTACATGTAGTATGTCATATGACTATATTACCACTCTCTCTTTACTGAATAATCCAGTTTCTTTTATCTCCGACTAATGAATACCTTCAAGATCCAGGAACTTTTCTGTAAATAAATTTATAGTTTCATGGCAACTCCTTTTCATGGAATTTGCAAAATTAAAATGCATGATAAAGATAAGTCGGTTTACTGAACATAAGGTTACATACATATTTAATAATATTTTGTTATAATATTGAAATGAAGATGCATGAATATGTGTTGCTCTTATGATCTAAGTCTTACTGGAATTTTAGGTTATATAATATTATACTGTTAACGTGGATTTACATGCAAAACTTTCACGGTGGTGTTATTTTTGTGAAAGATACACTACAAGTCTTTTACAACAAAGTTCATACATGCACAAAATATCTATTTCGCAAAATTAGCGTAAATTCTCCCCTCACGTAAATTTCTATGCTTACAGTATGACATCTCTTTAGTGTCTTAAGACAAATTAGATAGCATACCCCCTAAAGTAAGTCTAGATATTAATGATATAATACACTATCTACCTAAAACTTCCACTAATGACACAACCTTTCATAGCAGTGTAGAATATAGGTTTTAATTATATATTCCGTATTTGCATATTACAGAGTTATCTACTCTTGCGGGTAAGTATTAATTGTGACGTAATGAGTTTGCAAGGGTAACGTCATACGTTTGCGCTCACAAAATAATGACGTAACAATCGATACCTATCCGCAGGGGGCTAACTCTGTAATATGCAAAGACGGAATATATATATACATGTAACTATTCTTTTAACTGGAGTCCAGAATTTCAAAACATAACATTGAATATATCATTACACAATGTCTACATGGCATTTGTTTCTCAAACATTAAACATATTTACATTGTATTTTGAGCACGAAACAAAATACACTGGAATTTTTCTAGATTGATATAGATTATAAACATGTTCACTAGTATAATAATATATATTGTAAAGTTGATTTTTTAATTCATTGAGCAGCAGTGAATGCTAATTTTATTCAGAATTGTAAAGAAAGTATTCCATGTTTTTAGTATTGTGAGTTTTTAGTATATTAAGGTATGTGTTACCATTTAAATCAAGGAAAAGAGGAAATAAATATAAAATCACTCTATCTGTATATGCTGTCTTTGCATGTCACAGAGTTACCTCCCTTGCAGGTGACTGAAATTCAACTGTTTTCTCTGAAAAGTATGACATTATGGCAATATGCTCCCAAACACTTAATTGATGCAATACCTACAAGCAAGGGCAGATAACATTGTTATATATTGGCCTAAAATGTTCAAGCTATAAAAAGGATATCCCTTTGCTAGCCTTCAGGACAAGAATAATGGTGGCACAGTTGCTCCCTTAAGCCCAGCACAATCAAGGCAATTATAGTTACTTCCTCTTACTTTTCTTTTTGCATTTTAAATAGATTTCCTCATCAACTACAGATGATAATTGAATAGGTAGGAATCATTTTATATATTATACAACATACTGTACATAGAATTTGTTGGTATAACTTGATCTAATATGTGTACATACTATTCAATGATATGTCTTTTGTAAAATGGGTTTCATTACAAGCCACCACTGCAACAAATTTAACATTAGTGGTACTTTCATTTTTGCAATGTTTTCAAATGAAAACTTACACATTATAAATTGATTTTAGATAACAAAAAAATCATTAAAAAAACTGCATGTCATTTCAAAACAATGAAAATAAAAACAAATTTATTACAATGTAGATTTCTATAGATAAAGGATATAAAAAAGAAACTTCCATAAAGCTTATTCTGTATTTGCATATTTAGAGTTATCTCCCTTCTCAGGTTGACTGCCAGTAAAATTTACATTGACAGTACAATAAGTACCTACGTGTAAGGGCAGACAACTCTGTAATATGCAAATAGATAATATAAAGTCTTAAGCATATTATAGATACTGTATAAATGTCAGAAAAGAAAACGAAGAAGATGCTAAATTTTCTAATAGAAATGTAAATGTTTTCATTTTCATAACATGATCACAGCTACTATTTATATCCATTTATATATACTTGTAACAATCAAGTTCAAGATGTTTGAAATAGGTTTTTATGAATTTGTAGAACTTGATAACAATAACCTCTTCACTAATGGGAGGATTGTAACAATAACATATACATTGTGACGCATGTGTATTTAATATTGACATAGTAAACAACCTTGACCTCTGCACATGTAAAACAATGTTGACATTTAAAATAACTGGAATACTACCCCTATGCAATTGTAAGTTGTTGTTTGATCCAGCCTTGACTTCTAGACAATGATTTTATTCTCATAAACATACAAATTACAGTTAGTGTAGAGAATAAAACATGGTGCATGTTATGTTTAAAACAATATTGACATGTGGTTACGACTTTCAATGGTACATGTATTTTATATTAAAAAACTTAATTTCTTTAACAGAATTGAATTTCTTATCATTGACATTTAAAACAGCCTTGACCTCTGACCATGATGTCATGTTTACATTAAAAACAACCTTGACCTCAGCATGACCATGATATCATGTTTACATTTAAAACGACCTTGACCTCTGGCCATGATGTCATGTTGACAATTAAAACAATGGATTATTACATTTATGTATACCTTCAACAACCTTGACCTTTGGACATTAACATTTTAAACATTTTGTTTAAATTCTGAATTCAAACATGAGGTTATAAATATAAAAAGCTCAAGAATTAAAAATGATGAATCAATCAACTTTTATCAGGATTATGCTGAAATATCTATCACATGAATGCGAAAACCATGATGAATAAAATGAAGGATAAATATTATTATCATTATTCTATATGAAATTGATACATGTGGATAGGGCAAGCTCAAAATCACAGTTCACTGAACTAAATTGTTTCAGTTGATTATTATTATCACTATTCTGTACACAGATATTTTGTTTCACTAAACATGTATAAAGAAAGTCAACAGAACATTGATATACAATACAAACAATATCACAAATCTTAACTTTCTATATATATATATCATATGTTAACTCACAAACAAATTAGACATTTCAGCATCTACACACATTCATAACATATATGGATATTATTGAAAACTGCATTCCACAAACCGTTTCTGCCTTCCCCATTTCACCCCCATATATTATGTTTGTTTATATACTAACTAAAATTTAACAAATATTAATAAACACATACATGTGTACATTTGTGTGAACAGTGTATATGTGAAACACACAAGCAACATTTCAAATCAAAATATTATATACATGAATAAGAAATTTTCAATAAAATATCAATTGTACAATTAAGCCATTTCTCAATTAATTGTTGAATTTATAAAATGGCTAAATTTTACACTTCAAATAATAAATTGTACAGATTAAATCATTAATTGTACAGTTCAAATAATTTAATCATGTAATATAACTTATACAAATGATATAAATTCTACCATTAATATAGAAAATGTTCTGTGATCCAACATATTCTTTATTTTGAGTTTTCATGCCTAACAAAGTTTTCACACCAATATAATTTCCGAAACCAAGGCTATTAAGTTCTATTTAACCTGTATTTGAAATATTTTCGCTAAGACTTTTTCCTGATTTATCAACCCCAAAATTTAATCCTACAGGAAAAAAGTTGGTTTGCAGTAATTTATGTTGTACAAGTGATATATTTGATACCGTATTCGCCTTAATTAGTTCCCAGGGTGCTTAACATTTGTAATAAAGGGGGCATTTATTAGTGAACCAAATTGTAGGTTGTGGACGAAAAAAGCCTGCCTTATTTAACGTCTTTCTGTACTCATGGCACATTAATCTGTTACAGTAAACATGCATATACCTTTTAATCATTTGAGACGCATTATTATGTCGTGATTCACATGTAAAAGACTTGTAAGTTCATGTAATATGGGAAACAAAGCTGATGTCAGAGGCATCATATATTGTAAAACATCGTTCAATCTATGGGATGGGATGACTTTATACAAATGCAAGTATTCCAGAAAAGGGGAGGAGCACTTACAGAGGGAGGGGCGCTAATTATGGTGATTACGGTATGTATACATTTTGTACAAGTCATATATTAGATATGTATACATGTTGTAAAAGTTGTGAATATAAAGTATACAATGTACAAATGACTGCATGCGGAGATAACTAAGACATGGAATTCCAGATTCAATCGGAGAGTGACATTGAAAGATATAAAATCTTTCATATTCGTGAATTATTTTTTTAATGCTAAGCAATTATTTTTTTGGTACATACAGGGTGTCCCAAAAAACATGTCCCGAGTTTGACGCTTTCTCAGAAAATTTTTTTTGATAGTACACGATAGGGAAATTTGAATCTAAATATTTACCCAGTAGATCATATAGTGATCTGATTTTTGTTTTTATTCTGTTGGCAAAAAGAAAAAACTGATGCCAATAACAAACCTAGGAAACATAATACCATTTATAGTTATTTAATTAACATTAAAATCGAACGAGAGAAAGTCAATTTTTCCCCGCTAAATTTTTTGCGATTTATTGTATCAAGAAAAATCATTAACTTTCAGTTAAGAAAAAAAGGAGCGACGAAGAAGATGTCCCCCCCCCCCTTCCTTTTATTCGATGAATAATGGGATGAAATATTCTGTCCACTGCAATTCCTCAACCGACCCTCACAAATTCCCTTGGTTAAATCTGCTTCCCTTTGAGATTGGATCAGCATAACCTGTGTGACCATGTTTTCCCAAAAAAGTTTTTCATTTTACTAACTTAACGTATTACATCAAACCTTGAGGGGCCAGGTAATTGTTTGTGTGTTCCGGGGAGTTCTGGGACTTTTCCTCCCTGAGATATGCAGTTTCAGAGCAGCCCTATCAGATCCTCTTGGGAAATATTTCCCCCCGATTGCATTAGGTTAGATTTAAATAACTTCCAGCTTGAATTCTTCATGGGGCTAGAAGAAGACCCCCCAAATCAATATTGTAACCATCATCCGATATGTTCCCCCCAAATTCAAATTATGGAAAACGATCAATCACAACAATAAATGAACAATGTAAATCAGTACTATTATTGAACCCTAACTAAGGTTTAAATGTTTGGTGATTTCCCCACCCTTAACTTTCCACAACCCCTTAAAGTTTTTTGAATTTTCCAAAAAAAATTTACAGTACTGTGTGCCACATACCTGTGACAAAAGTCACTATGTTATTGGGGACAGTCTTACCAAATAGAGGAATAGTCAGGGTTAAGACATAGAATGAAATACCTGTGACAGTCACTTACAGTACCAATGAGGACAGAGGGGTTAGACATCACCTGTGACAGTCACTTACAGCAACTACAGTACCAATGAGGACAGAGGGGATAGACATTACCTGTGACAGTCACTACAGCACAATGAGGACAGAGGGGTTAGACATTACCTGTGACAGTCACTACAGTGACCAATGAGGACAGAGGGGATAGACATTACCTGTGACAGTCACTACAGTACCAATGAGGACAGGGGTTAGACATTACCTGTGACAGTCACTACAGTACCAATGAGGACAGAGGGGATAGACATTACCTGTGACAGTCACTACAGTACCAATGAGGACAGAGGGATAGACATTACCTGTGACAGTCACTACAGTACCAATGAGGACAGAGGGATAGACATTACCTGTGACAGTCACTACAGTACCAATGAGGACAGAGGGATAGACATTACCTGTGACAGTCACTACAGTACCAATGAGGACAGAGGGATAGACATTACCTGTGACAGTCACTACAGTACCAATGAGGACAGAGGGATAGACATTACCTGTGACAGTCACTACAGTACCAATGAGGACAGAGGGGATAGACATTACCTGTGACAGTCACTACAGTACCAATGAGGACAGAGGGGTTAGACATTACCTGTGACAGTCACTACAGTACCAATGAGGACAGAGGGGTTAGACATTACCTGTGACAGTCACTACAGTACCAATGAGGACAGAGGGGGTTAGACATTACCTGTGACAGTCACTACAGTACAATGACAGACATACACAATGAGGACAGAGGGGTTAGACATTACCTGTGACAGTCACTACAGTACCAATGAGGACAGAGGGGTTAGACATTATCTACCTGTGACAGTCACTACAGTACCAATGAGGACAGAGGGGTTAGACATTACCTGTGACAGTCACTACAGTACCAATGAGGACAGAGGGGTTAGACATTACCTGTGACAGTCACTACAGTACCAATGAGGACAGAGGGGTTAGACATTACCTGTGACAGTCACTACAGTACCAATGAGGACAGAGGGATAGACATTACCTGTGACAGTCACTACAGTACCAATGAGGACAGAGGGGTTAGACATTACCTGTGACAGTCACTACAGTACCAATGAGGACAGAGGGGTTAGACATTACCTGTGACAGTCACTACAGTACCAATGAGGACAGAGGGTAGGGATAGACATTACCTGTGACAGTCACTACAGTACCAATGAGGACAGAGGGGATAGACATTACCTGTGACAGTCACTACAGTACCAATGAGGACAGAGGGGATAGACATTACCTGTGACAGTCACTACAGCACCAATGAGGACAGTGGGGTTAGACATTACCTGTGACAGTCACTACAGTACCAATGAGGACAGAGGGGATAGACATTACCTGTGACAGTCACTACAGCACCAATGAGGACAGAGGGGTTAGACATTACCTGTGACAGTCACTACAGTACCAATGAGGACAGAGGGTTAGACATTACCTGTGACAGTCACTACAGTACCAATGAGGACAGAGGGGTTAGACATTACCTGTGACAGTCACTACAGTACCAATGAGGACAGAGGGGTTAGACATTACCTGTGACAGTCACTACAGTACCAATGAGGACAGAGGGGTTAGACATTACCTGTGACAGTCACTACAGCACAATGAGGACAGAGGGGTTAGACATTACCTGTGACAGTCACTACAGTACCAATGAGGACAGAGGGGTTAGACATTACCTGTGACAGTCACTACAGTACCAATGAGGACAGAGGGGTTAGACATTACCTGTGACAGTCACTACAGTACCAATGAGGACAGAGGGGTTAGACATTACCTGTGACAGTCACTACAGTACCAATGAGGACAGAGGGGTTAGACATTACCTGTGACAGTCACTACAGTACCAATGAGGACAGAGGGGTTAGACATTACCTGTGACAGTCACTACAGTACCAATGAGGACAGAGGGATAGACATTACCTGTGACAGTCACTACAGTACCAATGAGGACAGAGGGATAGACATTACCTGTGACAGTCACTACAGTACCAATGAGGACAGAGGGGTAGACATTACCTGTGACAGTCACTACAGTACCAATGAGGACAGAGGGGTTAGACATTACCTGTGACAGTCACTACAGCACCAATGAGGACAGAGGGATAGACATTACCTGTGACAGTCACTACAGTACCAATGAGGACAGAGGGGTTAGACATTACCTGTGACAGTCACTACAGTACCAATGAGGACAGAGGGGTAGACATTACCTGTGACAGTCACTACAGTACCAATGAGGACAGAGGGGTTAGACATTACCTGTGACAGTCACTACAGTACCAATGAGGACAGAGGGGTTAGACATTACCTGTGACAGTCACTACAGTACCAATGAGGACAGAGGGGTTAGACATTACCTGTGACAGTCACTACAGTACCAATGAGGACAGAGGGGATAGACATTACCTGTGACAGTCACTACAGTACCAATGAGGACAGAGGGGTTAGACATTACCTGTGACAGTCACTACAGTACCAATGAGGACAGAGGGGTTAGACATTACCTGTGACAGTCACTACAGTACCAATGAGGACAGAGGGGTAGACATTACCTGTGACAGTCACTACAGTACCAATGAGGACAGAGGGGTTAGACATTACCTGTGACAGTCACTACAGTACCAATGAGGACAGAGGGTTAGACATACCTGTGACAGTCACTACAGACAATGAGGACAGAGGGATAGACATTACCTGTGACAGTCACTACAGTACCAATGAGGACAGAGGGGTAGACATTACCTGTGTGACAGTCACTACAGTACCAATGAGGACAGTGGGGTTAGACATCACCTGTGACAGTCACTACAGTACCAATGAGGACAGAGGGGTTAGACATCACCTGTGACAGTCACTACAGTACCAATGAGGACAGAGGGGTTAGACATTACCTGTGACAGTCACTACAGCACCAATGAGGACAGAGGGGTTAGACATTACCTGTGACAGTCACTACAGTACCAATGAGGACAGAGGGGTTAGACATCACCTGTGACAGTCACTACAGTACCAATGAGGACAGAGGGATAGACATTACCTGTGACAGTCACTACAGTACCAATGAGGACAGAGGGTTAGACATTACCTGTGACAGTCACTACAGTACCAATGAGGACAGTGGGGTATAGACATTACCTGTGACAGTCACTACAGTACCAATGAGGACAGAGGGGTTAGACATTACCTGTGACAGTCACTACAGTACCAATGAGGACAGAGGGGATAGACATTACCTGTGACAGTCACTACAGTACCAATGAGGACAGAGGGATAGACATTACCTGTGACAGTCACTACAGTACCAATGAGGACAGAGGGTTAGACATTACCTGTGACAGTCACTACAGTACCAATGAGGACAGAGGGGTTAGACATTACCTGTGACAGTCACTACAGTACCAATGAGGACAGAGGGGTTAGACATTACCTGTGACAGTCACTACAGTACCAATGAGGACAGAGGGATAGACATTACCTGTGACAGTCACTACAGTACCAATGAGGACAGAGGGGTAGACATTACCTGTGACAGTCACTACAGTACCAATGAGGACAGAGGGATAGACATTACCTGTGACAGTCACTACAGTACCAATGAGGACAGAGGGGTTAGACATTACCTGTGACAGTCACTACAGTACCAATGAGGACAGAGGGATTAGACATTACCTGTGACAGTCACTACAGTCCACCAATGAGGACAGAGGGGTTAGACATTACCTGTGACAGTCACTACAGTACCAATGAGGACAGAGGGGATAGACATTACCTGTGACAGTCACTACAGTACCAATGAGGACAGAGGGGTTAGACATTACCTGTGACAGTCACTACAGTACCAATGAGGACAGAGGGGTTAGACATTACCTGTGACAGTCACTACAGTACCAATGAGGACAGAGGGATAGACATTACCTGTGACAGTCACTACAGTACCAATGAGGACAGAGGGTTGACATTACCTGTGACAGTCACTACAGTACCAATGAGGACAGAGGGTTAGACATTACCTGTGACAGTCACTACAGTACCAATGAGGACAGAGGGGTTAGACATTACCTGTGACAGTCACTACAGCACCAATGAGGACAGAGGGGTTAGACATTACCTGTGACAGTCACTACAGTACCAATGAGGACAGAGGGATAGACATTACCTGTGACAGTCACTACAGTACCAATGAGGACAGTGGGGTTAGACATTACCTGTGACAGTCACTACAGTACCAATGAGGACAGAGGGGATAGACATTACCTGTGACAGTCACTACAGCACCAATGAGGACAGAGGGGATAGACATTACCTGTGACAGTCACTACAGTACCAATGAGGACAGAGGGATAGACATTACCTGTGACAGTCACTACAGTACCAATGAGGACAGTGGGGTTAGACATTACCTGTGACAGTCACTACAGTACCAATGAGGACAGAGGGATAGACATTACCTGTGACAGTCACTACAGTACCAATGAGGACAGAGGGGTTAGACATTACCTGTGACAGTCACTACAGTACCAATGAGGACAGTGGGGTTAGACATTACCTGTGACAGTCACTACAGTACCAATGAGGACAGAGGGGTTAGACATTACCTGTGACAGTCACTACAGTACCAATGAGGACAGAGGGGTTAGACATTACCTGTGACAGTCACTACAGTACCAATGAGGACAGAGGGGTTAGACATTACCTGTGACAGTCACTACAGACCAATGAGGACAGAGGGTAGACATACCTGTGACAGTCATACAGTACCAATGAGGACAGAGGGATAGACATACCTGTGACAGTCACTACAGTACCAATGAGGACAGAGGGGTTAGACATTACCTGTGACAGTCACTACAGTACCAATGAGGACAGTGGGGTTAGACATTACCTGTGACAGTCACTACAGTACCAATGAGGACAGAGGGGTTAGACATTACCTGTGACAGTCACTACAGTACCAATGAGGACAGAGGGGTTAGACATTACCTGTGACAGTCACTACAGTACCAATGAGGACAGAGGGATAGACATTACCTGTGACAGTCACTACAGTACCAATGAGGACAGAGGGGTTAGACATTACCTGTGACAGTCACTACAGCACCAATGAGGACAGAGGGGTTAGACATTACCTGTGACAGTCACTACAGTACCAATGAGGACAGAGGGATAGACATTACCTGTGACAGTCACTACAGTACCAATGAGGACAGAGGGGTAGACATTACCTGTGACAGTCACTACAGTACCAATGAGGACAGAGGGGTTAGACATTACCTGTGACAGTCACTACAGTACCAATGAGGACAGTGGGGTTAGACATTACCTGTGACAGTCACTACAGCACCAATGAGGACAGAGGGGTAGACATTACCTGTGACAGTCACTACAGTACCAATGAGGACAGAGGGATAGACATTACCTGTGACAGTCACTACAGCACCAATGAGGACAGAGGGGTTAGACATTACCTGTGACAGTCACTACAGTACCAATGAGGACAGAGGGATAGACATTACCTGTGACAGTCACTACAGTACCAATGAGGACAGAGGGTTAGACATTACCTGTGACAGTCACTACAGTACCAATGAGGACAGAGGGGATAGACATTACCTGTGACAGTCACTACAGTACCAATGAGGACAGAGGAGATAGACATTACCTGTGACAGTCACTACAGTACCAATGAGGACAGAGGGGTTAGACATTACCTGTGACAGTCACTACAGCACAATGAGGACAGAGGGGATAGACATTATCTGTGACAGTCACTACAGTACCAATGAGGACAGAGGGGTTAGACATTACCTGTGACAGTCACTACAGTACCAATGAGGACAGAGGGGTTAGACATTACCTGTGACAGTCACTACAGTACCAATGAGGACAGAGGGGTTAGACATTACCTGTGACAGTCACTACAGTACCAATGAGGACAGAGGGATAGACATTATCTGTGACAGTCACTACAGTACCAATGAGGACAGAGGGATAGACATTACCTGTGACAGTCACTACAGTACCAATGAGGACAGAGGGGTAGACATTACCTGTGACAGTCACTACAGTACCAATGAGGACAGAGGGATAGACATTACCTGTGACAGTCACTACAGTACCAATGAGGACAGAGGGGTTAGACATTACCTGTGACAGTCACTACAGTACCAATGAGGACAGAGGGGTTAGACATTACCTGTGACAGTCACTACAGTACCAATGAGGACAGAGGGGTTAGACATTACCTGTGACAGTCACTACAGTACCAATGAGGACAGAGGGGTTAGACATTACCTGTGACAGTCACTACAGTACCAATGAGGACAGAGGGGTTAGACATTACCTGTGACAGTCACTACAGTACCAATGAGGACAGAGGGGTTAGACATTACCTGTGACAGTCACTACAGTACCAATGAGGACAGTGGGGTAGACATCCTGTGACAGTCATACAGTACAATGAGGACAGAGGGTAGACATTACCTGTGACAGTCACTACAGTACCAATGAGGACAGAGGGGTTAGACATTACCTGTGACAGTCACTACAGTACCAATGAGGACAGAGGGGTTAGACATTACCTGTGACAGTCACTACAGTACCAATGAGGACAGAGGGGTTAGACATTACCTGTGACAGTCACTACAGCACAATGAGGACAGAGGGGTTAGACATTACCTGTGACAGTCACTACAGTACCAATGAGGACAGAGGGGTTAGACATTACCTGTGACAGTCACTACAGTACCAATGAGGACAGAGGGGTTAGACATTACCTGTGACAGTCACTACAGTACCAATGAGGACAGGGGGTAGACATACCTTGACAGTCATACAGACCAATGAGGACAGAGGGTTAGACATTACCTGTGACAGTCACTACAGTACCAATGAGGACAGAGGGGTTAGACATTACCTGTGACAGACACTACAGCACAATGAGGACAGTGGGATTAGTCATTACCTGTGACAGACACTACAGCACAATGAGGACAGAGGGGTTAGACATTACCTGTGACAGTCACTACAGCACCAATGAGGACAGAGGGGTTAGACATTACCTGTGACAGTCACTACAGCACCAATGAGGACAGTGGGGTTAGACATTACCTGTGACAGTCACTACAGCACCAATGAGGACAGAGGGGTTAGACATTACCTGTGACAGTCACTACAGCACCAATGAGGACAGTGGGGTTAGACATTACCTGTGACAGTCACTACAGCACCAATGAGGACAGAGGGGTTAGACATTACCTGTGACAGTCACTACAGCACCAATGAGGACAGAGGGGTTAGACATTACCTGTGACAGTCACTACAGCACCAATGAGGACAGAGGGGTTAGACATTACCTGTGACAGTCACTACAGCACCAATGAGGACAGAGGGGTTAGACATTACCTGTGACAGTCACTACAGCACCAATGAGGACAGAGGGGTTAGACATTACCTGTGACAGTCACTACAGCACAATGAGGACAGTGGGGTTAGACATTACCTGTGACAGTCACTACAGCACCAATGAGGACAGAGGGGTTAGACATTACCTGTGACAGTCACTACAGCACCAATGAGGACAGAGGGGTTAGACATTACCTGTGACAGTCACTACAGCACCAATGAGGACAGTGGGGTTAGACATTACCTGTGACAGTCACTACAGCACCAATGAGGACAGTGGGGTTAGACATTACCTGTGACAGTCACTACAGCACCAATGAGGACAGAGGGGTTAGACATTACCTGTGACAGTCGCTACAGCACCAATGAGGACAGAGGGGATAGACATTACAATACAACCAACTGCAGCCACATAAGATAACATCTGGGCGTTGGAGGCTGATTTAGCTGACAGTACTCGCTGGAAATAAACCTGCAACACAAATAATGACGTATATAGACCACTTGCTTGATAAGACCAATTTCCCAGTGTCCTAAATGGTCAATATCAACACACTATGATCTATGAATAAGGACCACTTATCTATAAAGTCCTGGTCCATTTGGTGGTTTTTATAGACAGGTTTGACTGTAGTATTTTTGTCAATTTTCTTTTTTTTTCTTTTATTTAATTTATACAGATTTACACATTTTAATTTCTTCCTAGTTTACCAATTTGCCCTATTAAAGACACACAAATATTATATATATATATTTGACAACAGCACACACAGATAATATGTGGGGAAAAAAACAGATTAGATTTTATAAATGCAAAATATCCTATTTTTAATTAATCTTTAGTTTTTGTAAAATGTTGCTTTATTGTAGAATACTTGCCTGCCAGGGTATTCCCCCAAAGATAAGTAGGAGAAAACTGTCTATATAGTATCCAGAATACTTTGGGTCAAGTTCCTGAATCCAATTGGTAGTGGCATTTAGGCTTATATCGCCTACTGCATCATGGGTCATGGCAAATGGTATACTCAACCACTGTAATCATAATTATATAATGGCAATATACAAAAACACAAAGTAAATTATCATCAATGGAATGCTTTTCTATACATTCTCTACCTCTAAATTATACAAATTAATCCTCCATTATCGTCATCCAAAGCTTTAAATGTAATGTGTTTTAACTATTATACCTCTGCATACCCAGCTGTAGAATTTCTGTAGAATTTCTGCAGAATGTTATCACTCAAGGTCAATTTTCCACTTTTTTTCCCCCCAGAATTCTGCAGAATTATGTGGAAATCTGATTTTGCGGAAAAGTTTCGAAATGTTTGGAAAACCATTTGTATTTCTTTGGAAATGATGTTCCAACACTCAGCAGTAAAATACTGTGGAAAATTTCCACAAAAATCTGTGGAAATCCATGGATTTTGCAAAAATTCTACAGCCAGGTACTTAAGTAATCCTCAATTTTCTACCTCTTTATATAAATACATACAATATATACCCCTTGTCTTAGATTTAATCTATAGCTTTAACTTCCAAAACATAATCATCAATTCTCTTGCTCCAAAACATAAAACTTCATCTTTTGTACAGGTTGCCTCCCTTTAAATACACATTTGATGTACCAGTAGTCTATAATTACATTTTTCATATTACAAGTGTACTATTATACATGTAGTTTTATAGAAGTTATATGTTCCTTCTACTCAAATAAAGTAGATGTATTCCAGGCCAAAGAACAAAGTGCAAAAATCAACAGAAACTCACACTAAAGACAATAATCATTAAGTCAATCAGCAACAGAATAAATATTGAACATTGATAAAATCTTTTCCAATTCCCTGTCAATACCAGCTGAAAGACATGGTAAACATCACAGAAGAAACAGTTATGAGACCTGTCAATATCAGAAAGCAGTGGTCAATAAGAAATGCTATATATAGAGCCAATTAAAATGATATATAAAGCACCATTGACAGATGTGTTTTTTTCTTCTCTGTTAATATTTCCCCACGAGACCGCTGTGTCACTCCATTTTAAAAGTCTTATACATCATTAAGCAAGTTTACAGATGTTTGCTCAGTAAAATCAATCTTCTTCTGACAGATCATTTCCTTTGTGATATCATTTAAGACATCTCATTACATCTTATGTAGGGCTATAAGCTCGCAAAGCTCATGTATTTCTGAAGTAAAATTTTATAACCACCAAATAATTTGCCTTACATTAAACATATATAGCCGGCTTACATGCGATGATTTGATGAGCTGTAAAAATAAAACTTAATCATGAAGGAAGCTGTAGATGCCATTATACACTAATTTACCATATCAATGATGTTATTGTTACCTACAAATATGATGGTGTGTGACCTCTGAATGGTGTTGTGTGACCTTTTAATTGGGTTATATGACCTATGAATGGTGTTTATGACCTTTGAATAGTGGTGGTGTGACCTTTGAATGGTGTTGTGTGCCCTCTGAATGGTGTGTGACCTATGAATGGTGGTGTGTGACTTTTGAATGGTGGTGTGTGACCTTTGAATGGTTTTATGTGACCTTTGAATGGTGGTGTGTGACCTTCGAATGGTGTTATGTGACCTTTGAATGGTGGTGTGTGAACTTTGAATAGTCTTGTGTGACTTTTGAACAGTCTTGTGTGACTTTTGAACAGTGTTGTGTGACCTTTGAATAGTATTGTGTGACCTTTGAATGGTGTTGTGTGCCCTCTGAATGGTGTGTGACCTATGAATGGTGGTGTGTGACTTTTGAATGGTGGTGTGTGACCTTTGAATGGTTTTATGTGACCTTTGAATGGTGGAGTGTGACCTTCGAATGGTGTTATGTGACCTTTGAATGGTGGTGTGTGAACTTTGAATAGTCTTGTGTGACTTTTGAACAGTCTTGTGTGACTTTTGAACAGTGTTGTGTGACCTTTGAATAGTATTGTGTGACCTTTGAATGGTGTTGTGTGCCCTCTGAATGGTGTGTGACCTATGAATGGTGGTGTGTGACTTTTGAATGGTGGTGTGTGACCTTTGAATGGTTTTATGTGACCTTTGAATGGTGGAGTGTGACCTTCGAATGGTATTATGTGACCTTTGAATGGTGGTGTGTGAACTTTGAATGGTTTGATGTGACCTCTGAATAGTCTTGTGTGACTTTTGAACAGTGTTGTGTGACCTTTGAATAGTATTGTGTGACCTTTGAACGGTACATGTTATTTGAAAAATTTGAATGGTGTTGTGTGACATATGAATGGTGTTGTGTGACCTTTGAATGGTGTTATGTGACCTTTGAAAAGTGTTTGTGACATTTGAATGGTGTTTGCGACCTTTGAATGGTGTTATATCACCTGAAAATGATGTATATTGTATTGGAATTTACTTACCAGACCAATAAAGATACAAAACAGCTGTACAACATCAGTATAGGCTACTGAGTATAGACCCCCAAATAAGGTGTAGAAAGTGGCTACACAGGCTGATACGATGATGGATGTCTTGATGTCAAGGTCAATTATCACGGATAGAGTAGCACCTGTAAATAAATCTCATATATGTAATAAAGCTATACTTTATCAATATCATGAAGTTTTGGCTTGAATAAATTTTGGCTTAAATATGTAATAAAGCTATACCTTATCAATTTCACGAAGTTTTGGCTTAAATAAATTAGGTGGGTTCGGCCAGCCTAGGTCATAGGTGAATGAAGATCTGGGCCATAGGTGAATGTAGTGGCCTATCTAGGGACATGTATAAGGCATGGGTGAATAATGAAATGACTAAGATATTGTTTGGTTGAATGAACCCATGGCATGGACGAATATAACTGAATTAGTCTACAAGGCAGTGAATTAATGAGGGTTGGCCTCTCTAGATGTTTTGAGAGATGACTACATGGGATATGGCTGTATTTAGAGATGGTATATATGGGGTATGTCTGTAGTGATAGATGACCTACCTGGGGTATGGCTGTATTTAGAGATGACCTACCTGGGGTATGAATGTAATGAGAGATGACCTACCTGGGGTATGTCTGTAGTGAGAGATGACCTACCTGGGATATGGATGTATTGAGAGATGGTCTACATGGGGTATGGCTGTAATTAGATATGACCTACCTGGGGTATGGCTGTATTTAGAGATGACCTATCTAGAGTATGGCTGTATTGAGAGATGACCTACCTGGGGTATGGCTGTATTGAGAGATGGCTACCTGGGCTATGGCTGTATTGAGAGATGACCTACCTGGGCTATGGCTGTATTGAGAGATGACCTACCTGGGGTATGGCTGTATTTAGAGATGACCTACCTAGAGTATGGCTGTATTGAGAGATGACCTACCTGGGGTATGGCTGTATTGAGAGATGGCTACCTGGGCTATGGCTGTATTGAGAGATGACTACCTGGGCTATGGCTGTATTGAGAGATGACCTTCCTAGAGTATGGCTGCATTGAGAGATAACCTAAGGCTGTATTGAGAGATAATCTACTTGGGGTATGGCTGTATTGAGAGATAACCTACTTAGAGTATGGCTGTATTGAGAGATGGAGAGTGATTTAGTACTTACCTAGAGCACCTAAGATAGCTGCTGACCAGAACACCTCCCCCAGGAGAGCAGGTATATACAGTAATCCTCCCATCCTCTCACCATACTTCTGCTGGAACGGGTCCAACATGGTAACATATCCCTGTGATCTCATTCTCTCGGCAAAGAAATATCCTCCTGGGAGAGAAAACATTCATTTTATCATAAGTCAAACATATCTGACTGTAACTTTTATGTACAACGGAATTTGGCACCCGTTTTCCAGTTAAAAGCCTTCTCCCTTATTTAGTATGCTTTTGGTATATATTTATACATGCATGTTTATTGAAATTACAAATTCACTCAGTTAAGAAATTAATTCTTTCATTAATTCAGATATTGTATAAGGTATGTTTTGAAATTAAAGAGGCAAGTAATATTGACAAAGGTGATTTTTTATATAAAAAAGACATATATGTAGGATTTTAATTGAAGACATATATGTAGGATTTTAATTGAGTGTTTATTTCATATGAGATTTTATGAAACAAATCGTAGAAGTTTTTATTTCCAATAATTAAACTTTGAGATGAGCTACAAAAAATGTCCTATGAAATTATTAAAAATTAAGATACTTTTTATCAAATAATAACTATTTTGATATTTATGGATATACTTACCAAACACAAGACTTAAGGCATAACCAAAGGGGGCTTGGCACCAGACAAAGCCATCCGTGTAAATAACCTCGGCTGTTCCATTTATAAAACCACCTCCTACCCATGTCGCTGTAACACAAAATACAAAGTACATGAATATGACTTGGACTTCATAATCTTAGACCAAAAAGGTCTGTATTTTAATTACACATAAATGTTCCTGTTTCCATACATCAAACAGGGCTCTCTGGGTACTCCTGGTTGGTAGTTTTTCTCTGGGTACTCCGGTTTTCTTCAACCAATTAAACACAGCACATCCTTATAATTCTTAATCACTATAGTCTTACACCAACAGATTTTTTCTGATTGTAGTAGCTTGCAGCTATAAAAATGATAATTTTGTCCATCCATATTACCTGGTATTTGATACTTTCAACAATTTGGGATTCATAGATTACTATGATTTTTATATTTTTTACCTAAGGAAATAGATCTTGACACTTGCAATATGTAACGTATGGAAAATAGTTGGTCAAAGGTAAAAACAATAAGAACTGTTACATTAGCCTTATACAAACTGTTCTTTCTCCGAAATAAATGTCAATTAAAGTGACTTCATACTGATGCAATTACCTCAACCAGTGTTGCACCACCAGCAATAATGCATATACCAATCACTATCATATATCTCTCTTGTGTCCGAATCACTGATATATCAACCAGCATATGTTATTAACTTTTTATCTACTGCCACATCGCTCCGGATTTTGTCTGATATCTCGC
Organism: Argopecten irradians; assembly: GCF_041381155.1. NCBI lineage: Eukaryota > Metazoa > Mollusca > Bivalvia > Pectinida > Pectinidae > Argopecten > Argopecten irradians. The sequence continues at coordinate 36,925,948 of NC_091138.1, read as the reverse complement.
CTCCCAATTGCCCCGGAATCTAGCCTTGTTTATCTTCCCAAATGCCCCTGTTACCAAACCATTCTTGTATCAGCTGTATGCTTGTTCTCCACCTACTAATTTATTAGCCATGCTATTAGTAATATCTCTTACAAAGTATCCCTGTTCTCCACCTACTATTTTATTAGCCATGCTATTAGTAATATCTCTTGCAAAGTGCCCTTGTCTCTCAACTACTAATTCATTAGCCATGCGATTAGTAATCTCTTACAAAGTGCCCCTGTCTCTCAACTACTAATTTATTAGCCATTCGATTAGTAATCTCTTACAAAGTGCCCCTGTCTCTCAACTACTAATTTATTAGCCATGCTATTAGTAATATCTCTTACAAAGTGCCCCTGTCTCTCAACAACTAATTTATCAGTTATGCTATTAGTAATATCTCTTACAAAGTACCCATGTCTCTCAACAACTAATTTATCAGTCATGCTATTAGTAATATCTCTTACAAAGTACCCCTGTTCTCCAACAACTAATTTATTAGCCATGCTATTAGCAATATCTCTGACAAAGTACTCCTGTTCCTCAACTACTAACCTATTAGCTATGTTACATTTGTATTAGCAATATCTCTTGCAAATTACCCCTGTAACCAAACTATACTTTATCATCCATGATCTTCCCAAGCACCTCTGTAACTCAACCATAGTTGTATTAGCTAGGTTGCTATGAGCAATTCAGTATCTCGCCCATAGTCTGCTACCCAACTATTAATTATCATCTATGCTAATTATATTATCTTCCCAAACTACAGTCATACCACCCCTTTTTTTTGTCTATAATGTCTCTCCTCCCAAGTGTCCCTGTACCCTAACCACAAATGTTGCCAACTATGTCTTTTCTCCTTGTTTATATCATTTCATCTTTACCCCAACCTTTGTCTTTTTTTTTATTTTCCATTGATCAAGTCTGGGATTTTGTTCTTTACTCATGCCTCCTGGTTACTGCACAGATAAACAACCATAACCAAACACACCCGGCAGCTTATTACATCCCATAATTGGATTATGCCATTGTCCATTAGGAAAGATTCCACAAACTAGAGTCTTTACTAGGAAAACTCAATAATTTATCTCTGCTAGAGCCTACAAATGCAGATAATGAGTGGGTGAGGGGGTTTTTGGAAATCCAATGATGGTATTGGTTACAGCTAAACTCCTACGTGATGTGATACCGCTCAGTGGGTCTCATGCTGTCCCAACATTCTGCGCAGTAACTACCATTCTAAAATCAATACCCTGTATTCTAAATGAAAAATTGCCCCGCACTTGTATTTAGACAGTGTTTCACAATTCACTTTTCAAACATGCAGCTCCCACGTACGTACAATATCTGCTGACTTGCTTTGTCAGACAACTACAATCTGTCTTAATTCATCTTTGAACAGTTTGAATTTTTAATTAATTGTTTTTTGGGTTTTTTTTAAATATTTTTGAGCATGATATATTTACTCTGTATACATTCAATAATCACACTGCATTGAAATATTTACACAAATACAAAAACAGAAATAAATGCTTGAATGCAACATACATTAAACAATACTCATATCGGATATCAATACTTTTGTCATTCATGGAGGTATGTCTTCGTATTGTAATGCATTGGACTAAAGTTAAATTAAATGTACTATAAGGTGTTATTTAATGTTTTATTTTAACTTTCTGTAAGTATGTAGAAGAAAAAATCAAACAGTATCTTTTCACAGACCTTTAAATGTAAAATGAGGTATCTTGAATATATAGTCAAATTTTGGCTTATTTAGCATTTGGCATAATTTTTTTAATACTTTTCAATATTTAATATTATAAACATATAGGTAACCATTTCATCACATTTCGTCTCTGGCGCTCGATCTTTACAGTAAAACCCTCATTTTCCTGGTAAACATTCAGGCATTATTGTTGCTTATATGTATAGTTGTTGAAATTTGCTAAAACAAAATTTTAAGATTTTCAATTCGGAACTTAATCACGGAGATTTATTTTTGTGAATTACCTTTGTAGGGTTTGAAAGCATCATTCACATAAATATGTGTAATATATAAACCATGATTTTTCAGGAAAAAAATTGAGGTAATAAAATTTGCGAATTATAAAGAATCTATGAATTTAGCAATATTAAAACTGATGCAAATATTAGTTTCTCTCATACCTATTATACATCATATATACCTCTTTCAATTTAGTTTAAAATGTCATCTCGTTATCTCAAAACAATGCAACTGATATCTAAACTATTATAATAATTAGAATTAAATTTGAGCTTATATATGGTAATTAACAATGGGATTTTATTTTAAATTCAAATACTTATGAACGCATCTCCAAACTTTAATTATCATGTATTATAATCATACATTATGAACTGAAATGAGAAAGGAAAGAAACTTGAATGTGGAACAACAAAATATACAATACATGCAGTGAGGTAGACAATGAACTGCATAAGCATTATGCAAAGCTGCCAAAGTCATAGTTTTAATAATTAGCTATCAAACCATACCTTAATCAACTTCTGCACTACATTAGTTCTTAACTCTGATTATTCATCCCTGGAAATTTATAACAAGCTAACCAAGCCTTTGAACAGGAAAGGTTAAAATGCGTCTTCAGGGGTGAATTAGTTGGCATCAGGAGCATTTTTAGTTTAAAATATTCCTTTTAGAAAAAGTAAAAATTGTTTTAAAGCATCTATAACAAGTTATCATTGCTAATATGTCTTTAAAACTAAATTATTTTTGAAAGACAAATGAAGATGTATGTTTCTTTGGCTTTTAAATTGAAACTCACACATATATTTCACGGTTACAGTGTTTAGAAGGCCGTCAATTTGACTACATTACATGTTTGAGAAGGCAATCAGTGCCCCAGACAGTCTGTTACTGATGTATGGCAGGCCCTGGGGGACACTTACAATCCCATTACACTCATCACCCTATCAAAGCAAGGCTTTAAACGCCATATTGATTGATATCTCAGTTCAAGTGAAAATTTCCATAATTAAATTTGGAGCTAATGACTGAATCTTGACAATGTGGTATTTGCTGGATGGGGTTCGGTGCTTGCAGATTCCTAGACGAGGTATAAGGTGTTATTTCTATATGTGGATACTTTCTTGTACCATATTTTGTTCCAGCAACCCCCCCACCCCCCCGACCACCCCCCCCCCCATTCCCTGATTCACTCTATAACAATATAACAATTATGTCTGTATACTAACTGCATGTATTTGACCCAATAAGCATCCAGGGCACTTGAAACTTTTAAAAAAGGAGAGGACATTTCAATAGGACCAAATTTGGACTATACATTCACAAAATTATTGCACATTAAACAATCACTGCAATTTGCAAAAGACATCAAATAAAGAAATTAATCTACATATATATATAGTTTTCATGGTGTTAGTCTGCATGTAATTTGAGTAAATTAAAGTGAAATTGAGGCCTCAAAAGGGGTAATGGGTACTTATTAAGGGTGGGGCACTTATTAGGTCGAATACAGTATATACATGTGTATGTATTCATTACAATGCTTCAACAAGAGAGGATGATGAACATGATCCAATTGTATATATCTATGTAACAAAATCTGTATTCCACGTTCCTCTATACATTAGCAGTCCAAATTTCTTCCGCTTTTGGAATCTATATCTTCTTTCCAATTTTCTGCATTTAAATTCTACTTTTCTGAAATGATCCTTATTCATTGAAGAAAATTTGCTTAAAAATTTGTATAGGCCACAGCAGAATTTTATGAATGATCTAGATATCTACATGCTATTGAAAATTTCAAGGTTGTCTGTCTCTGACTTACAATAGAAGGCAGTGACAAGGCTCTGAACCAGAGGTCTTTAGAAATCTGACCTTCACCTTAACCTTTGCCAAAGAAGTTGTCTGTTTATAGCAAACCAGTTATAGAATCACCTTGTGCCATCAAAACACAGATTTCCCTTGCACTGAGCATACACGTTTATAATTAGTACTTATTGAGATTAATCATACCTCATTTTTCTAATTTCAGTACAGAATTAATACAGATTTTTTTTACTGCATTTAATGCAATGGGGTTTTAAGTATTTTTCAATATGTCCTTAATGCAATTTAATTAAAGAATGTAAATCTGCTTCACTCTATTCAAAAGTTGTATTGAAGTTTAAATAATATGAAATGTATGTAAAAAGAAAATCAAATACTGTTGAGGTGCTGACAGCTTTGGCATTTGAGATGTATTGAAAATATTTTATTTTACAATTTATTTTTACTTTTATCATATCTTTTGGTACGGATTAAATAAATTAAATTACCAATTACCACTGGGGCCAATCTAATATTAAATTATCACAATATATCATCATATTTATCTATATGTTCACCATCAACTTTTTATATGGATATTTTGGAAAAGAAATAAAAAGAACAAATGAATCAAAAGTACAGTACTTATATATCAAATTGATTCTAAATTCAACTCAACAACATAATTATCTGCCCTTTCATGCAAGAAGTTCACATTTGGCCTCAGGATCATCAAACAGACTTAAGTCCAAAACTGTTATAAATCTTAAACTTAACCAGTCTAAGATGACCTTACAAAAAGTTACGTTATTTTTGATTGGCTAAGTCAAAAATCAAGTCTATTTAGAATATTATTTCATGATCCTAAAGCCTGGCTACTTGTGTGTGTTGGCTGACTAACTATAATATGTAAAATTCAGCATGATGAAAACATTAAAAATGATTCTAAAGTTTCATTTCTTTTTTTTTAATATAATTACAGATAGGACTGTGCTGGACATTTTCTAATAGATATTTTTATTATTGTTTTTACCTGTCATTGTAAACACCCCAACCACTAAGCCAATGTTCCTCCCCGCTAACATCACATTTTCGCTGTCCTCTTCCTGTCCGGACCGCTTGGTCTTCCAAGCTGCCCACAGACCAACCAGCAGAATTAGGAGGTAAAACACGATGACGGAGATTAGACCAGCTACATGGACAGCCATTTTGTCAGATGTATTGTTTTCTTATCTCGAATTCCTACAACACAACAATACATTTCCAAATTTTAGTTTAAATAAATGTTGAATGTTCATTACTGTGCGATATGTTACCAAATTATATGACTCAAATATTGCAGGGGTAAAAAAACATCACAAAAATATTCATAAAGTTTCAACTTAGCTCCCATTGGAATTTTAATGAAAAACTGGGAGAATATGGTAAGCATCAATACCAGAAATACCCTTTCACAAAATTTAGTACATGAAAAAGCACTTCAATGACAGCATCAAAAACTCTAAAATAAAAGTACCACTGCTAAAATAAGTATATTCACATTACTTAAGTATCTTGATTATGTACCTGCATGTATAATGAATAATATTACAGTTGGTGCTCAATGTAAATATCATTAAAAGTACATGTAAAGGTAAATTATGATGTATTTTCTTAACAGGCAATGGCCAATATTGATAGGGTGAGTAAAGAGCATTATTAAAATTAACATACAGTACAGGCATAGTGAACAATGCACATTCCACTTGCCCACTGACTGGGTGGACATAATGTGGACGGAGGATTGTCCACAACTCTTCACACTTTACAAATTATGTTATTTGAGATTAAGGAGACAAATCTTGGAAGCTTTTGATGAATTAATTGTAAGACATATCATAGTTTTAAGAAAAGTTAAACCAACAGAAATCTAAGATATATGTACATTTTTTTACGCAACTTCTATATTTTGGCAAATTTAATTTGAAATGGAAAATGTTGTAGAAAAGAGCTCATCTTTAAAATCATGAAGTCACTAAATTATTCCTCAATAATTTAATCTTAGTAATATTTAGAATTTAAACATTAAAGAAGATTACATTAACACATTGTAATGATTATAAGATCTTCAAAAATCCAAATATAGCATTAAATGACTGATGTTAATTGATTCTGTCCATTCATGATTCAACCAAATGGAAAATATTGATCAAATCCTGAAAAATTGAAATATTCAATTAGCCGAGATGTTTACAAAGCTGTAATATTTCACATAAATAACAGCATTTTGTGATTATTTCAGATCTTGTTTACAGATCAACTTTTGATTTAAACGTTTACACCAATTTATTGTATTACATTGATAAGAGGATAACACTGAGACAATGAAGAACCCTTGTTTTCCTGCTCAGCATCTGCTGGTATAACACTCCAACATGTCAAGATACTTGTGCGACTGACAATCCTGATTTCCGCCACAACTATTAGTAAAAGTGTTTGTATGTTGGGCGGCATGAGTGCTCTCCAATCCACTTAGGGTTTTCCTAGCAATGACTTCAGTCAAAGCCCATAATGGATGACAGCAAAGCCCAATCAGCGACAGTCAGACAGTTCGCCATTACGCAATGCAAACTCTTCTGTTTCTGTTCATGCACATCTAAGACAAAACTCAAAGATGTATTAATTGGTTGGAAACTGCAGGAGTTCTGGAGATGTCATCATAATTGGTAAAATGTCAAAGACATATTCTCCACAAGGTCTTATTCCTCTGTATCTACATTGCCGTAAATGGCGAAGAAGGATTAAAAGAATGTGTCTGTGTAAAGACCAAGCACTTAGATTGTGGGAGATATGCATTCTCAAAAGTTATGGTAACCACGCGTACTGAAATGAAATCTATGCCTCAACTCAACTAATGCCACATACAGAACACTGTTCAGTAGGATTACAAGGAGAAATGAAATACATCTTTTAATGAAATGACATGCACAGTATAGATATTCCTTCCTAAAACACTGCATGGATTATCATAAATGAAAGAGATTACAAACAAAAATAACAATAAAACAATGCATACATTTGCTTGCAAATGCCATTTTTTTCTGACATTATACTGTTATCAAGTTGAATCTGTAAGAATTGCAAATGGATCTTGAATAAATTTCTTTTAGAGAAAATTTGAGTATTCCCTTATTTAGCTACACTGTGTGTATAATGTACAGTTCTGATCGCTATGAGCACGAGAATGATTGCCCTGGATACAAATGACTGGATAATGACAAAAATCTTGTTGATGAACGACTCTCCATCAGCCCTCAACCGTCCTTATATGGAAGTAGAAAGTCATAGATACAAGGCATATAGCCCCGCTAATGAAAATAAAATAACACTTGGACGGACATTTCAGATGTATTTACTGATTACAACACTACAATATAAATACACGGTACAGAGTTACGTTCCCATTCTGTCAACTTGAGGCTATTTCTACATCCAATTACTGTAACGTCTTAATTTACAATTTAATTTGTGTGATTTCTCAGGCTTAGAAACCATGAAAATACTGTATGACCAATTAAAATTACAAAGATTGCGGTGATGAGAATAACTTGTATCATTTTCGTTTATTTGCTTGGAGAACTACAAATAACCAAGTCATACTCATGAAAAATGGAATATGTTATTTTAATGAAATTCTCTATGCAGTTTAAAGTCTTTTGGAAGCATTAGAAAACCAGAAATTGTTATTTTTATTGTATCACTGTAGCTTTGGGCTATGACAATTAAGGAACATGCTCAAGCGCCCATCAGCCTGCTGAGAAAGGACATGTTACAATATGTTTTTATTACTGATATCACACACTAGTTTATTATCTAAACACCAGATGGCACACAAAGATTTCATTCTCCCCCCCCCCCCTCCATCTACCAGCTGCTCCTCCTCCCTCTTCTATAACCTCCTCATCAGCTCCTCCTTTCTCCTACCTCCTCCTTTCACATGGCTCCACCAGCTGCTATTCCTCCCTCTTTCTCTTCTATAACCTCCTCATCTTCCCCTTAACCTCCCCATCTTCTATAACCTCCCCATCTTCTATAACCCCCTCATCTTCCCCTTTTCCTCCTCCTCTACCTCTCTACCAGCTGCTCATCTCCCTCTACCTCTTCTATAACCTCCCCATCTTCTAACCTCCCCATAACCTCCCCATCTTCTATAACCTCCCCATCTTCTATAACCTCCCCATCTTCTATAACCTCCTCCTCTTCTATAACCTCCCCATCCTCTTCTATAACCTCCCCATCTTTATAACTCTCTTCTATAACCTCCCCATCTTCTATAACCTCCCCATCTTCTATAACCTCCCCATCTTTTATAACCTCCCCATCTTCTATAACCTCCCCATCTTCTATAACCTCCCCATCTTCTATAACTTCCCCATCTTCTATAACCTCCCCATCTTCTATAACCTCCCCATCTTCTATAACCTCCCCATCTTCTATAACCTCCCCATCTTCTATAACCTCCCCATCTTCTATAACCTCCTCCTCTTCTATAACCTCCCTCTTTCTATAACCTCCCCATCTTCTATAACCTCCCCTCTTCTATAACCTCCCTCTTCTATAACCTCCCCATCTTCTATAACCTCCTCCTCTTCTATAACCTCCCCTCTTCTATAACCTCCTCCTCTTCTATAACCTCCTCCTCTTCTATAACCTCCTCCTCTTCTTATAACCTCCTCCTCTTCTATAACCTCCTCCTCTTCTTCTATAACCTCCCCATCTTCTATAACCTCCCCATCTTCTATAACCTCCTCCTCTTCCTGCTATCCTCCTCTCACTCCTTTCTCCTCTTCTATGACTCCCTCATCTTCACCTCCTCCTCATCCCTCCCTTTACCAGCTGTTCTTTCTCCCTCTTCCTCTTCTTTAACCTCATCCTCCTGCTATCCTCCTCTCACTCCTTTCTCCTCTTCTATAACTCCCCCATCTTCCCCTCCTCTCTCCCTTTACCAGCGGTTCTTTCTCCCTCCTCCTCTTCTATGACCTCCTCCTGATCTCCTCCTCCTTTACCTCTCCCTCTTTGCTTCCTCCCATTTCTGCCATATCTCTCTGCTCTTCCTCATTCTCCTTCTCCATCTCCTCTTTAAATTCACCTCCTCTCTTTTTCCTCTTATCTTCCTGCCTTGTCTCTAGTTATCTTTCTGTTCTAACATTTCCTCCTATAACCCCAACTTTCTTCTTCATTGTTATTCTAAAATTCATCCTACCTTCTGTACCCATTCCATCATTGTCATCTAAGCATCAATGATTACGAACTATTCAAGGTGGTCAAGAGAGGATATCATCTAACTAACAGACCGAAGCCAGGTAGATAGATAGACATATAATTAGAAAGTTTTCATTATAATTAAGCCTTCTAGAAATACATTAAGTCAGTGATTTTACTTATTACATGAATATTGCTTTTATATATTAATTTTCCCTTTTTTTTTACCGATTTTAATAATATTTGTCTGAAATCTACCTATTATCTTTTTTCATTCAAGGCCTTTTGTTACATTGCCAATTCTTGGTTTTACTGATTTAATATATCTTAATACTTCTAAGCGTTTTAATGCCTTTCAATATCCATCAATGTTTTATTATACTATTTTTATAACAATAATATTTTACTATATAAATGTCTTCTAACTACAATTCCCTAGATTTCACTGACTATATGCCCTTTTTGAATACCAATTTCTTCTTGCAATTCCCAGTTTTCCTGATCGGCTGCCTCCCATAATAACCAATTTTCAATTATATGATATCTTCTATGATTAGCTATTGGAATGGTTTAACACCAGATAGCTGTAAACTTGTACTCAAGTTCCTTTTATAAACTGCCAAATCTACTGGTAACACTAATTTTGTAAATACTAACAGATTTTAATGCAAGGTTTAATGACTTAAAAATAAATATTATTTTACTGATTTAATATTTATAGTTATGAATTGCCTGTTTTATTTTAGGAATTAAATTCTATTAATTAAACAAAGAGTGATTTGAAGGTAATTGAAATTAAAAAGTAACAAAAAAAATTCCTATCAGACATCGCCCTGGTAGATATCAAACACAATTATACATAATATACAATAAGGTAAATAATCATCTGAAACACATATATAAATATTATAAGATTTAATATATGAAGACAAGATCTGGTTCATATATCAACTTAAATAACATACCTAACTATTTGATGTTCAATTGACCAATCGCCAGGCAGTATATAGCCATGCCTCGTGCCCGCAAACGCACATGTATTTATTCAATGTCATAGCCAATGTCACAGCATACACAATATAAAATGCAAAGTCATGTGCAGTACCTGTACAATTTGATTGACAGATAGCAATCGTTAATTAGCATAGATATTCAGTGGATATACATGAACATTCAAGTTGCTTAACGCTGTCAGAGTACAATCAAAAGTAATTATTCAGCCTATAATTGGCATTGATTCAGTACATACAGGTAAAACAGAATATATTGTTTAAGAACTTTTTTTTTTACTTTAAAAATAAAAAAAAATCTCAATTTTTTCAAAGTTAGTAAATTGAAGTGTCAAGTTTGTAATTTTTCATAACTATACAGGGAAAAAATTTTATTTATCAATTCTTGTTTTCAATTGACGAAAATTCTGTTTGTTGGCAAATTATGAAAATTTAAAATAAGGTACAAAAATCTGCTAAACTAGTGGTAATCTGAAGTTTTTGTGCTGAGAACACCAGCAGTATTTTCAATAGGTTTATAAACTATCACAGCTCATGTTATCTGATAAACATCATTATTGCATGTGACTGAAGCCTCCTATGTAACACGTCCGATATTTTCTTTAATTACTATCTCCCTCCTGAATCGTCCTATTTCTGACTTGTACGATGTATGTAAATTCCTGTTGGGTCATCTTATCATGTCTATTGTATAACGATGCAACTCTTTGGGTCTATAAAACTCTACATCAGCACATTAGACAATATCTTATCTAAGTGCCAAAACACCACAAATCAAAAATCTTTACTAAAAATCTAATTCAATCTTTAAGTTATCTTTTATTTCTGATCTTTTTTTTTTCAAACTTTTTATTTTTTAAGAATTTTTTTTGTCATATCCCCTAAATCAACATATCTTTATTCGTAAATATAATCGTTATGAAATCATTTTTTTAAAATGTCATTATTTAATTATGAATTACAAGCAGAGGATTATACATCATTCGTTGGCCACAAGGCAAACTTGAAGTAGCCATCTTCAATAAATTTGACCAGGGTACCGAACTGTTATCTCCAAACAGAAATGGTAGTTAGGTGTAAAGATGCAATCTTTATGCTGGTTTTCCGGGTGCTGTTAATGGTAAGAGATAACTACAGTGTGGCAGGCCCATGAAGGAATTGTACCAATAGAGAAGCGGAACCATGTTTGGAAAATCAATGACACCTCTGTGAACTGATGCAGCTGTTTCTACCAATCCTCTGCCAGCCTCCGTACCGTTCTATATATAGACACGAATTGTTACTTACAGGATAGTTCGGTGACATAAAGAATCACAATACATTTTAAACTTAATGCTGTATCCAATATATACATTAATTGTTACTTAGAGGTTTGGTATGTTCTGAAATGATCCCTTCTAGATTTTCTCTATAGTGGAAAAATCTGATGTTTAATCCATATAGGGAAAATCTGTAGATTTTTTTAGTCAATACAAAATAATAAAATACAGTGTTCTGCAGTAATACTTGATAAAATAGAACAAAACTAGCATACATTTAAAATATTACAAAGCTGCAGCTGTCTTAATTTTTCTTTATAATTCATAAGCAAACTGCATATATTACTGATTGTACACAGAATATTTATTCTATCATATAGAGAAATACAGTGTATGACAAAACTTGTGGGGGTACACTAGAAACAAGCAATTTAAGATAAATGTACATTTTTTATTAAATATCTCTAAGAAATATAAACGTTTTCCCATCTTATCATTGTATCAATTCAACATTTTATCCTTACAACAATATTGTGCATGATTTTCTCAAGTGTTTTAGCCAAAATTTACAATCTGGTTTTTTTCAGGTCTTACTTGACTATGTTTTAACCTAATCTTTAGATACAATCATACTTGTCTTCTGTCCTTGAAACTGCTGCATTACTTGTAGTTTGGCCCTAAATGACCTTAGTTGTCGATGGGCCGTAAAAAACAAACAAACAAACAAACAAACCCTAAGAAAAATTCAGATAGATGAAAAAACCTATTTTAAGGTTTTAGACCCTATTTAAACTTAAGTGATTTTTTGTAGGCTGTTATATGTACCAAATCCTGCTGACTTGTTTGACTGAAATGTACAACTTTTAGATGTTTTGCCGAAATGAATAAGCAACATAATCTACGAGTCAACATTAAACCTAAGATCATGATGCATACATACTTTTTATCAACTTTAGTTATTTTCAAGTAAACCAAGGAAGTGGCATACAAAATGTCACTGGTTTAAACACTGGGTCTAAAACCTTAATGTTCAGGACAGGAAATGTAAGAAATGATTAGCTTGTTCAACCATTTCATCATTTCCTGATATATGAAAACCAAACAAGATAGAACAGTATGAATGATTGAAACCATGGGCAATTAATTTCTCTCCAAAACTGACGTCATTAATTTATTTTTGTATTGTGGTCATTTAATTGGATGGACTTCATTGGACGATATTAATACAAGTGAGTTAATTTCCGTGAATTGTGATGTGGGATTGATTTATATGTTATTGGGTAAGTAACAAGACGTGCTATGTCAGATGAGTGACTTAGGTGCCGCCAAAGGTCTGAGAAATCAATCCAAGCCTCATTTGTACAGTACAAGTAATGTTAATTATACATTGATTTTCACATAGTTGTCCACCTGTACTGTCAGAGAATGGTGTGATACAAACAAGTAATAGAGACCAGGAAACTGTAGTAAAATAACCTTAATGAGACGAGAGATTCAGAATTTGTCTTTTTGACTTTTGATATAAAATAAGGGTGTAGGGTGCAGGTAACTAACAGTGGAACACAAATCAATTTTCGTAACTTTTTTTTTCCAAAGTTCTATGGAGCAGACTTTTAATTACATCAATTAATACCAAAATACAAAGGAATAAACTGACCAAATTGAAATCTATAAAGAATTTTATGACAAGCAGCAACTTCAAGGAATTGCTTCTACTTACTCCATATAGACCAACTCTCCAATCAACATGGGTAGAATAACCTTCATAAAATCTGTTTCCCCTTCCAGTATGGACCTTTCTGATCAGTTGGTTAGAATATTTTGACATTTTATATAACACCAATATCAATTTGAAAGATTTGCTGACCCCAAAGGGTCAAAGTAAATTCAAATGAATGGCCTCTATTTCCCCTATAAGGCACAGCACTCCTCGTGATCATACCAGGAGCTCATCACATGTGAAAATGTGCTCCAAAATATGTATCAAATTGTTTCAAGACCAGGGTTGTGTCAGGGTGTAAGACTAGGGTTGTATCAGGGTGTAAGACCAGGGTTGTGTCAGGGTGTAAGACTAGGATTGTATCAGGGTGTAAGACCAGGGTTGTGTCAGGGTGTAAGACTAGGGTTGTATCAGGGTGTAAGACTAGGGTTGTATCAGGGTGTAAGACTAGGGTTGTATCAGGGTGTAAGTCTAGGGTTGTATCAGGGTGTAAGACTAGGATTGTATCAGGGTGTAAGACTAGGGTTGTATCAGGGTGTAAGACTAGGGTTGTATCAGGGTGTAAGACTAGGGTTGTATCAGGGTGTAAGTCTAGGGTTGTATCAGGGTGTAAGACTAGGGTTGTATCAGGGTGTAAGACTAGGGTTGTATCAGGGTGTAAGGCTAGGGTTGTATCAGGGTGTAAGCTAGTTGTATCAGGGTGCAAGATTAGGGTTGTATCAGGGTGTAAGGCTAGGGTTGTTTCAGGGTGTAAGGCTCGGGTTATATCAGGGTGTAAGGCTCGGGTTGTATCAGGGTGTAAGGCTCTGGTTGTATCAGGATATAAGACTAGGGTTGTATCAGGGTGTAAGACTAGGATTGTATCAGGGTGTTAGACTAGGGTTGTATCAGGGTGTAAGACCAGGGTTGTGTCAGGGTGTAAAATTAGGGTTGTATCGAGATGTAAGACTAGGATTGTATCAGGGGGTAAAACTATGGCTGTATCAGGGTGTAAGGCTCAGGTTGTATCAGGGTGTAAGACTAGGGTTGTATCAGGGTGTAAGACTTGTGTTGTATCAGGGTGTAAGTCTAGGGTTGTATCAGGGTGTAAGACTAGGGTTGTATCAGAGTGTAAGTCTAGGGTTGTATCGAGATGTAAGACTAGGATTGTATCAGGGTGTAAGTTTGTGGTTTTATCAGGGTGTAAAACTAGGGTTGTATCAGAGATGTAAGACTAGGATTGTATCAGGGTGTAAGTTTGGGTTGTTCAGGTGTTAGATAGGGTTGTATCAGGGTGTAAGACTAGGGTTGTATCAGGGGTGTAAGACTAGGGTTGTATCAGGGTGTAAGACTAGGGTTGTATCAGGGTGTAAGACTAGGGTTGTATCAGGGTGTAAGACTAGGGTTGTATCAGGGTGTAAGACTAGGGTTGTATCAGGGTGTAAGACTAGGGTTGTATCAGGGTGTAAGTCTAGGGTTGTATCAGGGTGTAAGACTAGGGTTGTATCAGGGTGTAAGACTAGGGTTGTATCAGGGTGTAAGACTAGGGTTGTATCAGGGTGTAAGACTAGGGTTGTATCAGGGTGTAAGACTAGGGTTGTATCAGGGTGTAAGTCTAGGGTTGTATCAGGGTGTAAGACTAGGGTTGTATCAGGGTGTAAGACTAGGGTTGTATCAGGGTGTAAGACTAGGGTTGTATTCAGGGTGTAAGACTAGGGTTGTATCAGGGTGTAAGACTAGGGTTGTATCAGGGTGTAAGACTAGGGTTGTATCAGGGTGTAAGACTAGGGTTGTATCAGGGTGTAAGACTAGGGTTGTATCAGGGTGTAAGACTAGGGTTGTATCAGGGTGTAAGTCTAGGGTTGTATCAGGGTGTAAGACTAGGGTTGTATCAGGGTGTAAGACTAGGGTTGTATCAGGGTGTAAGACTAGGGTTGTATCAGGGTGTAAGACTAGGGTTGTATCAGGGTGTAAGTCTAGGGTTGTATCAGGGTGTAAGGCTCGGGTTGTATCAGGGTGTAAGACTAGGGTTGTATCAGGGTGTAAGACTAGGGTTGTATCAGGGTGTAAGACTAGGGTTGTATCAGGGTGTAAGACTAGGGTTGTATCAGGGTGTAAGTCTAGGGTTGTATCAGGGTGTAAGACTAGGGTTGTATCAGGGTGTAAGACTAGGGTTGTATCAGGGTGTAAGGCTAGGGTTGTATCAGGGTGTAAGACTAGGGTTGTATCAGGGTGTAAGACTAGGGTTGTATCAGGGTGTAAGACTAGGGTTGTATCAGGGTGTAAGACTAGGGTTGTATCAGGGTGTAAGACTAGGGTTGTATCAGGGTGTAAGACTAGGGTTGTATCAGGGTGTAAGACTAGGGTTGTATCAGGGTGTAAGACTAGGGTTGTATCAGGGTGTAAGTCTAGGGTTGTATCAGGGTGTAAGACTAGGGTTGTATCAGGGTGTAAGACTAGGGTTGTATCAGGGTGTAAGGCTCGGGTTGTATCAGGGTGTAAGACTTGAGTTATATCAGGGTGTAAGACTTGGGTTGTATCAGGGTGTAAGTCTAGGGTTGTATCGAGATGTAAGACTAGGATTGTATCAGGGTGTAAGTTTGTGGTTGTATCAGGGTGTAAGACTAGGGTTGTATCAGGGTGTAAGGCGTTGTTATCAGGTGTTGTAAGTCTAGGGTTGTATCAGGGTGTAAGACTAGGGTTGTATCTTTGTAAGGGGTTGTATCGAGATGTAAGGACTTAGGTTGTATAGGGTGTACTAGGGTAAGTTTAGATTAGGTTTGTATCAGGTGTGTAAGACTGAGGGTTGTATCAGGGTTTGTAAGGCTCCGGTTGTATCATGGCAAACATCATGGTATTGGTTGTAGGGTGTTAAGGCTCGTATATGTCAAGACTAGGGTTGTATCTGAGTATAATCAGGTGTTAAGGCGGAGCTGTATCAGGGTGTTAAAGGCTTGGGTTGCCTCGAGGATATATTCAGGCTGTATAGGATTGTTATCAGGGTGTAAGATTGGGTATAATAGGGTGTAAGTCTAGGGTTGTATCGAGATGTAAGGGATTGTATCAGGGTGTAAGTTTGTGGTTGTAACAGGGTGTAAGGGAGGGTGTATAATATATAACAGGGAGGGAGGGAAGTATAATATATAACAGGAAGGGATAATATATAACAGGAAGGGATATAATATATTATACAAATATTTCATGGGTTACTGTGCTCTAGTTCATAATATTTAACCCGAGGTGATGGTAATCAACAAATGTTATATTGCACGAGGCCAAAGGCCGAGTGCAATATAACATTTGTTGATTACCATCACCGAGGGGTAAATATTATGAACTAGAGCACAGTAACCATAGAATATTTGTTTTATTACATAATCACCAGTTTTTCAGTTGAATATTTTTTATAAAACGAATACGGCAATCACTTAACAAAATCATCAACACCGTACCGTACGGAAAAAACCTTAATATCCTATTGAAGATTGACGTATAGCCCACGTGCGTCACGTTGTAACTCCGGTTTGGATGTCTTATTGTCTGTTTTCACATTATAAGACCTGCTTGCAGCCTTTTGATCTAATACATTCATCGTGTCCGTCCTTTACTCGGTACAGTAAACGTCTCCATGACGTGCTTGATTCGAGATCTAAAAATCCAACGCGAAATTGAGCGTGACCCTTTGTGACGTCATAATAACGTAACACACTGTTACTCACAATTCCTCAGAAGTTTTCTACAAAACTAGACAACAACAGCGAGGTGTTCCTAAAGCCGTGCAATATAACATCTCGAACCGTGCAATATAATGTTTCCATGGAAGCGTGCAATATAACTTCGAACCGTGCAATGTAACAAGGTTTTATTGAACGGTCGGTGTAATAGTTGAACATATTATATTTCTTCATATATAGATTGGTGTGAACAAATTATGTAATAAAATAGGTTCATGTAGGGAGAGTTATGATATATAACAGAGAGGGAGAGGTTATAATATATAACAGGAAGGTAGGGATATAATATATAACAGGGAGGGAGGGGGTATAATATATAACAGAGTCGGAGGTATAATATATAACAGGGAGGGGGGTATGATATATAACAGGGAGGGGTATGATATATAACAGAGTAGGAGGTATAATATATAACAGGGAGGGGGGGTATAATACATAACAGAGTAGGAGGTATAATATATAACAGGGAGGGAGGTATTAGATATAACAGGGAGGGTGTATTATATATAACAGTGAGGGAGGTATATTATTACATAATTTGTTTACACCAATCTATATATGAAGAAATATAATATTTTCAACTATTACACCGACCGTTCAATAAAACCTTGTGATATTGCACGGATTGAAGTTATATTTGCTTCCATGGAAACGTTATATTGCACGGTTCGAGATGTTATATTGCACGGCTTTAAGAACACCTCGCTGTTGTTGTTTAGTTTTGTAGAAAACAAAGTAACAGTGACTTACGTTATTATGACGTCACAAAGGTTCATGCTCAATTTCGCGCTGGATTTATAGATCCTCGAATCAAGCACGTCATGTAGACATTTACTGTCCTGAGTAAAGGACGAACACGATTAATGTATTAGATCAAAAGGCTGCAAGCAGGTCTAATAATGTGAAAACAGACAATAAGACATCCAAACCGGAGTTACAACGTGACTTACGTGGGCTATACGTCAATCTTCAATAGGATATTTTAAGGTTTTTTCTGTACGGTACGGTGTTGATGATTTTGTTAAGTGATTGTCGTATTCGTTTTATAAAAAAAATATTCAACTGAAAAACTGGTGATTATGTAATAAAACAAATATTCTATGGTTACTGTGCTCTAGTTCATAATATTTACCCCTCGGTGATGGTAATCAACAAATGTTATATTGCACGAGGCCTTTGGCCTCGTGCAATATAACATTTGTTGATTACCATCACCTCGGGTTAAATATTATGAACTAGAGCACAGTAACCCATGAAATATTTGTAAAATATATGACAGGAATGGGGCATAATATATAACAGAGAGGAAGAGGGTATACTATATAACAGGGAGGGAGGTATAACATATAACAGGGAGGGATGAGGTATAATGTATAACAGGGAGGGAGGTATAACATATAACAGGGAGGGATGGGGTATAATATATAACAGGGAGGGAGAGGGTATAATATATAACAGGGAGGGAGGTATAATATATAACAGGGAGGGAGGTATAATATATTACAGGGAAGGATGGGGTATAATATATAACAGGGAGGGAGGTATAACATATAACAGGGAGGGATGGGGTATAATATATAACATGGGAGGAGAGGATATAATATATAACAGGGGGAGGGTATGGTATAATAATAAACCAGGGAGGGAGTGGGTATAATATAAACCAGGGAGGGAGGTATATTATATACCAGGGAGGGAGGTATATTATATACCAGGGAGGGATGTATATTATATACCAGGGAGGGAGGTATAACATATACCAGGGAGGGAGGTAATTATAATAACCAGGGAGGGAGGTATAACATATAACAGGGAGGGAGGTATATTATATACCAGGGAGGGAGGTATAATATATAACAGGGAGGGAGGAAGGTATTATATATAACAGGGATGGAGGGGGTATAATATAAACCAGGGAGGGAGGTATATTATATACCAGGGAGGGAGGTATATTATATACCAGGGAGGGATGGTATAATATATAACAGAGAGGGAGGAAGGTATTAATATATAACAGGGAGGGATGGGGTATAATATATAACAGGGAGGGAGAGGTTATAATATATAACAGGGAGAGAGGTATAATATATAACAGGGAGGGAGGTATAACATATAACAGGGAGGGATGGGGTATAAATATATAACAGGGAGGGAGGTATAACATATAACATGGTGGGATGGGGTATAATATATAAACAGGGAGGGAGAGAGTATAATATATAAACAGGGAGGGAGGAGGTATAATATATAACAGGGAGGGAGGTATAATATATTACAGGGAAGGATGGGGTATAATATATAACAGGGAGGGAGGTATAACATATAACAGGGAGGGATGGGGTATAATATATAACAGGGAGGGAGAGGATATAATATATAACAGGGGGGGAGTTATAATATATATCAGGGAGGGAGGGGTATAATATAAACCAGAGAGGGAGGTATATATATACCAGGGAGGGAGGGGGTATAATATATACCAGGGAGGGAGGTATAATATATATACAAGAGGGAGGAAGGTATATATATAACAGGGAGGGAGGGGGTATAATATATAAACCAGGGAGGGAGGTATATTTTATACCAGGGAGGAGGGGTATATTATATACCAGGGAGGGAGGTATAATATATAACAGAGAGGGAGGAAGGTATTATATATAACAGGGAGGGAGGGGGAATAATATAAACCAGGGAGGGAGATATAATATATAACAAGGTGAGAGGAAGGTAATATATATAACAGGGACGGAGGGGTATAATATATAACAGGGAGGTAGGTATAATATATAACAGGGAGAGAGGAAGGTAATATATATATAACAGAGACAGTGTATAATATATAACTAGGAGGGAGGGGGTATAATATATAACAGGGAGGTAGGTATAATATATAACAGGGAGGGAGAGGGGTATAATATCTAACAGGAAGGGAGAGGTTATGATATATAACAGGGAGGAAGGTATTAGATATAACAGGGAGGGAGAGGGTATAATATATAACAGAGAGGGAGAGGGTATAATATATAACAGGGAGGGAGAGGGTATAATATATAACAGGGAGGGGGGTATAATATATAACAGGAAGGGAGAGGGTATATTATATAACAGGTAGGAAGATATTAGATAGTAACAGGGAGGGAGGGGGTTTAATATATAACAGGGAAAGAGAGGGATATAATATATAACAGGGAGGAAAGGGTATAATATATAACAGGGAGGGAGGAAGTTATTAGATATAACAGGGACAGGGTATGATATATATAACAGGGAGGGAGGGGGTATAATATATAACAAGGGGGAGGTATAATAAATAACAGGGTAGGGGTATAATATATAACAGGGAGGTGGTTTAATATATAACAGGGAGGAGAGGGTATAATATATAACAGGGAGGGAGGAAGGTAATAGATATAACTGGGAGGGAGGGGGTATAATATAAACCAGGGAGGGAGGGTATATATATATACCAAGGAGGGAGGTATAATATATAACAGGGAGGGAGGAAGGTAATATATATAACAGGGATGGAGGGGTATAATATAAACCAGGGAGGGAGGTATATTATATAAACAGGGAGGGAGGTATATTATATATATAACAGGGAGGGAGGTATATATATATACCAGGGAGGGAGGTATAATATATAACAGGGAGGGAGGTATATTATATACCAGGGAGGGAGGTATAATATATAACAGGGAGGGAGGGGGTATTATATATAACAGGGATGGAGGTATAATATAACAGGGAGGGAGGTATATTATATACCAGGGAGGGAGGTATATTATATACCAGGGAGGGAGGTATAATATATAACAGGGAGGGGGAGGTATAATATATAACAGGGAGGGATGGGGTATAATATATAACAGGGAGGGAGAGGTTATAATATATAACAGGGAGGGAGGTATAATATATAACAGGGAGGGAGGTATAATATATAACAGGGAGGGAGGGGTATAATATATATAACAGGGAGGGAGGGGTATAAATATAACAGGGAGGGATGGGGTATAATATATAACAGGGAGGGAGAGGGTATAATATATAACAGGGAGGGAGGTATAATATATAACAGGGAGGGAGGTATAATATATATACAGGGAGGGATGGGGTATAATATATAACAGGGAGGGAGGTATAACATATAACAGGGAGGGATGGGGTATAATATATAACAGGGAGGGAGAGGGTATAATATATAACAGGGATGGGAGGGGTATAATATATAACAGGGATGGAGGGGTATAATATAAACAGGAGGGAGGTATAATTATATACCAGGGAGGGAGGGGTATAATATATAACAGGGAGGGAGAAGTATATATATATAACAGGAGGAGGGAGGTATAAATATATAACAGGGAGGGAGGGGTATAATATAAACAGGGAGGGAGGTAGGTATATATATAAACAGGGAGGGAGGTATATATATAACTAAGGGAGGGAGGGGGTATATATATATAACAGGAGGGAGGTATAATATATAACAGGGGGAGGAAGGTATTATATATAACAGGGAGGGAGGGGGAATAATATAAACCAGGGAGGGAGGGTATAATATATAACAGGGAGGGAGGGGTATTATATATACAGAGGGAGGTATAATATATAACAGGGTGAGAGGAAGGTAATATATATAAACAGGGACGGAGGGGGTAAAATATATAACAGGGAGGTAGGTATAATATATAACAGGGAGAGAGGAAGGTAATATATATAACAGAGACAGTGTATAATATATAACTAGGAGGGAGGGGGTATAATATCTAACAGGGAGGTAGGGAGAGGTATATATCTAACGGAGGGAGGTATGATATATACAGGGAGGAAGTATTAGATATAACAGGGAGGGAGAGGGTATAATATATAACAGAGAGGGAGAGGGTATAATATATAACAGGGAGGGAGAGGGTATAATATATAACAGGGAGGGGGGTATAATATATAACAGGGAAGGGAGAGGGTATATTATATAACAGGTAGGAAGATATTAGATATAACAGGGAGGGAGGGGGTTTAATATATAACAGGGAAAGAGAGGATATAATATATAACAGGGAAGGAAAGGGTATGATATGTAACAGGGAGGGAGGAAGTTATTAGATATAACAGGGACAGGGTATGATATATATAACTGGGAGGGAGGGGGTATAATATATAACAAGGGGGGAGGTATAATAAATAACAGGAAGGTAGGGGTATAATATATAACAGGGAGGTGGTTTAATATATAATAGAGAGGAGAGGGGTATAATATATAACAGGGAGGGAGGAAGGTATTAGATATAACTGGGAGGGAGGGGGTGTAATATAAACCAGGGAGGGAGGTATATTATATACCAGGGAGGGAGGTATAATATATAACAGGGAGAGAGGAAGGTAATATATATAACAGGGATGGAGGGGGTATAATATATAACAGGGAGGTAGGTATAGTATATAACAGGGAGAAAGAAAGGTAATATATATAACAGGGACAGGGTATAATATATAACTGGGAGGGAGGACAGGGTATAATATATAACAGGGAGGGAGGGGGGTATAATATATAACAGGGAGGGAGGGGGTATAATATATAACAGGAGGGAGGAATGTATTATATATAACAGGGAGGGGGTATAGTATATAACATGAAGGGAGGGGGTGTAATATATAACAGGGAGGGAGGAATGTATTATATATAACAGGGAGGGAGGAAGGTAACATATATAACAGAGAGTGAGGTAAAATAAATAACAGTCAGGGAGGGGATATAACATTTAACAGGAAGGGAGGGGGTATAATATATAACAGGGAGGAGCAAGGTATTATATCTAACAGGGAAGGAGAGAGGGGGTATAATATATAACAGGGAGGATGTATAATATATAACAGGGAGGGAAGTATAACATATAACAAGGAGAGAGGAAGGTAATATATATAACAGGGACAGGGTATAATATATAACAGAGAGGATGTATAATATATAACAGGGAGGGGGTATAACAAATAACAGGGACGGAGGGGGTATGATATATAACAGGGAGGTAGGTATAATATATAACTAGGAGAGAGGAAGGTAATATATATAACAGGGACAGGGTATAATATATAACAGGGAGGATGTATAATATATAACAGGGAGGGAGAGAGGTATAATATATAACAGGAGGGAGGGGGTAGGGAGGATGTATAATATATAACAGGGAGGGGTATAATATATAACAGGGAGGGAGAGAGGTATAACATATAACAGGAGGGAGGGGGTATAATATATAACAGGGAGGGAGGGAGGACGGGTTACTTATAAAAACTTACAGGAGGAAAGGAAGTGAAAGGAGGGTGTGGATTATCATTTCTTGAATTTCTTGAATGCAATTAATTCTAAGGATGTTTAAACACACACCATTTAGTTGAATAATTGTAAATTTAATTGTACCCTTTCGTACTGAAATCGCAAAATTGAAATCTGAAAAATGTAGATCTATAAATGTGGAATCAACCTTGGTTTGTTTTAATCTGTTTCGGTTG
Source organism: Argopecten irradians (assembly GCF_041381155.1). Taxonomy (NCBI): domain Eukaryota; kingdom Metazoa; phylum Mollusca; class Bivalvia; order Pectinida; family Pectinidae; genus Argopecten; species Argopecten irradians. The sequence goes on along the minus strand of NC_091138.1, from coordinate 36,902,654 downwards.
TGGTTGTTTTAAGTTTCTTCAGTAGAAAAAAATATTAATTGTTTCATGGGAAAAATTCACACAAAAAAAATAAAAATAAAACCTTAATAAAACAGACAAAATGTAGAAACACTATGTACTATACAAATCTTCAATCATCATGCATACCTGATAATTCCTGTGAACTTGACCTTTGACCTTTTACCTTACTGGATTGAGCTAACAAATTCTAGAAAAAGTCCAGAGATCTGTCAGAATTAAAGGTCCTGTGTTAAGCACCATAAAAGCTACATTTAAATGTGGTAATGATAGAATCTTGAATGACGATTAGGTATAAATACTGTGACAAGATAGATATGATAAAAGAAATAGTCTATTCCACAGCTACAATCAGCCTATAAGCAATGCTAGAATAATAGGCAAACAGGATTTTACCCCAACTACATCTTCAACGCATTTTGAAAAAAAAAAACTAGTGATAACAAGACAAGATGAGACAATAAGAAAGTTACCTTGTATATTGCTTTACTGCTCTGGCCTTTCCTATAGTTGCGAGTCCCTGCACCGTAAAATCCCCAGCAAGTCTTGGTGTCTTTAACGATCCATTCACTGGAAGCCCACATTGATTCCTGTTCTGTAAGCTACATCCAAAACCATTGCCCCAAGATGTTGAAACACACACCTGTGTACCCGAACAACAAATCAGTTGTCACATTTAAGAATCAGGATATCATGAAATAACCAATTTCCTTTATTATCATCGGACTGTATTTAAAACATTTTCCCTGAATGTATGAGAACCAAACGATCGGCACAGCATGGTCTCCTACGCTCTCGCTTGGGAGATCAATACCTCGAGCTTGGAGACATTGATCAATTTCTGATTGATAGCTTTAATGGTGAAAATGACGATTATTGTGTACCTTTTAAATAATTCTACAATATGGATTCAGCGCAATTTGTGTAAGTCCGGGTTCAATTTCGTCTGTCCGGAACATTTTTGGCGTAAAAGATTTAATGTGAAGTTTTCATGAGTTCACACTAACCGATACAGGGGACAGAAGGGTCAGAGTTTGGATGTCTGACGGTGAAAGTCTTGCGTTTACGTCTCCTTTATTATACAAATCTTAATCTGTTCCTAGATAAATTATTAAATGTGTGAAATCAATTCCTATTTCACACCAGACTTAAACAAGGCGATAATACAAGAATGAATATTTTATGAAGATAGCGATTTGTATAGGAAGTCTGGCATTCTCCTTAACAAGTCTTAAGATCAATACAACTCAGAGGGTATAGAGGAATTAACTACACATATACAGATACAGAAGCTGATAGGCTAGCCACAAGCTAGCTTAGTGTCAGTATATACACTCGCCTCACACTTCCATTCCATCTATACTTACCTTGTTACACAAGAAACAGTATTTTTTTTCAAAATTGGTAGCAAGAGACAAGACATTCTGAACATTTTAAACATTACATATCCTTATATAATAGCAGAAAAATTTAAGATTGTTTCAAATAATGCTGTGAAATTGAATGGTAACCATGGTGATTTATGAACCTGTGTTATGTTAATTTATCTTCATGCGTAAAACTGAAGTGTGTAGGAGTGATTTGTGTAATTCGCCAAATTTGCTATTCAATATATATAATTATCTCCCCTTACACCTTTGGCATTACCAGGGAAGTGGTGATTTGTCCTGTTTATAGATAATGTATGAAAATAAATTTTAAAACCTTTGTCATAAGAAAATACCAAATTTGATTGACGGTTTGTATAGAAATGACATTTGATATATGCCCTTACGGTTATGAAAATTGTTTGAAAGCTAGAAATGTATATAATATACAATAGGGGGAAAATTGAATGTGTGAGAACTCTGTGGTGACAAAAATCTGTTGATAATGAAAAATGCTTTAAAATATTTGTATAGGATTTTAATTGTAGTTCTATTAAAACCAAAACATATGTTCAGATAAAAGATTAAAAGAAATCATTGCTATTGCCTATCTTTATTTGTTTCAATCTAAAAAATAACTAAAGTAAAAAGTTATATACTAGTAGTAAAATAAAATTATTTATTCTATTCTATTTAAATTTAAGCATATCAATAAATATGTGTGGCATATTATTGTCAAAGGGAACAGAGTATTGCTCTTACTTTAAGAATATTTCAAAATCATTTTCTCCTCATACAAAAATAAATCTGATCATATTTGTCCGTGGAAATATAGCAGAGAAAATGTTATTTTGAAATATAATAATTTCATTGTGAAGATATCAATGATTTTCAAATAATGTCTTTGATTATTCCTCACATTTGAAGCCACATATGACATACCAATGAATTAAGCTGAAAGAAAAATCAATTTTACCGAATTTAACCTCAAATAAACTCTCCCTTGTAGTTTAAATTAAAGGTATCATTCAAGGATTTGTTTGCATGCTAATTCAAATTTGACAAACCTTCAGGTAAATTAAAGAATGTAGGAGGCATAGTTGTAGATCTATGGTCTTAATTGTGGGCAGTTGTGTAATAGTCATCGACAAATGCTTATTTGTATACCAGGCTTATTTGTTTTCAACACTTATTTGTAGAAATTGACCAATTAGTGGTGTCAAGAGGGTTTTTTTGACAAAGGCTTCATTTTAGACAGCAACTTATTTGGATGGTGACATTTGATAGGAGCTTATTTACAAATGTGCTGATAGAAGCTTACAAATTTGCTGAGGCTTATTTGTCCAGACAGTGGCTTATATTTGTGGATGTGGACTTATTTATGAGCAGAGGATTTACATTTGATATATTAAGTATTTATTACTATCAATAATAAATGTTGTTTCTATATATATAAATATATAGTTATATATAGTTATCGAACTGAAGATGACTAAATTGTAAAAATATTCCATTTGACATATAAAAAGACCTCACTACAAAATAAATGAAAGCTTTGTGACAATTAAACAATATCCTAATTTATAAAACTATTGTATATTTGGCCTGTACTATTTGTAATTGTCATTTTGGATGAGGAACAATATTAATGTATACTTGTTAACTACAAGTTACAAACAAGCATTAACTTAATATGATGAATATGATTCGGTATACACATTCCACCAGGTAAGTTATAAGTAAATAAGGTAAAAACAATTCATTATCAAAAGGTAGACGTACAGGTAACACACCTGTCACATTACTCTGTGTCACATAATCACCTGTGACAACACATACTAATTAACTCAGGTAGGGGGCACTATGGAAATATACACAGGATCCTGATGAGATACGAAAATACAATTATAGATAAGAGGGTAAAATAATTTCACAGTGAAACCTGGCTTAGTGTCACCTCTGTTTAAAGACCACCTGCTTAATTTCACTATTTTCTTGAGGTCTCAAATGACCAATTTCAACACAACTTGACCTGTGTATATATTTAGCTCACTTGGTTACAAAAACCAAATTTTCTTTGTTTCTAGGGTGGTCATTATAGACAAGTTTGATTGTATTAATATAGCTGAATATCTTTCTTACCTCTTTTTTAATTGGGGATATTAAACTATCAATAATTGACTGATCTGCATGCACTGAAGTAACTTGGAATGATCCCACAACCAAGTAAATTGAAGAACAAAAAACTTGTTATTTATGCAGTCAAGTCCCTGTGTCTTACCATGAACCTATTCCAACAGGTTAGAGGTACATTGTAAAACATGACAAGACACTTTTGAAACATTAGTTGTGTCCAACAAGGTTATGCACAGTCAGATAAGAAATTGTATGGCCTTAGTGGTGTCCCTAATGTAATGAGAGTACTGAACATCCCCACCCCACCCATCTCCCCTCCCCGCAAAAAAAAAAAAAAAAAAAAAAAAAAAAAATAAAAGAAAATAATCTTGAGTTTATATATGTACATGTTTCAAGAATTTGACTATTTGATAGTGTTGGGCAGATATTCAATTTTAATTGATAATCGATTGATTGTGTTGTTGCTGAAGATAACTGATTATTAAAGCTATTTATAATCAATTATTAAATGGGACATATACTGGTAATTGATGTTTTTCCTGTACTGCTTTAAATGGTTGTTCCTGTAAAATTTATTTCAAAACCACATTTCCAAAATGTCTTAGCTGCACAATGCATTAAATTTAACTAAATATTTACTTCTTCATTTCTTTCTAAAAATATCCTGGGGAAACTAAATCAATACAATGGTATTCGATTAATTATAAAATTGGTAATTAGTACAGCAGGGGAGGGGGAAAGGTTGGCCTTAGCAGATCACTGATTATGATTTTACAACTGATTTTCTTAACTTCTCGACTCGGATGCAAACTTCATTCATTTTTCACAAAACAATTAGAAAATCTTTTCTTTTCTTTCACGCTTCTTTCAATGGACTTTAGTGTTGTATAATTGTCTTTTCAATACACAGTATAAATAAAATTATTTTCTTTTTTTGGATCATTTTTTTTTTAAGAATCTGATTTGTGCTCATTAAAGAACAAAACAAGAGGCTCAGAGAGCCTGTATCGCTCACCTGGTTTGGAATGCCAAATAATGTTCTAAATACAAGATTATTGCTTCTTTTCTGAAGGAATTTAAAGAAGTTACCTCTATTCCCGGGGCTCAAAAGCCAAAATTCTCTGTTCCACTTCCCCCAATGACGTTTCTGGCCAGATTTGGTTAGAACCCATGAAGAACTCTATGACAAGTAGCGATTTAAAGGATTTACCTCTATATCCCTGGTTACAATCCATGCAGAACTCTGTGACTAGTAGAAATTTAAAGAATTTACCATTAATTTTCCCTGTGGGACCCCTCCCCTCCTGTCCCTAGAGGTTCCGAGCCAAAATTTAGACAAACTCTGTTCCCCTTCCCTAAAAGATGTTTCTGGCCAAATTTTGTTACAATCCATGTTGAACTCAATAACTATTTAGTAGCGATTTAAAGGATTTACCTGTATTTCCCCTATTGGGCCCCGTCCCTCTTGCCATGGGGGATCAGAGCCAAAATTTATGCAAACACTGTTCCCCTTCCTACAAGGATGTTTCTGGCCAAATTTGGTTAGAATCTATCGAGAATTCTATGACTAGTAGCGTTTTAAAGGACAGACGGACGCTGTATCATGACAAAATACCTACTGCAAGTATCACAATTTTAAATAAATACAAAACAGGCTGACTTAATAAAAACTAAACCTGTGAGAGGCATATCCAGTGCTTACTTATCCTATACAATGGACCATATTAATGTGTTGTTAGTAAAATATTCAAAGTCAGAAAATCCAATTTACAGGGAATATCACAGCATGTGACTTAGAAATGTTCATGCCCTCGAAAATATTTGACACACAGAGACAGAATCGAATTGTCTGTTACATCACATTTGCATGCATGTACTGTATACATGAATGTTTTCTCGTATGAATGTTTTCATGAAATCATCTTTCAAACTGTTCCTAGTTAAAAAATATTAGTGTTGTGTATCTATAGTCTAAATGTGCTAGCTGGTATTCCAGGAGTTATCCTCCTGGATTTTGACTGAGCATTTGGAAAAATATTAATAATGAAATTTTCAAATTTAGAAGCCATATTTGATCATACATTGGGGACAGCAGGTAAAATGCTTATAGGGACAGGAAAAAGAAAATATTTATATTGCACCCCTGGGTGTTAGGCAATGTAACCATTGTAAGATAAACAAATATATGTAGTACTATACACATGCAAGTCTTGTTCGTCATAAATTGTAGACTGTTTTATTATTTAAGATTTTCTTTTATTGAATTTTGAGAGCTTTCGGGTACTTAAAGCTGCAGTAGCCAAGAATATAAGTAACTTATACTTAACGTCGGTGGAAAAGTTCATGATATAGTTTTTTATATAATGACATTTAACCAGTACTACAAATTTACCAGACAAATGAACTTCCTTTTCAAGCTGTTCTACAACAGGACTTCCTTTTTAAAACCATCCCACCATAAATTTCCCGTGTTAGCCAATGTCCTGTCCATACATCTCACTCAGCCGGCCAGACAGGGGGAGAAACTGAAGTGTCTATACATAGCTATAATTTCGAAAGTAACCTACCAATAGAAATATCAGACAAAGGTCACTCCTGCCTGAGCTTAGAGGCTGGTGGTATGGTTGATTGTGAGAATGCCAAACTGCTTCTAAATAAAGCCAACGTCTAATACGATTGATTGTAGCTACCAGCGGCATAACAGTTTGGTCGACCATTCATAGGCCAAGCCTTCTGCTGCGGGATTGGATCTCAGGCTATATATTGTCTCCAAAACAACCAATTTACTTACTATGTTTGCCTTACAAAATTGCAAAGCTTGTGTTTCAGGGAAAATTGTCGGTACCAAAGTAATAGAGTATTGTAGTATTGGAGGCTGAGTTTTAGCCCAGGAGCTAGACATCCTGATTGATAAGCACTAGTTAAAAGGACCCATCACACGAAGTGATCTGGCAGACTACAAAGTGTGGCCAGCCTCTGGCAAAGTCAAAGCTGCCTTTTCAAAATGGTATATTGCCTTATAAGGTAATAGTGTAATGTGTTTACAACTTTTTGATCACGTGACCTTCATGTGACACTGGTTCCGACAATATCAATGACCTTCCTGTTTAACACATTGGGCTCACCATGGCTTGATGCTAACACATTTAAGGTCTGACAGAGCTTTTAAGTTCCATTTTAAAGAAGACTGATACATTTAATGTTTTTTGTATTAGTGCAAATGTCTTGTCAACTTGCACTTAGGTTTAGGGCAACAAAATATTAAAGAAACATTTTCAATTTTGCTTACATCATCAAAATAGAAAATATAAAGGAAATATTGAACAAAAAATAGGAATGATCAAGATGCTGTTAAGTCAGATTCAAAACTGGTAGCTTGCAGAATTTGAAAACTTTCCTTCAACAATCAGTCAAATAGCAAAACCTTTCTTATTACATAAGCAAACACCTTAACACAGACCAAATATCAGTAAGGCTGATCAACAGATCTTATTGTTTAAAGATTTGGTACATGTTACCTTGAACTTCAAGTAAAGTCATTTCAGCTCTGCATGGCACAAGGTCAATCGTTAGTCTTTTCTTCTTGGAAAATAGTTTTTTAACTGAATAGACCTTGCATGCCAAACAAAGCCGGCTGTTTAAACACATTTTTTAATGCAGGACATGACCTTGATCTAGTAAGCCCTGCATGAAGATCACAGTCACAATCTATTGAAAAGACAAAGTAGCCCTTAACCAGAGCATGTTATTGGCCCTGACTATCAAGCCCTTTATTTTATTGATTTTAGAAAAAGAGTTGTTAAAAATAGGAAAGATGATATCTGATATGCATCCCATCCAAGTGCCAGCCAGACAAAATCAAAGAATGGCATTTACAAAGTCAGGTTTGGTCAACACAATAGAGAGGATCCACTGTGTTAAATACCTCATCTGTTTAATAACTTGACTTAAATAGCCTGATCTGAAGCATTTACATATACACAGTTGTTCAAAAGAAACTTAAATTAGTGCCAGTATTAATGGCATTTATATACATGAAGATACAGTGAAACATGTCTATAATGAAAATACTTACAATGAATTCATGATTATAACAAATAATTTTTTTGCTCCTCATCAAAGTTTCAAATAAGATGTTTGCAATATGTGTATAATGAACTACGGTTATTACAAAGCAAATTTGTTGGTACACAGGGGTTTGTTATATATTATAACATTTTTAGTGTAAAACTACTTATGTTTTGATATCTATATATATTGCTCCATCGTGCTGTTAAACATTTGTCTTCTTTCATTGTACCGTTTTACTGTTCATGTCATATTATGTAATCGTGTTCGTTTTGTGTGTCTTGATAAAGGGGCAGATCGATCGATCGCCTTGAAAATTTGACCATTGTTTTGGTGGAATTACTTCTTTGTCCGATATCTATATATAGATACAACTACGTTTTTAACATTGTACAAAGAGCTTGATCCAAACCTAACTTAGAGAATATGACTACAATTACCCACGGCAAAGTTTCATTTCACAAGTTTTTTTCTAGTTTTTATATTTTACAGTCAGACACGGAATAGTTGCAAGAATAAAAAAGCTGTGTCTCAGTTAGCTGACTGAGACGCAGTTTTCTTACTGGTCTTGCGCTATTTTGAGAAAGTCATAAAGGTACCTAGGCCTTATGGCAAATTCTAAACGAGAAGTAAAATTTTAATCCATCAAGTGAAAAGTCAATCATCCATGGAATATTGTTAATGATATAGAAGTTTGAACCATGAGAATCACTATAAATATAGCATGTTATTGTTATATGGATTACAGCACATGGATGAAACATTCACATCAAAACATTAAGCTGAAAATTGCTTGCAATGTTAGCTTGAAAGCTCAAATTTATGTCCAATTTATCAACATACATGGCAATTTGCTAACCCCATAAGAAACTTCAATGGGACAAATTGCTAAATGGGCGTATTCGAGAAAACTATAAGTTATGTATGACAGCTAGTGTACACGTCATGTATGTGTCACTGTATGCATGTGCAAGAATCTGTAACGCAAAAACTTGCTGTATTACAAAAGGTCAAACTCATTTTAACAGCTTTACAAATGAGCTGAGATATTTCTTACCTATAGTTATAGATATATTTCTAGAATATAGAGCAAAAAAAGTCACACTTACCAGAGAGAGACGGGATAAATCTTGGTGACAAACACTCAAAATTTGTAAACATGCTAGGCTAGCGTCACACAGATTTATATAAATATGCGGAGTAAATAACAGGAGTTCACCTTTACTGATTCACTCAGGTGTAAAGGATAACCTTGCCAGTGATAGCAAGGCTAGGATGAAAAGTAAACTTTAAAAGCATGTGTTTATGGTCCATCGGTTTTTACCTTTAAAAGTGTTCAGAACTTGTTCAGCGGTTGACAAGTATAGGCTCTACACAGTAGCAAGTTACATACTAATGTGTTTACCTGTATGTCTGGGCTTTTATTGTATTTAACTGCATCTAGTACACACAAATGGTACAATATTTACAACAAGAGTGTTGAGTGCTTACACAGTTTTTAAACACCATTGTGAATTTGGCCAGAAAAAATATTGATTAAGGATGCATCTGTATTTTGTTATATATAAAGGTATGTTGAGGGTGGGGTAATACATTATATATCACATCTATGTAATAGTAAGCTCACAGGTGCTTGAAGTTCCAACTATAAATAAAAAATAATCATAATATCAAAAATATCATATATACTTTTTATATAGTATATACTATATATTTTTATATTATGATTATTATATAACAGTTACCAGGGTAGTTTGATATAGTCAGATCTTAAAGCACCTGTGGTAAGCTTAAACTATTCACACACATGTAAGTTATAACAGGAGCATCCTCGATACTCCAGGGGTTCCGATCACTTACGATCTCTACACCCCTGGACTATCTCATCGTAAAACTGGAGGCAACAGAACAGAACAGGTAATTTAGTCCTTTGATGTACATTAAAGGTACACTGTGGTTGACTATGTGGCTTTGAAGTTGGGAGTCGCTCTCTCTGTAGTCTTCAAAGGAAATCTTTGCTGGTCTGTGATTGGTCAAATATTTTCAGCTGAGCTGCCTTCAATTTCACTATGAGATAGTCCAGGGGTGTAGAGATCGTAAGTGATCGGAACCGCTGGAGTATAGAGGATGTAACAGGAGTGGTTTGTCATATTGTTTTAACCTTAAACAGCAACAATTTGCATTTTCACTGTATTGAGAAACAATCCAGTATATGCTGTTGTGGACGTTGGACATTTTACCACATTTTTGTATCATTATTTTGCGTCAAAATTGCATTTACCTTTGTTGGCAGATGATGTACAATGTATCATATTCGTTTAAGTTTGTTTTTTACCTCTAGTAAAATAAACAGCAGCATATCATACTTAAAACAAACAAAAATCAACATGATTGGAAGGTCGCAAAAAATCTAAATACCTGTCCCCATGCCTTCATCGTTCAAAAAGAGATTTCCTATTTCTGATACTTCTAATTCATACGGAAGTGTCTTACAAACTTTCAAGGGGAAATAACTCCATATTAATCGATTAAATTGACTGGATGACGTTAGTCTATATACTTATGACACAACTTACAATAATTATTTTTAGCGAGCGGTATGATTAATTGATTGCCTTCTACATTCCCTGAAACTGCTACGCCAAAATTCAGATAATACATATAACTTTACATAATCAAACATTGTAAAACATACCCGTTTCATGTTTATTTAGAATAATGTAACATTTGGCAGCATACAATAGTACATAAATTACAATGTATACTGCATATTGTATATGTACAACATTGTATGAAGGTATTCCATTTTCAGATAATTATTTATTATCTTTGAACTTGGTAAACATTGCAACAGTATAACAATACTGAACAGTATTGTAAACTTATAAGATACATGTACCGGTACATGTACCGGTTTGTGCACTGCTTTTTGTTATCGAATTTTGTAAAATAAATAAATAAATGAATAATGAGTAAAAGTTTAAATCATTTACCAAATTAACGCATGTGATGGTAATGCTATCGAATGATTGAGTTTAATTTTAAATAGAACCTTTATGTTAAAAGTATTGAACAATTATGCACCACAGGTATACACAGGTGATAATGAATTGTAATTCATCTTTAATGTCGCTTATTAGGCCTAGAAGACGATTAACTTTAGAATTAGTTTATCTAAATTATTTATATATATATGTACATACATATAATATTGTACAATTACATGTAGTCTAATAAACTTGCATACATTTGTATATATTAGACTTTTTTATTTCATTTTTTATGATATTTGTTAAAAGGCCCACTACCTTTCCGAAACGGATTTTAATTTTTAAAATGGGAATGTAAAACGAGATCGATAATTTTGTAGAGTCGCAAAAATTATTAACTTACCGTTAATACTACACTTATCATCACCTTCTGAGCAATTTAATTCAAATGAATAAAATGTTAATTTTCATATCGCGGGTCGTCTTATGTTTCCCGCCGTCGTCCTAAATACCGCGCGGTTTACGTAGTTGGCTATCATTGCACCAGACGGCAAAACAGCGATACGACTTTCCTCTGTTATCATATTGGTGTTGTAACCTCATCTTAGGCAATCGGTATATATTTTTTGTTGTTATAAATGTTTTTAAGACACCTTTGTTTTGCTCCGGAAAGGTAGTGGGCCTTTAAATATCAACAAAAAAACTTTAGCGGACTATTGTACAGTATAATGGTAAAGCAATATTCAACGTGTGCCGTTTTCATTTTGTAAACTTACACATGTACATTGATGGGTGTGAAGTCATGGGAGATAACTCTGTAGTGTATGTAGATTACTGAGTAAGTACACAAAACCTCTCGCCATCTGACCATAAACACGCTATTTACTATGTTTAGGTGATCAAGTGCAGCGGTGACTGGTAGTAGCTAGAACAAGGTAGTTATTTAGACATTCTAATAAATTTTAATTGCGGGTTTACAGTACATCATGATAAGGATGCAAATGTTGCATACAAGAAATATTGCTTTCATTTATGCATACAATATGTACCTTCATCATATACATTGTATAGTTATATCCAAACACTCTCTATGTGTTTAAACCAACTTTATATAGTACTAAAGATATCTCAGTCATGATGAGAATCAATTTCCAAACTAGAATGCTCTCAAATTTAGCTCAACCATTTCACTTTCTTGGTTTATTTTGAATGAAGAAGAAAACAATAATTAAGTCGTCAAATTATTTGTTTACGTGAAGGACAACTCACATAAGTTGTAAGTAAACAGCAAGCATCTTATTTGGCGAAAGAAATTTCACTTTGGCGAAAATTTCGGCAACAGAATTTCAAAAGCTGGTGTGAACCCTGGGCAATAATTGAGACAATATTGTAAAGGTAAAAAATACAGTTTGGATGAAATACGGACGTTTTTAGGATAAAAATAGTCAATGTCAAGTCTACTCAGTTGTCCAGGCAACACGTGAGTTGGCATATCGGAACCATGTGGACGTTTTAACCTGCTTCCATAATATTGGGTACAGAAGCCGCGCGGGGACAGTTTGACTTGTTACTTGTAGTCAGAGTTACTCAGAGAAATTGGGATAAATGAGCATTTATGTAGATATATATAACTAAATTTAGCTGTTATTGATACTTACCTGTGGTCGTGACCGGAATGATCCAATTAAGTTCATAAGTGGCTTGCATATAATATTTTTAGCTCCTGCTTTGGATAATGCTTTTCCCTTTCTTTATAATGTGCATACTCTACTAGTCTGTCTTGATTAAGTTTAATGCATTATCGTAATCTTAATAGTAGATAACTTGTTTGTTGACGTCTTAAGCTGTTCGTGACGTCATTTCATAGACATTTAATGAACTAGACATTTTATGAATGAAAACTTCTTCATTCACACGTTTCGGTTGATAAAATATTTTCTTTATGACAAGAATCGTTCGACTATAAATACCAGTACATGCATGCATTGTAGGCGAGGCATGACGCCATCGGTTAGGTCATGCATAAACGGAAATTCATTAACTATAAGGGTATGTGGCTATCTAAACGGATATGTCTCACACAGGATGAATTGGTCCAGCTTAAAGTCCACAATCATTAGGTCATAGTAGTTGACGACCCGGATTTACTAAATCGTCCTGTCATAACAGGATTAGTTCAATTAAAAGTTACGTTTATATTTTTGATAAGGAACATCCCTAAAAAACTTATATGACTATCAACTGTATAAATATTATAAAATTTTAAAGTGAAGTTAAACGGATTTGCGGGGACCGATCTTAACAAAACATAGCTAAAGAAAGCCGAATCACCTTAAATAAAAGATGCTCCACCGCCGACAGGGCATAAATGATATTCATCCTTTGAACAATAATTGGGGTTGAATCATGTATATGTATGCCTAATTAACAAAAAAATAACATGAAATAATTTATTTCGCCTTTGGTGCATGCGCAATTATTACTTCATTCCATATAAGATATAGTGCCACGGATTTTTTTCGGGATGCAATTATTTGTTTTTCATATTTTAAACTTGAAGTAAAATTAGAAGCTCAAACTTTTCAATGGTGGTAATGGTGTAAAGTAAGTAACTTTTGTAACTGAAGAAAAAAACAAAATCGTCTGCTCCTTAGAATGGTAAATCGCTCTTAAAGAATACCAAAGGCCCGTCTTTTTTCCTCATTCTACTTTAGTATGAAAACAAACTTGAAGATAATAAATAATTTAACCAAAAGTCTTGGGAATTTTGTCCGGTTTCTGGTACCATTAATATGGGATTTCTTACATCTGTACCTGCACGCATTTATGAAATTTCTTTCTAATGCTATATTTTAACTTTTCAAGTACATGATTCGAAATACCATTCATTGCGATAGAATGAACAATTAAAATCAACATATTCTCCTTATCTCTACGTGAGCTAAAGCACGATGTATTCCCGTTAATGAGGTAGAAGATTCTTGGTAGGGAAGGGATTAGTGTTAAAGTGGAGGAGGGGGAGGAGAATCGTAAACACGTGTACCAAACGTCACATCCGGGCACTGAGCAGAACTGAGAACAGAAACTAGTATATATGTATATATAAATCTCCCGTGACCCACATTTACCGTCCCGTCGGGAGACTAGTATTTATTGATACCGCTGTTAAAAAGTTTTACTAATTTCACAACATGACAGACAGTGTATTGGTGCAATTGAGGAGGAATGTTTCTGCTACAGCTTGGGGGTTCAGCATCCAGGGTGGACAGGAGCACGGCTCGTGCATCTTCATCCAAAAGGTACGTACATATTACGTACCTTACCAAAGGTGCAAAATGCACTTGTGGTGTTTGGAAGTTTGACTTTATAACTATATATATGCACCTAGGTTTTTAAAGTTTTCTCGAATGGGTGCATTTACACAATTTACGCCTTCATAAATACAATAAAAACAACTCGTACAGTGTGTAAACAAACTTTTCATTCTTCAACTTTGGCGCATATTAGTACTATTTAAAATCATTAACGTTTTGTTCTCAACTTTTCCTATTCACATTTTGTTGATAAAGGTTATATAGGATGGCACAAAGCAAAGCAAAAGTGCAAAGCTTTAACATTTAAGAAATAACCCGAAACCCTATAGTTATTTTTGCAGAGTCATTTACTTGCTATATAGTGTACGTTAAGGATTATGGATAGAGTAAGTTATACGTGTCTAGTTAAAACTGGAAAGAAAACTTATAACGTATTTGTTTACACATGACAAACAAAATGCATTGTTCCAGAACTCAAAACAAAATGATAACTTCACGCGAAAGGTTGACAGCTGTCCCCATAAGTATATGAATAAACCCTGTACAGTAGTCGTTATTGTATATAAGGTTTTTTTTTGTAATTTTGTATAGCGTAACCTCTCAGGAATAGATTAAAATCTCTTCAATTTAAACTTTTAACAAGCGCTCCACTCTGTGAAAAGGCGTACAGAGCGATTCTTGACTAAGATTTCGGCTCATTATTGTATCACAGAACATATGTGTGTTAGGTTCTTGTTGACCGAGTGCGTCTGTCTGCAGGTTTCTAAACAGCGATAGCATATGATTCTGCCCCACGTACAAAAAAACTACATGTTTCCTCTAAGACTACCCATCAACATGTGTCCTTGTCTTTCCGATCTTCTTCACAAATGAGGCCCGAAAAGGGGGATACGTGACAATGTTACTCGCGTCAAATTTTAAATTAGACTTCTTCATTCATTAAATTAATTCTCTCTGTGGTCATTGATTTCCATTCCAAGTAAAGTAAACGCGGATATTTTTATATCGCACAGTTTCCTTTTTGCATTCCGTATCCCGTGGCGGGCCCCAGAATGGGATAACACTTTACTTACAGTAGCTATATCCTATCAGATTCCCTGGTGCCAAATTTGGAGGAGGGTTATCAAGGGGAACTTTGTAATGGAAGTGAAGAATACCTCACGGGCTCGGTCTTTAAGCTGTGTGTGTTAACATTATCAGTAGTAGTTATTACTGGACTGAAGTGAATGGTCACTTGAAGATTATTAACTCTTTGAAGTGACCATGGTGATCCCGGCACTCCCCCCTTGTAGCTTTGTATATACCAATAACTACCTCTAGATCGGACATGTGGGAGGGTGTATACAATATATATGTACTAGGCCCTTGGGTGACGTTTTTAATCATTATGGAGCTTCAATTAAGGGGATAGTGTCCCTGGTAAAGTTACAAATCTTGACGTTTATGCTATCAAATGTCTCTGAAAATTCCGTCTGACAGCACAGGTATTCGGCTATAATTTCAATACTGATTACAGAGGCTTTCATACAGCTGTACACATGTATTTAATGGAGGATAAAGTCTAGAGTAAACACACGCATTTCCTTATCGCATCACTGTAAATATAATTAAAATCTCTACTATACATTTGGAAAGTGATCTGCTGATATTTATAGGTAGACGACAGGCCAAATTCCATAGATATTGATGTGTATAGGTATTATAACAGAATCTGTATCTAGTGTACACAGTGCGTACCACCGATAGGTATTAACCATCGATGTTTTTTTTTTCTACGGGTGCTCCGGCTTTCCTCCAAACGACCCTGGCTGAACAACATTACTAGGACGTTAAAATAAACAAACCACCAATATTTCACACAAATCCGATAGTGCATCAAAATAATGCGTAATTTATAACGCAATACACGTGTAATTGATATCTTATCCAATAAAATTTTATTCGCTGAAGTATCTCTTTGCCAAAGTCGCTGTTGATACCAGGTAGTTCAAAATGGAATGGGAAGTTGTAGTGCGATAGAGTTGACATGGACGAGACACCTTAATTAATTTTGATTCGCACCATGTATTTTGGTTTTAATATATCTTGTTATGAAGCTACTTAAAGATAAAATAGATATAGCTATAGGTTGAATATGTGTTTATTTCATACGGGATTTCTTGCTCACACATCATTGCAAAATAACACTTTACAAAGATGCTTAATTATTTTGTACTGGCTGATTATTTACAAAGTACTTCTTCGGGACTTGATTTGCGGTCTACATGATATGTATGTCATTCTTTAAGAACGATGACCGGATTTGTGGAGGATTACATAGATGAAAACGAACCCCACTATTGTCCTTCTTGACCTTTATGTAGACAATCTTTTGACCAAGTAGGGCCCGTCTTGACCTAAATTATCATTCTTGGGCGTTTAAATTTTGTAAAACTTTACAATGTTAAGTAGTAAGTATTTGAAACTTAACACGACACTTAGACACGCTTGTGTATACCATTTAAGTTTACTTAGTAATGTACTTGTTGGGGTCAGTCGTGAGAAACGCATTACTGGGACATCGTCTTATATGTGTTTTTGTGCTGCTTTACTATATACGTTTTGAATATATATAAAGAAACTTCTACATCACTAAATACATATATTTTTATTTAGTTTGATATACTATTTAAGTGATAAAGATCTACGTGCGGAAAAAAAGCGCTGTAAATCACGTATATTTTACATAAAAAAAAAGAGAAATAGGTATAGATATATTTCAAATATATGGTTTAATAAGAGAAACCCTGATAGCGATATAGCCTGAATATATACATAACCACTCATAGATGGTGTGATTGTGATACAACCGATGTCATTTCTCACCCACTCAAACTTTAGAAGAGAGAGACCCTTGAGCGAAATGAATATATTTTAGACGATAGAAAATGCCTAATGGGGCAATCCAGAGATAGTTACGAAGTAATGGCGAAGGAGAAACACGACAAAGGGAGAGTACGCTACTTATATATTCAGAAAGGAGAAACTAAAAACACGGACACATCAAACATGTTGTGTAAGTGCTGCAGTGGTTAATGACAACGGGGAACTGTTACGAAGTACACCAGTCAATTGTTAAACGGGCGTTGGTAGAATGAAATAGGCAATTTTCACGGGCAATGGAAATGTTCAATTGTTACGATAGCGTTTGTAATATAAGTTACAATGGACAATAGTTACATGAGTGAGCGTTGGTAAGGTACAATGGGCAATTGTTACGTGAGATTGATAAGGTACAATGGACAATTGTTACGAGAGAGTTAGTAAGGTACAATGTGCTGTTGTTACGAGAGCGTTAGTAAGGTACAATGTGCTGTTGTTACGTGAGCGTTGGTAAGGTACAATGTGCAATTGTTACGGGAGCGTTAGTAAGGTACAATGGGCAATTGTTACGTGAGATTGGTAAGGTACAATGGACAATTGTTACGAGAGCGTTAGTAAGTTACCATAAACACTTGTTACGGGAGCGTTAGTAAGGTACAACGTGCTGTTGTAACGAGAGCGTTGGTAAGGTACAATGTGCAATTGTAACGGGAGCGTTGGTAAGGTACAATGGGCAATTGTTACGTGAGCGTTGGTAAGGTACAATGTGCAATTGTTACGTGAGCGTTGGTAAGGTACAATGGACAATTGTTACGTGAGCGTTGGTAAGGTATAATGGACAATAGTTACGTGAGCGTTGGTAAGGTACAATGGACAATAGTTACGTGAGCGTTGGTTAGGTATAATGGGCAATTGCTACGTGAGCGTTGGTAAGGTACAATGGGCAATTGTTACGTGAGCGTTGGTAAGGTACAATGGACAATTGTTACGTGAGCGTTGGTAAGGTACAATGGACAATTGTTACGTGAGCGTTGGTAAGGTACAATGTGCAATTGTTACGTGAGCGTTGGTAAGGTACAATATGCAATTATTACGTGAGATTGGTAAGGTACAATGTGCAATTGTTACGTGAGCGTTGGTAAGGTACAATGGGCAATTGTTACGTGAGCGTTGGTAAGGTACAATGTGCAATTGTTACGAGAGCGTTGGTAAGGTACAATGTGCAATTGTTACGAGAACGTTGGTAAGGTACAATGTGCAATTCTTACGTGAGATTGGTAAGGTACAATGGACAATTGTTACGAGAGCGTTAGTAAGTTACAATGTGCAATTGTTACAAGAGCGTTGAGTAAAGTACAATGGACAATTGTTACGAGAGCGTTGAGTAAAGTACAATGGACAATTGTTACGAGAGCGTTAGTAAGGTACAATGTGCAATTGTTACGAGAGCGTAACTAAGGTACAATGTGCAATTGTTAAAAAGAGCGTTGAGTAAGGTACAATGGACAATTGTTATGAGAGCGTTGAGTAAGGTACAATGGACAATTGTTACGAGAACGTTGGTAAGGTACAATGTGAAAATGTTACGAGAGCGTTGCGTAAGGTACAATGTGCAATTGTTACAAGTGCCTTGAGTAAGGTACAATGGACAATTGTTATGACAGAGCGTTGCGTAAGGTACAATTTGAAACTGTTACGAGAGCGTTAGCAAGGTACAATGGACATTTGTTACGAGATCGTTGGTAAGGTGCAATGGACAATTGTTACGAGAGCGTTGGTAAGGTACAATGTGCAATTGTTACGAGAGCGTTGGTAAGGTACAATGGACAATTGTTACGAGAGCGTTGGTAACGTACAATGGACAATTGTTACGAGAGCGTAACTAAGGTACAATGTGCAATTGTTACAAGAGCGTTGGTAAGGTGCAATAAAAAATACAAGGGTCTCGGTAACTTTTGACGGGTGATGGGAGCACTGATACGAACCAATAAATCTTGCTTAGGAATAATTACCAATTCGTATAGTATATAAGTATATAAGTGGAATCAAATCATATTTTCGAATCTCCTTTGATTATAAATGAAGAACAATAAATATTTTCATAAAACAAACAAACAAATAAAAGAATACATCGTAGAAACGGAACCATTGGTAATTATACTGCCAATCGACATCAATTACATTGACATAGAAAAATCGCATTTACTTCGAGAGTAGCCACTATTAACATATAGTTAATAATTTTCTATATACAATGCCTTTTTGACGTATTCGTCGATTAAGAGGACCGAGATCAATTTGAAGTTATGAAATACGCTTCGGAAGACTATTTTGTAAGTTCAAAAGCAGTCGATAGGACAATTACCAAACATCACTGTACTATTAGAACAACGAGACATGTTATACCTGGGTGGACTAGGAATACAACAAACCCAGTGGCTATTTATGTACTACTATTGTGTAATAGGACGCGGCTGGCATGGAGTCAGGATCGTTACTGATGACGACAAATTGTCGTATAGTTAAATCGGGAGTGAACAAGAGCGAGATCACGCTATACCGATACCAGGCGGGGCTATCGGACAGGAGAAAACCAGACTATCTCTAGGAAGTGTCGCCATAAATTAAGTCGAACATCCATGTTTCTTCGCCCATCGGTCCTAATCAGTCCTGTACTCTCATTAGCACAAGATCGCATCTCCCGCGCCACCGGAAGTAGCGTGGGCTTATCTCCGATATGAACAAATGCTGTTCCGGTCTAGTTATTGACCGGTGGCTTGATCGTATTTACTTGTCAGATATTGACAATTACCGGAGTTTGTGTCGAATTACATGAAGAGGACAAATATGCATTGGACTTCATCGAGCTGTCCGAGACAAACTAGAATCTACTAAAGATGATAGTTGCAGCGCGCAGGACTGATTGGTCCGTTGACAATATAAATATGATCGGATAGCGTTCGCTAGTTGGTATCCGTTCAGTGGGATTATAGTTTATAACAGGCCGGAGTTTTCGCTATCACAAGAGGTCACACACTACCACATAAATGCGCGCTGCGTCCAGAGGAGGCGATACCCTCAACTGTCACATATATACTGTTCATATGACGTAACGGAAACTTGTATCATATCTGAAATAGACAAAAAACTTGTAACAGCTGTTAATGGTGCTAACTCTCGTTGTAGTTTGGAGAGGGAAAATGCACGACTAGACAAGGATTCAAACCTGGATCCTCCGGCGTTACACGTTTCCATTTTTGTTTTACGGAGATTCAACAAACAACCCGTACAGTTCGGGTGTTTCCCGCTAAGCGTACGACCAGTTTTTGAAACATATGATGGTCATAATTGTAATAGGAGCAGAAAATCGGGACTCGAACGCGGGAGCCCCGGACACTAGCCGGAGCAAAGGAACGTGGCACGATTTTCAACCAACTGTATATATATATATATGTGTGTGTGTGTGTGTGTGTGTGTGTGATATAGTATCAAGATAATAGGGTGTATTGACCGTTGGTTGAAAATCCGTGCCAAGTCCTTGTGAAGCCGGAGTGCTCTACCTACTGAGCTACCTGGTCGCCGACGATCGATTGTGTTGTTTTCTATTCTGTATATTGTTATAAGTAAACATTGTGCGTGAATATGGATCACGAAAACAGTATAGATACGTGTAAAACATTTAAATACTTTAGTAAACATTATCAAACAATACATCAACGCAATCCCGCCTATACAAACGCCCATTTTGATTAAAACCAGACTTTGTTTGAGGGTACATTTTCGGTTGTAATCGGCTGGATTTCCATCAAAGCTATACGTGAACGAATACAACAAGGCGTTTCGTATAACTAGATACGTATGTGCACATGATGTATGTATTTCAGAATCTAACCTTCACCTTAGTGCACTTTGCATCACTCTACAAAATATGATGATCATTATACTACACAATATGTTAATTATTACTACACAGTAAACAAAGAGCAGTACACAATATATGATGATCATCACTATTCGTGAAAAGACATATTTTGCAATTTTTGTATATATTACGGACGTCCTTGCCTCTATGGATAGTACCATTTGCCTAGAACTGGCGATTGATATTTGGTTCTTCTCCGGTAACTCTGATTTTCCAGCACCACCATCAAAACCTGATACTTCCTAAATGACAAATACTTTCACCAGGACTTAAAACGCTTAAACACAAATTATTGACCTGCACCAAAGTCTTAGAACAAGCAATCTCGCCCAGAGTAGAGTTCGGGATCATTTTAAGTGAAAGTAAGGGCCCTGAACTCTGGATAGAGCTAGTAAAACAAAGCGATTAGCTATACCGTATCATGTATACCAGGAAGTTATATATTTCCATGATTTGTTTAGACAATGTGTCGACGTCCCACGATAACTAAACTTTATATAACGAAGCCTGAAACAAGCTCCTAATTCAAAATCCCCCGATAATAATTTTACGGCGAGATAGTGTAACGGAGGCGTAAAAACCGTATCAGCTGGGTTCTATCTCAAGGTCACGCAAGGTTCATTTTACAGTAACTGTAGCGGTTCCGGTATGGCAATGTGCCGAGTAACCGGGGCAAAGGTAAACTTCTCATTTCTGAGTTTCAAATTGTCGTTAGTGCCAGAAGATTCAGTGTAAGGCCAGAGTAATTGGCGTCTGTAACGATCTTGTTTACCATAATAACAGATACATATAGTAGAAGGTTGAGTCTGTTTCTTAAATCCCAAACGAACAATGCAAACTGGTGCAATAACCTACGTGCAGAATACACGGCTACATTACAGAGAGAACGCGGCTGTTTATGTAAAGAAAATGTATGTAGAATAGGAGCCAAAACTTAATTGTTCTGAAAGAATTTTCCAGAAACACGTGAACGTTGCTCTGCAATAAGCATTAAAGTCGGTAAGTATGATGAAAGACAAAACCATTGCAAGCTTTGGAATAGTACAAGACAGAGGCTGGTAACAGGGGAAGGTCATGACGAAAAAGGTCTTCTCAAGGTTAATTTCAAATCCAGCAGATACACCTGTCTATTGTGTGTAAGCTGTATACAGTAATAACCAATAATGCAAATGAACGGTCCTTTGGACAGATTTTCGTACAATTGTACTTAAATCAAGCAGATAATACCTGTCGCCTATATACAGTTAAAGTATATGTTTAGGTTTCAACTTTGAAGCTAAATGGCATTATATAAAATTGAGATGAACTGTCAAAATTATCGATATAAATACTGTGCTTTACGGAGGTGCAGTGGTTTCCAGTAAATGCCAGTTTTGACACTCGTGGCGTCATCAGGGAAAATTAATGATTAAATGAGTTGGTGGGCGGTGTTCTGAACTAGCGTCCGATGTACGGGGACACTGGGGTCAAACTATCAACTACGTACTTGAGTGAGGAGATAATTGGTTATTGCTCATTCCATTGTTGTTGGCTTCATCCTGTGTCAAACAGTAACACATTGTTATTTTGTGGTTGGTAAACCGCAGAACAGGTGGAGTGTACATCTAGCTGCTGTCATTTTAAATTGTGAAGAATCATTGAAAGTGTATTCAATAAAATACTAACCACAAGTGTACATATCTTTCGCGTGCGATTCATCTTACGTGTTGTGTATTTCAGTTTATCTCCGCGAATTAATATCTCTCACACTTCTTGCACAATTAAATTCAAGGATATCTCAATTCAATTTTTAATTAAATCCACGAAACTTTATCTCGGCGAAAATGTTTTAAAACGAAAATTACGAATTTTAGTATCCACGGAAGAAAGTTGGTTTTATTAATACAAACGTTTTACGTTGATATAAAGTTTTTCTATCGCAAATTGAATCTCAACGAAATTTTATTGTATGGTATTTTGTTTTGAAAAAAAATCTCATAAAAGTGAATGGAATGTAGCAGCTCTCGATTCGTAACCCCGAGTTCAGTTTTCGTATGTAGACAAAATAAGGACTTGTACTACTCGATTGATGTATGTGGTCACGTGTCAAAGTATATTTATAGCTTACGAGACTTGATAACAAGACGCATGTGACATATACACGTACATTGCACGTTCTTTACCGTAATTTCACCAACACGGGAGCTTTGTATAATCAGAGCCAAATCGTGAAAGCTAAACACAGCCCAAATGCTACCGGCACAATATATAAGTACCAGATATGTATTGTGTCAAAAGATATTATATCACTATCGATATCTGATATCTGGAACGCTATCTCTGCCATGCAAAAGTTCCTTCGCAAACCATCAACTTTTGCATAATACATGTATATGCGAATGAACTTTTGCATGATAATTGCAAGGTCAATGTTATGCGCAGTTTTCCAATCGCAACAGTTTTCGGCAATTTCCGGCAATCTTCGGACAATAAACACCAAAGATTGCAGGAAACTTCGATATATTGCGATATAGGAAAAACATTTTTAATTTTAATTACTTTTCGGACTCTAAAAAATATTACCAAACTAATTCTAAAATATGAATGTTTCGAAATGAAAAGCTGTTTCTATGAATTATATAATGCAGACCTGTAGTAAATACAAAACTGTTGATAGACCTACATGTAGGTAGTGTATTTACACTGTAATATTTCTCTCCTGACGATCATGATCATAACAAGTTTAGTCTGGGCTCTGTATTGCTTCAATTCAACACAATATTTGTCTGTTTAATATATGTGCTATATTTGTAAACAGGTCGTGACTAAAATGTTTTGGTAGTGGAAACTTACATTATACAGGTCGGAGTGGGTAAACAGCTATATTATAATTAATGTCCCGACCTTACATTTGATCCCTCTAACAGCAGCTACCACGATGATTATCTAAACTACAATCACGTACGTAAAGGAATTTTGACTGCTTTAATATATATCTTATAGATATTGGTTGGCAGGTTAAAATTAGACTGCCTAGCTACACCACTAGTAGAGTTTTACTACTTCGGATAAAAATACCTCACCAAAATGTTCATCAGATTATATTACCATAGAACAGGAGCGGAAACAGGGGCGTCACTTTGGTACATTACAACATGCATGGCTTCATAAACCGTTATACGTGTGCACAGGTGCCCGCGGAATTCTAATTAGATTAATTTATAAATAATCATGGTTATACACTTTAGTCATATAAAATATATAATGAACTTGTTCTTTTTTACTGACCAAATACACCAATATAATTTGTATGACATACATAGGTGTAGTCTATCCTTCAGATAGATGCTTTACGGAACATTTTATCTGAATTGTGGGAGTCATCATTAATGTACAGTATAATTCACAAAGTTGAAGCATTAAGACCGATTCCTGAATGATTCTACATTGTAATTAGTGTCAGATTTGTGTTTTGCCACCATTACAAGATCGGAAATGCGACTAAATATTATCTTATATTCTTTTCAATTTGTTTTCTCTTCTTTCTAAATATAATTTGCACCTCATTGTCTCTTCAGTGATGCATCACTATAAAGTGGGTAGGAGTTTCCGCTATCACAAGAGGACACAACACGACTATACCACAGCCTTTGAATATTGTGGATGGCATAGAAAGGGATGACCATGACCCCTTACACTCAAAGAATGATTACAAATGTACGTTAGACAAAATAAGACGTTTTAACGATGATAAGTTAAAACGCTTTTTTCTTGTTTACAGGTAAAACCAAAGAGCATTGCTGACCGGAGTGGCCTGAGAGCTGGGGATGGAGTGGAACAAATTGGACACACGCCTACACAATACTTACGTCATGAACAAGCCAAAATGGAAATCATCCGAGCAGGCAACGAACTAGATTTATATGTGAGAAGGTGAGAGGATTCCCATATGAGAATGTGTTGAGGTTGCTACACAGGGAAAATCAGAAACTAAACAGAAACTAGCTAACAGAATAGTTAACTCCAGGTTAAGAAGCTGATCTGAAATTGATTTTATTTTACATTAATTTGCGGAAGTCAAATTTTTTTTGGTATTTCATTTTTGTTCGTGTTAAATACTGATTAATTTCATGGAGCAAGATTTCTTGAGGTTGATTTGAGGTCAGATGATGAGAAGTCAAGATACATTCATTACTATTTAGCCGAAAGTGATTTGGTTTAATAGGTCCTGATAGCAGCCAGTGTCTCTCCTATAATGTGTTGCGTGTCTGCATGTCTGTCTTTTTGGGAGGCTGTGGTTTGTTCATGTTGTGTCTCGTTGTGATAGTGGAATGTATGATGAAAAAGCGAAACGTATGTGCGAGAGCATGAGAAGGTGATCAAGTGAGGCTGATGAGGACAGGTAAAATGAGAGGCCTGAACATGGTACGAACTTTTATGTGAAGAAGTGAGAGACTTGTATTAACATGTGATAAAAAGAGAAGGCTATACTATTATTCAAGGACTTCGTAGGCAGGTTAACGGTGGAGATTCGCAAGCCCTGGCTTTAAATAATCATATACGTATGCCGGAAAGTAGAAATCATAATTATCCTATATGTCATTGTGGACCATATCTATGTTGGACATTCGAGTGGACAAAGAGAAATATGTTCACTCCTCGAAGAAATTGTATATACCATACGACAACATACATGAGTATCATGGTTCGTCGGATGAAAAGGCGGAATTCCCATATCATAAATACGATTATCAACCTAATTCCATGCCAATGTACAGACATTGCGGTAGTCCAGACAGTAAATAGCGAAGGGTTATTTATATAAGTAATACAATGATTAGTCCCAACACAATGATACACGATACACGGTGCTACATAGTGTAGATAATCAACACCAGCTTGGTAATCTACGTTACAGGTACCATGTCTACAGGTGCTGGTCCAGCCGCTTATCACAGATGTATATTGTATTAATCAAATCTATAATCAGTTTTTGGGATCTCGGTCAAAAATTACAAAGAGTATGCGATCTCTTGATGTCGTTGATAGAAGATCCGAGAAAGAGTCAATTTTGACCCAGTTTTATTAGACGTTCTGGACTAAACTTATTTTAAGGAAATCCCTAATTTCTGAAGATAAGAAATGCTCCTTTTAGAACATTTTTTCTTTAACTGCCTCCAGTCATTATTAACGATTTCAGTTCATAGAATAAGCAAGAAAAATACCATATCGTCACGGGTACTTTGGTAGTCACAATGGAGGGAACAAAAGCGGGTTTACCTAATTAATTAATACTTCTATGACAGTCTCAGACTTCACAAGAGTCGAACGAAGAGTCATAGTGTAAGGTGGTTTGGTGCAGTTTAATGGTGACTGTTTTACTTTCAAAAGTCGTCTATCAGAAGTTCAGTTCAGTTCTTTATTACATAAAACATACTGTATCAATTAATTGTTATATTTTTCAGGAATGCCGTGAATGTGTCTGGTTCCAGCAGCACCCAAGAATCCAACTCGAGATCGTACGTAGTTGAGGATTCCACAGATTACCGGGGGTATACGAACCCCAATGTCCAATCCAGGTCCTTCAAAATACTACAAGACTCGCTCCAGTATGCGGAGATGCAGGAAGGTAGGTCCTTATTTGGGTAACAGAGACCAACCAGGTGGATGTGTTACTGTTTTTTAAGTCATTTTCGCGCACGATTTAATTTTGTGTAATTATCAGGCAATTAGAATTCGCAAACATTAATGAATACGAAATCATTTCACTGTGAATGTTAAATTTTTATTAGCATCATTCGAGAAATTAATCCACCATTTAAGTTTGTTAGGAATGAAAATGTCGCAAAAACAACTTAGTTATATTTAATTATCTCCATGTGTACGTTTTGCCATTCTAAGACTTAAAGAAAAATATATTGTAATTCCAGCAATTTCATATCGTGGGGTTTAGTTTTGACATTAGTTTATTTGCAATTTGGAGAAACGTGTTATGACATAAACACGCCAAATGTATTTTAATGTTACTCGTTAGTCACTAATTTTGGACTTTCGTTTTCCCGATGTTATCAATGAAATGACCGACCATTTATTTCGGCATTCTCTGCCACTGTGACTGAGGTCATGGGATGCAAGGCTAAGGCGCTTTCGTTTTGGGATACGAATGAAACATATGCTGAATAGATACCGCAGCGTTTGTACATTGATGAACTCTTTTGTTGTCCATTTGTGATAAATTAGTGATATTAGTTATTGTGATAAATGTCAATTTCATATCTCCATGTTTTGCTACATTAACGACATAACCCGTCTTACCCCTATAGTAACGACTCAAATTCACCAGAATGTCGTCACTTCAATTCACTATTGTTCCTAGTGCAGGAATCTGTCGCCATTCTTTTATTGTCTACGGGCGGTCCTCCAATGCCTCGTTAGATCGTTATTATTTATCTGCAGTGACATTTTAGTTATATCGCAACATATTCGTCCAATTAAGTAACCGTCTTATCACGACAGATTGGAATAGATACGTCTGGCAGCAGTCGGTAAATATGACATAAGTAATATTTTCACCATCTGTTTCAGGTAAATGAGCTGGGGAACAGAAAGGAAATAGCGGCCACAGAGAGTGGAATAGTGACGAAACAGACTTCCGTCAACTTCTCAAAGACTTTCAGGATCAAGGGAAATTATTGTCGCTGTATCATAAGGACCAGACCAGAGAAAGTTGATAGGGTTTAAGCTTAGGACCAGTAGAATTTAATTAATCAACTAATTAATGGTTTACGACCATTAAACAAAGAAGTCCACGAAAAAAAAAATTATTTCATGATGTCTGGGACTACATGTATTATATATGTGATGATACACAGTATTTTCTTTACATTGTATCAATTATAAAAGTATGACTTTTGAAGCTCAAAGCTGATCATTCGGTAACGGGTATTCTGTCATATCTAGTATATAATATTATTTTCCTTTATCAATAAAAGGTAGTATTTGTAATGAGTAATGTCTGGTGGTATGATGCTCCAGAGTTAAATGGTCCTTGTACAGACATAATTTGCCTTGTTCCTGATTTGTTTTTACCTTACAAGGCATTGTGATATACGTATACTGGTACAGGTGTTTTTGCCAATAATGATGTATTGTTTGTTTCTCGTGAAAATCAAAATAGATTTGCCTGAAGTGATATAGCTTTAGTGAATTTCTGATGCGAGAATAATTAATACTCCTTTCATAAGTTGTTTATTGTGTAATGTTTTGTTTCGTAAACATGTTGATTTTTTTCATTCGTTGTTTATTTATGTTCCCAGTCACATCAAAGACGTTCATGATGAGTGCGACTATGCGGGATTTAGCCGCAGTGAAGGGCAGTGTTAGAACTGCGGCTACCAATAAATCAAAACCATATGTATATATTTGATATATTTAAATGAAAGAGAAATGGAAGCAATATTGTAGCTCTCTAGACTTCACACGATGTACTCGTACACGTGTATGAGGCCTTATTCCACCCGGATTACATTGGATGGGTAGCGACAATGGCCATGCTTGTTAGAGGTCAACTCGTGTGTTAATTACCTCTAACATTGTAGGAGTACAGATAATGGTGCCGAAGTAGGCCGGATAGTATATTTATTGGTATAGACAGTGTAAGATATATATTCAAATGGTTGTTAAATGGCATTGATTGTGTAATAATCATAACTTATAATGAAATCCAAACGCTGTGGTCCCTTTCGAATTATTTCGGAGATCGTGCTTATGCACGTAAATGCAAACACAGCAATTCCAAGAACGATTACTCTTGGATGAAAATAAATATTTTTAAGTATTTATGTGCTGACACTATCATTATGATATATAAAATACGGCCAGTAACCAAAAATCCTTTTTTTAGGTGAAGCTATAGTGATTCTTACTTTGTATGCTTCCTAATTACTTATGTAGACACTTAATGTAAGTGTAACATCCATAATTGATTCAGTTTAATTTATTTCATATTTTAATGTTGTCATGTCGGCTTTATATGTTCACTGTATAAATTCCTGTATTTATATATTTCTGTATTCCATTTGTATATTTGATATTAATGTAAATATTATTCAATATGGTGTGATTTTCTTTCCAGTATGATGTAATGTTAATTGACAGTTACCTTGACGGATTCTAATTAATGATATCAAAACTTTTCCATTCAGAATATTTAAAGATGTTCCACCGCCTACAGAACATAAATAATATTGATCATTTAAACACTAATTTATCATTATAGTTTAATCGTGTATATGCATACATGTATACATGTACAAGAACTTGTTTTGCTTTTGTTGTCTATGACATCAAAACCTAATTCCATATATGGGATAGTGTCAAGGGGATGCAATAAATTATTTGAAATACTTTTATACATTGAAGTAAAATAAGAAGCTCAAACTTTTCAATGATGGTAAAAGTGTAAAATAATTTTAGTTATTGAGGAAAAATACTATGATTTTATTTGCTCCTGTTTCAATACATAAAAATGCCATTCATCGGCGGTGTAGCATCTTTAAAATAAAATAAAATAACATTTATATTGATCTTAATGTAATATTGAATACCTGCATGGCCAAATACTAAAATCCCGTTTTAGTTGATGGAAGATTGCAGTGCAGCCTGTAGAAGTTAGGGGTAGTAGAGTTATGAGACAAGTTGGTTACAATGCACATTCTATCAGTATGTACCTATTACACAGACCAGGTCACGATCTGGTCACACCGATCCCTGTAGTCTCTTCAGCAGCATATTCTCTTCTGATGATGTGCCTTCCAAGGAGAGTTTTGTCAAAATTTTGTTGAGTGAATAAACATTTTCCTGTGCATATTTATCTGACTTTTGATTTGTTCTGTTGCTGGATAAAAACTATGAACTAAACAAAAGAGTTATCACTGTGATGGGTTTCATTTCCAATTAAATTTTGTTATTTTTCCTATTTCTTGATAGCAGCATCTCTCTTTATAAGTTCAATTTCATTAAGGATTCACATGGCAAGATATCCATATGGCAGATGTTAGCATATTCACCATACATTGTACACCATACTATTTCCAGAGATTGGTCAGGTTGATGACGACCAAGGGAAAACTATTTGGTCAACGTCATGTTCTGATTGGAATATTCTTTTCTTGGTCTTTAATCAAAATCTATAGTTGTTCTTGCAACCTTGTATTTGGCTTTAATTTTAACAAAGGTCTCTTTCCATTGATGACAAAATAACATTCTCATCCTTAATGAAAATAATGTTCTGTGTCATATAGGCAAAGTCTGAGTACATTACATATCGTGTACATGGTAGAATTCGTGATCAGTTTGCAAAATTGTTTGTTTTTATATATGTCCCGGTAACAGCCAGACCTACCAGCAGCCAGGCATACCAGGTTTAGATAATAGAGCAACCCCAGAGAACCCACAGAAAAACCATAGATCTACACTCAGTACCTGGTAACTGTCGCATGTAGGATTCAAATTCAAATCCAAGAAGTGGAGGACTTGTGTATATGAGCACCTTGATGGCCACCACAGCAGAGAAACACACTTTTCATAACTCCTGCTCATTGTTCCAATTGGTAACTGATTTTTGGTCATACTTATAAAATCAATCAAAAAACTACATTTGAATTATCGGATATTTTATTTCCAAAATATTCCGATGTCTAAAGGACATACAAGTAATAAATATCTCATCTGTACATGGAATGTTATTTTTAACTTCACATAGAAATGGTTGATATTGAATGGACGGATCAGTCAAAACATTCACTTACAGATAAAAATACATAAAACAATTACAAAATCATTTGATAAACTCGCAGGTACGAGAAGCTCCAACACCCCCCCCCCCCCCCCTAAATCAGATCTTAACATATTTGCATCGCCATAAATACAACTTACTAGAATGCTGAACTGAAAATATATTGTCAAATATTAACCTTTTCAGTGCACACAAAGCTTTTGTGATTTTAAGCTTTGTTTTATTAAAACATATCAATAACATTATTTCTATTGTTAAAACTTTCTTTACAATGGGTAACTTTTTATGAAGTGTCAAAATGGCTATGACACATTTCAGATTATATAAATATGCAGCTCAATAAATATTCACTTACTTTTAAGAGTTTCAAAAGATATCGCAAACCCTTCTAAGACTAAGTGACAATATGCATTAAAAAACGATAATTATCTGCTGACATGTAAATCTTGCTAATGTTAACCTTTTGAAATGTTTATCTTCCAATGCAGCAAATGTAGATGATTTCAGCTGATAACTTTTCTCCAGAATTTTCAAGAAACATGCAAAACAAGCATAACATACATTGTAACATCATCCAACATGCACATGCTAAAGCTGGAGAAGAGTTCTACAGCAACAACGTAGAAGTTGGTTCTCTACATTACCACCTATTTGTAAACGTTTTAGAAACCAAAGTAGTCATAGCAACGCCTCAGTTGTCACTTGAAATAGTCTTTTGTCTGCCAAGTCGCACATTTAACAAATTATCACAGATGTAAAACAAATTTAATGCCAGTAACCAAGTCCAATGTGATCCTATGGGATGGCCACTAGATTTTCCTTTGCCCACTTCTTCATTGTCCTCACCATGTACTCGACCTGGGGGTTGCTAGAGTTCCTCAGCATATTGATCACATCTCTTAGTGTATCTCTGGAAAAGTTATAGACAAGGCTAGATACTAGACATGCACACATAACAAAACAAACCTAACAAAATGCCCTATTAGGATTACCCTTTTTTTTAATTGGAAATTTATAATTTGAATAAAAAACATATAGTGCACCCAATGAAAGATATTTTGTCTTTGCATATAACAGAGTTAGTTCAAACTCCCTGATGGGTAGCTAGGTGTTGATTGTGAAGTCATTATTTTCTGAGTGAAACTATCGTGTTGTGTTCTCTGAAAAGCATAAGTTACACTCACAAATATATGACCTCACAATCAATACCTTCCTGCAAGGGAGGTAATTCTGTAATATGAAAATACAAAATATGAATTTTAGTGAAAAAACAAGCATAACAAGACACAATAACATTTATATGGAGATATTATACACATGACAAACATCAACAGAACAAAACTGAAAGCTTATTGATAAAGAAATAGCCACTGACAAGACATTTTTCATTTAAGCTGAATATATAGCCTAAATATTTGTACAGTACAAATATATATAAATAGATGATAAACAAGATAACATTACAGTGTCTGTAATGATAATGATATGTTGTAGCTAACAATATATTTGAGTGGTGTCATAGAATGATTAATCTGAATGATCCATAACCTAACTACAGATATTTACAATCATACAAACTTTACACAAACTAAACCTTTATATGCTCTAAAACTTTATAAAACACTAGTCCCCTAATATTGCACCTTCTAGAGAAAGGTTTACATATTCAGACAAAAAACGCCATATAAATTGCAATTTAATTTAATACATGAAACCATAGCCTGATAATTCAAACAAGACTCTGATAGCATATAATTAGTAATTTTCACAACATTATATTTTTCTTCAAAAGACAAAGTTTTACCCAATTACAGAATTTGAATATCAAAAACACAAACAAATTACACTCAAAACTAAATTAACAATTGAACTATAACTATGGAAGATTAAATATCATTTAAACTCAACAAAACATATCTAAAATCTGAACAAAGATAAACACTAAACTTATCCAAAACTGTATGTCAAATATCACCAATATCAACAAAACATTAAATTCTGACAAAAACAAAATTTCCTTTAATACCCTCTCCCCCGGCATCCTGAATATACAAAACCTACATATCATAATATTCTTATTTCTTTCATACCTACATGTGTAATACTGGCTGGTCCAGGGCAATACACTCATGTCACCTGAGGCTGTATTGCATGGCTACCCATGCAATAAAGCCTCGTGACGTCACGGCGTCTACAAAATCTCTATTTCCTCGGTAAAATTTTAACATTTTTTTCACAAATATGACTGGTTTTACTATAAAAGATGCAAACAATGGAATTTGTGTTGAAAGTATCACATTTTTTCTTGTATGGAAAATTGACTTCCAGTCGTGGTTTTCTTCGAATTCATTTCAAAATGGTGGGATATTATAGTTGTAAAATTGCAATAAAAACGTTGAGGTATGAAAGAAAAATACTCTTTCATAAGTGGGTATGAAGGATAGGGATATTCTACCCTCGGGATCACAAAATGTTGCGAAACCCTCGGCATTTTGTGACCCTCGGGTAGAATATCCCTATCCTTCATATCCACATATGAAAGAGTCTTATAATATCCCCCCCCCCCCCGAAAAAAAAAAAAAAAAAAAAAAAAATCAGTGCAAAATCCTTCTACAATAGCCCTTAAGTACCTACAGTACCTCCAAAAATATTTCACAAAAAATCAAACTATGCAAACTAAAGCTTGAAATATGATTCCCATATACAAGTCAAAACATAAAATAAAATAGATATTTATTCATTATCTCCAATATCTCTTACCACTTAACCGAAATTAAAATTGTGATAAAGTTATGCTAGATGAAACTTTTGCCCAAACTAAAACGACGATAAATATATGCTAGGTGAAAAAGTGAATAACAAATTATAGTGAACATGTATGTTATATACCCTAAACACTACATGCTGCACGGTGAGACTAAACCCCAGTCTAGAAACACTGACAAATATTCATACAATATAGAAAGGCATACGTGAGAATGCTGCACATATTCATATTATTTTATAATGCATGAATTTTGGTAAAAATTGTAATCTATTTCTCTATTTTGAATTTCCATTTTTTTCTAATTTTTATATGGTTTGCATAAAGGAGCAGACATAAAATTATTCTGTTGATATTAAATCAATCCGTTTTATCAGATTTATTCCAATATATCAAAAAATAAGTCATGCAAATATAAACCTTTTTTTTCTGATGACATAATAAAAACATTCAAAGATTTAATCGGTATTGATCTGGTAAAAGGCACAATTAATTACTAAGCTGATGTTAAATATGATATTGTTCTGTTTTTAGACCCTGAGGGGGGACAGTAAGCTCGGTACATTACATCGGATGATGGCTACGATAAAAATGTCCTGAGAAGATTACTGGGTATAGATAGAAAAGAATGGAACTGTATTGCTCAATGGACTTTCCTAGTCATGGATAATCAATATCATTAGGGAGGTCTAGATCTAGTGGCATCACAGACAAACACAGAGATTGGCTGGTACATCCTTAACAGGGTTTTAATACTCTACAACTCCTACAGTTACCATTAATATGGACAGTGGAGATAGTATCAGATAAAACCATCAACTGGGATTTTGGTATCTATTAACTATAGAATTACTACAAATGCTGACTACAAGGCCAGCTAGTACGTCAAATAGTTTGATGTTTTATCCATAAATTAGAGTTACTGTCACTGTGACCAGTGGCTAGTATAAGTTTCAATCAAAAACAGAGATTTGTTTTTACAATCAATGTTAATACATCTTTACTATCATACTTCATACAGTTACCATCATTTACATATAAGCAGCATCAACTTCAAGATATTCAAGATTAAGATTAAGAATAAGCATACACTAGTAAGCCTTAGGTAGAGAATAGTTTTCGACTCAAGAGAAAATACAAGGTATTATTGTCTTAGATATGAATGTGCATTCTAAACTTTGATATATTTATCAGATATTAAAGCAGCATTATACAAACAGTAGGCACAAATTTATGCATAAAAAAGGCATCATGCCAGCAAGTTTGAAGAAATTGGTTTCTCTCAAAATCTAACCCTGATCCTAAGGATTTACCAGTTTATACCTTAAATATATCACTTATCAGATATACCATTGCTTGTTGGTGATTTGATTTATTAGTCTTTAATTCAAATCAGTTTTATCTAATCTTCTATATGTGACCTTTTCAGTTTATTAACGATATAAAAAACGTCTCAGCTAAAGTAATCTGCAGATGTCTCCTGATCAACAGTTAAATATTAACTAATTCTTAAATGTTCTCACTCTCCCAGTGAACTACATGTAGGTAATTTGATCTGTCTACTGATGTGCAGGGTCACGACAAACTGATCTAGCATGCATGGGGTATTTCAAGCATAGGATTAAACACATGACATTTATTCATTTATCATTTTTGTAACAAAATCCTTTGTCTAACTAACACTAATTCTATCCTAACTTAAGGTTCTATCTACACAAACATGCAGTTTGGGTGGAGGAAGGTAAAAAGGATTTACATAAAACAGGAAAACAAATAGTCCCACTACCAAGACACTTTGTTTTCTTTGCCCCATTTTTTCATGGTGCGAGTGATGTACTCCACTTGAGGGTTACTAGTGTTACGAAGTAGTTGAACCACTTCCCGAAGTAGCTCTCTGCACAAAACAAAATAGCAAGAAATACAAATTTTAAAACCGAATCTCAAAAATAAGCAATGGTAATGCCTAGCAAATTAAAATCATATCTGGTTTTAATAGCAACAATTAAAAAGGGTTTTAAGTATTATTTCTATAAAGCATCTAATGAGCAATCTAATATATTGATTTTGTTTGATCTACATTTCAAAACTGGAACAATTAAAGCTATTAACATATAAATTGTATCTACTGGTACAATATCAACAAGAAGTTGGTCTATCAATGGACATCATTGGATGTTAAACATTAGCACATAAAATGCTGCACAATTTACAAGTAGGTAAGTAGACTTATAACCACTCCATGTGTATCAGAGCAGGTAGCAGGAATGTCATCGTGTTAAAGGCCCACTACCTCTCCGAAACGGCTTTTAATTTTTAAAATGGGAATGTAAAACGAGATCGATAATTTTGTAGAGTCACAAAAGTTATTAACTTACCGTTAACTTACAAATATCATCACTTTCTGAACAATTCGATTAAAATAAATAAAATGTTAATTTTCATAACGCGGGTCGTCTTATGTTTCCCGCCGTCGTCCTAAATACCGCACGGTAGTTGAGTATCATTGCGTCAGACGGCAAAACAGCGTAATGACTCGCTACTGTTATCATGTATTACGCAGGAAATCTTGTGCATGTTTGGTGTAGTAACCTCATCTTAGGCCATCGTTATATATTTTCTGATGTTATTAAGGTTTTTAAGAAACTTTTATGTCTTGCTCCGGAAAGGTAGTGGGCCTTTAAATCTCTAGATATCACACCCAAAACAAATCCTTCTACTTAAGCACAATCCTGGACTCTACACAACTACCTGCTTACATTTTAGCTGAATATGTTGTGAAAATTCAAAGTTCTCTTCCATTCAGCTTTATTTACAGATTTTATATGGAGGACAAAATTTGGGCAATTCAATTTTAGTGACATAAACAATGTCAAAGGGATTAGACATCAAACATTGCCTAAACAGGTCTTCTCCCAAAATTTTGGACTTTACATCTTCATTCCAATTTTATTTGGTATTGACACAAAATGTACCAAATCAGTCATAGTTTTATATCTGATGATTAAGACAACTTAGAGCTAACTACTGACTGAAATATACAACATCTACATCAAGTCACTCCATTACAGGGATATCACACTATCACTACTACTTCCACAGATATACCTACACAGGACTGTATCATTGAGACTGATGTCACCAGTAAAATGGACTTACCTTGGTTCATGTCCAGCGATAATGAGCTGGAACACGCCCACACATGCTCCTCTCTTGCCCTCCCAGTATTCTGGGTTAGGGTCGAGTCGCTCCAGTACATCAAAGGATTTAGCAGCATAGTAAAACTGGCCCATCTGTAATATTTATAGCAATTTTTAAATAACTACTTCTATGATAATATTTGCATCTGGAATTGACGACCAAATTAATAATTGAGCTTTGAAGTGTGCGTTTTAGGTCAATATGCAGGTAATCTGGAGATTTTCATCACCATTTACAAGAAAATGTTTTCATTTTAGCATAAGTACGTTTGACCACATGTGGTCTTTATACAGAGGTGGTCACTATAGACAGGTTTTATTTTAACATGTTTTAATCACATTGGAGAGACGATTTATCAAGAAGCTGGTGTTCTGGGTATCTTTACTGACCTTGTAACAGTCGTTGGCAATGAGCTGAAGCAGACTAAAGGATTCTCCTGATGTCTCCATCTTCAGATACAGTTCCCAGGCCAGTCGGGCTTTCCTGTTCATAATATCTGTAATCAAATATCATGACATTTATTTTCTGTAAGTAATGATTGATGTTTGGTTATTGATATTATTTAAGTTTACAGTATTTCTGAGGTGGTCTAGTGCTTATAGTGTCCCAACATATTACAAGCTCTCCTCCTCTGGGTTGTGAGTTTGGATCCCAACTGGGGCAGTTGCCAGGTTCTAATCGGCTGTACATAGTTTTTTTCAGAGTACTCTGGCTTTCCCCCAACAATAAAACCTGGCACATTCCTAAATGACCCTTAATGTGACACTAAAACAGACAAAGAGTATTTAGAATGCCGTCTATATGTTAGTCTATACTTACAACATCTAGCCAGCCAACTGAGATAGGTGTAGTCATTTTTGATCTTCTCTGTCTGTATCAGGAGGAACACCTGAAATGGTGAGACAATGATACAGGGTAATGTAAATCAACCCAATTTTCTGTCTGATTCAATTTTGCTTATTTCGCAGGTAATTGGAAATTACGAACATTAATCACTGCAAAAACGTTTCAAGCAAAGGTATAGTATAATCATACTTTTTCAAAATTGTGATATCAATTCGCTGTGAAGAAGTTAGGCTTTAAATCACGAAAGTGGGTTATTGAGAAAATACCTGGGTAAGTTGTATTGGTTACATTAAAAAATAGTCACAGGTTACAACATTTTTAAGTGATCTGGTATCATAAATGCAGGATTAACATATAGCTAGCATTCTGATAGCAGTTCCAATTGACTTCATCATCAGAGGTTCTAAATCTTAAAGAAGTTTTTAGGTGAATATCAGTATGAGCATATTATTTCAAATTTGTATGAAGTCCATCCAAATTACAGAAAAAAAATGAAAGCAAATCTTTATAATAGATGACACTATTGCTCCTGTGTATATCTTACCTCTTCAGCCTCTTTGTAGTTCCCTACTGCGGCTTTGGCCTGGGCGTAGTTAAAGTTGAATAGGTCGTCATTATAGAAGTAGCTCTGTGACAGAAAATTTTTTTTTAATACACAATGATATATTTTTTAATTCTATAAAGGTCACACATTTTCTGTTAGAGTATGAACAATTATTTGAATATTGTTTACTCACCTTGACTGAGTTAAGGTAGATTAATACATCCTCAAATTGTCTGAGTAAAAAGAAACAGGAGGCCATACACTGTCTCCCAGGAATTGTGTCTGTAGGATATAAAATATGCAAGTCAATATATGTTCCATAACAGCAACTAACCACATTTCTACCATGTAACAAATAAATAGTTCTACCGTATTAACGTTTTTACTTAATTCAAATAACATTCTGTACATACCACATTCACTAGCTGACCCTCCCACCAACTGGAAGTACTGCTGGGCGATCTTTAGGTGCTCCTTCTGGTCCGAAACAAAACACAACAGTTATACTACATGCTTCTTATAGATGGCTATTTTGTAAGATTTGTCGATATGACACTTCCATATGGATAATATCTGATCAATGACTGATTTTTTATTGTATCAAACATTATCATTGTAAGCATTAAATGCTACTTGATAGGTAATGAAAATTCATGTTTATGAACTTTTTGTGCATCCCTAGTAAGAATATTTATATTCTTAAATTTACAGCTGAAAATTTAAACAACTAATCTTGAACATACAACACTTTCTGGGTTTTAGTTTTAAAGTTCATGCTAAAGACGGCTACTTGATCCTGAATGTTTTCAAATGGAGTCAGATCGGAATTAGACTGTAATTGAATTATGCAACTACAACACAAAATTACTAAACATAACATAAACGGTGTAATGTTTTAAAATGTTACCATAGTATTAGATATTCCTTCGTCATATGCTAATGGCTGCAGAAGAAACATTGCAGAAAGACGGGTCAAGTTAATTTTTTTATATTTCTTAACTTCTTTTGTTTTTAGATCATGACAAACATTAACCTTATTATCATTTGGGACAAGTTTGATTTTAAGCGATTAACATGTAACATGAACATTCTGTATAACATGAAATATTTGTGTGTGCTTTAATCTTTCGTCATTCAGAACCTTCCAATTATTTTGTGAGTAGAAACATACGTGGTTCTCCAAGGTACAATTAAAATATGATGGAAAATTCTTTGTTTTTATATTCATGGCTCAAGTGAAATCACAAGAATAACAAACATA
This sequence comes from Argopecten irradians, assembly GCF_041381155.1. Classification (NCBI taxonomy): domain Eukaryota; kingdom Metazoa; phylum Mollusca; class Bivalvia; order Pectinida; family Pectinidae; genus Argopecten; species Argopecten irradians. Next base: position 36,863,589 of record NC_091138.1, on the reverse strand, counting down.
TCGACACAGTGAAAATTTCATGTTGTACAGTATATGTGGGTGTCTATTACTGACCGAGCCCTGCTCCTGCCCCAGGGCGGCATTGACCACACCCTTCAGGATGTACTCCTGGGGTGTCGTTGGTTCAAGCTCCTTTATCAGATTGTAAGCCTCTGCAATATCATCTGAAACAAGAATATATAGATTGCATATGAAAGCAAATTAGTCTATGACGGTTGAGAAATATACAAATCTACCACTGTGTCAGGTTCTGAAGTAAGGCCGAAAACTGGTTGATGCAAATAATAAAGTTAACAATGTACTCAGCTTGTTGCAAATTAATTTTCATTTCTAGTTATCACTGTTTAAGGATATACACAACAAGTTCATAGCTTAGTTAGAAGTTCGATCATGAGTTACCTTGTTTGAGGTGATAAATGACCAGATTTAGACGAGCTTCTGGGATGACATCTATCAGAGGTGGCAGCACTTGTAGAGATCCCTCTCCGCCCCGGAATACCACCTAAGGATAGAACAAATAAAATCAGTGAAATTTTAGATTTATACGGATTAGATGAGATTGAAAAAATTCTAGACAACATCTTTCTTCGTATTAAAGTATCTCAGACTCCAATGAAAAATAAATCCATGTATCACATCCCTATATCCTTACTGTCTGAAAACTCTGGAAAACAGACTGGAAATAAAGGTTCATGTAATAAGTCTTGAAGTAATTGATTAGAATAAAGACAAATGGATCATAAACAATAAACCAATCGCCATAGATATCCAATCATCCTAATAACTGACAAATCAGATTATAAATTACTACCTACTACAATTACTTTCCAGTATATGGTATCCAGATTACAACAAACCAATCTATATATACATATTACGATAGATCCTACTGTTTGAAGTATTAGCTGTGCATCATTGTTTTATATCATAAGCAAACCTTTAGTAGAATGATTTCATCTCTATGAGATTTAGGGATCCAATACATCAATATTGCACATGGAAGCTTGTGTCTGTTCTAGTACCAAACATGGACAGCGACAATTTGTCTCCTACACTGGCCCCAAGCCTAATCTCATATCTTAAATATTGATTCTATGCACATGACTGGTTCTCGCTCCTAAATCAGAATGACGGTTTGGTTTGTTATTTCAGCTAACTAAATGCAAATTAATATCATTACTATTATTATTAAAGACCTATTTCAATCTGATAAAGATTCACAATGCTCGAATAACGTTGACCTTGACCTTTGTTAAATAAGGCAGGCAATTTTTTTAAAGACTAATCTTCTGAATAGGTTATTGGCTCTAATGAAATGAAAAATTGCAAATAAAAGTTCAATTGTAAAGGAAATGACTTAAAAATTTGTGATTTTATCATCAGACATTATCTTGTAGGAATGAGAATCTAAGCTGCTCTAATCACTGTGAGATACACAAGCATCACTTACCATGTTATGTTTAATGAGGTCTCTAGCGAACACAAAAGATGGCGTTGACATTTCCTGTAAACTTTTTAACTCGGCCTTGAAAAAACGAGAAAAAGAAGAAGATTTTTTTCAGAACATAGTTTCCACATTAAGACTAATTTCAAATAAATAATATGATGTAGGTAAGTAATGAATGCCTGACAGTACACATTCCATCACCAATATAACTCAAACTGTCCATCAGATTTTTAATTTCTCAAAAATGTTTCAAGAGTGAAAACCTGAATACAAATCTATGAAAATATCACAACTATTCCATTTGGTTATGAGGTAATCCAATAAATCATAATATACTGGCTAAATAAGTAAATTTTAAATATCTATAATGTCATTGTTTGAAGTTTTACCTCTGCAGCCTTTCCATTGTAGAGCCTGAAGTGGTTACATGCCTTGAGGTTGAGGGCAATAGCACTGTCTGGGTACTGTTGTAGGTATACTGCTAAAACTTCCTGTAAATGTAACGAGGACATTATACAGCCATAACAGAAAACCCATCAAATAACTGGGAAACTGACACTACTAGAAAGGACTAACTGTAGCAGAAATACCAGTTTTATTAGTTTAAAAATTCATCAGGTTTAGACCATAGATTAAAGATGGAGGCCCAGAGAAAAACCACTGACTAGCAGTCAGTACCTGGTAATTGTTCCACATGGCAGTTAAACACAAGTCCCTTGTGGTAATAATACAAATATTTTTGTTGATAGTTTTTTGTTAATCTGCTATGTCATCAGTGTTTTTCCTGCCTACCCGGAATATATTTGGGGCCGAAATAAGGCCCCATTCCCAACTGTATTTCTTGTTATTTTTTCCCAAATCTATGTCTAAATTTCCCAAATCAGTGATATCATGAGTTGACGCCTATTTTGTGTGACGAAACAAACAAAAATCCGGAAATCCCAAGTCTGAACGTCATATTTTAGTATACATTCTTACACTTGATTCTTAGAGAAGGATAATTGTTTATTTCTACCTTTTCCAAAATTTCCATAAACACCGTTAAAATTTTCCCAATTTTCACCAGGTGGCAATTTCCCAAAATGCCCAGGAAAAACACTGGTCATTTAAGGTCATAAGGCAAGTGGTTATCTTAAAACAATTTATTTTTAATGTTACATTGATCAGTGTGAATTTCTGATTAATCTGGAATAGACCGCCTAAGGATCAAACACCAGCAAATTATATTCTCACAAAATAGTCAAGCTATTGCAGCTTCCAGAGATACATCTTAAAAGCTTCAGTCATACAAATAAAACTCTGTAGGAAACAAAATAATGAGAGAAACAGGAAAGAAAATAATCAAACAATACTGTGACTTGCCTGAGAGACATCATAGTAGTCAAGTTTGTAGTAACATAGAGCCACATACACATTCAGGGCCAGGTAATCTCTACAATAGAAAGAGGACGATTCAACATTAAAAAGCATTTGTAGAACTGTATGGGTTATGTGTATCACATATAAATGTTTGTGTATTCAAACAGCATTTGCATGATGTGATAATATATATATGGCTTACTGTTTTTAACAATATATCATGTTAAAAGTATATGTTGTAAAGACTGTGATAAGAATTAATAGATCCTGGTCATAACTTTTTTTTAATTTTTTTTCCAATTTATACATTTATTCATATGCTGTAAAACATTGTATGTTCAACTACTTTTCAGACCCCAGCTCCCACCTATTTAGACACATTTCCAGGCTTAGGCGGGATGTCTGAAAATAAGACCCCCTCCCCCAGCTATTTTTCTGTTGTTGTACATTGTATGTAAAATCTGTACATCATTTATCCCTGATCATTTTTGACCTATAGAATCAAAAGAAGGTCACATTGTATATATGTCTGACCTGTTATCTAGGAGAATCCTCTTGTAGATGTCGATGGCCTCCTGGTAGTGACTACGGAGATAGTGTATTGAGGCCAGAGACAGTTGGTCCTCCACGATGTCCTGTAGGTTCTGGTGGTACGACATTAACCGCTTCTCCTCATTGAACTTATGGGACAGATGAAAGCCAAGGCGGTTCTGTAATCTACTCTTTGGGCCTGAAACATAGACATACAAAGTATGTATTGGACCATACATCTATGTTCACAGGTTTATAAGCACCTTCATTAAAATTGAAATTACTCCTCACATTATAATTGACGTCATGAAAAATACACTTTATAAAACTGATTATCAGAGGGAGTCCAAGAGTCAAAATGTCAATCAAAATAAGTGTTTTTTTAAGAAATGGTCAAACTTGTGCCAACAATTGTACAGAAAGTAACATTTTCTGATGTACTCTAGATTGCAAATAAAGCATTACATTTAATAATACCCCACCTCATTTTTATAAGAGTGAGGGACAGGGCAGGACTTGATGGGACAGGATAGCACAGACTTGGGTACACATTTCAAACTCAAAGAATATGACATTTTATAGAGTTACAAGCAAGTCTGAATCAAAACAAGTAATAATACGGTCAAATATGATTATAATAAATTTCTGGGAACCCGCTTACAATTGTTATAAGAATAGTTTGCTATACACATTACAAACATGTTATAAGACCCTTGACAAGGAATGACAAAAATTATAACCTTATAACCATTAATTTGTTGTGTGTTCTTAAAAACTTGTTTTACTGCGCATGCATGTACAGTATATACTGTAGCAATGTTGTCAATTTAATGGAAGTCTTCATGAGTTTACATATCACAGCTAATGTACCCTAGATTTGGTATAAATCAATCATTATAATGGTGACACTGTTATCAATATGGTGAAATTATTTAAGATGCAGTTTATCATAATTATTTACCTATGAACTTCTCAAATCTAACAAGTACTAGTGTTGTATACAGTGTGTGTGACTAACGAACCTCTAATTATAAATGTGTGTAAAGAGATAGAAAACTAATCATCACAATCCTGTTATAACTCTATTATATCACATTTGTATTTATTAAGAAGTAATAAATGGATTAATTATTGACATAACTTTTGTACAGTCACAAATACAAAAGATGTTCAAAAAGAGTTAAAAGATTTGAACATTTGATGAATGTAACGAACAAATAAAGTATACTTTCTAGTAGTTATCAACTACTGACAACATGTGAACAGTATCAGGTTGTCTGACTCAATAATATTATCAAATATTATAATGTGTATAAACAGAGTTATCTACCCTTGGAAATATATGACATTGGCTATTTTCTGAATGAAGAGTTATCTGCCCTTTGAAAGATATGAGACATTACCACTATATCTGAATGACAAGTTATCTACCCTTAGAAATATATATGACATTGACTATGTTCTGAATGCAGAGTTATCTACTCTTCAAAACATATAGGTGATATTGGCCATACCTTCTAAACACAGAGTTAAAAGTATATCAGTTCTCCACCCTTAGAAACAGCTATATATTGATCGAGTCTCCCATCAATACCAATTTATATATTCATGTGTGGGAAACTGTTGCTGTTTTTTTACAATCAAATGTAAATGTTTCTTAATCAAAAGGTATAGAACAGAAATGTAAATGTCAATTAACAAATTTTAACATCAAATAAGTAATCTGTAAAACAAAATTGGAAGAAACTGAAACAACAAATTAAAGAAATTGTGGACAGAATGCATCAATATACTCACAATGCCGTAGTTTAGTCTCTAAGGGTACATTTGGGTCTAGAACTAACTCAAACAAATATACTTATAAATGTTGGTTCCTTTTAATCAACAATTTTATTTTATTTTAACACAAGTGTGTAGATTTTAAACACTGTTTATAGTTTATACCCATAAACACTGGGAAACATTTCTAACAGTTTTTTTTTTTAATTTTTCCATCATATTAATTTCACATGAATTGCAGTTGATTTGCCAGTTTGTAAACCTTTTATCATCTCACCAAATCTTTGTAAATCACTTTCCAAAAAATAATGATACAGCAAAAAGAATTTGATAAGTTTCAGGTCAAGGGTTTGGAAAGTGCATACTGTGTAAATAAGGCTACCCAGTCACAAACATATTCTGGCAGTCTAGGTCTATATCATCACTCTATTAGCTATAGGAATTCTTAAAAGCATCTGTGCTTCACAAAACAGATCAATGACAAACCAAATGGTGCAACCAATATTATGACAGCCATGAAATATAAAAGATGACCAGATACAGAACATGCAGTATCTGGATAGTAAGAGCTGTCAGGACTTTACATTTTGTAAAGGAATAAAGAAACGGTATAGCATAACTTCCATCCATCCCTTCAATACATTCATATTGCTGTATAAAAATACAACATTGATTTATAACACTATGTTGTACAGCCAAATATTTATGTGAAACAAATTTTTCGCAATTTTATAAAAAACGAGAAACTATCAATTTTCATGATTTGGCTTTCAGGATTTATATCATTAAATAGACTTTTTTAAAAATATTTTCTAGATCAATTTTTGTGATCAGTGCAATGTCCCTTAAAACTGCGAAAATGTCATCTTGCAAAAATGGCCATATATATTATTTATTCCATTACAGTAAAAGGATTGCCATGTCATGACTTTACCAATATTGGACTCTTTACCAATGGAAATTTAAAATAAATTCAAATTTTAGCTGAATTCCAAAAACATATATTCCTCCCCTCCTCCTTCAAAAATGAAATACAAATCAAAGGCCCTTTCTAAATTCACACACAGAAAAAGCCCTGTTTTTGTACACACTGATAAATATTAGAAAACAACTTTAAAACTTCCCATTTTGTTTTTGTCATTTCACCTCTGTAATATAAACTACTGTGATTTTGGGAATCATGAAACTATTTTATCTATCATTAATATGATGCCAATGGCATATGAAGTTAATTGATTGCATAAATAATACATAATAAATAATAATTGATGTGAACAGAATTTTGCCCATGACATGGAAATGCATATTTTCTGCAATATAGAACTTCTAAATTACATTCTTATCATGGCTTAATTTATAAATGATAAAAACAAAATTCGAATCTAATTAAGGTCATCTACTTGTTAGATTTCTATAACATAGAATTACAACATATATTAATCATTTTAACAAGATAGAAACCTAGTTAATACTAACTACTATATTAATAACATATTATATTTTCAATACTGCATATCTCTTGCATCATAACAGAACCAATATATATATATATACATGCTGCTTCAAATTTTCAACAAGAGCTTAAATTGGAATTTTGTAGAAGTCAAATTGAAAAAAGCAGGAGAAAATAAAGTCCTTTTTGAGTCTAAATCAATTTTCATTCGATAAAGAAAATAATTGGAAAGATATCACACATGTATATATCTGTCATTACAAAAGAGAAGCATAAAACTCCAAAGCACTGTGCAATTCACATACTAGGAACCTAACAGTTGCCACATTGTGAATGATAAAGACAAAGTGGCATCGTTTGGTACGACCGACGTATAATTGGTCCAAATCCACAGAAAAAAGTACAACCAGTGCAAGATTAAACAAAAGCTTTACATTACCTAGCTCACTGGCTGCTCATATAATTAAAGCAAGACATGGTATATACTTCATATCAATCATACATATATTATATAGCTTCATACAACAATACAAGTACACACTGGTTAGATTATTTTTGAATTTAATAAATCAAAACATCTTATATTTCATACAATTGCTGTGGAAACTAGATATATATGTCTGTATAATGTAAGATGTAAATGCTACTGCCTCCATCTATATGCAATAAGGATGGAAATTTACAGGGAAAAGTTGGGTATATATGATGCCTCTATTACATATTAAAACATAGAGAAGAATAAAGTAAATGCTCGATTATATTAATTTGAATCAGCATATAATTCGAACATGACACTGACCTGTCTTTTTAAAATACATTTAATATGAATTATATATAGGAATTAAGATTTGATGATCACATGATGTTGTGTCAAATCTTAACTACACAAAGATTACAAACCAACCGAACCTTGATCAATACAAAATCACGGCGTTGACTCTAACCTGATCTTCTATCTGTTAAATTCACTATACATGGAGGAAACAAACCTATAGTTAATAGGTTATATAGACTCCCAGTGCCAGAACAATGACTTGATAGCCTTATGATGTATGTTGACACTATGTTCCATACATGTTTCAAAGGCTTAAGTACAAGTAGGATTATGGAACGGGGATATAACAACATGGACATGGGTAACTAACATCATATTGGACATGGGTAACAACATCATATTGGACATGGGTAACTAACATCATATTGGACATGGGTAACTAACATCATATTGGACATGGGTAACTAACATCATATTGGACATGGGTAACTAACATCATATTGGACATGGGTAACTAACATCATATTGGACATGGGTAACTAACATCATATTGGACATGGGTAACTAACATCATATTGGACATGGGTAACTAACATCATATTGGACATGGGTAACTAACATCATATTGGACATGGGTAACTAACATCATATTGGACATGGGTAACTAACATCATATTGGACATGGGTAACTAACATCATATTGGACATGGGTAACTAACATCATATTGGACATGGGTAACTAACATCATATTGGACATGGGTAACTAACATCATATTGGACATGGGTAACTAACATCATATTGGACATGGGTAACTAACATCATATTGGACATGGGTAACTAACATCATATTGGACATGGGTAACTAACATCATATTGGACATGGGTAACTAACATCATATTGGACATGGGTAACTAACATCATATTGGACATGGGTAACTAACATCATATTGGACATGGGTAACTAACATCATATTGGACATGGGTAACTAACATCATATTGGACATGGGTAACTAACATCATATTGGACATGGGTAACTAACATCATATTGGACATGGGTAACTAACATCATATTGGACATGGGTAACTAACATCATATTGGACATGGGTAACTAACATCATATTGGACATGGGTAACTAACATCATATTGGACATGGGTAACTAACATCATATTGGACATGGGTAACTAACATCATATTGGACATGGGTAACTAACATCATATTGGACATGGGTAACTAACATCATATTGGACATGGGTAACTAACATCATATTGGACATGGGTAACTAACATCATATTGGACATGGGTAACTAACATCATATTGGACATGGTAACTAACATCATATTGGACATGGGTAACTAACATCATATTGGACATGGGTAACTAACATCATATTGGACATGGGTAACTAACATCATATTGGACATGGGTAACTAACATCATATTGGACATGGGTAACTAACATCATATTGGACATGGGTAACTAACATCATATTGGACATGGGTAACTAACATCATATTGGACATGGGTAACTAACATCATATTGGACATGGGTAACTAACATCATATTGGACATGGGTAACTAACATCATATTGGACATGGGTAACTAACATCATATTGGACATGGGTAACTAACATCATATTGGACATGGGTAACTAACATCATATTGGACATGGGTAACTAACATGGTACATAACATATTTGGACATGGGTAACTAACATCATATTGGACATGGGTAACACTAACATCATATTGGACATGGGTAACTAACATCATATTGGACATGGGTAACTAACATCATATTGGACATGGGTAACTAACATCATATTGGACATGGGTAACTAACATCATATTGGACATGGGTAACTAACATCATATTGGACATGGGTAACTAACATCATATTGGACATGGGTAACTAACATCATATTGGACATGGGTAACTAACATCATATTGGACATGGGTAACTAACATCATATTGGACATGGGTAACTAACATCATATTGGACATGGGTAACTAACATCATATTGGACATGGGTAACTAACATCATATTGGACATGGGTAACTAACATCATATTGGACATGGGTAACTAACATCATATTGGACATGGGTAACTAACATCATATTGGACATGGGTAACTAACATCATATTGGACATGGGTAACTAACATCATATTGGACATGGGTAACTAACATCATATTGGACATGGGTAACTAACATCATATTGGACATGGGTAACTAACATCATATTGGACATGGGTAACTAACGTGATATTGGACATGGGTAACTAACATCATATTGGACATGGGTAACTAACATCATATTGGACATGGGTAACTAACATCATATTGGACATGGGTAACTAACATCATATTGGACATGGGTAACTAACATCATATTGGACATGGGTAACTAACATCATATTGGACATGGGTAACTAACATCATATTGGACATGGGTAACTAACATCATATTGGACATGGGTAACTAACATCATATTGGACATGGGTAACTAACATCATATTGGACATGGGTAACTAACATCATATTGGACATGGGTAACTAACATCATATTGGACATGGGTAACTAACATCATATTGGACATGGGTAACTAACATCATATTGGACATGGGTAACTAACATCATATTGGACATGGGTAACTAACATCATATTGGACATGGGTAACTAACATCATATTGGACATGGGTAACTAACATCATATTGGACATGGGTAAACATAACACATATTGGACATGGGTAACTAACATCATATTGGACATGGGTAACTAACATCATATTGGACATGGGTAACTAACATCATATTGGACATGGGTAACTAACATCATATTGGACATGGGTAACTAACATCATATTGGACATGGGTAACTAACATCATATTGGACATGGGTAACTAACATCATATTGGACATGGGTAACTAACATCATATTGGACATGGGTAACTAACATCATATTGGACATGGGTAACTAACATGGGAACTAACATCATATTGGACATGGGTAACTAACATCATATTGGACATGGGTAACTAACATCATATTGGACATGGGTAACTAACATCATATTGGACATGGGTAACTAACATCATATTGGACATGGGTAACTAACATCATATTGGACATGGGTAACTAACATCATATTGGACATGGGTAACTAACATCATATTGGACATGGGTAACTAACATCATATTGGACATGGGTAACTAACATCATATTGGACATGGGTAACTAACATCATATTGGACATGGGTAACTAACATCATATTGGACATGGGTAACTAACATCATATTGGACATGGGTAACTAACATCATATTGGACATGGGTAACTAACATCATATTGGACATGGGTAACTAACATCATATTGGACATGGGTAACTAACATCATATTGGACATGGGTAACTAACATCATATTGGACATGGGTAACTAACATCATATTGGACATGGGTAACTAACATCATATTGGACATGGGTAACTAACATCATATTGGACATGGGTAACTAACATCATATTGGACATGGGTAACTAACATCATATTGGACATGGGTAACTAACATCATATTGGACATGGGTAACTAACATCATATTGGACATGGGTAACTAACATCATATTGGACATGGGTAACTAACATCATATTGGACATGGGTAACTAACATCATATTGGACATGGGTAACTAACATCATATTGGACATGGGTAACACTATTGGACATGGGTAACTAACATCATATTGGACATGGGTAACTAACATCATATTGGACATGGGTAACTAACATCATATTGGACATGGGTAACTAACATCATATTGGACATGGGTAACTAACATCATATTGGACATGGGTAACTAACATCATATTGGACATGGGTAACTAACATCATATTGGACATGGGTAACTAACATCATATTGGACATGGGTAACTAACATCATATTGGACATGGGTAACTAACATCATATTGGACATGGGTAACTAACATCATATTGGACATGGGTAACTAACATCATATTGGACATGGGTAACTAACATCATATTGGACATGGGTAACTAACATCATATTGGACATGGGTAACTAACATCATATTTGGACATGGGTAACTAACATCATATTGGACATGGGTAACTAACATCATATTGGACATGGGTAACTAACATCATATTGGACATGGGTAACTAACATCATATTGGACATGGGTAACTAACATCATATTGGACATGGGTAACTAACATCATATTGGACATGGGTAACTAACATCATATTGGACATGGGTAACTAACATCATATTGGACATGGGTAACTAACATCATATTGGACATGGGTAACTAACATCATATTGGACATGGGTAACTAACATCATATTGGACATGGGTAACTAACATCATATTGGACATGGGTAACTAACATCATATTGGACATGGGTAACTAACATCATATTGGACATGGGTAACTAACATCATATTGGACATGGGTAACTAACATCATATTGGACATGGGTAACTAACATCATATTGGACATGGGTAACTAACATCATATTGGACATGGGTAACTAACATCATATTGGACATGGGTAACTAACATCATATTGGACATGGGTAACTAACATCATATTGGACATGGGTAACTAACATCATATTGGACATGGGTAACTAACATCATATTGGACATGGGTAACTAACATCATATTGGACATGGGTAACTAACATCATATTGGACATGGGTAACTAACATCATATTGGACATGGGTAACTAACATCATATTGGACATGGGTAACTAACATCATATTGGACATGGGTAACACTATTGGACATGGGTAACTAACATCATATTGGACATGGGTAACTAACATCATATTGGACATGGGTAACTAACATCATATTGGACATGGGTAACTAACATCATATTGGACATGGGTAACTAACATCATATTGGACATGGGTAACTAACATCATATTGGACATGGGTAACTAACATCATATTGGACATGGGTAACTAACATCATATTGGACATGGGTAACTAACATCATATTGGACATGGGTAACTAACATCATATTGGACATGGGTAACTAACATCATATTGGACATGGGTAACTAACATCATATTGGACATGGGTAACTAACATCATATTGGACATGGGTAACTAACATCATATTGGACATGGGTAACTAACATCATATTGGACATGGGTAACTAACATCATATTGGACATGGGTAACTAACATCATATTGGACATGGGTAACTAACATCATATTGGACATGGGTAACAAACATCATATTGGACATGGGTAACTAACATCATATTGGACATGGGTAACTAACATCATATTGGACATGGGTAACTAACATCATATTGGACATGGGTAACTAACATCATATTGGACATGGGTAACTAACATCATATTGGACATGGGTAACTAACATCATATTGGACATGGGTAACTAACATCATCATATTGGACATGGGTAACTAACATCATATTGGACATGGGTAACTAACATCATATTGGACATGGGTAACTAACATCATATTGGACATGGGTAACTAACATCATATTGGACATGGGTAACTAACATCATATTGGACATGGGTAACTAACATCATATTGGACATGGGTAACTAACGTCATATTGGACATGGGTAACTAACATCATATTGGACATGGGTAACTAACATCATATTGGACATGGGTAACTAACATCATATTGGACATGGGTAACTAACATCATATTGGACATGGGTAACACTATTGGACATGGGTAACTAACATCATATTGGACATGGGTAACTAACATCATATTGGACATGGGTAACTAACATCATATTGGACATGGGTAACTAACATCATATTGGACATGGGTAACACTATTGGACATGGGTAACTAACATCATATTGGACATGGGTAACTAACATCATATTGGACATGGGTAACACATATTGGACATGGGTAACTAACATCATATTGGACATGGGTAACTAACATCATATTGGACATGGGTAACACTATTGGACATGGGTAACTAACATCATATTGGACATGGGTAACTAACATCATATTGGACATGGGTAAACTAACATCATATTGGACATGGGTAACTAACATGATATTGGACATGGGTAACTAACATCATATTGGACATGGGTAACTAACATCATATTGGACATGGGTAACTAACATCATATTGGGTAACTAACTGGGTAACTAACATGATATTGGACATGGGTAACTAACGTGATATTGGACATGGGTAACTAACATCATATTGGACATGGGTAACTAACATCATATTGGACATGGGTAACTAACGTGATATTGGACATGGGTAACTAACATCATATTGGACATGGGTAACTAACATCATATTGGACATGGGTAACTAACGTGATATTGGACATGGGTAACTAACATCATATTGGACATGGGTAACTAACATCATATTGGACATGGGTAACTAACGTGATATTGGACATGGGTAACTAACATCATATTGGACATGGGTAACTAACATCATATTGGACATGGGTAACTAACATCATATTGGACATGGGTAACTAACATCATATTGGACATGGGTAACTAACATCATATTGGACATGGGTAACTAACATCATATTGGACATGGGTAACTAACATCATATTGGACATGGGTAACTAACATCATATTGGACATGGGTAACTAACATCATATTGGACATGGGTAACTAACATCATATTGGACATGGGTAACTAACGTGATATTGGACATGGGTAACACTATTGGACATGGGTAACTAACGTGATATTGGACATGGGTAACTAACATCATATTGGACATGGGTAACTAACATCATATTGGACATGGGTAACTAACATCATATTGGACATGGGTAACTAACATCATATTGGACATGGGTAACTAACATCATATTGGACATGGGTAACACTATTGGACATGGGTAACTAACGTGATATTGGACATGGGTAACTAACATCATATTGGACATGGGTAACTAACATCATATTGGACATGGGTAACTAACATCATATTGGACATGGGTAACTAACATCATATTGGACATGGGTAACTAACATCATATTGGACATGGGTAACTAACATCATATTGGACATGGGTAACACTGTATTGGACATGGGTAACTAACGTCATATTGGACATGGGTAAATAACGTCATGTTGGACATGGGTAACACTGTACTGATTTTTTATTCTTCAAGAACATACAAATTTGAATCATGCTTGCAACTTTCAAAGAAAATTTCAGAGCAGCCAGATGTAAAAAAAAATGCATATCATGATAGATAATTGCATACAAAACAACTGTTTGTTCAAAATGTTTCAAAAGTAAGTTGAAAAAATTCATGCAAATTAAGAATTTGAATCAAGTAATTATTATGCAAATAGTGAAGAGCAATGTCATATGCATGATACATGTAGTCATGTACCCTCCTGGATCTCAACAAAATGGAAAATCATCACAGCTAGTACATGTAAGGATATTAACTAACATATATAACAATTATCATACTAGTTAATCAACTTTTATCACTTGTGTTAATTTTGAAGAATTAAAGGAACAATGGAGGGGGAGCAATAATCAGCCATACTACTGTTCATGCTATACAGCTGGAGATTGATTCAACAATATCAAAATTGTCACATGGTATCGAAAAAATGCAACAATTTTACAAGTTTGAAAACAAAGAACAAAGGTGAGGTGACAGACATAAAACTGCAGGACACTGATAGTGAGAACCTATAGAATGATGTCATTAATTCTGTGTTTCTAACGATGAAGTGACAATAATAACGACCACACCGTCTTACCTCTTTGGGCAGCCTTGTCAGCTTCTGTATACATTCCAAGGAAGAAATAACAACAAGCCAGATTGATCCATACATCAGGATGACAGCCATCTCGCTTTGTCATTCTCTCGTATTCCTACAAAGCAAGTTTGAAACATTTCAAATTGATTGCATTGATCGTTGAATAAAAAAAAACCCATTTAACCAGTATTATCAAAAGGGAATTCTTATCAAATTATGTATATTCTGTGCATACCCAAACCTTTTAAATACTATAAATTTTTAACCAGATGACCCATAAAATCAGGAATACTGAAGTTATTTCAGCATATCTTTTTATTTTAGGATTAAATCTGTCTTATATAACTAGCAATATATACATGCAGTCAAGCTGCATGTCAAGTACACAAATTAATTTAATTAAAATTCCCAAAAATATCTGATGTTAACAGTCTTACCTCCATGGCACGTTTGTAATCTCCTAAATGAAATGCACAATAGGCAATCCAAAGATCTGTTTCTTCATTTCCTTTTCCACTAATTCTGTTGAACTGTACAAAAAGACAAAAAGATGTTAAACTGAAAAAATTCCAATAAAAATAAACTACACTTACTGTCAATTTTTCATATATGTGAGAAGATTACAATCGAATATGATATCAAATTGACAATGTGGATTTTCTTTGTTTGGTTTGAATTTACTTTAGAAATTTGAACACACGTGAAACATTTACCTCTGATAGAGTAATTGCACCAGTGTAATCTCTGGAACTCAAGAAATCTTCTAACTTTGGTAACTTCTTCTTCTTTTTGTTTTCTTTTGCAGGTGTAGTTGAGCCAGGCCCTATGGCCGGCTTTTGCCTTGATAGCATCTGAAAATATTGATGTACATAAAATCTAGATGAACATGAGGACATTTTATTCATGTATGCCTGCTATATTTTCTGCATTTTTAACAACAGCCTACACCAGAATCATCAAGCCTTACATCCTTACATCTCGATGATCTAACAAGCTAATTTTGATTATGAAATGTGAATACTTGCAAAATTTAAATTCCTACTCATTAGAACCCAAATATACATGTAAACATCAAGCATCAGGATGGAATCAATTAAAGACAAATAACTAGTCTTATTGATGGAGAAACTACTTCAACATAGCAAAATAAACACACAGCAGTAAAATATTCATCCATTATTGATGTTAATTACACTACATGAGTTTGACGTTCTGTATATGCATCATGGTTGTAACTTTTCTGAATTGTTTTATTAAAATTTCAACCCCCCCCCCCCCCCTCGATATCCAACTAGAATTTCAAGTCACACTTCGAAAACGTAAAGTTACCACCCAGCATATGATATAACAGTCATTTTAAAAGCATTATCCTTATCAGAAAATAGTTCGATTATCAACATTCAGCAAATAACATTACCATTTTGATGCCGTAGATGTGATTTCTCGTTTACAGCGTCAAACTAGTTCTAGCATCTGTTGGTATGCACAACACTGCGCAGGTGCGGTAGAAATCTTGATCTGTTGAATTCTTAAATCAGGCAATGACACAAAATCAAGCGTCTCAGCGATCAAATAGAAAGAGTGCTTGAAAGGGAGATAACTTGATTGTGAATGCAGCGGGAAATACAACTTGACACGTGTTAGGTAAGATAACCACAGATTCACAATGTTTATGTTTAATTTGTGTTTATAACTTGTTGTACATTACTGGAAGAAGGAAAGGGTTGATATAGACACTGCCTATTACCCAATCCCATTGTGTATAATTTATATATACAATGAAATATTTTGAATTGAATTGATTCACGATGTCATATCTACAATATACACATGTTTTGAGACTTTCAGGTACACTATTCGTCAGATGAGCTTTGCATTCGACAATAAGATAGGTCTTCCGAATTAAAGTCATGAAATAAATGTTATGTGTGACACACCCATCCTTTCACTGTCGTTTATATCCCTGGAGTATCGAGGATGGACAAGGTCTTTACTTGCATGTACTGACTGTATCCGTACAATGAATTATATTTCACAGAACACCTTTTTTTTTAAATATGCATGCTATATATATATATATGCATATCCAGCCAGACATTTCTAGCTACGTGTAGCCTTTACAATGAAAAGTATATTCTTAAATTAATCATTTTATTTAGGACTATGGTTGTGCGCTTTTTGGCTCAGAATCCATCGATATTTTAAAACTTTAAAGGTGTTTAAAATTAGATGTTGAATACTTATATCATTGATTTAATTGTATTCGAAAGTTTTTCCTCCAAGAAATAATGCAGCGCAATATTGAACAAATTCGATACTCAGACACTTCTTTAGGATAACATATAATACTATTAACAAGGATGCGCGCTAGCGCTGTAGTTTTTAGATAAAAAAAAAGACAGACCAAAATTTGACATTTTTATATTTCAATAATGTATGCACGTTTGTGATGGTTAGCTGAGTATAACAACTACAGTATTTGAAATTACACATTTTTTTTTTAAAATCACAAAATGATTTTAATTTAACAGATTTTGGGGACAAAAAAAAGGACACAAACCCGTGATGATTAATGTACATGTACATATATATTCCATTTTCTTTCTTTCTTCTTTCTTTCTTTCTTTCTTTCTTTCTTTCTTTCTTTCTTTCTTTCTTTCTCTTTCTTTCTTTCTTTCTTTTCTTTCTTCTTTTCTTTCTTTCTTTCTTTCTTTCTTTCTTTTTCTTTTCTTTCTTTCTTTTTTCAGTCATAAGTTACTTACGTGCTGTTGCCTTTGTTTATGTACATGCACATACAATATTCATCCTTCATGTACCAGATCAGAATCAAATAAATGATCGATATAAGTAGATAAATGTATTCCGCGTTTTTGTTTTTTAATTGGGATTTTTTTTCAATAATTATTTTTAACAGTTTCTTAATTCTATCTACTAAACCGTTGGACAAATATTTACTTTTACGATGAATGATATTATATAATATATAATTTAATATAATGATAAACTAATTGTTGAGATCAGTAAATTTACATTTTTACATCGTGAAGTCTCTGGGCTAGTTCATTTTTAATTTATTGTCCCGCTCTATTGTTTGTATGTAAATAGAACGTTCCAGATTCATGCTACTGGTTAAAATTGGTCACTCGACTGACTCGTCCCAGTATCATTCTATGCAAAAATGCGTTCGTATGTGAGCGTGTCCATTTGTTTCTCCTTGCCACTATTGATGTAACTGTGAAGGACGGCATAGAGTCTCTTAACTCCTCTTCGATCTTAACACACGGCTTTCAAGCCTTTCATCACCTCGCGTGTCCCTTATTGTCTCACTTTGTATGTTTTTCCTGAACAGTGAACAACCGACCGTCCTCACCTCAATTGCCCCTTGCTATTGGGATTATCATTGACATTGGTTGGACGTAATTCTCTAGTCTGTAAAATGGTGCCTGGGGTCTTTTGAATTGGGAATTTTTAGCGTCTTTAAAAGTGAAAGTTTGGATCATATTAGTATGCTGTAACTTCATATTCTTCAAAGGAAATCATATGGATATGCTTCTTTTACCAAGTTTTGTCTTTTAATATTTGCTCATAAACTGTTTGAAATATTAAATTTAAAATATCGGTTGAAAAATTTGGCTACCAATTCGAGAAAATATGTCTTTCGTTACCTATGTGACCATAGCTGCAATATTGTAGCTCAAAAGACTTTTAGACAGAAAATGGTGTCGTCTTTATAAAGGTATAGTGGGCTGGGTACGTATATATTCGTTCTAAAGTGACCCTTACTGCTAGTGTCTCCTTGACAGTCGTGTAACCATAACTGTAGGTGTCTCATTGACGGTCTTGTGACCATAACTGTTGGTGTCTCCTTTGCAGTCGTGTGACCCTAAATGTTCGCGTCTCCATGACAGTCATGTGACCATAACTGTTGGTGTCTCCTTGACAGTCGTGTGACCCTAAATGTTGGCGTCTCGTTGACAGTCGTGTGACTCTTTCTCAGAAATTCTGTTGGCGTCTCCTTGACAGTCGTGTGACCCTTAATGTTGGTGTCTCCTTATAGATTCTTCCTGTTGGTGTCTCATTGACACTCTATTATCGTCATCTCCATGTGCCCCTGTTGTTGGTGTCTCCTTAGATTCCAACTGTTGGTATCTCATTAACACTCGACTGTCGTCCCCACATCTGAGCCTTCCGACCATTGCTATTTTAGTATCCCATTGATAACTTACACATCTTGTCTGCCTTTATCTCAGTAGTATATCATTTAAAGGAAGCAGCACAAAACTAGCATCGTACATGTATGTACTAATCATTAGCGTTAAACACTAGTAATAGACCTCCGAAATTATGACAGCGTAGGACGGTTAACAGGTACTGACCGCAGATCGGTTTTCTGTGGTACTCTGCATGGCTTTCAATCTGACACTCCCGAAACTGATTCTGGTTTCATTTATGATAAAAAATAAATGTGGGATCGCATCTATCGCCGTTTTTATTATTAAAAACAATATGCAACAAGATTTCTGCACTTATCAAAATGGTTAAATCTGAGGATGCTATAGCCTTATCTGTTGTCGTTAAAACAAACACGTTTCGTGCGGATAGAAAGAGTTCCTCCCCTTCCTTTTAACAGGAAGTTATGTATCATTACCTACTCGGAGTAATAGGTGTAAGAAGATATAGCCGGGAGTTATTACAGCTCTATCATTGACTAGCGTTTATATAGCTAGGGGAAAACTTTGACGAGATGTATCGAGATATGAATAAATTATTCAGAAAATGTGTCCACTCAAGACATTACTGAATGTGTACAGAGAGTCGATTACTTGTCTAATCCCAATAAACTGGAAAGATCCGAGCGTCGGTCTTTCGTCCTTATCGATTTTTCCTATCAGTCGAACTTGCTACTGTACTTCGATTCGTCATTCGAAATTTCAGGTTCGGTTTCGTTTGATTAAAGTTCTTTTAAAATCGTTCATTTTTTTCTCGAATGCAGAAATTGCTAAATAATGACATAAACCACATTACCATTGTTAAATGGCCGATTGACTTTTCAAAATTTTGTGTTAAAACATGTTAAAATGACTAAGTAAAATATTACAGAATTATAATGTTACTTAGGTCTACATAGTATTGGGTAATGATTACCTGTCCGGAAGGTGTCGCTTTACACACCCCCAGGGAGCACAGGTACCTAAGTGTATAGTATATCACAGGTACTTACAGGTAAGCATTTCTATATGCTTCACTAAAGTTAGATAATGCTGATTTTGTTCAATTGTAAAAAATGAGAGTATGTGGGGCGCTACATTGAACTTTACCGGGTATATATTTTAAAGCGTTAGCAGAGACCATTATTGTGAAAGTTTGCCGATCAGGTACATATGTATATGGGATATTAACCAAAGCCTTTAAGAAGTTTCAAGGGCATTGAACCCTATTTGAAGATAGATAACCTTTTTTGCGAGTCAATGGTTAACTTGAATATGTAGAATTTCGGATCTGGGACACGATCAAAACTGCTAAGGTAAGTCAAAAGTTATCAATTTCTGTATTTGTTACTTTTTAAACATATTTATCTTCATGTAGTTTTCCTTCCTAATAATGTAATATATCCTTGACAGAAATTCTTTTTTAACAGAGCAGTTTTGTACAAAATATTAGCCATTTGATAAATCTCCTATTGTATTATAAAGACATGTTTGCGACATTATAAATCAGTGTTTGGTCGAAGATCGCCCCGATATAGGTTTAACTTTTTAGAATAGATGGCTTTCTATCTGAACTCGCTTAAAATGTGTCCGTATAATTATGTAGTTTAGTTCATAAATAACAAAATCACTTCTTGACCATCTATAGCACAACGTGTAATAATCTTACAATATAGCTATTGTACTGACTATTAAAACTTGAGACGATGGTATCAATATCACAAAGGCTGGAGTCAAACGGGTACACGTGTGTCAGATCTACACCTGGAATAAAATTATAGTAACTTTGTCGGAATTATACAGTATCCTTGCAACTTTGTCCGGAATAGTAAGTAAACCTTAGTTTATTTCTGTAATTTGTCCGGAATCGTGAGTAAGCCTTAGTCTGTCCGTGTAACTTTGTCCGGAATCGTAAGTAAGCCTTAGTCTGTCCGTGTAACTTTGTCCGGAATCGTAAGTAAGCCTTAGTCTGTCCGTGTAACTTTGTCCGGAATCGCGAGTAAGCCTTAGTCTGTCCGTGTAACTTTGTCCGGAATCGTAAGTAAGCCTTAGTCTGTCCGTGTAACTTTGTCCGGAATCGCGAGTAAGCCTTAGTCTGTCCGTGTAACTTTGTCCGGAATCGCGAGTAAGCCTTAGTCTGTCCGTGTAACTTTGTCCGGAATCGTAAGTAAGCCTTAGTCTGTCCGTGTAACTTTGTCCGGAATCGTAAGTAAGCCTTAGTCTGTCCGTGTAACTTTGTCCGGAATCGTAAGTAAGCCTTAGTCTGTCCGTGTAACTTTGTCCGGAATCGTAAGTAAGCCTTAGTCTGTCCGTGTAACTTTGTCCGGAATCGCGAGTAAGCCTTAGTCTGTCCGTGTAACTTTGTCCGGAATCGTAAGTAAGCCTTAGTCTGTCCGTGTAACTTTGTCCGGAATCGTAAGTAAGCCTTAGTCTGTCCGTGTAACTTTGTCCGGAATCGTAAGTAAGCCTTAGTCTGTCCATGTAACTTTGTCCGGATTCGTAAGTAAGCCTTAGTCTGTCCGTGTAACTTTGTCCGGAGTCGCGAGTAAGCCTTAGTCTGTCCGTGTAACTTTGTCCGGAATCGTAAGTAAGCCTTAGTCTGTCCGTGTAACTTTGTCCGGAATCGTAAGTAAGCCTTAGTCTGTCCGTGTAACTTTGTCCGGAATCGCGAGTACGCCTTAGTCTGTCCGTGTAACTTTGTCCGGAATCGTAAGTAAGCCTTAGTCTGTCCGTGTAACTTTGTCCGGAATCGTAAGTAAGCCTTAGTCTGTCCGTGTAACTTTGTCCGGAATCGCGAGTACGCCTTAGTCTGTCCGTGTAACTTTGTCCGGAATCGTAAGTAAGCCTTAGTCTGTCCGTGTAACTTTGTCCGGAATCGTAAGTAAGCCTTAGTCTGTCCGTGTAACTTTGTCCGGAATCGTAAGTAAGCCTTAGTCTGTCCGTGTAACTTTGTCCGGAATCGCGAGTAAGCCTTAGTCTGTCCGTGTAACTTTGTCCGGAATCGTAAGTAAGCCTTAGTCTGTCCGTGTAACTTTGTCCGGAATCGTAAGTAAGCCTTAGTCTGTCCGTGTAACTTTGTCCGGAATCGCGAGTAAGCCTTAGTCTGTCCGTGTAACTTTGTCCGGAATCGTAAGTAAGCCTTAGTCTGTCCGTGTAACTTTGTCCGGAATCGCGAGTAAGCCTTAGTCTGTCCGTGTAACTTTGTCCGGAATCGTAAGTAAGCCTTAGTCTGTCCGTGTAACTTTGTCCGGAATCGCGAGTAAGCCTTAGTCTGTCCGTGTAACTTTGTCCGGAATCGCGAGTAAGCCTTAGTCTGTCCGTGTAACTTTGTCCGGAATCGTAAGTAAGCCTTAGTCTGTCCGTGTAACTTTGTCCGGAATCGCGAGTACGCCTTAGTCTGTCCGTGTAACTTTGTCCGGAATCGTAAGTAAGCCTTAGTCTGTCCGTGTAACTTTGTCCGGAATCGCGAGTAAGCCTTAGTCTGTCCGTGTAACTTTATCAGGAATCGTAAGTAAGCCTTAGTCTGTCCGTGTAACTTTGTCCGGAATCGTTAGTATACCTAAGTATATCCGTGTAACTTTTTTCGGAGTTGTAAGTAAGCCTCAGTCTATCCCTTAACTTTGTCCGGAGTTGTAACTAAGCCCCAGTCTATCCCTGTAACTTTGTTCGGAGTTGTAACTAAGCCTCAGACTTTCCCTTACTTTGTCCGGAGTTGTAAGTAAGTCTCAGACTTTCCCTTAACTTTGTCCGGAGTTGTAAGTAAGCCTCAGACTTTCCCTTAACTTTGTCCGGAGTTGTAAGTAAGCCTCAGACTTTCCCTTAACTTTGTCCGGAGTTGTAAGTAAGCCTCAGACTTTCCCATAACTTTGTCTGGAGTTGTAACTAAGCCCCAGTCTATCCCTGTGACTTTGTCCGGAGTTGTAACTAAGCCCCAGTCTATCCCTGTAACTTTGTCCGGAGTTGTAACTAAGCCCCAGTCTATCCCTGTAACTTTGTCCGGAGTTGTAAGTAAGCCCCAGTCTATCCCTGTAACTTTGTCCGGAGTTGTAACTAAGCCCCAGTCTATCCCTGTAACTTTGTTCGGAGTTGTAACTAAGCCTCAGACTTTCCCTTAACTTTGTCCGGAGTTGTAAGTAAGCCTCAGACTTTCCCTTAACTTTGTCCGGAGTTGTAACTAAGCCCCAGTCTATCCTTGTAACTTTGTCCGGAGTTGTCACTAAGCACCAGTCTATCCCTGTAACTTTGTCTGGAGTTGTAACTAAGCCTCAGTCTATCCCTGTAACTTTGTCTGGAGTTGTAACTAAGCCCCAGTCTATCACTGTAACTTTGTCTGGAGTTGTAAGTAAGAGTCAGACTTTCCCTTTACTTTGTTCGGAGTTGTAACTAAGCCCCAGTCTATCCCTGTAACTTTGTCCGGAGTTGTAAGTAAGCCTCAGACTTTCCCTTAACTTTGTCCGGAGTTGTAACTAAGCCCCAGTCTATCACTGTAACTTTGTCCGGAGTTGTAAGTAAGCCTCAGACTTTCCCTTAACTTTGTCCGGAGTTGTAATTACATTAAGCCCCAGTCTATCCCTGTAACTGATGTCCGTATCAACTTTTGATACAGGTATGTATACACATGTGACAGCTGATAAGGCTGATATAGATATTATATCGGTGGTATTGTAAGTGCAGACACATGTCCTCTTGTCATATATGTACACAACTTGTACATCAGATAATTGGGATGACAATCGTCTGTCCACTAAAAGCATACATTTTGCACCATTCAACGACCGACTAAATTCTATAGGATTTACTATACTTTGGGACAATACTCTTTCATGACCATATATATGGTATGTATTGCAATTTGCATTATGTTTATTTTACCTCTGAAGAACTTGTTAACATTTGTGTAATATTTTTGATACAGTTTTTATGCATTCTTATTTTGTTTTCTTGAGATTTGACAGGTTTATCTAAATGTGGAAGTCTCTGTTTTATTATATGGTATAAAGTTAAACGCGTTTGATGTTCAGTCAATAATCAGTTGTCAGAATCTGGTTTCTATTGATCTTAGAATACACATTTGACCTAGATTTTGATGTCGGGTGTCCCTGTGACCTAAATTTGTATGCCGAGTGTCACTGTGACCCAGATTTCCATGTAAGGTGTCCTTTTGGACCTAGATTTGTATGAAAGGTGTCGCTGTGACCTAGATTTGTTTGTAAAGTGTCGCTGTGGCCTAGATTTGTATGTCGGATGTCGTCAATGATACAGGGAACGCTTAATATTGAGGACCACCTGGACCTATCACCCACGTACTTTATCATGTGAGTCTTCATCATTTGAGTTCATTATATCAAGATTGAGTTTGGGTTATGCATTTTTGTCGGCATGCTATGTTGTTTTGGATGAATTTTCCTACATCAAGTTTGAATGCGATGTGGTTTTGAGTTTTGTTTGTACGATTACAGCGAACCGTGTTTGTATTGCTTTTCAAAACGATTGTATGTAGTGTTTGGTGAAATACACATATGTCTTTGGGTAATATTTTATTCTATATACGTTCTATAGGATTTGTACAATAGCTTTCAAAAGTGGGATACTTTTCATATAGATAATGATCCAGCTGGAATTTTACTTAAAATGTTTTGTGAAGGCTTGCACTATTTTGATAAAGATTGTTTACTCTGATTTTCTGTTGGAAATTGAATGTTCTGATTTTAACCTTGCTTCTTCCTGCCCACGAGTACATATGTCTGTGTCTCTACCTATAGTGACCTTAGATGACCAGTAAAGTCCAGTAGATGTTGTCCATCTTACTTATAACGATTTCCGTAACTCCCCGTCCTTGCCACGTGTGGCTTCTATTGACAGATCGGCCCAGATTATAGAATCCCTCCGTCAGTGTGTCAAACATCATGATGTCCTCGTACTATAAACATCACCTCACCACCTTATCTGGACCTAATGTCACATTATTGTCAACAAATGGTGTGTAACACACATGTCAATTCCCCAGCAAAGTTTCTAGTCGATCAATCAATAGGTGGGTCGATCAATCAGGACACCTCACAATTCCAATACGGAAACCTTCGTTGCAGACCCACACATGCCTTACTCAAGTCATAGGCCTTTGGCTCTATTGATATACAGTCACCTCTATATGTGTAATAATGTGTCGACAAACATAGAGCCAAAAGCCTGTGCTCAAGCAATGCGATATGTTATGTTAGAAATTCTGTGGTCTTGATCCATAGAAGTTCGGTAACTGAAGACGCTTTAGAAGCCGTGAACAAATGGCAATATACTCTTGTTCTGTTGATATGGAAGTTCTATTACGGAATAAAGTCATTTTATTTTCTTTGTCAAGCAATGTGCGCTCTGACCGAAAATTTATTTAAAAAATAAGTATTTTGTAACTAAACAATACACTTCCACACCCATGAAGAGGTTTCAATGTATAGATATCGTTCAGTTGCTATTGAAACTTCATCATGAAATGGTACGATGGATTGGTTTGATTTTCGTGACTGTTAAACATTTTACCTTCCTCGTAGAAAATGCCAATAGATGTCATTATTTTGATTTTTTTTTTTAATTTTCGAATGTACAAAATAATTTACAACAAATGTTTTATGTCAGTCGGCCACCTTGAAGACGCGCGTCAATTAATCCATCGATGTGTCTATCCCACGTGCCAATTATAGGATTATATTTGGCAGTTTGAGGTCCAAAATTTACAAAGAGAGATGAGTAAAACAGCTGATAAGTGTATACATGTATAATGATCACTAATGCTACCTTTATCTTGTTGATGCCCTGGTTTAATTGAGATAGGTGTCCAAACAAAGACAAACCCGGGATGAGTTGCAAGTTTTTATATTATTTCGCGTGTAATACGTGAATTTTTATGTTCCTCCAAATGCCGCAAAATTGACACCCTTGTAGCCGATGTCATATAAATTGACACCCTTGTAGTTGATATTTCATAGATATGATCTGATTTTGCAACGAATGTGTGACAATGTTTACATATCAGCGTGAACAAACGATACTTATCAAAGACGTAATGTATAGGTGTAATGTAAAGTGTAACGTAATGACAAGTTAACAGGTCATAAACCTGAATGTTGCTCTCTTTAATTGGCGCATTACGTTCAATTTGTCGCTGTTGGGTATCACGGTCTAGTCGTTAACGAGCGCCGTATAACTGAAGCGATGTGCGTCTGG
This sequence comes from Argopecten irradians, assembly GCF_041381155.1. Lineage (NCBI taxonomy): Eukaryota > Metazoa > Mollusca > Bivalvia > Pectinida > Pectinidae > Argopecten > Argopecten irradians. Next base: position 36,836,959 of record NC_091138.1, on the reverse strand, counting down.
TTTGGTGTGCCGTAACATTGTATGTATATCGTCAGGACTCAATAACAGGTCATTTGGATGCCTATATATTGTATATAGGTCATTTGAACTCCTAACGAATACTGTATAATTATATACAGATATACTGTAAAGCAGATAATTTTCGTTGTGACATAATTTCCAGTTTTTATACCTAAGGACGTTTTCATATAGATTTCATTTCGCGATCTAGACTTCTGGGGTCCTTTTAATTTACATGTATTTTACACAGTTTCGCGGCAATTGATTTACCAAATTTCTTATGATATAGCCCGCGAAATCCACGAAACTTAATCGCGCACGAAACTAAATTATTTTACAATATACTGGTCGTTATGTCCCTCTGTGGAATGGGAATACGTTTACATTTAGCTGAGTTGGGACATCATCCACTTCCTCAAAGAACACACTGAACATCCTTTCGGTGCTGTTTTCATTCTTCTTATGCCAGAAAGTACCGACGGGTTGACTTCTGAAGATGTAAATCCTTTGTAAAACTGCTAGATGTGATTCCAAATACCAAAGGCAGGACGTTTGTTTGAAATAAAAGAGAGGGAAAAACTATCGTGGCCAGACATTTGCATTAATTGGTTCTCTGCTTTCAACAATGGCAGATAAAACCAGATAAAACGGACATTTAAAGAAAAAGTTATCAACTTGTTTAGATCAAGGATTGATAAGTGATACTTAGATATTATTAGACATTGATTTTCAAATAACCCTATGTAATATAACCATAATCTTCTTTAGATGTATAAAATGATTTATTTTCATCATCACTTCCGAGCATCGATATCATGCACAACCTTTAATATTTCTTTATAATTCAGGTGTCCAAAGCCATTAGTGAAACTGCTATTGATATTTTTATGTACATATACTGTTATTCTTGCCAAACATTTCAAGAGTCTTAAGCTTACTAGCCCAGTAGTCTATATGAGTATTCACGCTGTGACTGGTTACTCCAATGGCTCCTGGTAATGTAGATAAGACAAATTCCTGGGTTCCTTCTCGGTTTTGCTGCATCAACGATTAAAATCTATCATTGGCATGTCATGGATGTGTTATTAGCGCCTCCGACTGATACCAATGTAGTGGAAGCATGCATGTGTGTAAATGTAGAATCACTTAAAACATGCAGGTTTGTTTCGGCGGCGAGCCGTACGGTAAACATGTTTGGGGCTTCGATAAAATTTATACCTTGATATTTGTTTACGAAATCATCTTGTTTATCACATGTTACAATTTGTAATATCTTTTTAAATATTAGAATTTTTCGGTATAAGATAGGTTCTTTTTAACTGATAAAATAAGATTTAACATCAGTAGAAATGACATATTTGTCAGGTATTTGCCGTAAAATTGCACATGTTTGATATGTTATAGGTGTACGTCAATAGTTAAAGTGTAAGCTGACGGACAGACAGGCAACAGCTGGTGAAGGTGTGAAACACAGGTAGGTTGAATATGACAATGGACAGGTAAGTTAGATGATACTGCACACACGATAAACTAAATCAGAATGAATCCTTCATCATACCTTCTTGATAACTCTTATAAACGCGGACCATTTAACGCCTTTGTTGTCCCCCATCAAGGAATCTTGAGAATGACGCTAAAAGGGTGGATCAGAAGACTAATGACAGCCTATCTATACTGTACCATAATAACGGGTCATCACGCATTCACTGAAGGAGCCAAACGCCAATTTCAAAACCTAATGAATTGGTGACATTTTGAACTTGTGTACCTACATAGGTATAGTGACATTATTACTAAATGGATGATAGCCTATCATTATCTCCGCCAGGTGTGGGACTGTATTGTTATGTCCGCCACAACTTTCTCAAGTTTGATTTATACAGATTTTCATTTTAGATAGTAGTACAAGTGATATGACACCTTGACCTCAAGGCGATATCTGGCTCGTTAGAGAATTCCTCTGGTACCTCAGACATAGTACTGTTAGTTCTACTAATTGCACATACATGTACTCTGCATGAAATTGATGGAGGAGTTTTGTCCCCTCCGAGGACCGTCTTAGTAAAACAAACCCCCTTGTGTAAATTTACAGACGTATTTCACAATTGTAGGTATCTATCATCAACATAAAAAATAAACATTATAAGCTAATGATTACCATTTAAACTCAACACTACAAACCAAGGGTTACAATTGAAACGCTTCGTTATACGTTATGTGTATGACGTCACAATTTCCAGGATCACCATTAAAACTTTACATTATAAACTTAGGGTAACCATTAGAACGTTACATTATAAACTATTAAAACGTTACATTATAAACTTAGGGTTATAATTAAAACGTTACATTATTAACCTAGGGTTATCATTAAAACGTTACATTATAAACTTAGGGTTATCAATTAAAACTTTACATTATAAACTTAGGGTTACCAATTAAAACGTTACATTATAAACTTAGGGTTACCAATTAAAACGTTACATTATAAACTTAGGGTTACCATTAAAACGTTACATTATAAACTTAGGGTTACCATTAAAACGTTACATTATAAACTTAGGGTTATCATTAAAACGTTACATTATAAACTTAGGGTTACCATTAAAACGTTACATTATAAACTTAGGGTTACCATTAAAACGTTACATTATAAACTTAGGGTTACCATTAAAACGTTATATAATTAACATAATAAACTTAGAGTTACCATTAAAACTTAACATTATAAACTTAGGGTTACCATTAAAACTTAACATTATAAAGTTAGGGTTACCATTAAAACGTTATATATTATAAACCTTGGGTTACCATTAAACTTAACATTATAAAGTTAGGGTTACCATTAAAACGTTATATATTATAAACCTTGGGTTACCATTAAACTTAACATTATAAAGTTAGGGTTACCATTAAAACGTTATATATTATAAACCTTGGGTTACCATTAAACTTAACATAATAAACTTAGGGTTACCATTAAAACGTTATATATTATAAACCATCCATCACCGCCAAAACTGCATAAAGGAACACACCATTCAATTTAACACTACTAAAAAGTATCACATGTTTATAAAAGTAACCTAATTAAAATACATCTTTGTATTAAGTTCTTTTTTTACAATTAAAACCTAATGCCCTGATAAAATAAACTTCAAGAAATCATGTCTAGACATACAGTATCTACCACATATTTTTGGAACGGTGGTTTTTGAAATTCCGTAAAACTAATTTACATCAGTCAAAAAGGATTTTGTATGTTCCTCACACATTGAAGGTGTTTATTTCACCGTGTAGCATGTCTAAGTTTAGAACAGAGAGTAAAGAACTTTGCTTCAGAGGTTAAAAATAGAATACTGATAACATTGACTGTGTTTATATTGGAAACATGATCATTTTACACGTCTGTGTTGGTAAACACATTATTATCTTCCTGTGTAAGAGAAATAATATGTGCTTGTAAGTAAAACGGAAGATTTTGATTTAGTTTGCTAGAGGTCAATGTAGGTTTTTATAACTAATTCGGGTGTTTTTTTACTTTGTTTTAGTTTGTTAGTTTTGAAAATAGACAATGCTAAAATAAACATAGCTATGGGAGTTAATAACTGAAATTACAAGGAACAAAAATGTTATAAATAGGACATACAAGAACAAAGAAGGTTTATCAATAAAATGTTAAAGATACCGTTTACAGGGGCAAAAATTCATCACTTAAGTTTGCATTGGGCAAGGTATGTTATTTAAAAGTTGGTTGGGTGTTGGATTATACTTTATGTCTCATTAACAGCTACAGTTATGGAGTTCGGGTGTTTCGGGAGGCTGCGGTATGTTCATGTTAGTGGAAACTCCTGCCCAAATTTACCAGGGAACATATTGGTTATCACCTCAGTTTAGATGGGACAAAATGGATAACAGGAACAAGGTACATTATCATTCCAGTGTACAAAGCATCCTATCCCTTAATTTCTGGACAATTTAGGTTATAGAAAAGCTAAAAGACGAAGTAACAGAATGTTTCGAACAAAATAGGACACCTGTTTGTCAATTTGTCATTTTTTAAAATTTAATTTTGTATATATGTAATAGACTCTATCAATTTATAGAATATTTTATGTTCATGTTCATGACATGACTCTTACATTGTACAAGTAATCACAGTTATCAACAAGTTGTAAACGCCATACCACACTTTCCATTATGAGATGTTAAGTTTCCATGATAGAGCCTCGTCGGAGTGCGTTTAATAATATGATTCACCAGTTATAATATTCTGTTAACAGTTTATATAGAAAGATATATGCACGTTTCCGAAATCTACAGTGCAATATGAAATGGTAGTGAGTGGTGCTGGGGAAGGTTGGAACACAGACCGGCTTGTTTAGCCCCGTGCTCCTAATGGCAAAGATCCCCATCTTGAAATTTCATTAATCTCGCGCGATTACATTCGTCTACACACAGAAGTACAGAGCTGCGCGTGCCCAGCTCCAGGAGGGGAAGTGTCTCGCTGACAGACATGTAGACGTAAAAACCATTCGTAGGGGTGGGAGGGTAGAGGAACTCCAGTAACACTTCCTCAGTCCCTGTAAACTTGTCGTTTTATGTTTACAATATGTTTATAGCACAGAGCCATTCCCGATATCTGCAAAAGACGTTATTTTGTATATGTGCTTTGATTTTTAATTAAGAAATAAGCTGTGATATTTATAGATATAACGCGTGGAACATCAAAAACAGTTGTAACCGAATTCCAATTTGCAAATTAATCTTCTTCCGTAATTTTTCTCCGTTTAAAGATGTTAATTTTGTTTAAGAAGAACGTATAAACATATAGGGAACAGTTCAATCATTTTCATTATTAATATGACATGGACAAGCATAAGATAGCGGAGGACCAGATGAGACGTGGTGCTCAGTGTCTTAAGTAGTATATTTCTGCGAGATAGCACTATGAAATAGGAAAGCGATTCCACTTTCGCAAGAGGACACTCTTCAAAAATAGCGCAGTTTTGCAAAGTAATTGCAAGCAAAAAGGTAGCCCGAGATGCTCTGTCCTGACACCAGACTTAGACATTATGACGGATAGCTATATATAGATGTTTGGTTTAGGGCCAGAGCGCACTACTACATGAAAATCAGGAATTCGCCAAAACCGTTTGGTATCGTGCCAGATCCACTCCAATTCAGACTGCTAACAATATATTACCGCCGAAAATCGCTACGTACCTTCGTCTTTTCAACAAATAACAATTTATAGCCATCAATTTTATCAACCATGCAAGTTCTATTGTGTTAAAACAGTAGATTTTTTTCTTTTCTTCGCCATTTTTATCATAGTGTGCTAATCACCCCTAATCTCGACAAATTGCTATATTTGGGTAGATAAATTATTTGTTGAAAAGACAAAGGTAAGTGGCGCTTCTCTGTGGTTAGTCTGAATGGGAGATGGCCCGATACCAACAGATGTCGGCGAATTCCACCTTTTCATGAAAAAGTGCGCTCTGGCCCTAAACCAGACATCTATCTATCATAATTTTTAGGTCTGGTGTCAGGGCCAAAGTATATCCGGGTAGCAAAATTGATATCTTTAAAGATGCTCCACCTACGACAAAAGGTTTTTTTTATTCACTATCAAAAACAGACGATTTAGTATTTTTCTTTAGTTGCAACGATGACTTACTTTACACCATTAACACCATTGAAAAGATTGAGCTTCTAATTTTACTTCAAGTTAAAAACATGAAAAATAATTGATTGCATCCCGAAAAAATTCTCTGGCACTATATCCTATATGGAATGCAGTACTGATCGCGCATGCACCAAAGGCAAAATAATAAAAAAAAATATTTTCTGTGTTAATTAGACATACATATACACGATTGAACACCAATTATTGTTTAAATAATTAATGACATTAATGCTCTGTCGGCGGTGGAGCATCTTTAAAGAACATTGGACCTCATACAATATTTAAGAAAACCAAAGCGATTCTTTATGCAGGACATAATCGTTACACCTTGATACGGTAGTCTGACAAAGTTTTGTTTTCATAGCCCAGAATAAGTTATCATAGCTATGAATCATAGAAAGAAAAGCTTGCTTATCGATTTCTTTATATATGATAATTTTGTCCTTTATAAAATGAATGCATTGTTTTATTTAATATTTGACGAGTTTAACTGCAGAAAAAGTCTTGTACACACATCAGCGGAAAATCATTTTCAATAGCAATGTTAGTACAAGGCTGCTTATATGACATGTGAAGAAAAATATATGGCGACATTGAATCAACTGCTTCACAGGTGATTCCACACTGGGGACTGAATAGAAAACAGATTACTTATCAGGTCACAAATCTCATGTTTAATCTTTAACAATAGTCATTCTGTGTGTAATCGAACTCTTCACAATGAAACAATGGAAACGTTTTTTCTCCTAAATAACACCGAAGATGATATTATCTTGATTAATGACATTTAGGGACTGTGTTTGCCTTAGGTATTATTCGACAAATTAGCTGTATTTGTACCGGTAAATAATAACTTCCTGTCTATAAGAGTTGCTATTGACGGATTTGCTACACACCATGTGGTGACTTGACCGGCCGTCCTACTACGCTGACCTCCCTAACACCATTATGACATACAGATGGGGGATAGGCAAGCAACATGAGGAAGTCATTGGTGTATGGTCTGGTAGCACATACATACATACAAACAGTCATATTTTAAAATTCAATCAAATTTATGTATATCATAAGGATTTTTTCTGAATCTTGAAAACATTCAAAATGATACGAATGATAGACCCTTGAAGCAGCTTCTCTTTCAGCCATTGGCCAATGAACGCTGTCAATAGTTAAATCATACCAACTTTAAATGAGACCATTTCATTATTGAAAATTATTATTGTACATCAGATGCTTCATAGTAATAGAATATATATGTATACATTATCATCCATGTATTTCATTAAAAAACATGTCCAAATGTGACGTTTGGTATCAGATGAAGAGAGGACGTTTCTATCTATATATGTGGGGTTATGTTTGGGTTTTAAGAAGTTCTATCTTGGCCTTATCTTAAGCATTTTGCACCAGGTGTAAAACTGTATGGCTGTTTATATACTTAAAACAGGGAAATGATAGAGTTCGACTCTCTCGTGTGCCTACATCTGCACGGCGATGTAAAGTAAGCAGCCGATAGGCCAACACATACGTTACCATGGCAACAAACTTATCTAACTTTAGCAACTGCTATTCATCTCCAAAACTTTTGGCGTTGGTTTCTCGATCATTTACCGGTGTGTCTCTGGTTTTCTAGTGTCCGGAGTCTCACCCACGGGTTTGACCAGGTCAGGATGGAGATCATATGGCTACAGCGACCCCGCCCGGATGTAAACTGGGGCTTCAGGATCGCGGGGGGCCGGGAGTTTGGACAACCCCTTTCGGTGCAGAAGGTTCGTAAATACATTGTCTCGTATCTTCTTCAAAACTTTAATGGCGTAAAATTTGGGTCGGCTGAGCTGTAATGTGTGAAGACAAGGTATAGATGTATATGCCAGGCCGTGGAACTAACGGTTTTAAATAGTGTCTGGGATCTGTTTAACTGTTGTAGCATATATTTCTAAATCTAGCGTTTTGTTGTATTGTGTGCTTAATGTAATTAGCATATCTGTCAATTCTAGAGTGATTTTAAATAAGCTTGATTCAATCCATTTTCTTTTCAAATAGAAAGAAAGTTTTGATAATAGTTAATTCATTGCTTGGGAAACCTTCATAGAAAATCCGCAATGAAATTTTAAAATATTTTTAAAAAGTTCGATTGTTACGTTTCACATCCATTTTCATTTGCAGAAACTTTTTTTTAATTATCTGACTCTTTTATGGTATACTGAAAAATGTGAAACTGGGTGAATATGGTTAGATATTGTCTTTTAAAATGGTAAATATAATCATTAATGTTTTTTTTTTTTTTTTTTTTTTTTTGTTTTTTTTTTTTTTTGTTCTGGCCCGTCTAGAAAGTTGCTTGATTCTTTGTTCTAGTAATTGTTAACTATTATTTGTTAGTGTACTAAAAATCTTTATTTGATCGACATATTCATGTACATATCCCTTTTTGTAACACACATACTGATAGATGGAGCAGAACTCGGTTTATGCGTTTCACAATATCCCATAGAATATGTATATACTGTAAGAGTAATTAATATACTAATCAAAACCATGATGATTGGTTCATTCCTGGCACGCGCCATCACGTTTCCTGAACTCAGAGACAATACACACATCTCTGTAACTTATTGTACATACAGTATGATATCGTGAAGCCGACTGTGCGACCCCTATTAGAAGAGTTCTCTCAATGGACCGTTAGTACTGGGAATATTGTTAGCTGTTAGAAACCGTACTAAATTACCGTGTAATTAACTTATCTAATTATGTGATTAATTATAACCGGTGCCCCCCTGAGTGGGCCCCCTTTTTAGTTTACCTAGAGATAAACACTGACTGGCACGTTTCATTGAGGGAGGGGATAAAGATACAGCACATGTCCCCTGGGAGGGGGCATGGCGGGGGAGTCTCACCACTCCTCATTATGTATACCGACTCGTTACGTCACGAGAAGGAGCAGTATCTAGACCCATGGTGTCTGTTTGGAGTCGTATTGTGGCCAGATGCCACTGGAAACCATGGGTGGTATACCTTCATCCTAGTGAAGCTTCTCAGGGCAGAACTTCAATCTATGGTAAAAAAAAATCCCTCAAGATTTTGGTTTTTTATTTACTTTAAATTTAATGTATGAATGTTTAGATATACAAGTAGGGCTATGCTCAATGTATCTTATTTTGAAAATAGGGGAGACATTCACCACTTTGAAACTTATGCATTTTTGATAAGTTTGCATTCATTGGGTTTTTTAATATAACTCAAACAACAGTTTTACCGTCATTATTTCTGACTATTAAATGGGCAGATTGAGTTATTTTAATGTTTAACAGCAGATGTAAGATATTTGCTTTAAACTTAATGTATGAATGTTTAGATATACAAGTAGGGCTATGCTCAATGTATCTTATTTTGAAAATAGGGGGGACATTCACCACTTTGAAACTTATGCATTTTTGATAAGTTTGCATTCATTGGGTTTTTTAATATAACTCAAACAACAGTTTTACCGTCATTATTTCTGACTATTAAATGGGCAGATTGAGTTATTTTAATGTTTAACAGCAGATGTAAGATATTTGCTTAACGTTCAAAATAATATATAAAATCATTGGTTTTAAATAATATATCTGCTAAATACAAATTAGTATTTGTATACATAGACGCTAGTAATCGAGGTCATATTTCAGCATTTCATAAACAACATGTAGGTCACCATTACTATTTATAGGGAAAAAACATTATTGTCGCTCTTGCGATTTTGCCATTTAATTTAGTCCAAAACATTATTGTCGCTCTTGCGATTTTGCCATTTAATTTAGTCCATGTCATTATTATAAGTTATAGTTACAGATAATCTGTTCATATTTCTAACGGATTTATTTCCCATTTGTTTTTATCAATTTCACATATTGCTCAAGTAACTGCTTAAAATTGTTTAAAACATACCATAAATAGGACCAAGGTACAATTGCTATTCCTTGTTATGACTACTTCAAGCGATATTCATTGGTGTGAAAGGAAGATCGCTGCCGCTCCGTGTTTGAGTCTTTGGGAAGGGTCGGTTTTATGATATCCCGGGGAGGGGGGAAGTTATAGAAGGAGGGAGTTAATGCCCTTAACAAACTGTAAAAATCGTGGAAAACGATTCAAAACATTATCAATGATCATGACCTTTCGCTGTATCAGCGCTGTGATCACAGACTCGGGGAATCTTTCTCAAGGAACTGAGACGGCTGACTCATAGACGTACTCAGTGTCAATACCGTACACACATAAACACTGATTTCTTCTCAAGATTCCCCTACCTTTATCCCCACCATAACAAACATTCGTCTGATCATATGTCACTTGATGTAAAGGGGGCTGTTGAAGCAGATTATCTATCATTTTGATTTTTCTGCTCTGGTAGGAATAGGACTTGAAGTGTATGGCCCTGGCAGTAGCAATGGTCTTTTTTATCACTCACTGTTTATTTACATATGTGACCCCTCTTTATTGAAGCAGATGTCATTTCTTCATCGTCCTGACACATTTAGACTCTATCAAACAATAAACTAATTTCAAAATTAAGAAAAAGAGAGGGAGGTTCATTGGTCTTTGATACTTTTTGGTGTTTATATTAAGGATATTTTTGTCTGGAGTTGAATATTCTAACATCTATTCTGAATTTATTTCCGTCTGAATTTTAAGATAGAAAAAATATATCGACATCGTTGATTCCTGTTAACTTACAAACCTCTGACTATTCGCCCCTACTGCTGATTACCTTTATCGACTGTCAGTGATAACGTTAAACAGATATCAGAAGTTAATGTAAAATAAATGGAGTGAAAGATTAGTTTCAATTCACTGAAATCTGACAAGGTTTGAATGCTATAAGTGCATCCAATGGTATACACAAAATATACAAATAATGAATCTGATCCATGACTCTGCACTTGTTCTACGAAGAAGCATTTGTTTGTTTAATCATTAACTCTCTTCTCCCCAATCCTTCCCCAGACCTACTCCCCTACCCCAACCACCGTGGGTCATATGAGGACGCCGGGAGAGTGGTAGGGGGTATATGTACGATTGTTTGTGTATCCATGTGTTTACATTACGTGCCAGTATTTGTTGGGTAATACTGCAGCACAACCAGATCTACATCTCTCAGAGACACGTGTAAAGTAGCCCGGCGATAACGCTAATCCGAATGACAGATGTATTGACCTGTATCCGTACTACCGGAAACATCATAGATAGGTGTTCCCTATCGACCTATCTTTACATAATGGCTACAGATATCAGGCCAACTGAGCATATTTTATGACACTGAGTGTTTTTATTTAATACGAATAGATCGTGATACCTTGACCTTGGACAGCAACAGCAATGTTCTGTCTAATCCTTACATTCCCAGGGACGCCTCGTTTGTCCGTTGACAATATACCTTTTTGACCGGATGGGAAGTGCTTGTTATGTGTCCTTCAGTGACGTACAAAATTGATACGTATAGCCATTGAAAAAGATTAAGAGTTCCACTAATACAAAGAGCCGCAACACGAACGAACATACTGTAGTCTCCCTAAACATACATGCGTTTTACACACACAACTCACGAGAGGCCGCCCTCAAATGACCCTGACTGTTAATAGGACGATAACCAAAACCAATCCATTGCACAGTTACAGTTGTCAATATGACGTCATTAAATGATATTTACATATATTTACATACAATGAAAACGTAATTTGGGCGCCCTTGACCTTGATGCCATATGTAAAACGTTAGACCAATAGTGATGTAAATGGCCGTTATTTCGACATTGGTTAGGCTCAAATAAAACGTTAAATTGGATTGGTCTGATCTGTAGCATCTGAACATCTTTTATTTATTAGATTCCAGCAGATGTGAGTTTTGTGAATGTGTAACAGAGTGCAGACCCTACTTCCGCTAGGTCAGCGGTATCTTAGTAACCATGTAAAAGTCAGTGTTGATGTAAACACGGCCAAACCAGTGGGCCGTCTGGTCTCTGTACTATCTCATCCTATACATTAAATCATATTTGTATGGATGTCAGATCCAAATACACATACTTCAGCATAAGATAACTAATATAGCGTTTCCTCTTTTGATATTCGTGTGTTGGAAACAATAAATAAAGTTTTTGATCAAAATTTAACAAACTATACATAAGTAAATGTGTATAGTAATAACTGTAAAACATATAACGATAAAGAACAGATTTGGCTCTTAAAATAAACTTTACATGTCATTTGCCATACGCTTTTCTTTCAGTGATGCTTGTTACCGTTTCCTAAAATAACTTTAAACATCACCAGCTGATATTTTTTTCTTATTTTAGATCTAAACAGTTTTTGACAGATACAAGGGTTACTTCCATCACGTCCATTACATCTGCATTATCCATCCACGCACACAAAAAGAATCGAACGCTATCTTTCTAGTTCACAATATTCAAGTAGTTTGTATGTCCCGAACATTACCACACGCCATTCACCTCTGAGTAGCGAGTTCGAATCCCATGTGACGCAGTTGCCAGGTATTGACCTCTGGTCGGTGATTTTTCTCTAAGCTCTCCAGCTTGCCTCCACCATCTAAACCTAGCACGTCTGAACATGCTAATTAATGTGACGGTAAATTAATTACAGTACTACACAACACACATACAAAATATAACTTCACCTTCTTCAGCATTTACTTTGACGTATGATGCATTGATAGATGATATCACAGTCGATTGGTCTTTGAGGTGTAATTCATTGGAATGTTGTTAAGAACTGAAGTTGTAAGAAAAAGAAAAGATGTTAAATGGCAATGGAATCCCCCTGACCTCGTCCTGATACCTATTTCCTGCTGCAATTACGTATCAAAAACTATGTCGATGATTCTTCACGACAAATCCAGAAATGTTTGTTTATGACACGTAAACGAACTCTTCACCACAAATATCAGTACTCAGCTAGTCTCAAATGTATAAATGTATGTTTATGCAGAGTATACGAAGGTTATAGGCCATACGAATACGTCTGTAAACAGTTTAAGCACAACATGGCGGCATCTTTTATATCTCCTTTCGGGAATGTTGATGTCTGTTGATATACTGTAGTACAAGGTGATTACATTTCTAGAATATGCTGTTTTGTTCGGTACTCCAGAGCAATAAAGAGAACTAGTTACAAGTCTGGTTGGAGAAATATTGATAGTCCTTTTAATTAGGGGGATGATTCCAATGTTAATTGACTTCTTAGCAGTAACACTTGCTCCTTTGTAGTGTTGAAAGCTGAAACAAAAAAACATATGTTATAATTTTTTACATGTTTAAAACATCACCAAATTTTGTAAAAATAATTCTTACTCTGACAAAAATAAAGTTAGGCGCATAATAGGCCAGGCCATGCATGCTCTCGCGATGGCATAAGTACTTTAGAGAACGTAAACCTGGACAACACATATTCATTGTATGCTGATATTCCGGGAACAAGTCTCTAATGAGTGGTCGGGAACGACTGGTACTGATTACTTAGGGGATAGTTACTTGTTAGCTGAGAAATTTTCTCTGTGGTAAACATTTAATAGTTAATGTACAGTACTGTGTCAAAAGTATTTGTAATTGTTATATTTTCCCTATATATTCTATATAATGAAAAAATTCCTTAATTCATCTATTGATGGAGTTTGACCAAATTTGGCATTCATTTTATATACAATATAGCAAATGTAATAATGTTATCGGTAATATCGGATGGTCAATATATTATATTGATATATTCTTTATTATTTACAATTATTCTTAAAGGCTGGCGATAAATTATGTATTTTTGTAGTCAAGCACACAAATTAATTTTAAAGAAAAAAGATTGTCGGTTATGCAATGGATTTAGAACCATGCAATTTTCCCACGTAACACTTCAAAGGCAATATATATTATTGATGGAAATACCATATTATGTCAGCACCGCGCAGATCAAACGGAAACGGATTCGATCATCATTTAGATTAACATTTTACACGAATATTAATTTCAATAATATGTGTTTATGTAGGTATATAAACACCTACAGAATGTAGTACTTATTTAACCTTTCCTTTGTTGGTTGTTTTCAAAGAAACCTTACAGTGCCCACTACTTTGGTTCGGTCTTGTTGGTAGCGGTTTTGGAATTAATACATACTCCTGAGTCAAAAACTGAGCCTTGCCACAAACCATGAACAAGGATTTATCCCGAAGATGAACGTTAGATAGCCTGATACGGGAGGGACGTCTTAAGCTATATCTATGTATAAAAACCAAAGGGCTATGGTAAAGCTCATCCCCAGATAAGCTGAGAAATCTGATAGGGTATAATATCCTCCTTTATTATTCTGTGTCTCTCAATCAAGCTCAGGACAAGCTGCTGAAGTAGAAGCAGATACTTTTAATAGAACAAGCTTACCCACCGGCCTTTCATTTTTTGTTAGCAGATTTGGAACTTTTCCTATCTGTTGAATTATATGTGTGGTGGATCTGCCTGTCCTATATGAAGACATTTTAGAAGGTCGGCAACACGTGCGTCAGCGCGGTAGATAAGTCTGCATCACAGGGAAGTCTAAGTTCTCGTAAATAAACGAGATCGACAACCACATACAACAGTCAGCCAGTCTATTCATGAAAGGTTATTTGGAAGGCATATACGATAAAACCACATTAAAAAAGCCGCAGTAGTTAGAGATAGAATCGCACCAATAATTAGTTATCAAACTTTCTCCAAACTTTGGTCTTATCTTTAAACTATATGATGCAGTACAAGCCGTATAATCAGCAGGTTGGATATATCTCACGATCCCTCAGGTTCTTTGAAGAGGAGTCGTTTACTTAAGCTTTTTAAGTGGTTTATAGAACGCTAAATTTGTGTTTCAAGTTACACGAAGATGTACTAATAAAATTATGTAATGTCGTTGTATAACGGCGCTGTTAACTTTTTGAAAGTGTTTATGCGCTCTTACAAATTTTCTAGATGTTTCAAGAGCAATTGAAACAAGTTCAAAAACATCAAGAGTCTAACCACAATAAATCATATTTCGATAATAAAACTTGCAGTATCTGATGGTAACATAATACAGATAAATTACAAAATTATCAGTTAAACTGATTTCTAAAGTCGATGTTCAAAAGAGACAGTTAATTTGTGTAAATCTGTTTCTTATAACATGTCTAGTCTAGCGATAAACCAACACCTGTCCAAGAGGGCGCTTCGCCCCATCAGATAATTGGGGATATGATGATAATTCTACTTATGCCCAACCACATTAAAACATATTTCCAACTTTTCATTCAAACCTGACCAACGGAGCAGCATTTTAATCAAACATGCTCTTCATTCACTGAATATTATCACTAGCGTACACCATCTTTCCTGAATATCCTTCTATTGATAACAGAAATTCGATCACTGTATAGAAACATATATCGTTGAAGGAAGATATTTTAGTTACTTTTCTGGACTAAAATCACATTATTATCTTTATAGGTTTGTAGACAAAGAAAGTAAATACCATTAAACGGTTTTTGATGTATATAACGGCGATTATTTGTGTGTAGTAACTGTAAGAAGTAATTATCAGTAATCCATCAGAGCCAGTCGTCCTGTACATATAAAATAGAGTAATTGTTTGTTAAGATTTATGGGATATACACAGATATATCGGGACACACGTGCAGTCCGTGGAAACTGAGTTGACTTTAAACGCTCTGAGCACAAGATAGCATTTCTCCAGTTACCATATTTTTGCAAATCGCGCGGATCAAAGTTCAATGAGATTGGCCTTACCAAACACAACATGACGTTCATGGCCGCTGGTGGAGTGCATAGTGTAGATAGTAAGCTGTTTGCAATTACGTTAGAAACAGATTGTAGCTCAGAAGTGGAACACTTCTACTAAATAAATGTACAAGTGTATATAATAAGAAGCCGAAATGTCATATGCTATCTCTAATTGAAAAGAAAATGAATAAATTCCATCTATAATTATTTCAAAATCATTCTCCATTTTTCGTTTCTTATTATGGTTACCATCCATTCGTTCATCCGAGTTACTTTCCTGATTAGCAAATCGCCGAGCACAGATTATGGATAATTTAAGTTGTTTTTCTGTTGTTTTGTTTGTTTGTTTGTTTTTACTGTATGTGATCAGACTATGCCTGGACCAACAGTAACTGAGTTTTGTTGTAAAAGTTGAATGGTATGATACATTAAGTTAACAAAATAATAATATCATATATAATCCTGGATACCTTTTATTACAAATAAGCTCATCAAACAAAGCATGAGCGGAAAGTCTGAAGAATAGAAAATGTATTCTAAATATGTTCAAACGTCAGAGAAAGGCATTCAAAAGGTTCCTTAACTAAAAACGAGATTTATGGAGCTAATGTCCCGTGCTTTGTATTGTTACATCAGTGATTAGTCAATGATATGGCAATGCTCATACATTGTCCAAAACCTATGATTTATCTCCCGAGTACTTCCAGCTTTAAAACTCTAGCTCGTCCTGAAATGACCTTCACTACTAAGAAGATGTAAAACCAAACCGAACACAGCTATAAACAATAACATTGGTAAGAGTAGTTGGTACACGCCGTCATAACAATCATAGAACAAAAAAAATATTTTTTGTTAAGTTATTGATATCGAAGTATAGTTATAATACATCCAGGTTTTTTTTCCTTTTCACACATGTAGATAAACAGACATGTAATAGTATAACAAACACAAACAGCTACCGACAGATCAAGTGTTGAACGACCTTGCTGAAAACTAATGCACTGTTATTTGTATGAGTCTATATCGAAGGAATTTCCCTTCACGATTGTGACGTCACCAGTGCGTGTGGGAGGGAAGTCCTGCTTCAGCAGCCATGTTACATACCTGTGATTTGATTCACCACATACCTTAAATACCTCACGGATTGTACACTGCTAACAATTCGGGTAATTGGGACGGGGGCTGTGTGTTATACAATATCACCAAATAAAACTTACTGGCGCAACAACTTTTGTTGAATTTTTTATCTGACATGTATGAATCAGTGAATACGTTTGATAATTGATACTAGAAGAGTTTACCATTCACTCCAAGGTGGTTTTAAACGATATTTGAATATATGTTTAGGTTATATTTTGTACGTATTCGTTTACCAACTTGAAAGTTTTGATAAAAATGTAGTTGTGATTTAAACTTCGCTTTCATATCATTATTAAAATGGGTTAATGTTTGTTTTAGAAGTAGACTGACCGAAGTGATTATATAAGTGACTGGAACTATACCGACCGAAGTAGCAGTTTAGTTTAGACTATAACATTAATATGTCGTTTACGAAAGCACACGGTATTAGGTTCATATCATTCCTTAGGCTAGTCTGTCCCTAGATCCGTACAATGTAATATGATTTGGCGATTATTTGAATATTAGTAAAAGATTAGTCACTCAACAATTACTTGACATTCTTGCATTATGTCATAGTGCAGATCTTGGAGATAAGTTACAATGTCAGGAAACAAAGTTAATCGTTATTAGCATGCATTCAGACCATTGAAATCTCATTATACTTTAAATCATTTCGAAAAGCAATAATTGTTTGAGTACAGATTCACAAGTAAGATGATTTGGCCTGTTCCTCGATACTACGTAATTATTAAGGCACGCGACAGTTTATGAATCGACGAACTTCAATGGCTCTTTTGATGTGTTTTAATGAATGGAAACTATCCTACTCATTATCTAGTTTATCATTTTACATATTTGATGTGTATCAGTTTCCGAGGTTGACCGGTTTCACAGCCCTGTATTTAAAGTTTTGAAGTACCATGTAAAGAACTTCCTGTGTCGGCGTGTGGTGTTCGTTCGGGACCTTGCTATTGTTTACTTAAAGGTATTATATATGAAGTTGACATTGTACTTTTGTGTCATCAGTTACACTGACTCATTCTTCAGGACTCCCGATTTATGAATGAATGCTAAATATACTTGCGGGTGGTAGAAAGAAGAAACGTATTGTTCTCATAACAATCAGTACTTGTGATGTCATTTAATCCCTCGTTAAACAGCAATTTAATAATAAAATTTGAGAGTTTAACTTAGCTTTGAATCATTCAGTTATTGTTACCCAACGAGGCGACACCATAAAACCATCAGGTCCTTTTAAAAGGCTGATTAGGTAAGCTTATAATTACCTTACTTCACGCTTCATTTTAGTACCTTATATGTCACTAGGAATTTTGTCGCATTTATAAGAATATTAATTTTACTCTACATCAAGAATAGTTTGAATATTTCAAGTTTGTTTTATTGCATTCTTTGCTTGTTGCCGGATTCCTTTTAGGAATTTTCAAATGATTTCAGATACCGACCTACCCTTCATACATGTGTGTAATGTCGTTGTGTTTAGGGCGTTGTAGTTGGTTAGCATTTTAAACTTTTTTGTTTTTATTTTGGTTAAGGTTAATCCTGGAAGTGTCTCCTGTCATAGTTTGTGTATCGGCGACGTCATTCTCAAGATTAACAACCGTGACGTCACGAATGTAACACATTCGGAGGGACAAACGCTCCTTCTCAACGCTGGAAATCTTCTACAACTCACAATCAAAAAGTAAGTGTAACTACGTATCTGTAGCGCTCAGTATAATGTAACGTAATGTTGACAGAGATGATTTAGGACTTTAAAGTCGATATACATGCATAGCCAAGTTTCACCAGTATTCCTTTACTTATTTTTCCCACAGGAAAGCAACATATTTCATACATTAAATAAACAACCTAAGTTAAGGAACTTTCCTTAACGTTTGTAAAGCCTTCCTGTGGGAAAAGTATTGTAACATAAAAAAAAATCCTTTAATCAATTAATTTTCGTGCCCATATTTTTCACTTAAAATCTGCTATTAAATGGTAATATCTCTTGATAGGACGCATGTGATTCATTATCAACGCAAATCCACATTAATATCTGTATTATGATGAATGGAAATCGTAATAACACTAGGTTGTAACTGTATGGACATCTGATTATGACTGACCCCAAATTTTGTTCTTTTAAGTGAATCATAATAGTATTACCAAAAACGACATTTAAAACGCTTTTAGTCCATGTTTGTTTTGTGGAGTTTTTTGTTTTTGTGTATTTTTTTGCTGCTTCTATCTTTAATAGTTAACTTCACAAACTGTATAACCGGATATTTTCGCGATTTCGCGGAACATATGATAATATAGTGAAATGGTCGCGAAAAGTTGATCCACGAAATAGTGAGGAATGGTTGAATAATTATATTCCCTTAAAGCCAGATCGCGATTACTTAATCCTGCTAAAACTTATTGTTCTCACTACTAAGGTCTGACGTGCGAATAATGGGATATATACGGTATTTCAGTTGTTTGTACATTATGTAGGCCTGTTATGATTGTAATTGCTTTTTCTTTCAACTAATGTTATCCGTGTTCCTATTTAACATTATTCTAAGGTTGCAATCATTCACATCGATAAGCAGATACGTAACTAGATCAGATGTGGTTAGGCCAGATTATCATATATAGAGAGATAAGGCTAGCATATGGAAGTTATATCAGTATCTGATTTATAAATAATTATTATATACATTTAATCGTTGTTTGGGGATGCAATGCAAAGACAGTTTTACAGAGTTGTTCAATGCTTATGGAAATTGACAGGACATTTGAAAGAATAACACATAATTATTGCAACATATTGGTGTGACACCACTGATGACAGTCAATAGACCGAAGATAAGGTATAAAAAGAACGCTTTTGGAGCTATCTTTGATTATTCATATGAAAACAATTGTAAGAAGCTAACATATTTTGAAAAAAAACTCACTCGCAAATATACTGTAAACCAACTCTCTTTCGCGTTTTGTATACTTTTTCGAATATCGAAATCACAGTAAATTTGTGAAAGTTTATCTTAGTGCCATTGAAATTTATTTTCAATTTTTTTTTATTTTGGGACGTCGATCTCCACGATTTCATTTTAAAACATATCGCAAAATTTGAACTCGCTAAAATACGCTTGTGTACAGTATCTTCTCCGCGCATTCCTAAAGCATTAACAGCTGTTAGAGTAAGGGGAGAAGGACAGTCTGTTAGTATGGCATTACACATGGTTTGATCATTTACATTAGGAGCAGATAGGATAGTGACGAAATACAGAGGCAAAACATCTGTTTATGATTTAGATGTATTCCTACCACTACTTTCACATTCCTTTATTTATTCATTACATGTTTGTGGGAAACCCCTCTATACTCTACTCGGTTGTAAATCATCCTAAGATGAACCATACTATTGATAGTACACGATAATTTCAGAATGTATAATTCAAATTATTCCACAACGAAAAAAACCTCACCAACTAATTTTCCACAAACAGAAAATTCCACAAACCGTCTTTAGTATAATAATGAGAAGCAAGTATGATAGTAATTATATTAGTATATTAGATGTAACAGGTAGAGAGAGAAAAGAATGACCAAACCGTAGCTATGTTATACAACATATATTAAACGTTTAAAGACACCTTGTATTACTTTTATTGTACCCAATGATGTTACCTGCCTTTTGTCACCTTTAGACTTACCTGTCACTCTATTTTGCAGGTGTAGAACCGTTGCTGCCAGCGCGCCGGTAAGTCCAACACACATGGCTAAGACTGCAGTGAGTTTTACAGCCCCTACTAGTCCCACCTCCTTCCGAAGTTTCTCACCTGCCTCTGAAAGTTTTTCAAATTACCGAAATTTCCTCACGGATGATGAAAGCCTTGACAACGCTAGGTACTTTACCTCTCTACCCAGGCATGCAAGCATTTCAGGTGTCAGTGGCCATGGCATGCACAGCACCCCAAGGGACCAACAGTTTGATCCCCATCAGTATGGGCGCAAAAACAGCGCTCCGTACGGCGTTGGGAGCTACACTATGCCTAAGCCTACACCATACCGACCAAGTGGGGGTAACATACCTACGTCACATAATAGAAGTGGAAGTGACAGTAGCGGGTACCAGACATCGTCATACGGACCGAGCCCCAACACATTTGATTCCCCCCTCTCTTCTGGCACCCAGCCAGCTAGCTCATCATCGTCTTCTTACAAACCATCTCCGGCATCCTATAGTTACGGGCCTGGGCCGGGGATAGCACCTCCATCGTATGAAAGTAGTATTGAAGACAGAAGGGGAGTTTCGTCAAGTTCACCGGCCTACCAACGACAGTATTCATCAGGGTCGTCCAACAAGGAAAGTGCTTACAATCAAAACGGGAACATGTATTCCCCGGGATATGAATCATCACCTATGTATACCCAAACTAATGATACTCCCACTCCTCCAAATAGGTCATACAGCAATTCTACTTCCTATTCACCTTTTCAAAGACAACCATCAAGAGAAGCTGCCAGACATAATACTTACGAACAATCAGTCGGCCAGGATTACCCATCATACCAGCAACAGCCAGCGGAGGTAACACAAAGTGGTGGTTACCATAGGCAACCATCGTCTGAATATCAAAGACAACCATCTTACAGTTCAGCGCCTCAAAGCCCTCTCTTGGATAGATGTTCCACTGGACCCCCTCGTAGGCAGGTATCCCAGAGTACAGGAATAACTGCAGATAATTCGACCCCTAGGGGGTTTCAGAGACAGGGGTCGTTCGGTAGTGACCGAGAAGTCGTGAGCTCGCCGGTGTCATTTCAAAGACAAACATCATCTGGATCGTTTCCAAAATCCCAAGTATACGCTGCTACTTTGTCTTCTTCATCACCTCCAACAAATAACCATGTGACAAATGAACAAACCGGAACTTCCGGTTCGACATCTTATGGAGAACCTACGTCACCATCTTCTGTGAAGTCAAGCGGTACAGGGATTAACAGCATCGAGGATATTCTGTCACCTTTTGAGAAATTTCCAAACTACTATAACGATTTTATTAACAGTACTAAGCCTGCCACAAGGCATAATGTAGATAGTGGAGTATCTTCAGATATTTCGGATCCGACAAGGAGTTACAAATCTCCACCACTGAACAATTCATCAGAACCCCCAAAGCAAAGCAACTCGGATATGTACGGCGTGCGATCACCACAACCATGGGAGGGAAACCCATATCAACCGCGACAACTGTATGGGGACCAAATGGGTCCCTCGCCTCCAGGAATACCACCACCTCCTCCCCCTCCTACGGGCCCGATTCCTCCCCCACCCCCTCCACCACCACCGGCTCCACCTCTCCCTGGGGAAGGATATGTTCCAACCAAACGACCAGCTTACAAGGTGAGGGTGCTTGCACTTTATATATTGTATTTAATTGAAGAATTTTACATATAATTTTAGGAATATGTAGATAGAATATCTTTTTTGTTCTTATTTGATTTTCAAACTGTCGTTTTTTAGGTTTTTGACTGAAAATAAATACTATGTCTAGGTTACATCAATATTTCATTTTTGATGGATAGTTATTGCTGATTTCATGATTAGAGAAGGCATATTTGTTATTGATTCCAAGGTTACGGAAAGCAATGGTG
The DNA here is from genome assembly GCF_041381155.1 of Argopecten irradians. Classification (NCBI taxonomy): domain Eukaryota; kingdom Metazoa; phylum Mollusca; class Bivalvia; order Pectinida; family Pectinidae; genus Argopecten; species Argopecten irradians. Next base: position 36,814,718 of record NC_091138.1, on the reverse strand, counting down.
TCACTTGATTCATTGATCAAATTATACCCATGCCGATTTGAGTGTTAGTGATTGTTGTACTCATAATGGTCTTAGTTAGGTGTAGCATATTGTAGAGGGCAAGCTATATGCTTATTTTATTGTAGCTATACTTAAGTAAAATTCCATAGATAAGGATAACGCTAGATAATGCTATAACTAATTTCGTTCGTGTTAAGGATTGACTCTGCCGACTTTATCATGGTATGGGGTAGCTAACCTTATGATTATTGTCATGCCTGGGATAGACATATCTGTGGATAACTGATATTATAGTAAGAGTAGCTATACTATTATGCATTTAACGATAAGAAATAGTTATACTAAACCGAGTTTTCCTTCAGCTGATATAACCCATAGTGGGTGTTTATGTATATCATAAGTGATTGCGTGTTAAGAGGTAACTTTACTCTTAATTGATTTAATAATTAGGGGTAGCTAAACTTTAACCATAAACTTGGGACAGGGTAGCTATCATTGTTATCCCAGTTAGTAGTTAAAATAAATAGAACTGCATAGAATATGTTGGAACAGGCACGTGTAAACTTTAGAAATAGGCCGAGATATTCTTGGAGTGTAGCAGGTAAGGTATGTACAATGCATCTGCCTAGTGCAGACAAGATAGACTGTTGCCATGACGACCGGAATAATATACAGTCGGTCTCACCAGAGCGAATAATTAGCCAAGAGATTGGTACAGAAGCTGCCCCGTTCGTTTCTTCTTTACTCTTATGCTGTAAACATAATCAGTTTTCCATAAGAATCACAATGGTTTACAAAATAGATGGTAATATGTTTATAAGTTATTCTTATATGACTCTTGAGCTTATCTAACGCCCTTCCAAGGCCCCAACTCGCTTTTCATTCCTATTGATATGAAGTTTATTTTTAGACACATTGTATTTTCTTTATGGCTTCATAAGACTTTTATAATGTGGTAATTGAAACATAACTGCGGTTTACAATTTTCAAGGCGGAACAAGTCGACCTGAATGTGTCATGTGTGAAAAGAACCTAACAAACACAGACCTTTCCGTAATTCACACTGTAATAGTGTACTATTACACTGTAATAGTACACTGTAATAGTACTCTTACTATGAAATATATTACAATGACGAACTGATAATAACTGTATTATAACATGTGTGCCAAAACACTGATTTAGAAACACCTCTTAATGTGGTATATCTGACTAAATGGTCAATCAAAGCGAACAATGAGTCGGCGTTTGTTAGACTATAAAGACCTTTTATTTATGCTAACTTGTGCTTTGTTTTCCCTTCGTGTTTGAACTCATTAGTCATATATACTGTGTTTTCCCCGTCTACGCCTTGGTCGACCTAGCTCAATATAATTGTTTGATAAATATAATTAGCCTACGTAAATAGAACAAAAATGTGAATTATCAGTGGGTATATATTTTGTATCATGGCTAAGGGGAACCCCACCTCTTCGTCCGTACACATCGTTTATATATATATAGAAAACACCATAATTTCGAAAACTTATTCACTTTGATAAAGTTAAGTAGAAAACATTCTGAAGTGATTCTCAGCAGGGAAAACTTACATTATTTGCGACGGAAATGATCCGCTATCCATCAACACGAACTGTTGGCATTGTTACAACATAGCTTCTTCCCACTTGTATATTATGCACATTTCAACCTGATTTTCGGTTTGGCGTCTTATATAATATGTGTTTGTAAGCTCATCTAAAGTATTATTGCATATATTGGGCGTTGTGGATGTTTCAGTCACGGGACGAGCGTACTCCCGGGGACGGTAGTCCCGTGCCCCCCGGGATGGGACAAGAGAGAGGTGTGCCAGATGCAGTGCTCAGTCAAATGATGAAAAAGGACGGAAATGCCAAGCCGTTCGCCTATATAACAGGTGGCATTGATCTGAAGGAATTCAAAAACAAGAGAAAGTAAGCCAACATCGTTGTTCCTGTTAATCATAATACTGATAATGGTACTCAATCCATTAATCACTTTTTATTCTAAAATTATTTTAATGAAGATGCTCAACCCATTTATTATCTTTCTGTTAATGGTGTTTCTGATAAAGGTACTCAAGCCATTAATTATTATTTCTTTTAATTATAATAATGATCATAATGCTAAATCTATTGATTTTTAATTTTAGTAATTATAATTATCATAACGGTGCTTAATCCATTAATTACTATTTCAGTTCATTTAGTTATAATAACAATAATCTAGTAAAGATACTCACTGATGCTAACTCCATTTCATCCCCGTAGATTGTGCTTTTAACGAGAAATAACGAAATAACGGAATTAATAGTGAATTTCTAAAGTTAGTGCAATAAAATTAATGAAAGCGCATCTAGATATCACATATGGATGCAGAGTTAATGGAATTAGTTCAACTAGGTTTACTCGGTCTTGACAAAGGTGTTTTATTACTTTCGTAAATGTCAGAAAGGTAGATTAATAAATATTATAGGAGATATATGGCTTGTTTCTCCCCGGGATGGGTGTTACCTATTATCATACATAGTATGTACACTCAGGACCATCACATCTCTCTCTCGTAACACCGAGTGTTCCCACTCTGTGATTACATAACACACAGGCACTATAACAGCTATGAAATTAGGAACATATTTCTACCATAACACAGACAAATGTCAAACATAGTGCAATCTGGTGGTTCATTTACCCGATCATTTACGAGACTTAAAAGATTTACTGACTGCATTTTGATTTCATTGATATATAGAGAAGTTATATTTAGAAATAAGATATGTTATCCATTGCATGATATTGGCAATAGTTTCAGAATTAAAGGGAAAATAAAAAAAAAGTAAAATGTGAAAGCTTAAGAAACAAGTTAGTATCAGGTTTATTCAAAATCCATGTTATTCATATTTTCTCCGTGTTGATGATTTCGTCTGACAGGTCTTGGTATGTGATAATTTCCGTATACAACAATATATGTTTGCCAATTCTGTTAAATACAGAAATTCACAATTTAGTAACCTATATTTTGATTAGATGAAGATTGATAATCATTATGTAGTTATACTGCCGCCACATCGGAATACTAGCATTCCCCTGTAGGATACACTATAGGGCGTGTCCGGTTTAATTTCCTCCTTTGTTTATAGTCATGTGACTCGCATTTGGTCTAAATATTAACTTCAATAAGGCGAAGGACGCTTCCTCTGCCGGAACGACTGGTTTTGTTATGATGTTTTGCTTTTGTAAGTCTCTGCTGGTTCTAATATGATGTTTTTCTTTAATTAACCCCTAACAATCTATGTTTATATTTGCCATGTTTAGTAAGTAATACGAGTATACTACTTAAGCATGTTATACTTTTTGTAGCCGTCCTCCTCCACCTGTGATGCCGAAATCTTACCGTGGACCTAATCTAAACGAGGAGGAACCTCCACAGAATTACACGCCGCCCCAACCAATTAGGCCACAGCCACCACACCAGGCGCCTCCACAACAGTACCAGCCTCCCCCACCGCCTCCTCCGCCGGCCCAATACCAGTTTCAGCCCAAACCGCCCCAGTTTTCACCGTCACAATACCAACTAGCGCAGCAGTATCAACAACAAGAACAACAATATCAACAACAACAACCGCAGTATCAACAACAGAACAAAAATGGTTTCTCACCTATCAGGACCCCGCCTTCCCCTCCGGTTAGGGGTAGTTCTGGGTTAGTATATAAATATAATGTTTGATTTGGTGGCCTCGTATTGGAGAATGTGTTAAAGATAATGGTATTAAAGAAAACAACAACTAGATGTTCTTGTCAATCATATACATCCCTTCAGTATCTCTCGATAGTGATATCCTTGTGGAACAATCTGACATTAGCCCATCAGACACAGCCTGGTATCAGTCCGTCCTTTACAGCATGCCTCAACATATGTTCCTGAGGTGCTATGCCAATGTTGTGTGTACTGATGGCGTATCCCAACACAAGGTAGATCGCTAACTATATTTTCATTTGGCCTTGCTGATTTTTTATAAAGTTTTAGTACATTTGTATAATTGTGGAATCCTTATCATATACAGTATCATATTTTGCACATTTTTCTTATGCAATATTTAATTGATAATTTACATCAAATGTCCTAAATCTATAGAAAATACAGCTCATCTATTGACATTTCCCTTGTTTGAAAATGACGAGTAAGGTTACATTTGTACTGCTTTAGCATTAATTTTTCACGCTTTAAATTACAACATAGTAACATGTAACGAAGGCAAAATAAGTAAAGCTAGCTTTTCAGCTTTCATTTAAGGTGATATTTAGACATATTAGTTTTAAATCTAGAGTAGTGTTACACCAATTGACAGTTGCCACCCTATAGCAACCCCACTCTACTACAATGGCTTAGTGCGGATTCGTATCACTTCTTTATCACGCTTTATAAACAAAACAAACTATAGAAACTACTAAAAGATAAATAGACAATATTAGTAGAAACGTCAATAAATAAGCTATCCTATCTTAAGTTCAAGACATAGTATCGTTTAAAGACATCAATGATTATGTAACTTGTAAAATGATTTGGATGATTTCTGAGCTAGATTTTAGCTATTCGGTATCCATACCAAAAATAATCTCTGTATGTGGTATTTTGTAATTAAATATTTTTAATCAAACCTAATGGTTTAAGCTACAACTATTACTAATAAACTAGGACTACCGGGATTTGTTTTTCATTACTAATTATTGATATGTTGTAACAGTAACGGATTTGCAGTTTATATACTAACTTGACTTGCAGTTGGTTATTTCTTGATACTTCAAATATTTCATGTCTTTCGTATCTTCATTAATACATTATTGCATTCAACTCTGGTTTCAAAATGTTTGTCTTTGCTAACCAGTTTATTTTTTATATTGGAGTTCAACAAGGATGAACTTTACATCCTTAACTTTTAGTATAATTGACACAAATTTCTAAAATCCTATTTCATTGATGGTTTATTTCTGTTTTCTTTTTAACATGAAGCAGGACGTATGTGGATTTGTATAATGCTTATCCTTGACCTGCTGAGATTGTTTATTTTCAGCAATTATTACCGACCAATACCAAGCCCTGACATACCCCATAGAAATCTTTCTAACTTCATAATCCCGCCCAGAAAGACCATCCGGTGAGAACACGTGTATGTCCGTCCATTAGTGCTACCTTAATAGTCTGCATAAAGATAACGTCACGGCGGTGTGTGTAACGGACGGCCAGACGTACATGCGCAATGCATATCATAGCTTATGTCCCCATAATAACCCAAAGATGGCGTGACGTCACACTCTTAGTGTTATATAAAGCTAACTTATTATTTTCAGAATAATTTACGTAAAGCTAACATATGTTTTGCAGAATGATTTACGTAAAGCTAACCGATTATTTACAGAATTATTTACGTAAAGCAAGTTTTATATTTGCAGAGAATGGTTAACGTGAAACTAACATTTCATTTGCTGTGCGATTCAAGTAAAATTAGCGTTTAATTTTGTGCTCGACGTGTTATATCATCCAGAAATATTAGTTTTCAGTTATTTTAGTTTGCTACTAACACAACCATGCCTCGTCTTTCGCATGGTGATTACATCGATTTCATATTTAAAGTTCATGCCATCTCTTTATTTCTTGTGAAGGAAATTAACTGTTCAATTCGCCATAAATGATTCATCATTTTGTTTTAATTATTTAAGTACCATATTTCCCTTGCGCGCTGATTTCATTTTATTTTTTTAAACTCATTTACTAAAAACCAAAATGAATTTATTTATAAGTTGCTATTTTTCATTAATTTTGTATGAGAATTTGGTGCTAATGGAATTGCATTAAATAATATTTGCTGTCACCGAAATGTGAATACAGAGATTGATAAATAGATTGTGCGATTGCAATTATTTATAATTTGGATTAATTTCAAAATTAATTGTGCATGCGTTTAATTATCATAATTATGTCCGTATATTTTAAATACTTTTTTTGTGTTTGAAAATATAAGAGAAAGCGATTTCAAGAAAGCTTCAATGATTTTCATTATTACCCAATTTCGACATACTAGATATGTAAAGGTTTTGGCAAGATAGTAATAATGAGTATCAAGGACTGCAGCATGCTTTAAACCTAATCAAAGTACACGTTATGCCTTCATTTTTACATTCATTACACCATAAACCAACTTTCCTTTGCAACCACATAATTTCGGGATTTTTATTCCAAACGATTTCACCAAAAGTTCTTTTATATAGCTGGTTTCAAACTGAGTTATAATACATATGAATAAAATAGAGATACATTCTATATAGTTAGCTTTGATTGAGTAAATCGCTGAAATAAGTTGCACGCGAGAGAAAGTTGATTTATAGTAGCATTTTTTGTCATTTTGATGACTGCTCAGTTATATACTTCCTACACATAGCCGAGCGAGTCTGCACTATAGCCCCTATACATTTGATGTATTGTACGTACCAATGCACGTGTTTGTAATCACCAAGTGCGCGTGCTAGCTAGTCCATCACTTACATATGAGAGTAGAACTGTATTATCTCGATTCCAATAACATGCACATGCGTTCATCACGATTTATATTAAAACAAGCAAGCTATGTTATTTATGCTGGATTAATTGAACAGAGTATAGAATAGCTGTAGTTTTGTACCGCGATATAGTAGTGTATGTTATGATATTTTTTTCATTTCTAGATTTTGCTATAAATGTATGTTATGACGATACTTATTTATTATTTATTTGTTTTATCACAATTTTAAAAAGAAAAAAACCGATGTCAGCGCCAGCATCTTAAAGGAAAAACACAAGAACGATGTTTTGGACATTTCACATGAAAATATTCAGGACAAAAATGCTTGCGATTTGGTAGAAAGTTTAGGAATAAGGCACAGTTATATACTACTTTTGGAATATTTTTGAGCTAAGTGCGGTTCATTTGCATGTTGTTTAATTAAATGTGTTTATAATTAAAGAATCATTCAATGATCAAGCTGTCACCATTTTTTCTCTTCATCATCCATTCATATACCATCCATTCTATTCATGGGTGTTTTAACTTAATTTTGTGTAAGTTACCCGCGTGTGTTTAACATTTGTTTTAATGTATTTTTCCAGCACCTCAGAAAAACCCTTGAAGGACATAGAGAAATCCGCTGTTTACCAAATGATTCAAGAAAGCGAAAACGAAGGTAAGAATGAAACTCCAACAACACCAATATCACCGGCTTTATATGACTTAATACAACAGACCGATAGCCAACGGTATTCCCCGGAAGTTCCCGATTCGCCAGTTTCGCCGTCGTCAATGTTCCTAAATCGTCGGGCGCATGGATTGTCATTCCAAGTGTTGCAATGGATGACGGAGACGGATGAGGATGCGGAGCAGGAACAAGAGAGTATGAAATGTTACACAGTATATTCTCTGCTTTTCTCGACCCTTACACCAACCAGCAGGCGTATTTTACCTCTTGCCTCGCGTAACATCACGACCTTCCGCCCACAAGCCTGGTTACCCATACATAACGCCTATCTCTCTCTCTCCTCTCTCTCTGCTGGCAGTCATGGTGTGTCCTCATATCCGAGTGGTGTGCGCCTCAACGCCTGTCTTATTGGGAGATATAACATGTCGTCCGTTTTGTTAAAAATCAGTCTGCCATATTCCCCAACGTTAACTTAACTCTTCATTTATTTTATCATGCGTTACATATCAGTCTTCGCATTTTGGTGATTGACCATTTTGTTTATTCCTCCCAAGTGTATCCAAAGATACAGTTTCATTAAATATGTTTCTATGATCCCATCACTTCCAAAGCGAATTCAAAGTTGTTAGACAAAATAGCATATTGCACACACTGCTAATAGCAACGGTAAACAACCATATCATTGGTGTACCATTGGGAATTTAATGAAGAATTCTGATGACGTAATTCCAATGTATTCATTATCTTTTCATAAGCATAGTTGTTATTTCAGATTCTCTCTGAACCAGTGAAACAAATTACGTGCTAGAATATATATATGCATATCATCGGTTTGGATGTGACTATCTCCCAGTAACATCCCAAATGATTCCTTTATTCTGTACCACGCTTTCTGTGTGTGTGTATGTCATAACCTATGTAATATAATTTTCTACATAACGTAATGCTATTTAACGTCACGATATCATATAAAGCTCACACTGTGTTAATTGTATATTGTATACATTATATAACTTTATATTGTATATAACATCTATATACCCCAAACATGTTGTACATTTATCGTGTAATAATGCATCATATTTCTGAACTATCTATACTCGTAATCAATTAATTCAAAACTCAATGGAGGCTGATCAGCGGTATCGATAAAATATTGAAGATAGGTAGGATGTTTGTTGAAGAACAAAAATGTAAAATCATTTTAAGTACCTTAATGTCTTACCTGTTTATGCAATGAGAAATTTTGAGTTAATATTGTATTTTAAGAGATGATTGTGCAAGCGTCATACTGACATACAAAATATAGGTTACTGAAATGATTACAATTTAAAAAGGAAAATTTAAACAAATATGTTACAAATATGTTTTACTAGTTATTACATGTAGTTTGATTATGTGACAATGATGTTATGCTGTTATATAGCAATCTTGATGTTAAGAAAACATGATTTACTTTTACCGAAACTTATTAGACTTTACCATACACAGGTAAGCAGGCCCCAAGGCGTAGCAGCGGTATGAAGGACCCATCGTTACGTCACAACGCCGAGGATGACGAGATGAGGTTCAGTGGTCTGAGAAACAGAAAGAAGGATATCCCATCTAAAGCATTCAAATGTTTAAACAAGATGACGAGTAATAGTGATGATCCAGTTCCAAGGCCTGCTGTCAGTCAAGGTGCAAAGCTTCATATTGCATATTGAATAATTTTCAAGAATATTCAGGAATTATTTGCGATAAGAATTATTAAATATACATTGTGCATAAAATATGAAAACGTTATAATCAAAAGAGCGTTGCTTTGTGTTATCAAAGGGAGATAACACATCAGCCTATATGATAATTCTAGAAAGTTATACAATGTATTTTCAGGTTTTTCGTTTGTAAGTATATTAAAAAGTTATTATTTTCTGTGAATGTCTTATGTTCCTAATAAATGCATGGACATCAACTATGGTTTTTTTAAATAATTATTAATTGTTATGTTTCTTATGGTGTTGTAGAAGAACAGCAGGAGGAGCCCGTCGGAAGGTACGACCAAACATCGATTCGGTACACGGGAAAGCACATTCCGTCCCCTTCATTTCGTGTGCTTCAGAACTGGGCAGAAATCGACCCACTACCACCACAGAAAGGTAATACTCATTGCTTCTGTCGAATTTATGTTCAAGATTTCGTCTTTAATTTTCTATACAAATATAATTCCATACTCAATTTGCATCATACTCTTGGCTTGTCTTTAATTATCTTTATCTGTGTTACATACTGGATATGGAACTTTTTTCTGACTAAGCTTACATACACTAGTATTTGCTTTAATTCTATTTTGGATTGCACTATTTCTTGGCTCCAATTATGACTCGTTAAATATTCAATATTTAAAATATGTAATTGTATCATAGCTGAGCTTAAACCTGTATTCTCTTTATCTAGCTTGAATATTGGCTTCGAAATAGATAATGTCTTTATAATATTAAACTTCAGTTCCCATCCTTTACTACCTGTAATGTTTATTGTAGAAATTATATGTCGTTTATTTTAAAAGTAATATAGTTCGAACTTCTATAAATCAAGGAATAGATCCGTTCATTTGTTTGTTACTTTTCCAAGTAAAAGTGGATGTTAGTTTAATCCATTTGGTTGAATTGTGTGCCATCTGAAACTGAGAATTTTGATGCATTTAATGAGTACCACCAAATGTCAAATTCTAATGGAATCGAAAGTACACATTAGGCTCACGAAGAGTGCAAGCGAATTCGGACTAATCAATAGGAAATAGTGTGTTTAAAACCAGCCATTATTTCAGAGAGATTTCCATTTAGCTCCTATAAAAGTGAATGCAGTTTATATTCGGAGATTTGTTTATCATTATGAAGCGAGATCCACTTACAAGAACAATGTTAGCAATCTCACTTAACGAGATTTAAGAACTTAATTTATTTCTGAACAACGTTTTGTGATGTCTTTCACTTTTAAAATTGATCCAATTTTGCCTTCTTTGTCGAATGAATAAAACCTGATAATTAGAAATTTCTTTAAAAGAATGAAGAAACGTAAAATTGAATGTGAATTACTTTAGTGTTGAGGCGAAGAGTTCAATTGGAATTGTCCTGCATGACTTATCTGTACTGCGACAGTCTTGTTGAATCTCCCTGTGTATGCACACTGGCTTATTAGCCTTCCCTTTCTCATACCTCGCCCTAGCATCTCAACCCACTACCCAGTCTGATGATGACCTTGATGAATATGACGATGGCCTACCCGACACTCTTAGCGGTGACGAGCTGACCGACCGACGGTATATGGGTGGACATATTCCATCCCGTGCTTTTAAAGCTCTTCAGATGTCCATTGGAAAAGACGTCGATCATGCTCCTGCATCAAAGACTGGTATGACCTTCAACTGTGTCCCCTCTCAGTCCCGTTCTACGTGATGTCCTGCTATGCTTTTATCGTATATATACGCTTTTTATATATGCCTTTTGCATTTTCATATTACTGTTTGACCAGTGTCAATATAATGATATTGAACTGTAAATAGGATAACATAAATCGAAATTAAAACTGTACTATAAACGTACTAATTTCAGTACAGAATTCATGTTGAATAGGTCAGCACAGTTGTGAAATGACGAATCTGTATTCATTGCTATACTGACATTATATAGAAATGCCATTAGCGCAACAATGTTTTAACGCGAAATGCCACGCGCCTAAATAGTGTTCGATATTTGGTGTATTCAAACATCAAAACGGTATTTTTTATAATTATCATGTATCATTATCATTAAAGTTAGCTTTATACATATCTAAAATGTTATTATTTTGCCATCGTCATTATATTTGCCATTGTGATACTAATTCTCCTACAACAGAAATACGAAGGTTATCGGAGATTTGTCACCAATGGTCTTGGCCAATTATTTCACTTACCCGTGTATGTTACAGAGGAACCGGAGCCTCCAGCGGCACCCGTCCAATCTGCTCCACAAGCACCACCACAAGCGCCTCAGCAAGCGCCACGAAAGCTCATGATCACCACACAGAGCAGAGCAGTTCCGCCACCACCTGAGGATACTCCAAGTACCGATTTCTGATCGACCGGGAAGAGGCCGTAGACAGAGCGAGGGAAATCCTAGACTATATTCAATTTGGTGACGTTCACCACCAGATTTGGTGACGTTTATATTACCAACTTATCTGATCACTTTCACCAACAGACGTGGTGACGTTTACCACCAATGGCTATAAAGTATTTATTCCAAGAAGTGGTACACAGCAGGAAAGCATATGTATAGAATGTAAAGGAACGAATGGCTATTAAACTTACGTTGTAAATAAACTTCTTTCCATAGTGATCTTGTCTAGTGCTTTTAAAAAATGAAGTTAAAGGATTTATCTTCAATTATAACTTTTATCAACTCATGTAAATATATAATATTAATTAATGCTGAGTTGTAATTTTAAGTTATAAATCGAACGTTTGTGTACTAATATTTTCGTTATTGACCTGATATTTATCATCACTATATGGGTAATCTGTAGTTTATGAAATACATACTATGAGCTTTAATGCCTTTACAATGATATTTATTGTAGAACAAGCGCATTACATATACATGCATGCAGTTTAAATACTAGTATTTACAAATGTAAATATCATGACGTAGAATATTATTGTTTACATGAAAGTTCGTATTTAAAATACTGCGTTACTTTTATCTTATACTTAATTTGTAACAACCTTACCAGAATATGAAATGTGCAATTAATATATCCTTATGATGCACTATGCAACTTATATGTACGCTATAATTTGCAATAGATTTCAAAGCTTCAAATGTGCTAATCATTATCTTAATGTATGCCAAAGAAGTAATTGAAAATAATATATCTTTTGATATTTACATTGCTATTAAATGGTTAGTATCATGTATTTTTATCATGCCCTTTCATGAAATGTGTTCACATTTTCGTTATAAATGTCTTCCATATATATATTGCATACTTATCAAGAATGGTACGAATTTGTCCCCATGTATTTATTTGCATTAGGATAATTGTGCAGTCCCATGTCTTCAAACAACATAGCTTTAATGTAAGTGCGCATGCTCTGTATACCTGCAGTAAGATAAGCATGTATATAAATATTTTTTATTTTATTTAATTCACGTTCATCTTTTTCCACGATATTATTTTTGTCTGGATCTGTGCAATATCTTGAAAAAATATTTATTGCTATGTTTTATATATTATTTTATTACATTGATATTAGGAAATTTAATAAGATATTATTGACTTTGTTCATATGTGTTTGATTAGTGTAAAATGTAAATACGCACCTGACGGATCGTAGGTGATAGTGATTTCATTGTTAAACGTTATTATCTAGTATTAATTACACCACGTGATAACCTTGTTGACGGCCGATAGAGTGTGATATATACCTGTGTGTAGGTTTGACGATAAATGTGTTTATGGACTAGTTTAGCCTTCGTGTGTTCTGTAACAACATCTGCGTATAATATGAAATATTTTGAATCTCGTGAACAGTTATGTGCCTTACTGTACATTGATTACTATCAATTAAAAATTATCAAATAATGTATAAAATTATATGCTAATTGCTAAATATGGTAATATTGAACGTCAATTTGTCGTTCAAATTATGAACCGTCCAAACAAAGATATTTTATTAATCCAGACATTTTTCGCCTTTAATGGATTTTTATCAAGCGAAATCCTGTTATCAGCTGATTGCTACAAATTTCGTCACAACATATTTTAAGCATTAACTGCTGATTGAAATGTTAAAACTCAAAATTACCTAAATTAACGGTATTTGATAGAAATGAAACGACGTTGATGAAACATCAGCATTGTAAAAATATCGGGATATCAAATACAAACACCATCAGCAATAGAAGATTTTCGATATGATAACAAAGCATCATGAGAGATATAAAGTGATGCCCATTACAGTTATACACTGAGCGTTTTGTAAGACTTGACGAAGCGTTTGTTACATATTTACCTGTAAGTGTCCTTTGTACGTTTTACTAGAGTAGGGTTACTCCATACCTACCTGGAGATTGATTAGGACTGTTTTGTAGTGAAGGACATACTGCAACGTGCTTTCTTTGTAATAAAATATTTTAAAGAGTTTTCTCTCTATAGTTCTTTCCTTTTTATTTTAACTGTCATTGGAGACATCTGTCGGGGATAAGTAGCGGCAGGGGAATAGCAAGCTTTCGTTAAGGGTGTAGACTATATATTTCGAGGAATTTCATTTAAAGTTTATATTTCATATCTTGAAGGTGGGCCACATTTTACTTAAAAATGTTGTATTTTTCATCATGCACAGATAAAGCATGGTATATACCTATCGCTTAAATGTATGAAACCATGTGTAGGCGTACAGGTTTCTTATTCTTTTCTCAGAAATTATGGTTGAATTTGCATAAAATCTGGGTGTCTATTATTTGACGCATTACATTGTTTCAATAACGGTAACCATGGAAACATAATGGATGAAAATTTGGTTGCCATGACCTGAAATAAAAGGTAACGGTGGTTGTATATGTAGTTTGTCATTGGCTTACAGATCTCATTTTCTATTTGGTTAGAGAGTCTCTGTTATCGATAGTCATCTTTTGTTTGTTTCTCTTTATCAGTATTTTATTTTATGTTTGCTTATATATTTACTTAATTGATATGAAATGTCGTTTGAGTAGTGTCAAGACAGTGCGTCGCACAGACGGTCTGCTATCGGGAGGTGACGGGGTCGCTTTTTACATCAATCCAACTTACTTATGTATCGCTTCGTAGCCAGACAAATGCTATTTTGGAACATTATCCATGGCTCATTGCTGTCAAAGTCATCAATATCAGTGATTTACATGTGAACGCCTAACGGGGCCTATTGTTAAAAGGCTAGACCGAAGTTCTTAAAACTATCAATATTTATATTGTGTTTGTTAGGGGAGATTTAGATTATTTTCCCCGAAGTGTGTTATTTTTTCGTGGGGTATTATGAACTGTAATCATGATGTTGTGTCTGCTTATAGGGTTCGTGTTAGCCCTGGACAGTCATCCGTCCTTAACAGCCATTCTTGATTGTTTTGGGTTGCAATTTAACGCTAGATTGGCGAAATTAGTTAATGCCGTGGGCAAATATGTCCACTTACACTATCTTAGAGAAATAGAGTGGAAAGTCTGTCGTTTAAGATTTGGCTCTAGTGTCACCCTGGGTTAGGGAAGGTTGTTCTTACACAATGTTACAATGTCACAATATTAGTTTTCCGGTATCTGCAAGAATGATTGATAATACCATTGTCCTCATGACATGTTTCGTTGTTATAATAATTCCTATATGTATATTTCGGTTTTCATTGACACGCGGAAGAAATATAGTATTTTAAAACCAAATGTTTATACCTGTATTCTATCATGTACGATCATATTCTCAATCTAATTTATAACCGTGTCGATTAGCACATTTTCTTTCTATACTAGAGCAATTGTTGACTGTAACTACCCTTAATTCCTATAAGCAAATCGATTCAATTTTATTCAATTCAAATAGTTCATTTAAGGTTTTTGTTTTTTTTTGTTTTTTGTTTTTGTTAATTATATCCAATATGGAGAGTTTGTTTAGTATCTTAAACGTAAAGATTGACATCACAGTATTCACGTATGATTAAAAACTCTATTGCTGCCAAACAAATTTTCTTGTGTAGCGTTGTTTAAATAGTGGTTATAAGGTATTCTTATTGTCATGGCAGGTGTTTAAGTATGGAGAAAAAAGTTTTGAAGGAGGGGAGACAACTATACTCTGACACTTATGAAAAAGAAAGAACTAACACCAACACAAATAATCGATCATTAACCTAATCACAACCACAAGCTAGAAAAAGTAAATAACAAAACGTTTTTCTGTAATATTTGTCATTTCTCTTTGGCAATTTGGTATGGTTGTTTAATATCAATAATGTTATAACATTTGATCTCATCAATGGTGTCTGGTTATATTAAATGGTACATGTATCTTCGTGATGTCTAATCCGTGTTGTGGACGTGTTTACACGTGTTCTATAAGTCAATCACCTCGATGCCCAGAAGACCTCCATATTTGACATCAAGCATTTTACAGGACTTCTTGGTAATGTGTATCAATTTTTCAAAGTTCCGTAAAATTAGAATTGTGAATTTAAAAGGTTTCCAAGTAATGGATTCCAAGAAATATTTCACAAGATGTAATCAACAAAACATGAGAAACGGATGAATGTTGCATAATAAGGGCAAGAACATTGAGGTCGTTGGTGGTGCTGGTGGGGAATGGTGGTGATGGAGGAGACATTGGATATGATGGATAGGTAGTGGTGGTGGGTTGGTATTAGTGGTGATATCTTAGTGTTGGTGACGGTGGTGGCATCATGTAGTTTTGGTGGTGGTGTTGGTGTGGAATGTGGTAATGGTGGAGACATTAAATATGGTGGGTTGGTGGTGGTGGGTTGGTGGTGGTGGTGGAGACATTAAATATGGTGGGTTGGTGGTGGTGGTGATAAGGGTTGATGATATATCGGTAGTGGTGATGGTGGCGGGATTATAGTTATTTGGTAACGTTGTGTAAATTTAAATGAACCTTAGCTTGACAAAATGATTGCGTCACTTGAATATGACGTAAAGTTTACATGAAATACGTAAAAGATTCATATGCGAATGATTTTCTCGAGTGCGCCAAGAACACCCCCCCCCCCAAACTTAACACTAAAAAACCACTACAGAAAAATTATTAGAAGCGATACATTTACAAAGTAACACTTAAAACATTCAGGAACTTTTACATCCGAATTAAAACACTAAGTTATCAGCTCTTACCAGTGCACTATTATAAACAACACGGATATAATGTTTCCATCAAATAAAGGGGCATTTTATATGGTGATTCTATCAGAAGAAAGGTCGTTAATGTCATATTCCTGTGGACATGCATCACAATCAGCGCTCCACACTGGACGTAAGTTCATCAGGTCCAAACTAATCTATCACTTCCATACATCCACTGGCATTGCCCAACAATAACTATTTAATTTAGTCCAATCAATGCTTATGGGTAGGTGCCATTTTTCTCTCCAGGCGTGAAACGACATTTTTAATTATCATTAACAAACAAACCGACATGTATGTCTTTGGTAATTAATATTTCCTTTAATGTTGAAGGAAATATGAGCTGGCTTACTCTGCAACCTTCAATCGATCATTGTTCCCAGGTACAGCTACCTGGAAATGTCTTGTATAAAATCGAGATTCTAAGAATATGGAGTGTTTATTGATGGCCGATAAACATTTTACAATAGTTAATTAAACAAATTTTGGAATATTGTACTGGAAGTATCTATTTTGTTAACAAGATATTCCTTCAGTTGACATTGCATTGGCATATGGAAGCTGTGTCATACGCCTATCTGATATACAAATCACAAATTTTCATTATCGAGTGCAATAATCATCCTTTCTTTCGTATCAATAATCTTTAGTATATTTTATTGACTGGTGAATTCATTTTACATACCATTACACCTATTTCATAGCTAATATTGCTCACAAAGAAATTATCCAGTAAAACGTTTGCTCTACCTCAAGAACAAACCTGTACATCTACATTTGGTAGGTGGAATTGTTAGGAAAACTACAGAATCATTTCTGTAAACTAAGGCTGTCACCGCCACTTGACAGACATGGACGTTCATATAGCCAGATCCACGACCATTTACAGGCAATCTAGGGAGCCATGACATCACAGAGATTTACTGGCACTTGTAATGATCGAACTCGTCTTCAATTCATTAACACTCTCTAGTGTCGACCGGATTTTCTCGCGCGTGATTCCTGCCTCCAAATGGCTGTTTCACGTGCAGAGTATCATAGCTTGGTTGCCATTACGATATACTCAGTGATAGCGCTTAAATGTTCGAAAGTTAAACAGTTGAGGAAAAATAACGTTTTGAAAATATTACTTGGTATTATGACGAAAGCATGGTAAACCTTAAATTGTCCAAACGAAAATGTTTGTGGGACTTTGTGCAATGCCTTGACGAATGGTATTATACTATTTAACTTTGTCTGAAAATCCAGAACTCTCAACTCTATAAATTTATTAATTCATTGCATAAAATGCATAAAATAGCAATTTCGATCTAGTTGATAATCTTAATCTAGCGGGTTCCAGAACCAAACTCATGACTATGATAATGTAAGCACACTGATCTTTTGCGTATTCCGTGGCGATACTAAAGCGCGAAAACTAACCACAGTGGAAATATTTAAAACACACATAAAATAGCTTAATATTAATATTAAAATAAAATAAAGATTAAATCGTTGATTTTGTGATAAAAATTCGAAAAGAAATTGGTTTAAACTCAACAATAGTTTTACAACAATGACAAATTCACCATTTAATTAACTAATCAATTAATCATTTAATAATTCATTTACATTAATCCATCAGTCTTCTAAACTTCAAAATCCATTTTGAAATCTTGGATAGATCAATTGTAATCGGAAGTCAACTAGTACCTTAATGAAGCGAGTCTAACTTGCATTTTCACTCAACATATATTCAGAAAGTTATTTTAGAATTTTAGTTCCCAGATAATTATACCAATACAAATGTCTAAACATTTTTTTGACACAGATATGTGAAAAATGTATTCATGACTAATTTTAGCAAAGGAAAGGATTACCAGAATCATTAAAGACTGAAACATTTTGTGGTAAAAACCATAATAGAGAACTAAATGACGTGTTGGAAATTCTGACGACAAAGCATTGTAATCCATCAAGAAACAACGAAAATGTCCTTCTTGCAATTGAAAATTTTCAATCATAAAAGACGTAGTGCTATGTTTTCCATCATTCGTGAACGATATGAAGGATGGACAATATTAGTCGAGATATCTCACAAAAGAACTGAGTGTGTTAGGAGTTTAAAATGATCAGTCATAAATAGTTATCCTAGGAGAGTTTGGAATATCAGTAATTTAAGGATGTCAAACTCCTAACTCATAACGACCAGCTTGATATATGGAAAACATTCATACGAACGTAATTCAACTATAATTGTTCTTTGAGATTAAAATACATCCGCATGGATGCGCTATTCGCCGGATATCATATCAGGTTCGGTAAATTGCAATCTTTCTTCGCCCTACAAAACATTGATGTATCACTCCGCAGGCAGGTGTCAAGACTTGGATGCTCTGTTATGTTCCAAGATTTTTTGGACAAGCCCTATTAATCAAATTTCATTTGAACAAAACACATCTCGTGATATATCGATTATCCCCCTGGGAATTAAAGCATTTGAATATTGCCAATTCCCGAGTGAAAAATCGTTAAAACAAAATTTGCTGTTTAAGATACGCGATAGATCCTATATAAACCCATTTTCTCCTAGTCTTGCATCACCGATAAAGCGTTAATATGAAATCAGTAATATGCCGACTGCGGGTGATTTCCACAAAACATGCCGATAGGTTTACTGTTACGCCAGATAATTCTTATAATACCGTTTTGCTGTTTTCTCACTTTTTCTTCTCGGTTTAATGTCCATGGCACATTGCCTCTGGGACGGATCTGTTCGCAATGATTGTAATAGGTTAGCGTCTTCTGTTCCAGTCGATCGACGAAAATTATCGACAACAATTTTATTTCGACAAGACGGTATCGCATCCATCACGTGAGCGAGCATCTACGGGGCTTTCCATTTTTATCTGTGGTGGCCATTCTCGTTGTTTCCGTTATTAACTGGGGTTTATTTTTAGCGTTTATTTTATGTGTACACCTTCGCGCTAGCGTGATATGGTTAATGGTCTTACAATATAATATTAATAATCACGACTCTAAGATATAAATCTCGGAATCTGCGTACGTCAGACAGCCCTGCCATAGTGGCTAGGACAAACAAGTCTGATCAAAGCGCGCTTATGTGGTAAATCGTTTCTCGGTACGACAAAATTACGGATACAAACACACATAAACTTTAAAAATGACAAGATGCATAATTTAGGACTCATTTAGCTCAGAGCTAGAACATATATTGATTATGCTTTCTTGTTTTATCTTTGATTTATTGAAGACTCGATATGTATTAGATCCTTACAAACAAGCTCAAACAAGATAAAGGGCCTTTAAATGGAGTAAACACGGCATCGGTCGACTTAGATCGCCAGTAGCAAATAGATGATATTGGATAATTATTATGGTTTGTTTAAACACTAATTAATACTGTAAATATGTTTCAACGGAAATCGACATACGGAAAGTTTAAGTTAGCGTATTTATACAGTACGGTAATATTTCTTTTAATTTAATTTTAAGACACATTTGTACGAATTATAATTTCCTACAAATTAGTGAAGGAGAATAAAAACTGTTTATAAAGCGTTTTATCAATTTTATTGCTCAAGTGTTCTCTCGGTTTGTCAGATTTTGGATAAAATCACAGCTAGATCATTCTTTTTTCAAACTTACCACTGTCGAATTTATCAGTTAGTGTATCTGTAAACAGGATAACAAATGCCTTTACCTATTGGCAGTAACCCATAGTTAATCAATCATAAGGCCAGATACGTCACGCTAATTACCGGCTTTCTCAAAACAAGTCCTGATTTGTTTTCCTGTTTAGACAATACGTAACGAGTTCCGGTTCTCTATGTGGGCGCCATAATTGATTTCATTGATTAACGATACAATGCATACTTTAAATATTCTAGCTGGCTTGAAAATATGTGTGTTTTGAGTAGAGGATTATAGTATTTTAAAGTTCACATTTTCTCTGGTTGTCGTCCTGCAGCCGCTTTTCTAGTATTAATGGGCCACTTTCAATCAATTATGCAAAATGGAACCTTCTGGCCTTGCAATAGTTGTCTTAAACAAAGTAGATTTCTTCGTCATAAATAAAGCGGATAGCACATTGCATTACCTCGGAACGACACATTATATAGTACAAATGTAATGTAATCAATAAACATATCAATAGACATTAATGCTTAATATTTGTTCGGAAATGAGTATGACGATTTGATATCACTTTAAAAGTATTGCGGAGATAACTTCATATTTGGGGCATTACGGATATCAACATGATAATGTAATATCACATATAAAACATTTCGGATATTTTCATGAAGATTAGATTATTAAACTGATGCATACGGATATTAGCATACAGAACGTGATTTAACACATTTGAGTTATTGTGAATTTGCTTTTTAACGGATACTAGCATGGAAATAATACATAATATTTTATTATTTCGGATACTATCATGATATGATATCTTACATCAATACAACTTCATTGATATCACATACGAATGTTCATGAAAAAAATACCACGAGATGAAATTTACATTACTAATTTTATGCAAATTCTCAGAACACGAATATGAAATTATGCCAACGAAAAAGAATTTATTCAGGTAAAATGCATCCACATTTGTGTAGTAATATGTCAAGTAAATGCGTTCTATACGGGTATAATACCATGTATGTGGATACGGGTAAAGAAATACAATTGCTAGTCCTGATATCGATCCCAAGTTTAGAATGCCAGCTGTGATTTATTCCTCTGTGTGTTCCAACCCCTCTCTCAGCGTCAGCCTTTCTTCGAGTATCGCTCCATCTTTCCTAGTTAGCGATTTTAGGGAGTGCGTGAACGCGGGTTCGTGTAAATCACGAGGACAATGGATGCGGTGTCGCGCGTGATCCATCCCCATTCTAAAATCGGAGCGGCAGACGCCGATAAAAGCCTGGTTAACTCGTCAGCTTCCGGATTTTAGACGGAGAAAAGTTTGCTAAATCTTTCTTAATGAAAACAAAATATGTTGACTTTTAGCCTTTTTAGCTTTTATCAAAAGATGTTTTATGGACTGAAATACCTTATTTTCAGCTAAATGACGTATAAAGTAGAGTGTACAGATTAACTGGGAGGGGTTCGGTGTAACCAGACATTGAAATTGAATTTCCAGACATTTGCTCCGGGTACGCAGGCCTAAGAACCCTCCCCTGAATCGATAGCGCTTGTGCACGTGATACGCAGAATGAGAAGTTTTAAAGATTACAAATTGTGTTGTCGTATGGTGATGTGAAATTCCTGTCACGCAAACCTTGTTAATTAAAGCGACATGCAATATTTATTCGCAATAAACGGGTGATAGTCGAGAATCATAAAAGTCTCATTACAACACATTAAACCATGGCCTAGTCAACACCTTATGCATGATGGCATCGCGTGAAGGAAAATTAATTCCTATTACTTTAATTTAAGAAAATTATTGTAAAATTGTGACAATAAAACTTGTTAATAAAATTGTATGTCTATATGTATGCGGTTTTGTTGATTAAAAGATCGAGTGTAAACACGAAAAAGATTGGTGGAGAGACAAATAAAGTGATAACTATTGAATTATTTCAACAACACTCGCATTTTTTGTCCGAATAATAATTATTCATTTTGAGCTAATTTTATTTTCTTTAAGGGTTTCCATTTTTTACCAGTCGCGAAAAACCAGAATTACATATCTGTAAACAGCACAATACACTATAGGTCGGTCGCCATTTTGCTTCATAGAACTTTTAACTTTAAATCAAGCACATCTTTGTCACAGAAATTATTATCTTAACCAAGATTTTACCTCAAAGTTACTTTTAACAAGGCTACGCAAATCTGAATTATAGAAACATGATTTTAACCAGTCGCCATTTTCTTGAAGATTTTTGGGTACCTCTTTCACAAAATAAATGGCGTCTGTTTCACTAAATGCGTTCACCACACTAAGCTAGACAGACAAGTATTACATCCCCACAGACAACCTTATACATACGTACATAACGTTTCTCTCAGAAGACGATAGTTTTACCGGTCGCCATTTTCGAGTGCCCCTTTCACGACGAAACTTTTCTATTCTCATTTTCATTTCAATTCATTTATCCCATAATTCACTATCCTGCACCAATTCTTCTATTCATCTGTCCCACATCGGAGCAAGACCTTCTATTTCCTAGGTCGCTACGCTGCAGCAAGACCTCTATTTCCAATCTAAGCAAGCAATAACTCTAACACAAAACCTCTAATTGAAACCTAGAATCCAGTCTGCTGTCATTAATGCCGTATTTTCGGGAAAGTGGTTGCTAATTTGAAATTATTTATTCGGTAACTATGTTTAATGTTCTTTAACGTGGAGCCTATTCACATGCTGATTACGTTCTCCAATGACGAATTCTACTAGATCATGATGAGGTCACGTGACTTACCACTTCAAGGTCACAAGGTATCAAAACTTTAATGAAACGCGATAAACTATAATTTGGATTCAAGACTGAACCACCATTCGATTTCTAGCTAATTTGGTTTTAAAAGAAAACATTAGTTGTTTTCTGTTCTTCCAGAATAGCTACAACCTAGACTGACGATTCGTTTCCTTTCTTATCAAATTATTCCTAATCTGAATTTAGCAAAACAATATTTTACTGTTGATTTTGTATCCCATTACGTGTTTTCATGCAATGGTACTACGTACTACTAAAGGACTATGTGATGAAATGAAGTCAGAGCTACGGGAGAACATGATCTGATAGATAATGTTCTTGTTCTGTATCCTGGCAGTACGCTTCAATGAGATAGCAATATAATAAAGTCAAGAGTTCTACAATTGAAAAGAGACACAACAAAAAACATACAGCAGTCTCTCAAAGCGCGCACGCATCCATACACATAACACACCGAAAACACTGGAGGCAGTCCTTAAATGACCATGGCTGGACGTTATAGGCCTACATGTATAACCAACAAACCAACGACACTTGAAATACGCGGTCACTATTACCCTGAAGAAAATGACTAGGTATGATGAGGTAATAGACTAATATTTTGTTTAAAACCTCTCTAATCGACCACCATTGTATCTCGACCAGTTGTCTAATACGACCTCTTCATTTGAGTCCCAAATAATCAATTTATTCAAAACTAGAGCTATGGGTATATGAAAAATGCTTAATTCCCAAACCGTTTTCTCCAAAGTGATCTTTACAAACAGTTTTGACAGCAAAGGCAGTAATCTGAACCAATCAAACATCGATCTGAACCAATCAGTAACCGATATGAACCAATCAGTCACCGATCTGAAACAATCAGTCACCGATCTGAACAATCAGTCACCCATCTGAACCAATCAGTCACCGATATGAACCAATTAGTCACCCATCTGAACAATCACCGATCTCAACTAATCAGTCACCGATCTGAACCAATTAGTCACCAATCTGAACCAATCAGTCACCGATCTGAACCAATCAGTCACCGATCTGAACCAATCAGTCACCAATCTGAAACAAGGAGTCACCGATCTGAACAATCAGTCACCCATCTGAACCAATCAGTCACCCATCTGAACCAATCAGTCACCGATTTGAACCAATCAGTCACCCATCTGAACCAATCAGTCACCGATCTCAACCAATCAGTCACCAATCTCAACCAATCAGTCACCGATCTCAACTAATCAGTCACCCATCTGAACCAATTAGTCACCCATCTGAAACAATCGGTCACCGATCTGAACCAATCAGTCACGCTCTGAACCAATCAGTCACCGATTTAAACCAATTAGTCACCCATCTGAACCAATCAGTCACCGATCTCAACCAATCAGTCACCAATCTCAACCAATCAGTCACCGATCTCAACTAATCAGTCACCCATCTGAACCAATTAGTCACCGATCTGAAACAATCAGTCACCGATCTGAACCAATCAGTCACCGATATGAAACATTCAGTCACCCATCTTAACCATTCAGTCACCCATCTTAACCAATCAGTCACCCATCTGAACCAATCAGTCAACCATCTTAACCAATCAGTCACCGATCTGAAACAATCAGCCACCAATCTCAACCAATTCAGTCATCCATCTGAACCAATCAGTCACCGATCTGAACCAATCAGTCACCGATCTGAACCAATCAGTCACCAATCTGAAACAAGGAGTCACCGATCTGAACAATCAGTCACCCATCTGAACCAATCAGTCACCCATCTGAACCAATCAGTCACCGATTTGAACCAATCAGTCAACCATCTGAACCAATCAGTCACCGATCTCAACCAATCAGTCACCAATCTCAACCAATCAGTCACCGATCTCAACTAATCAGTCACCCATCTGAACCAATTAGTCACCCATCTGAAACAATCAGTCACCGATCTGAACCAATCAGTCACGCTCTGAACCAATCAGTCACCGATTTAAACCAATTAGTCACCCATCTGAACCAATCAGTCACCGATCTCAACCAATCAGTCACCAATCTCAACCAATCAGTCACCGATCTCAACTAATCAGTCACCCATCTGAACCAATTAGTCACCGATCTGAAACAATCAGTCACCGATCTGAACCAATCAGTCACCGATATGAAACATTCAGTCACCCATCTTAACCAATCAGTCACCCATCTGAACCAATCAGTCAACCATCTTAACCAATCAGTCACCGATCTGAAACAATCAGCCACCAATCTCAACCAATTCAGTCATCCATCTGAACCAATCAGTCACCGATCTGAACCAATCAGTCACAAATCTGAACCAAACAGTCACCGATCTGAACCAATCAGTCACCCATCTTAACCAATCAGTCACCGATCTGAACCAATCAGTCACCGATCTCAACCAATCAGTCACCAATCTCAACCAATCAGTCACCGATCTCAACTAATCAGTCACCCATCTGAACCAATTAGTCACCGATCTGAAACAATCAGTCACCGATCTGAACCAATCAGTCACCGATATGAAACATTCAGTCACCCATCTTAACCAATCAGTCACCCATCTTAACCAATCAGTCACCGATCTGAACCAATCAGTCAACCATCTTAACCAATCAGTCACCGATCTGAACCAATCAGCCACCAATCTGAACCAATCAGTCACCGATCTGAAACAATCAGTCACCGATCTGAACCAATCAGTCACCCATCTTAACCAATCAGTCACCGATCTGAACCAATCAGTCACCGATCTGAACCAATCAGTCACCAATCTGAACCAATCAGTCACCAAAACCTAGAGGTGGGTGACGAAAGCCAGAATGAAAAATGATTTAAATATCGGTCATATTAGTCTTTATAAAAGTACCAATAATGGTATGTTGTTGACAAAATAAGGGAATAGAAGATAGATACATGTTAAGTCCGAAACGAAAGCAAAACGAAACGAATTAATGACGGAATGCTCAAGCTATCACGATGTTTTCTAGAGTTTAAAGCATCAAAGTACCCCTGTCAAAAGGGTGTTGTTCTTGCGTAACGCTGTATCTTTTAACATCAGACCCTAGTAATAAAATACATTTTTTCATTTCCTCACGGAAATACTGTGCCATAGTTAAAATGTCATCTCAGCAATTTTTTTTCTTCGGACAAAAAACTAAATTAATTTTGTAAAGATCACTTGTTACCCGCTAGGAAATCACGGCGCTTTAAATGACACAAAGAATGTTAAATATTTGATAATTTCCTTTTTACTCTAACATTATAAACTGGTATCCCATACATACTCAAACCAAATACGTTTCTCAACAATTGTCAAATTTCAATCCTTCTTAAAGACATTAAACTACATTTACATTGAATCAAAATCGACATAAACAACAAGCATTTGCACATTTCCTATAACATGCAACTTTGATGTTTTCAGCATCATACTTTTGTAAGATAACCCTGTTAAATTGGCAAATCTCTAACCATTTCAAGGAGATACTAAATGAACATGCCGCAGTCTCCCGAACCCAGACATTACACAATTAACATACCACGGTCCCCTTAACCAAGGAGATACAAAATTAACATACCACGGCCCCCTTAACCAAAGAGATACAAAATTAACATACCACAGTCTTCCAAACACAGGCGATACAAAATTTAAAACATAGCACGGTCTCCTTAAACAAGGAGATATGAAATTAATATATCGCAGTCTCCTTAATCTAGGCGATACAAAATGAACATACCACGGTCGCCAAAAACCAAGGAGATACAAAATTAACATACCGCAGTCTCCCAAACCCAGGCAATACAAAATGAACATACCACGGTCTCCTTAACCAAGGAGATTTAAAATGAACATACCGTAGTCTCCCAAACCCAGGCGATACAAAATTAACATACCACGGTCTCCCAAACCAAGGACATACAAAATGAACATACTGCAGTTTCCCATACCTAGGCCATACCACAATCTCCCGAACCCAGGTGATACAAAATTTACATACCGCAGTCTCCCAAACCCAGGCGATACAAAATTAACATACCACGGTCTCCCAAACCAAGGACATACAAAATGAACATACTGCAGTTTCCCATACCTAGGCCATACCACAATCTTCCGAACCCAGGCGATACAAAATGAACATACCGCAGTCTCCCAAACCAAGGACATACAAAATGAACATACTGCAGTTTCCCATACCTAGGCCATACCACAATCTCCCGAACCCAGGTGATACAAAATGAACATACCGCAATTTCCCAGACCAAGGCGATACATAATGAACATACCACAGTCTCTCACACCAAGGAGATACAAAGTGATGATACCACAAACTCTTAAACCAAGGAGATTCAAAATAAATTCACACCACAATCTCTTAAACCGAGGAGATATAAAATGAACATACCACAGGCACCCAAACCAAGGAGATATAAAATGAACATACAACGTGATCATACTACAATCTTCTCAACCAAGGATATACAAAATTAACACACCACAGCTCTCCAACAATAACTCATCACATACGATAATTTATACGAAGACCAGAGCGTTTTGTAGAATGCTTAAAGCTTATCAAGAACCTAATTAAACATATTGTTAACATCTTTACTTTCTTGCCAGTTAGAAAACCGACAAGACACCGGCATCAGTTCGCTGAAGTTAATCTCACTAACTCACTCTCTCGGACTAGACTAAAACCAAGATTGGCAGTAAGGGCTGTTGAGTTGCCCTCGTCGTAGATCTGCCTAACCATTGAAAGCCGCCAGTCGCGGTGTCAACCTGCGGTCTGGAAGTGGCCACCCAGGGGAACGACTGCTCCATTAGCCGTGCCATTCAGGCTGTCAGAACTTTGAGAACATCCTACCCTTCGCTCTCCGACACGTCTTGTTCCGTTGTCTTACAAGTATAACAGGAATTCTTTCAAACCGGTAATCAATTACTAGGAGAGCAACGTGATCTGGTGACATGCGTGGATGCCGAGGTTACATGCTTTTAATCACTGACATCTTTCCTGTAAATTACAATTTTCAATGACAATCTGTAGCAAAGCTAATAATTGAAAATGAAATCCAAGAGTTGAGCTCTTAGAAATGGTAGTACGGACGAGAGAAGGCTATTAAGGATGATACGCTTCGGTAATAAAGAAGATTTCAACATGATGTATTATATTATAAATCTTTATGACATTTCAGCATTTCCGCTTCAATATACAATCTAATCTCCTTTATCCTGTATCAAGAAGTCGGTCGGGATGACACACTAATTTACGTTTATATAGCCGATATAAAAATATAAAACTGAAATTACTTCCTTTTCTGACATGGAAACTGTGTCATGGAATGCAGTACACATATGTGAACAAACTCATACTTGAGAAACAGGTATTACACACTAAAACACTAAACATGTTTCCACACATTCATGTTCATAAGCTAGTATATTGATAATCCTAGATAAAAGGTCAAAATAAATTCAAAGTAGAATCAAAAATCATTTCTATGGAATATATATTCAGCCACAATAAGGCTTTCTTCAGTCCAAAAAATCCGAAGTCCGAAATCAGTGATTTCTAGAATATGTTTTGTAAAAGGGCAATTTTGATTACTTAGATATTATATTCTAGCAAGGCGTCTGATGACAAATCTAGCCTGAAACATACAACACTTTTGATAAACACATTAAGAAGTATTTTTATCATTATCAATCATTGAAACATCGTCATTAACGAATTGATCTTATTGATTTTAACGGAACGTTATGACTGGATAAAAAACTCAAATAGAACGTTCGTATGACCTTTGAGATAACAGAAAATTAATTTCTTACACGACTTTTCCAAGACATTTCGCTGTGAAAGTCTTACCGTGAAATTTAATCATTACATATTGAATTGTCAATATCTGTCATTGTTGCTTTTTTCTCGAAATGTTTCGTAAAGTAGAGGGTCCAACAGATGTGCGTACCTGGGTACAGCTATTCTGATCAATGGAGCTGGCTAGCCTGGTTTTCTCTCCAGCAGGTACCGATATCTCGTTATCACATTAATACATGTTTATTATATTTGATCTGCTATAAAACAAAGAAGCTTATAGCCTACCTGACCTGGCCGTCAGAGAATTCCCCACCATCTGTCACAGATTGATCAACCAAAATTATAGGAACACAGTGGTTGCAATATTTAGGAATGCGACTAATTACTGTCTTTTTCCTCAGGGGCCAATGTGGCTAGCGCTGATGGTATTCCGATATTCTGCTTTTTTTTTCTCTTCGTTGGTCTTCTATTTCTGAGTTGCGGTACCGAGGGTCCTATGCTTCATACCGACGGTTCATCGGCGGTTTTTCTTTTTATGCTCCGGTGTTTTCCTTTCATCTTTTTGTTGTTGGTAGGATGCTAAATACCATAATGGGTTTTAGTATTATGGCAATAAAACACAAAGATTCAAAGATAATGAAAAATATAAAGTTATGTAATCCCATAAGTAGACAATTTTCTGACATATTTAAGTAAATCATCCAATATATAGCTTAGATATTGGTTTTTAAACGCGATCTTTTATATACTTATATATAAATGAACATTAATGTTTGGTGATGTTTTCTGAAACTAGAAATAGACCCTTAAAAATTGTGCTTGGTGCTTCAAAGTCGTATTTGAGTTACATATTTGCTTCATTTTTGACGCGGATCAGTATTTGTACTATGTTTATATAATCCTTTACCAAACATTAGAAACTGAATTTAACCCATTTCTAATATAAGCACAGAGGAAATTTCCATACAAGATAACGGCTGATGGCACTTTAATCGCCTATATCAATTTGAAATTTACATAACAGAATATAGTTTATACAACTTTCTGTACTGTCGAAGACGGACGCTTTTATTGACAAAATATACATTACTTTATACATATGTCGTGTCTCAGACACTGAAACAATGATAAAAAAGACTTACATACCAAAGAAATTACAAAGATCGATCAAAAAATTGGAAACGTATTTTTGTGTGCATTTCACGGGAACCACAATTCTAATCCATGGAATGTTTTTTCATAAAATGCTGTATTACTTTTAGACGTATATTATTCCCTTTACACCCAGGTCTCGTCCCCACGAGACCACAATTTAAGAGCGGCATAATTTTTGACCTTTAATTGAAGCCGATCCAAAAACAGATCGGTACACCAGAATGAAATGGTAACCACTGACAACCTACTCCGCATATCATCTAAATCATATCGTTCCATTTCCTCTGTGATATGAGGCAACGTTTTTGGACACGCACATTTTCAAACGCTGCATGGTATTGGTAATAATTGTTTCCAAACATATATTCGTATTGCAGAGTAGATTGTAGATAAGAAAACCAATGATATATGACAATAAAGTTCATTTTTCATATCGTGTACTCGTTTTTGACATTAACATTGGCCATGACTCCCAACTGCCATAGCTCATTTTAGCAGTCATTTTCAGCGAATGTCATACAGTATTCATAGCGCGTATTTGTATATATGAATATAACTCAATAGCTACTAAGATGTACTTATATTGGGTGATTTTAGTTGATAAAGATATCTTGTTTAAAGATACAAAAAAGTGTTTTTGTAGTTCCATCTGAATGATTGATGGACTGGTGTTACAATGGAAATTAATAGGCCACGATGAACACTTGTTTGTTATACCTCTATGCAATTAATATCTTGATTATAATTACGACATCTATATATTATTGACAGTTCGTAATATGGTAACTAGGTGGTATCGACTGGTGGATTGGACAGGTGTATCTTTACCCATTTTATACCTGTAATCAGTGGGCATCTGTATTCTACACTTTATCAAACAAACGAACACGGAAACGGATTATCTGCATCGTCATGTTCCCAGAGACAGGTGTGTAGGCTTTTTAAATTTGAATATTCTATTATTAAGGTATTGTTGCACTGTTATTTTTGCAGCTGTCACTTATGTCTTTTTGTAATAATGATTTGGATACTATTACGGACCTTTCTTTAAGAATGCAATCAACGTAGGATTCGATATATAGATATATGTATAATTGCTGGTAAATTCTGACTATTTGCATATATATTTGAGAAACTCGTTTTAATGATAAGCGTTAGAGTTACATTACACTGTGACCTTATCACCTTACATAATACATCTGTTACATCATGTTACATCTAGTACATTGAAGGATGGGTGACTCGGGTTGATATTACGATTCCTATTTTCAAAAATATTTTTCCGTCAATGAAAAAAAAGAAAGAAAACAGGATGATTTGAAATTTGTACATCATAATGTTTCATTTCAGCCATAAATAACACCGAAAGACTCATTTTTCAATAAACCAATTCAACAATATGAGCGTTTTCATAATTTGAAAACTTACATATATTTTGATGTAAACATGACAAATAAATCATAGAACCAAATCTAAGCCGAAGGGCAAACGCAACACTTCGGTCGTAATGTCCAATAAACACACATAAAAAAATCTACAAATTGTATGTTAAGATCTGTTATATCATTGTTTGCTAAGAAACGAGCCGTTTTCCCCATCAGCGAAAATGCTTTAATAAACGCATTTTTTTTACCGAATAGAGTGGACCGACAACTGCTGATATAGTTTTTTTTCTTTTGTGAATATCTCGATGATTACAGAAGGTAAATTTGACTTATCAAAGTTTATTTCTCAAAAACATAATTTATTAGTATATCATTAATCTGTAATAGCAATCTAACGAAAGGGGAAAATGTCCTGATTCTGTTCATAAATCTTCCTTTATAAATTAAATACTATTCTTCATATATTAGAAATTGAGGAGTATCCTAAAAATGTTGATAGAACTAAGACTAGATTATCTGCGACCGATTTCTCTAGAAACATCTAACTTCATTGTAACAATATGTATATCCTTACACGAGTCTATTGTGCTCACAGCATCTTGCTAAACCTCACATATCACTTTTAATGAATCTATATGTATAAACACGATGTCAGATTATTGTCTCTCCTAGCCAGATGAGATATGATGTCAGTATCTTTCCTTGGCGTTACTTTTGCTATATTCTTGTTATCGATTCTATGATCCTGTAATAGCGTCGTTATTTACAGCTGTGTATATTTTCATTATGTATCTCTCATGATTTGTGATCTAAATCAGGTCGTTATACCCAAAAATGAAAACGTATGGTTTTTAGTGGAGCTTGTTCCGCGTCTCCCTGGTGATAACATCACGTTATATCACAGCTGTATATGTAATGTTAGTGTGGTCATAGGGATTACGTAATAATGCCTTTATCTTGCCAAGCAGAAGCATTGGACTTCATTAATGAATTTGTAAATATCAGACTGTAGAATATTTGCTTTACCAAAGACTTGGTACGTTATACCATCACCCATCAGTTTGATGATTGCTATATGAACAGTAAGCAAACATCTAAGTCATAAAATCATTGATGGACTTTACCAAAATAGTGTTTTGTTTGTATGTATAACTATACTAACATTTCCCGTTGATATCTCCCTCATGGAGGTAATAATTCTTGTTTTATTCGATAATTGAATTGTTTTTGACAACAAATCCTATGTTATCTCAAATCAGGGTCAACATACCCCTCCAGGTAAATGAAGTCTATGTGGAATTATCCCAGTCCAAAATCATAATTGATGATACAGGTTTTATCTATTCACCATCAGGCCACAAGCCGAACATGTTCTCACTGTTTTTCAATGGTGTTCTGTAGTTTTATTTTCACCCTCCCTACTCATCCCGATTATATGGGGAGGATGTGACATGTCTCGGATTTACCTTGAATTTATGGCGTGTGACATGTACTTAGCACATGTCGCTTACACTTCCTTGATGCCTGGTCCTATATAGTTTGTATTAATTTCAAAGGAATTGCCAATACAGTGGACTCGCGATAATCCGGACGCCGATTTTCCCGAAAACTCTATTCGAACGGAAATGTACTGGTGATTAGTACTATAGAGTAATCTTTAGCATTACTATTGGATAAAACAATTAGGATATGGTTTTATTTGTCAATTAAAAAAGTCGAAATACACGATTCGACCAAGGGGTTTACACGGTTGATCAATGTGGCTAGAAATAAGACTTCAGTTTATATATAGGAATCAGAGGCACGGCAGACTCATATGTTAACGATTTTATTGTTAAACTGGTTTTTAACCTCCATATATCATATACAAGAAACAAGTCCATTGTATTGCATTTAAATTTGATATCTAACATGCAATTCAATATTATTCAAAGATGTTCAAAGTGGCATGGAAAGATGTATAGATATTATGGTTTCTGTAAAACATCTAAGGTCTTACAATGTGTTCATTTATACAAGAGCCTTTTGAAATATCTTATGCTAAATGGATACACAGTTTGGTGGTATTGCCATGGTTCCGTTTGTTTGTTTAACTAGATTAACGTCCTATTAACAGCCAGGGTCATGTAAGGACGGCCTCCCATGTTTGCAGTGGGAAGCGTTTATACAGTGCGAGGTGCGTGTTTTGGGAGACTGCGGTATATTCGTATCGTGTATTCTTGCTTAGTGGAATTCTTGCCCTTTTTAGTGGAATATCACAGAAGCATGCCACCGAAGACACCAGGCAACACACCCCACCCGGTCACATTATACTGACAACGGGCGAACCAGTCGTATCTCGATGTCGACTAGTAGCCGTCGTTAGATCTAAAGCCACGCGAGTAGAAACTTTTGCTACCCCGGCTTTCCACTGTCCTAAGCCCTTGATTGGCCATTGTCTTTAATAGAATGTATTGATACGTAAACAAAATGGAAAACAATACCATTTAATTAAGGTATTTTAAACAATAAACCTCAGAATAAGGAAATAACATCCACCATATGGCGAGTCAAACGTTAGATTATTCAATAACAGGAAAATTATATTCAATGTATTTTCATTAATATTGTATATATTTCATTTATATTCAATTATTCTATACTTCTATTTATATAGGTTTTAATTATATTTAATAGTTTCGCATTTATATTCAATTTATATACAATTATATTCTTTTTACAATAAAAATTATTATTTTTAAGAAAATATATGTAACATATACAACACAAACGAAAAAAAAAATATTATATATAAATTTTTGAGTATAAATGAAATTTGTTCAGTGGAAAAAAATAGAAATGAAAATGTATCGAATATAAATATTCAGCTATTGCATAATGCAACGTTTGACGTGTCATACCTTTACACCAAGATGTTACAATGCTACTTAGTATTTCTATTGGAGGATATAATTGACGTGGTATCATTTCAACACAGATTGTACTATACTTACCTTCAGTAGACTGAGGCGTGTGTATCTCCTAGTCCTAGTTCTATCATATATACTTACTCACTTCAATAGAATGAAGACTGTGCAAGTATGAAGTGTGCAAGCAAGGCATTGTACAGAATCATTTTGAAGGATGAAATACAAGCACAGTTGTAGGTTTCCCTAATCCCCTTTCCCTATAAAATTACGGAGAAGAGGGCAAAGTCTACGGCCTTTCCATGTGAGCACACTTTGGTTAAAGTGTATGCAATGGTTGTTTCTGAAAATTTAGGTCATTATACTCAAACATACATGTTTGTGTTGTCTTTAGATGGTTTGAAATGTAATTTTTTTTTGTTACAATTTACTTTAGAATCAATACGTGCTGCTGTTTTTTGTTTTGTCTTGTAACGTTTATTCTTTGTCTTCTGCACAAGAGACAAATGCTTGACTTCCTTATTTGGACTTGAACCAATCAACTTGACTTTGTCTGTGTTACTTAATTCAACATTTGACGATGTTTGTGCTGTTACGGACTTAATGGCATAATATGACAGCTTCCTAGATACGAATCCCTACAACAACAGATCTGACATAAAAATATTGTCTGGCAGGACTAAAGGCGTCTGTCAGCTCCACAACGGAGAAACACACAAACTGCATTTTGTTACATCTATATCACAGCTTTGTATATATTCGACGGTAAAAAATTACACATACCCATCAAGTGATGGAGTTCTTTCAAGTAGGGTCGTTTGGTTTTGAAAATAAATGGCCTAACATATTCTTTGTGTGATCATTTCCGTCCGTCAAATTGCTGGCGGCTCCACAAATAACACTGATAGATAGCACGGGTGTCGCTAATGGCGGAGAATGTTTCTGATTTTTAAAAGCTGCACACATGTGTAAAATGACGACACGTCATAGTTGATGTGGATACACTGCCTCAGAGGGCGATGCCTTTTTATGGCGTCATTGTTTGAGTCGGGTTGAGACAGAGAGTAATGGCGTTTCTACTGTACTCTTAACAATAGAATAAAACGAGGACAAACAAGCAATCTTCCTGTGGCAAACTTTGTTAATACTATTTGATGGTAAGTTGGTTACTTCATTGTACCATTGACTTGTTAGTTTGGTTGGTTTATTGGATGAATGGTCAACTGGACTTGTGGTTAATATGATGGATGGATGGATGGATGGATGGATGGATGGATGGATGGATGGATGGATGGATGGATGGATGGACCAATTAAGAATGAGATAAAGTTTGGTTGGCTTGTTGGATGAATGGTCAACTGGACTTGTGGTAAATATGATGGATGGATGGATTGATGGATGGACCAATTAAGAATGAGATAAAGTTTGGTTGGCTTGTTGGATGAATGGTCAACTGGACTTGTGGTAAATATGATGGATGGATGGATGGATTGATGGATGGACCAATTAAGAATGAGATAAAGTTTGGTTGGCTTGTTGGATGAATGGTCAACTGGACTTGTGGTTAATATGATGGATGGATGGATGGATGGATGGATGGATGGATGGACCAATTAAGATGGAGTTAATAGTAGGTTGGTATGTTCTTTAGTTGGAGTGTTGTCAGGATAGTTTCATGGACGATCATTTTGTTTGTTGGTTGAACAGCTGGCTGGTTGGTTGATTGGTTGATTTGTTGGTTGGTTGATTTGTCGGTTGGTTGGTTGGTTGGTTGATTTGTCGGTTGATTGGTTGGTTGGTTGGTTGGTTGGTTGATTTGTCGGTTGATTGGTTGGTTGGTTGGTTGGTTGGTTGATTTGTCGGTTGATTGGTTAGTTGGTTGATTTGTCGGTTGATTGGTTGGTTGGTTGGTTGGTTGATTTGTCGGTTGGTTGGTTGGTTGGTCGGTCGGTTGGTTGATTTGTCGGTTGATTGGTTGGTTGGTTGATTTGTCGGTTGGTTGGTTGGTTGGTTGGTTGGTTGATTTGTCGGTTGGTTGGTTGGTTGGTTGGTTGGTTGGTTGGTTGGTTGGTTGGTTGGTTGGTTGGTTGGTTGGTTGGTTGGTTGGTTGGTTTATTGGTTGGTTGGTTGGTTGTTTTGTCGGTTGGTTGGTTGGTTGTTTTGTCGGTTGGTTGGTTGGTTGGTTGGTTGGTTGGTTGGTTGGTTGGTTGGTTGGTTGGTTGGTTGGTTGGTTGGTTGGTTGGTTGGTTGGTTGGTTGGTTGGTTGGTTGGTTGGTTGGTTGGTTGGTTGGTTGGTTGGTTGGTTGGTTGGTTGGTCGGTTGGTTGGTTGGTTGGTTGGTTGGTTGGTTGGTTGAAAGGCTGGTTGATTGGTTGGTTGGTGGGTTGGTTGGTTGGATTTGGTTGATTTGTCGGTTGTTTGGATGAAGAGCTGGTTGGTTAGTTGGTTGGTAGATCGATTGGCTGAACACCTTACTTGTTTGTTGGTTAGTCGTTTGATTGATCGGTTGATTGGTTGGTAGGTACGTGCGAATACAAAGACTGAAAGCTCCCTAGAACGGATATTGACACAATAAGATGGCTATTATGGGATGTTAAATGTCGAATTTTATTGGACCAAATGTGACACCTACAGAAAACAGAACCCCAGACATGAAGGAATAAATATTAGATAAAATATTTGAATGTTAAGTTGGTTAATTATGCTTAGGGTCATTTAATGACGGCTCCCTGTATGCAATGTGTTGCGTTTGTGAATGTCTTGGGAGGCTGCGGTATCTGTTCGTGTTGTGTCTATCTGAAAGAGTGGGACTCTTTACGTAGTGCTAAATCATTGAAACATACCGCCAAAGACATCAAGTAGGAATATACTTAAATAGTAGCAAAGGAATTTACCCATACATCTGTGGTAAAATCACAACAAATACAATATGAGACAATATGTATTATCTAGGTCAAGAGTCAAATTTTACGAAGATGATATACGGCTAGTTTTCCAAAATACGAAGATGTTGTCATGGTATTTGGAGATA
Organism: Argopecten irradians; assembly: GCF_041381155.1. Classification (NCBI taxonomy): domain Eukaryota; kingdom Metazoa; phylum Mollusca; class Bivalvia; order Pectinida; family Pectinidae; genus Argopecten; species Argopecten irradians. Next base: position 36,777,845 of record NC_091138.1, on the reverse strand, counting down.
AGCTATAAGTTAACAAAATATATTAGAAACATATTGTTTAAAACTATAGAGATGAATATCGGTACCACTGACCTTCAGTTGATATTGTAACATAACAGTTTGGATCTATCCTAAGCAAAGCAATCATTCTCATTCTGGGTACATTCGTAAAACTGCCAAGAAAACGAGATAATTTGCGGCTTGAATCAATAGTATAAACGTAAGCGGTAGTTACCTGGCAGACATTGACGCGTACAAGGTACCTGATACACAGGCACCTTGTCAGACGTCGTAAAACAATAGTGACACGTACTGACGCATACAGACTAACTAAAACCACCGTTAAGACACGTGGACACTTACATGTGTCATGTATAACCACATTTTACACGTGCATGCTTACGGGTGTGGTATAAACCCACGATTACACACCTGAACTCGTGCATATACATGCAAGCATGCGAAGTCGTCTTACAAATGCTGTTCAATAAATGGTCTGGTATTAGTTATAACATTATAACAATATATTTTGTTTTGTCTGATTACACATATACATAAATTGTGTACCAATAATATGGAAGTGTGTCTCTTGATATAATATGGTTTCCTGAGCCACCATGGGATTTCATCTTTGACATTAATATCTTTGGGCGTATGGCGGTGAACATGAGCTCTGGTTGTGTGTTAAGTACAACATGTATGCTCCTATATTGCGAACCCCAAGAAAATCCTCCAAAGTTTTTTTCCCTGTGACTTCTTGGTACTCTGAAATGTCAGATTACGTACAGATGCCGATACAAGCTCCAGAAACTAAGATATTTCATAATGGCGTGTCTGACAACCATAGACCGGTACCTAAAAGTCGACTGTTATTGATAATCGTACCATCATTGGCCGTTCGCCGATACAGTTGATATCATGATAATAGGAAAAACATATGTAGCCGTTCAATTCTACTTTTCATAGTGCAAAACAAACTTCTTTATCTTCTGTTTTAAGTCAAACGACAAGATTTTGTTGTACATTTTTATCCTGGGCTTTTTTATACGGGTTGTGTTTTTGTTGTTATTTTTTAACATGTGAGTGATCGTATGATTTTTGTTTTTCTGTTTGTTTGTTCATACTGATTTACATGTGGACATTGAGCACTTCAAAAACGGAATCCTCTTACTGACAAAATTTATTTTTTAAAATGTTCAGTATTGACATTCTCGTTTATCTGTCCTAAGAACACTCATATGCTATCAAGGAAACCAAAGAAAACTCGCCTGGAGAGTTTAACTCATGACTCCATCACCTCTAGTGATGTAAACTCGACTCCATCATTAAGAGTATTGGCATGAGATGTGGAAGCGGAGCGCGGCACGCTTCGTTGGCTGCCACATTTGACGGAGCCGCGTAGTAAGGGTAAAGCAGCGAGTCAGGACACCGGATCAACATTGATCTTAAGGGTTCGTGGACAAAACGGATATTGATTTCAGTAACGGACAACCGGCATAAACTTGTCACGTGACTGCAATTAACAGTCTTTTAAATAACAAGACGAAACATACATTTAAATGCCTTTAATCGCCTTGATCAGACTTGGAGATATATGAAGAGCAAGACCAAAAAAGCACAGGTGACATCTAAATTAAGGTAAGATATCCAATTTATTGTTAACCGTATCTTAAAATAGTTGCAATGCAAAACGGGACGAAAACGCCCGAAGAGATTCCTAGAAGTTTATTAAGAATTGGTTTTACTGATTATAATCACATGACTTAAGGTCATATATAAATATTTATGCATTTAGGACAACTTCTGATTTTAGTTTTAGCTCGACCAGTGTTTAGACTTGACAATTGATGAACATTGCGGCATGAGTCCGCCATTCGGCGACAGAGCGCTAAAGCCGTAATTATTTGATAATTACTCCGTAACTAGGCTGATATGATGTATTGAGATGAGTGCATTCGCAATCACATTGTATTTAATGTTAAATCCCTTTTGAGAACAGACATTTTAACCACGTCTTAAGATTTGTTGCTAATGACATAAGAGCACTTTTAATAACATTTGCTGATTGCGTTCATGTGATAAAAGTTGATAAGAGAATCGAGGTTATATATTAAAATAAGAAAATCACACATTTTCTTCAATCAATGAAAATGTAAAAGGAACGAAAGCACTGATTAGGTATTTCTGTCATGACAATTCGCTTGTCAATAATTAGTAAGAAATATTAAGTTGACAATCACATAGAAAATTATGTTATCTTTTTTAAAAAGTGAAATAGTTTCCTAAAACCGAATATTGAGTACATTTACTAACCTGGTAGTTCTGCGCGTTTTGGAATCTTTAACAGAAAACAACAGGAGGTTGATGTCAAATTAATTTAATTGGCAGCTCGAACGTGACTGTTATGGTTTGCGAAAAAAATGAACGTCTTCCGAAATGAGTTTGAAGTGCGTTGAAACATGTGGATAAAATGCCAAAATTGCGTTTTCGTTACAAATTTCTTAGCTGAAAATTAGATTATCAGTGTCTTGTATATAGTCCAAATAGCTGAATATGGCAGAGATATGTATGATAAACTCGTCCTGCTACCATGACAAATGGCTTGTCTATTTCGATTTTTCTCCTCTTTTCTATAATGTTATCGCTTGTTGTGATGTCGTTTTTGATAAGGTGGTAGAACAATTATAACCCAAGTTTCCTGTCCGGGTTTGGCGGTGACAAGTTAAATACAAATCGATTACTTATAAGCGTGTGTCTATTGATCGAGGAAAGATTTAATTTATAGTTTTATGGATGAATAAGATTACTCAACATTGTTTTTTTAGAGGAGAATAAAGTCTGACCGTATTTAATGTGTGTCAATTGAAGCAGTGCATGCGAAACAATCATGGAACTGTCTCTCACGCGCAGGAATTCCTGCTATACCAGTTACCGAGATATCTAACATTATTCATGTAACGTTAAGGAAATACAGAAGCACGCGCGTAATGTTAAGAGGAAAAAAAGCACGTGAGCTGTATCCTTATCTGCTACGTACATGTATCTGTCAGTACATAATCACGTGACTAAACTAATGTTCTTGGAAATCACGTTCTCAAAATAGTCAAACATATCGCATCGCTTCGTTGATGATGCGCGTATGAGAGATTGGAACGTCTAATTTCTGAAGAGGACAAGGAAATACGCAGCCTCCGGATTCAGACCTAAATAGTTTATTGTAGCGACGCCGGATTTGTGATACGGTGAATGAGTAAATTGGTCGCGGCTCATTTCTTACCGAGGTGAGGGCATTTTTTTCTTCATTTGTCTTAAAGATATTCAAATAAGATTTTCTATAATTATACAGCAATTCTAGTCAGTACGCCTGTGCGGTCAGACGAGAAAATTACATTTCATTTATTTATTTATTATATTCCAGTAAAACGCAGTGACAAATATGGCGAAAACATCACATTCAAAATAAGTTCGATGCACTAAAATCTTGATAATATAATTTTTTTATAAAAAATAAAGCTAGCGCGGTACTGTGAAAAAGCTTTAATTTTGTAATATTAAATGCCCTGATTCTTCACTGAAACTTACAAGAATAATGTAGACCTCTATGTATAGATATGGGCTACACTTACGATGCCTAGCTTATGACGATTTCATTTGTTATATGATTTTTGATACCGAATGGAAGAATTACAAAGCAAAAACTAAAATCATATCATAGTTGTAATTAACATGCACATTGTGTTGTAACAGTATGTACTACGACTTATCTTTATATACAAACACCAACGGAAAAATAGATTAAGACTGCATGGCATTTTATTAAAGCAGACTAAAAATGTTCATCTATTTTTCTCGTGTTATATGCTAAAACAACTGGGGTTGGGGGAGAAAATCCAAACCAATGAAATGTGTTTAAACATCAATATGCTGACAATTTTATCTTGTGCTAAATATATCAACACATGTTTGTAAACAATAGCCCCTGACTATTGTAGGACTCCCAAGGGTTTTCACTCGTCACATTATACGCTCTCCGGCGCACCAGACTAACGGTAGGCTAATTTGGATAATCTAGTTATCTCCCCGGAGCAGGTGTCAGGGGACGGGTCCAGTTAGGGCCGTATTCCGATTGTCAGGCGACAATATTGATAATTGTATCATTACAGCGAAGGCGGGGTTTAATCAGATCCTTCTAAATCTCTATTCTGTAAAATAGAATTAGCTGTAAAAAATGAAATAGGCAAACATCAACTTTATTCGTCAAATGATAAAATAAACTTGAAAATTATTTTTGACATTGAATTGATATAACTTTTCCGTATCTCAACATGATGTGTTTTGTATGAAATTGAAATTGCAGATAAAATTATATCTAAGTAGTACATTGTTGGGATGTAAAGATACACCGAGAAATGAAAATGAAATTATTTCCGTACTTTTTAATTATATTAAATATATGGATTGGTATTCATAGAACCATTGATGATACCTCTATAGTAACAATCAAATCTTAAGTCATAGCCACATGCAACTCAAGTATGATGCTAATATATATATCAGTATTTTTTCTGGATCTTTTAAAAACATTGACTCTATTTAAAAACATTGCATTCCATTTCGTCCAAAAGGAACTTTTCATTTTTACTTATAATTGATTCCTTTAGACAAAATAAAAACTTAATCTAGATCGGTATAAAATATCAAACCAAAACATCGGAAATCTTGACAATATACATATAATATCCGGAACTCTATTTTGATCTACACTTACATACGCCCTGTGATAGTATAACATTTAATTAAATATCAGTTCAGATAACATTATGCCTTTTCATTTGCCGGGGATGGTCAAACTCTTAATGTGTTCCCGGACGAGTTACACACACCATACTTATAACATCTGGTAGCACGTATATATCAATGTAAGTCCTATTTATTGACGTAGTTATCCGGAATATCGAGAACATCATATTTGGCTGATTTGGATGTTATCTTTGCCCTCTTGGGATGTTTGAGAAGAAACATGCCTTGCCGGGTACAGGCGTACATTGCCCTCCATATTTATTCGCTCTATTTAATATATCTATATAGGATACTCGTGTTTTATCTCATATTTTGCTTATGGTTCTCACATTTTGAGAAAAACAAATATTTTCTGTGTAGGTTAATTAAAAACATATTTCATATGACCCATCAATATTTGTAGAAAGCAAACATATCATGAAATATAATATTCTTTTCATTTTGAATAGACATATGTACATAATGACCATGTAATTGATTGTCTTTTCAAATGCATTAACCCAATTAGATTGTGTGACTCGCGGTAGCGATGATATCTATTAATTCATACACAGACGGAGCAAATACACATTTTTTTCATTCATTGTTTCTATATCGAACGCTTCTTTTAATTATAGCGAGATCATCGAGCATTTCCTTTGCACATAAAAAGTCTATGTATTCACGAGTGTGTAACAGCTGGCAAAATACCACAAGTTCCCAGAAAACCCACCGGGGATATTAGAGTGTTTGTTTGCTTTCTACTCCAAATGTTTTCAGTATTTGCAAATGAAATTAATGTTTAATATCTGTCAAAATACACAGAGTTGTTTTAAATAAATGTTTTCAAATCCAAAAATAGATGTTGGGTAACCAGACATTTTCTGAATGAATGATGTCATTGAAGTGTGTCAATATTAGAGTAATTAGGCGGGTTCGATTTGTCAAAACCAAGGACATTTTTGACACTGTTGGTTATAATATGGCACGTGAATACAAACACAATGGGAATTCGCTAGTTCTTAACATCCAAATGATTTAAATTATCTTGTTGGAATATTTTAGAACAAAATATTTTGAATACGATTCACTGGAGTTTTCAAAATATGGTGTTCTTACTCTGTTAAATACTATGTTTCAATGGCTCCAGATAACGATATCTATTCGTTAAGAATTTTGAAAATATTTAAGGATTAACTTGAATAGATTTTTTATGTTATGGAGATATAACACAAAAATCTGAGTGTACTCTAAATGAACCGCGAAGCGGTTTATGATGAGAGTACACTCAGATTTTTGTGTTATATCTCCATAACATAAAGAATCTATTCAAATTAATCCTTATAATTCAATTTACTAAAGATAATCTCTTCAACATTTAAAATTCATTTTGGGACTCTTTTGTCTATGAAATTATTACGCCGTCATCTCAGCCAATCAGAAGCGACGTTACAAACGGCGACGCCATTTTTTCCTTTATGGGCTGATAAAGTAAATTTTTAAGCCAATGAAAATGCTCGTAACAAGCAAAATTGAATTATTATTTAGTGAAAAATAAATATGAGAAAAATAAAGTAAAATAAAATAAAAAAAAAATAAAAAAAAAAAGAGAAAAAAAACACGCTCGTCTATTGTTTCAACAAATAATGCTGTTTAAATAAGTATGAATATTGAGTCTAGTCTGTAAATCAGTAAAGTATATCACTTGCAGCTGTATCGAAAGAGTTGAAATCCTATCCCCACTACGATGTCAGGTATTTTTACCAGATTTTAATTACGGCGGACATGTTAATTGTATTATGATATGTATCCACATGGCGACATGTCATAGATATGACCTAGATTTTGGTGGTGACACCTGGTGCTATGCTATTCTCCTCATATTCTTTCCTGACACAAATATATTATTTTTCCTATTACAATATTGCAATTCAATATGGCTTTGTTATTGAGTTGGAATTAATTATCTTTATTTTTTCTGCGTTTTAATGTTTTCATAGTTCATATTTCATTACACGGAGATACTTATGGAATAGATTTAGTTCAAGGACATTACTGTTTTACAGGGGTAATACAGATATATTTTTGACCACGAAAAACAGTATTTTACCAGGAGAGTAATTTACTGGAGATTGGATAAAATACAATATAAAATACAATAATATTATACAGCAATCTTCATAACGTAATATGCATCTAAACAATCATTTTTTTCTGTCTAAGTGTTTTTTTTAATATTTCCAATATATACATATTGATGAAACATAGATGTTACTGTTGGTTGTTTTTGTCAAGTATTGATATTACAATATGATATTTTTTTTCCTTTGGATGAGAATGGTATCTACGAATCCTACGACACTCCATCATTTCTGCGTGACTGACCGCTGATCGATGTTTTCCGTTCTGATCTCATATCAGCCATATTATTTACTTGTTACAGGACGGACCGAGACAAACCTATCTGCCCAATGGACTGATTTTTGATTAAATCCAAATATAGTTTGCCAAGAAAATGAAAAGGTGCATTCGCTTCAAATGTCTAGAATTTACGAATCGGATACATGTAAGGCTACGCTCTGAGACAGCGTGACTGAACGCATCGAAGTTATTTAGATACAAACCCCCTCCCTCTTCCTTCTGTATTTCTTGTCCTGAGAATTTTAATTAGTGGCGATATGTACACAAGAAGGAGATCGATCTGATCAATATAAACCATTGTTATACTTTCCATTGTAGTATTGTTACAATGATTGATAAGCTTTATAACGATCTGTATTCCCTTTTATCAATACAATTATACTTATAAGGACAAGACGTCATATGTCAGAATGGGATTAATCATGGAAAATTGGAAAGTGTTTTTAAAAGCAACACTTAATTTTCTTGAAGTATTGTCAGAAATATATATCCTTTTATTGATTTTTATGTCAATTTTTTTTTATCTTACCTTTCAATAGACCTGTCTACTCGACCAGAAGTAATATATCAAGTTCAAATTACTAATTACTGCGTATACTGCTTTATTCTGTATGTAATACATTTTTATTACTGGATTGATTTGTTTAATGTCCTGGTAACAGCTAAGGGTCATGAACTTGCCAGATTCAGATGATGGAGGAAAACCGGGATATCCGGAGAGAAACCGCAGTCATAGGTAGATGCCCCACATATGGATTGTATTGTGTATTTGAGAAAGAAAACATGTGGTCAGATATTCTCATTTTGTACCCTTTTGCTTTTGGGGTTCGACGCTCTTACGTGTGGTGATTTGTTAGGGACAGGTCTTAGGTCTGTGTTTTTTCTCATGGAACTCCTATATACAACTATATACTAAATTTTGGTTACATATTTAAGGCTCATATATGTCACAGACATGTGAAATACACCAATTTTAACTATAGTTGTGAAAATTCCAAATAGAATTTGCAATATAGAATCATATGTTAAGGATACACCGTGTAGTTTATTGGTGTCTTCTCTGTGTACAACAAGGAGTGTTTCTAGGGTAGATATGCTAGCGTTAGAGGATCTTAAAACGATTACAGATGATTAGAGCAAGTTACGAAAGGAGTATCTGTTGTTTCAACATTGCCTCTGCTAACTAAACCAAATTATCTAATCCTATAAAAAAAATTACTACAGTGGATAAGATGACTAAACGGAAAACGATCTTCATATTCGCTAATTAGTGGTGCTTTCTTGTCTTGTCATCCTAACCTGTATCTATATAATTATTATCCTTTATTCTCATAAACCCAATACTCACGCTCAACGATTCGGCCCGACATTCTGAAGGAAATGTCAGTTTTAATTGGAATTCATTGCTATAGATTTATAGCGCCAGGATATGAATCGATGAAGAATAAAAATTAAGTTTTAGTCTACAATTCTGCACTTTGAAGCTCACATGACATCAGTGCCTTTAGAATTTATGGGCTATTTTAGCCTATCTCTATGATTACCCAGCATGCACTGCTCTGACACGTTACTTCCGCTACACCTGATTGCTCTTCTCTGAAAGATTAATCTGGTATACGTAATGTATTACTGATTGAGTGACACGTTGTGTTATTAGCATTCGTCACATAATCTATAGGGATCCAATGTACTTCAATATTAATGATAAATCATTTACTGTATATTTAGCCGTATTGTAAATTGATCATGTTGTGTCTTTTGGTAATCATAATTATCCTAGTGTTATCATAAAAACAATCGTTTTGGGGTTATTTTTAACTTGTTTATTCCATTTATATAATTCATGATATATGTCACGTTTTTGTGCTGTCAATATTAAAATATGAAAAATGATTTGGGAATTATTCAATATCATTGTTCAGTGACATCGAATAATAATTAAAATACTGCACTAATGTTAAAGATATATTTCCAAGATTTGCATAGAAAATTGAGCAATTGGTTGACTTATTAGTCTTTACGTCCTATCAACAGCTAAGCTTATGTAAGGTCGGCCTTCCGTTAATACAGTGTGGTGCGTGTGTGTTTGTCTGTTTTGGGAGACTTTTATATTGTGTGTGTGTATGTTTCACTATAGAAAACCCATCTCATAAACTCCATTGTAGTTGACTATGGAGTTAATGTTTAGGGTTTGAAAACAAAACATGATAAACAACAGTCACTCTATTACCCATGAGTATGAACTAATGATTTATACTTGTATCCAATTATCGACACCATCAGAACTGTTGTCTATTGACTAACATTCCTACGCAGTAATTAATCAAACCATTGTCCAGGGCATCTAAAAATCAAGGTTCAAGGCATAGCTCAAACAAGTTCAATATACTGTCCCCATCGACATTAAGGGATAATCACGCAGAGAGAGAAACTCCATAACAAAATGTAGGATTGGCTCAAGAAACTGGCTCATTGGTAACCAGTAAGAATGAAAGAAATATAACCTTCGTTATAATGCACGCTGAAATATGAAAGTGCTTTGTTTAGATGTAATAACTTTGATCAACTATCGCTTACTTCCATCTGATACCCAGAACGTATTTGATTGGTTAACAAGTACACTACGAACCTATATCATGGTCAATCTATCTTAGGAGAGTTTGCTGGCTAGGATAAAGTTCAATCCGTAATATAACCAATGCTCTAGATTTATGTTCTGAACATATGGCCGATTCCCACGATCAGTTTCAAATATTCAGAATGTTCTAGTTAACCTGGACGGATGGCGTTTTATTAGTCTATAAGCATTGTTTATAGTTTTACTTCATTTTTACACATGTATTACGACATAAATCTATAGTCCTCATAACTCATAATTTTACCTCATTTATACGGAGTATTTTTTTATTCATAATAGCAGCCTTAAATGATCATTTATTTGAACATTCGCCCATCCAAGGCAGAATTTGGGTTATGTCAACTCACTGGGTTTACCGGTATGGTTCATCAAGGTAGCACTATATGGTCAGTATACACAAGTCGACAAACAAACAATTTTCAATCTTCTATAGAAAATGTGCAATAATGAAACAATTTTTTCGCAATGCGCAACTCGTATACTTTAGCATTAAACAAGTATACTGACAATACAAATAACAATAACATGTGTCGAATGCTGGGGAGGTCAGGATTTGCTGAGTTTTTTTTTAAAATAATTTTTCTTTTCAATCAATTTCCACAAAAAGTTCGTGATTTCTAATTTCACTAAAACACCAAACAAATTCTGTCCTCACCATCAGACGTCATTGTGTGCTTAGAGAAGCAGACTATGTGATACAATATTACGTCTGGTTTAAAATAAGAGATTATTATGCATCCTCACATTCAAATCTTCAATCGAACTGAAGTGATTCTGTCTTTTGGCATATACTGTCTACCAAGGAAAATTGCATGTGATGAATGTGTAACTAGTGGTCACTGAATGTCAGACCTGGTAAACGGAAATGATAAAGGAAACAATTGCATGTACAGCAAAGCTCCTATATCTCTCAATTTACTATTTATTGATAGATGAATCCCAGTAGATACTGTTTTGAGACCTTTATTTCACTAGTATACTGGCGATGGTAGGCTCAAACTGATTCACATTCTTCATGTATTAATGTGTATACACAGAATCACATCGTCAATATTGTCATGGCATAAAAACGCGAATAGAAAGCATCGTCCGAAAAAAACCTTACGCATTTTGACATGTCTTCAATAGCTATCTTATCTATAAGGGTTTCTGAATGTGAACTAGATTTGTATTTCAGAATAAAACATCATTTGTATTTTTGAATGTGACCTAGATTTGTATTTCTGAATGTGACCTGGTTTGTATTTTTGATTGTGACCTAGATTTGTATTTCTGAATGTGACCTAGATTTGCATTTCTGAATGTGACCTGGTTTGTATTTTTGAAAGTGACCTAGATTTGTATTTCTGAATGTGACCTAGATTTGTATTTTTAACATGGTCTAGATTTGAATTTCTGAATGTTATCTAAATTTGTATTTCGACTTAGATTTGTATTTCTGGATATGACTTAGATTTGCATTTCTGGATACGACCTAAATTTGTATTTCTGATGTCGATAAAGCAGCGACGCTCACTCTTTATGAACATCTGTGTCAATTCCTCTTATTCATTTTGGCGTGTCTCTGTAAAATGTTTTATTTACATTTGTCCTTAGTTTTGAGATTCCGTCGAAGTCGTGTTGTGATGTCAATATAACTAGTTTACATTTTCCTAAGTAACAACAGTAATATGAACTATGTTTGGTGACTTATAGTAATTTCCTGAATGGTTTGTGACAGCAAATATATACCAACATATGTAATTCACCATAATGCAAGTAATTATATTGCAAAACCTCCATAACTATTTCCTAAAAAGTCATTACAATTAATGGTATATCAGTTACGAGATTGGATAACTTTTGTTAGATTCACATATGCATCATCATATTAGCTTAGTAATTTGATATCATAACAAATGAAAGGTTAGTAATCTTTATAGTATAATGATCCCAATTTGTATTACAAAACTCTCGTGAAATGATAATTAATTATACAGATACGTACATGCACGTGCGCTCGAGCAGGTGGGCATGCTTAAGGCCAAGACTTGACCTTTAATGACGCGAAGTCTAGAGTAACGAGACATATATTGATCCCGAGGGGAATTTGATTGCTTCCAATATTTTCCTCTAAATTAGACAACTTTAGACCGATACATACCGCCTAATAGCCACGCGTGGTTACACCTACAAGTCGTCCTAAATATAATTGTGTCGTGCATAATGACCGGCATGAGCGCGAGCGGGGCGCAAATGGCCAATTTGAACCAAGTTGACGAAGCCTGCTCTGGCTCTCGAGCCGGAAATCGCGACACCGCACAGTGTTTGTGTGTGATAACTGTTCATTAAACGGATATATTGACAAGCAAGTACCTCTCACTAAGAGAGCCCATTGACTGTAACAAGACTAGAATATAGTCGCATGTACAGGCCCGCACTGCTGGACCCGTCCACTTGGTGTCACGCCTTATCAAATGCTTGTCAACCCGCAGCAATAGTCATACTTCAGCTGTAATGCTATTTTTTCATTTATAAAAATGATGATGTCCAGTAGTTGTTATCAACATGTCCAGCAGAAATTACTGACCGCTGTTATGGTGTTTTCTAAGATATAAATATCAATAATAAATTATAGAGACCAACAGCCATTATTACGTCTATTATTATATTGTATATGCCAAATGCTTTGAATACGGCGTAGCTACATAGGTAAGGTTCGTTGCGGTTTTTCGAACACTTGGAGTGTTTCTCTTAGACTTTTCTAACATAAAACAGTAATATATACAGAACCTTCTGGTGTACTTTTTGCTGTCGATAAACTGGATTATAGGGTAATCCGTGAACACTAAAACGGTCTTTACGGCTCTTGACATACTTGATTGACATAAAAACCGGATAAAGTTGCTAAGAGTTTGGTCCGAGATTTTAGGCAGTACCATTGAACGGATTGTGAAAAAGACTTACAGATAATGCCAGCGGCCAAAATGAACTCGAGAAGAAGGGTGATATTGGTAGAATATCAAACACACGGAACACCAGATCAAAGGGATTCGATAACAGTGGATATTGAAATATGGAAGAATCATGATAGCAAATAAAAGACATCTTTATTAATTTCAAGCTTTTCGGTGGAGATAAAAACTAACTGATTATCATTTGTTTAAGTTGTGGCGTCATAAGATGATAAAAAGTTCAGAAAAGGAAAGCTGCGCACGCTTTGTCCGAAGACATCATTTTGTCTGTCGCAATGTTGAATTTGTGGAATTGAATCGAACTAACTGCGACACGACACTATGCATTATATTTATAGATGCAAGCTTATGGTTTGATACATTGTACATTAAGCTAGTGTATTAGGCTCTCTACGTAACAATCTGTAAAACAACAATCAAATTATATTGTTCAACCATTCTAATATCTCTAAATTCTTATTATATAGGTAGATAACACGTATGCTGCAATGCTGTCAACCAAACAAAGTACACACCTGTAAGGGAGCATTCAGGATTTCTGTTTAAATGTTACAAGTACTTCGATCATTTACACTTTAAGGCTAATTTATAGATATTATTTTTCTTGAAATGGATTTCGTTTATCAGATCGAAGAATTATCGCTTAAGTGACAATAGCCTGCAGGAACCCGTAAAGAAATCTTCTTAATGCGCTAATCATGCTCCAAAATTCATTCTCTGAAAACCTATAGGCATGGACTTATATTATCTGCTAAATAATCAGCAAAAAACATCAGTTTTAATTGTAGTATTGATTCAAAACACCGGAGAAATTTATAAAATTTATGTCATAATGAGCACTTTATTGACAATAAAACTCAAGAGAATCCATGAAAAAGACCCAAAACACTACTAAGTATGGTTCCAGTTTATATGTGTGAAGAAAACAACTCATGCAATATAATATAATTGTATAATATAACTAACTGTTAGGATGCAGTTATTCTGTTAAGGTACGTGAATTGATTATGTAATAATGAAGTTAAGAAATATTAGCATTATGAATAGCCGAGTTTATATTGAGAATAGAAAAGAAATGGTCCGGATCTTTAAATGCTGTAAAATCGTTATAGCACACAGCGTGCAGAAGTTCCATATCTCCATTAGAATTGTCGGTCTTGCGACTTGCGGACAGCAGGAGGCAATTAAAACCTATTTGTCATTTATCGCTAACTCATGATCCATCAAAGTCAGAAAATATCTGCCCACTGCACTTGCAGCTATTACATGTCAAATAAACTATTACGAAATTCCACACTTGCTATCGGAATCTTTCTGGTTTTGTTATATATGTAAAAAGGTCACCCATGGGGTCTTGATTTCATCTGTTTCGTACTGCAGCATTTTTTATTTAATTCATATCTATCAATTGTGTATATTTCATTGACGTCCTGTTTTGACTGGGACTACATTGTCACGAATATGTAAATCGCCGGATATGATAACTCTTAACGCCTCTCAGTAGAGGATGTACATAGTTCTTGGGCTCGTTACCATGCCGGATGGCACATTGATACCAGGTACTCAATCAAAAGACGACAGATAAATAATAACGTTGAAGAGCGGTCCTTCCTGGCAGCGGGGAAACACTTCCTTACAGTCCGGTAGCTGCTAGTACCGTTAAACAATACATCATACGCCTTCAGTAACTGTCGCGTGTGGTAGACCAGTAGGCCTGGTAGTCAGGCACGTGCGTGCACGCGACGTAGACAAAACTGCACGAGAAGAACAGTATATAGCTTTTAAAAGGGGAAACATTAGAGGTACATAAATATGCGACAGGAATTGGTTGGAGGGGGTGATAAAAACGGGAAATAAAAACACATTTGCGGCGTTAGATTGTGGCTGGAGACGATAAAGAGAGTTTATCCCTCACCGTCTTGTCACTTGTAATGGTGAAACTCGCACATCTTACCCACATCCCAAGAGTCTGCCATGTTACGCCAATCAAACGCAGATTTCTAGATCCTCTTGCAATGTATAGGGGACATTAAAGATGTTATTATTTCTTCTTGGGATCTATTTTAAATGGATTTTGTATCGATCTCAGGGTTTGATAGGTGCGGGGCATACAATGTACATGTAATACTGTGTGGTACCATGTACAGGGTTATTAAAGAGAATTTGTAGTTTTATATATTAGCCTTACAACCAACCCAAAATAAATACAAAATTAAAACCTATGAGTTAAAGGTTTAAAAGTTACGAGTTGAGACTATTTGCGTCTTTTTGACATTTATTTATTTTTATTTATTTCTGTTTATAAAGAAGAACTCGTTCAACATAACTTCATTCGCTTTAAAGGCATTGGCGAAGAAATAATTATGTTCAAGTAATAAAATGTTTATGCAAGAACAGGCCATGCCGCTGTTTTTCGAACGCGTTTCGCTATTAATAGAATATGAAAAATACCGTTATAAAATTGTTAATTTGAAACTATGAAGACTTACAACTCTGCATTGTCATGTCTGAAATTTTATGGGAATTAAATTTAGAAACACTCATGCGACAAAAATTCGAGATGCATATATTTCTATTTTATTCGATGGGTATGTATTCTGGTATTTTCATTTGTGAGGTTGAAATCATACCTATTGCCTGACAAAACCTAGACAGACAGACGATACGACATTCAGGCAATTCTGCATTGTCCCAAGCAAATATTGGCATTGTGCCAATTTATATTGTATAAAGTTCGATACTTTCTGAAGCAACTATGATCAAATTTTCTTTATAATCAGTCTTTGTGAATTGTGTAGTCTATGACGTCATAGCCGACATTAATTACACGAATTCATACCCCTATATTTGCATTATACAAGACAGAGGCAATTTCCTCTCGATAGTTCTAGTACTGCCGCTTTTGGGATCCATCGATTTCGATTGGACGATTATCTTATTACGTCATCGGGTCAAATGATCTAGAATATGGACACGTGCCCAGAAAATCCGACTCTGCCATATTCTTGTCTGGTTAGGCAATACTGTAACTCTCAGAATTTCGCAATTTGATATCAGATAAAATGTCAGTATTTAAAAGAAATTCAGACGTTGTATTTGAAAACTGGTCTTTAACTTTTGTTGTTTAACGTGCTATAGGATCCAATACCATTCGAATAGGTCGAGAGGTTGGCTTGCCCTGTACTTGCGGGGGTCCTATTCCACCGATGCTTGCTTTTCCTTCGTAGACGGTTTTATAAGAATGCTAATTTCGATTCCTGGTCATTATCCAATTTTCTTGTCAAATTTCCGTTGTTGATTTGTCGTTTGGCATATCTAGAGCTGGGGAAATTACACTTGATGGTCGTACAAGTAGAACATCAATTCTGCTTGTGCCTGACAATTCCTCCTTGTGACTCCACATATTGAGTTTTTTCCAACTGACACTGATTTTTAGCGGTGATCAATGGTAGCCGGCCAGCTCTCTCTCACACAGCAGTTTAGGATGGCAGCTCATAACTACATCCCACTTAGAACAGACTAACTTAATGCACAGCCTCACACAGATTGTAAATCGCAGCATTAAAAAGATAATGGAATTAAAATTAAAGACAATGGATTTAAATTCAAGTGCCTATTCGCTTTCTTAAAGCATTTCAAAATGAAAGGATTTGCTGGTTTTGATAACATTGTGATTTTCACTATGTTTGTAACATTTGTTTAAGAATAACATTTAATATGGAGATATATATGGGCATCATTTTAAGAGAAAATATATTTAGACCAATCAAACCGCAACAAAATGGGTCTTTTATAATATCCGTATAATTTATTTCACATTATTGTGTTCTTCTTATTCAATTAAAATTAGTTCGTTTTGTAATGTGAATCTATATGGTCGTGTGGAGTTGTCGATTATACGCAGCTATGCTCCGATTGTCATAAGTACTGTATGTGAAGTACCTAATGCATTGTTACATCCAAAATAAAATAAAGAAATTATACGTGGAACTCAAACCTCTAAGCAAAATGTATTCGAATATTGTACTGCCAAACAGCTATCAGTAAAACTAGTAGTTATCTATTCAGAAGATAATATGACATTTCAACTTCAAGAGGAATGGTAACGATAAAACTCAAAACAAACAAAAATAGAAAACCAAATAATCCAAAAAACAATCCAAGTCAAATCAATGTAAATATTCCTTTGTGTATTTATACAAATAGACGAGATCTATCACCTGTAATATCTAGCTTACTGGGTATTAAGTATGGTGAATGAAATCTAATATGTAAAAGTTAACATAGGACTATAACACCGATTCCCACTCATTAACAGTATCCATAGACCAAGTGTTAATTTTCCCTGCATCATTCCTATAATCCAATAAAAAGAAAAATTCTCAACGGCCGCGCAATCTACATATTTTATTCAACAACAAAACATATTTATAGATTTAATTGCAATGCACAAAAAGCTATTGTAAAATCAAGATTGACTGAGAAATCTTTAAATGGAAAATTTTCGAGCACACTCACCATGAAATTACGTCTATGTAATCGACTAAATCATGTTTTATTTGTGTTAGAAGCTGCGTCTCTGTTACAGACGCATTCCTCTCTTTGAGCTCAATGGAAACCTTTTTAATTATTTATTTGCGTTTAATTGTTATGGATTATCGGTGTGTTAGGTGTTAGCGAGAGGATCATTTATTCATATGTATGTTTATAGAATCTTAGAATATCACTTCTCTATTTGGCTCGTGAAATAGATTTTATTTTCGTGCCAGTCGATCACGGTACTATTTACTAACGAGGAACGGTGAATATTTAAAGACTTAGAGACATAGTAACGCGTACGTCACCAATTCCTTTGAACTTCTTTGATAATGTCGCCAGTCAGCTGTATCGACCAAATATCCCGGTAACTTCTGGCAGATCCATTACTAGTTATGTGTGGACACTCTAGCAGTAATTTTAAAGCGCGTTGATTTCCCAGATATGATGGTGAACAGGAGGTGCCAAACGACAGCGAAATGTTTTCCATTCTTATCTTATCAGACAAAAAGATAAAATAATTTCACTTCGTCCTTAAAATGTGTTCACACCTTTTCAATATCGTCACTACATTTTGAAAGGGGTTCGTTTTGGCACTAACCGTTCTTTCGTTAAATCAGTTTACTTGCAACGAGTCGACAGTTATTTTATGAATGTTATTTTTGTCGGTGATAATTTGCAGCTTGTTTTAAACTCTGAAATTCATATTAGGTCTGAAAGTGATCTGGGTTTTGATAAATAATTCCGTATTGGGAATTTTTAATGTTTAAATTTAGAAAATAAATTATTAGAGGTGTGGTGTCAAAATCAGTATTGCAATTATCAAAGGAGTATTGCCAAAGAAAACTTGGATGAAATATAAATCGAATATATCTGAGATCCTTTTCTTCTTCTTCTTTTGCAATACAAATCTATTGCTTTTTATTTGCCATTATTTTTCTGTATTATTCTTAATTTCAACTTCATAATTTATTATCAAGCTTTGAAGGATAAACGAGTTTATTTTATTGTAAGATGTTGTTATTTCATATCATCATTGTCCATTCTAATCCAAAAATACGGTTAACATTGAGAGACATCATGACTACAAATTGCATTAAGAAAATGGACGTTTAAATCAATTTTCATCCGTAGTACTAATCTCAGGACTGCTTGGTTCGTTTCGCGGGGTTTTATGTTGTCCAAATTATGTGTAATTTCGTTCGTCTTCCATGTTGTAAAGCTAGCCGGCAATCTTAGCCCGCGTCCGATCGATGGGGCCAAAGCCACATGAATACAGTTGTTTATTCAACTGAATAAAATAGAGGCATCTTTATTGGTATTTTCCGGTTGGAAAAGACTTTTTCATGCAGAAAATATCATTACTGAGAAGCTAAATGAGCAAGTTTCCCCCAAGAAAATTGATCTCGTGATTCTTCAGAAATGGACACTGACTTTTGTTCTTTCTATAACAAGCTTAGATTGGATGGCGATGAATGGTTAGCTTAACCTGGTCACTAGAGATCAATAGAGATTTTCGAAGGATTTCAGATTCATTGTCAAGATCTAATTTATAACATCATAATTAAATAATAATGAATTTTGTGTTTGATGCATATAAAAAAACAAATCGAAACCTACATTCACAAAATAATATAACGGTCTCTTAAAATTGAATTTTCTTTTTTAAATTCATTCTGTTTGATATATTAATATCTTTTAATGGAACTCCACTTTTAACGTTTGCTACTTTAATTAGGTTGAAAATCTACAAACTGTATAGCCGACTATTTTCATGGGATTTATATTTTCGCGATGTCGCGAATCTTAAACAGTGTCGCGAAAATTTGATCCATGAATTATACGTAATGAATGAATAATTTAATTTTTATGGTAAAATCGCAGTTATTTTTTAAAAGTTGATTTTCTAGTTTTGCGTAAAATTCGTGAATTGTTTATCCGGCGAAAATAACTGGCTATATGATAGAGAATATATTTTGAAGGCAGGGATAATGATAGTTTTGGGTGTTTGAAAAGAATGAAAAAAATAATAATGTAAATGGCCTTAAATACAAAACCTGAAAGCTTAATCTTCAACTTGACAAAAAACACGTTTAGTGAAAGAAAACGACACAAATACAATTGTTGTCATCGCTTTGATGTAAAATTCATGATTGAAGTTCACAAAAGTAAAAGATAAAAATAAAATATATTTTTGGAAAACTATATTTTCGCGAATTTTCCCGATAGTAAACGTCTTTTTAGTGATATCTTTCCCTTCAAATATGGCTATAAATGAACGACCTTGAAGAGAAATTCAGCTGTGAGCTAATATATAATTACTCGTGACGAAGCAGACCATTATTTCTTGATGCTCCAGATCAGGAAGTCGTATGAATTTCTTGTTATAACCCGTAGCATGATTAAAATTAGCAATATCAGTGAAAGTTTATGTGTGTCTTCATCGTCACACTAGATGTTTAATTCTTCGGCAAAATATTTTTATCAGTATAATTAAACGTCCGTAGTTTTTTAACATATTATGATCCGCAGAATAATTTGATATTTATCTTCTGAATGCTGTAAACAAATGAATTTTAACGTTTTTCTCGCTAAATATGATTAGTTTAAACTTTTGTTTTTATTTATATTCTTCATACAACATATAAAATACACAGGAAAATAGAAACATGTGTCCATGACACTTATGTTTCCGCTAATCGTAATACTGTGCATAACGTTAGTAAAGCTAAATACGCTAATTCATCTCTGTGCTAACACGTTCAAAACAAAATGAGCTAGCATGAAAATTTTATTGCACAATAATAAATTAAGATAGCAATGTTAGTCAAAATTAAACAAATCTCCATATTTTTACTTGAAATTGTCTTGTCCAAACAAAAAGAACATTGGGAAAGGTTAAATAAAACAAAGAAGTGTCAATCGATTTGTGCTGTGGCACACGAGTGTGTCTGATACCGGGCCATATAAAGCATCATTTTACATTAGGTGCGTTATTGAGGGGACCGAAATTTGCTTATACTAGGAAGAGAGCACTCTTTAAACATAACAAAAACTCACATGGAAACAGTCCAATGACTATTTCTGTTATTGTTAAGTCATAAACTAATGTGTCTCTTAATGTTATCAACGATCGATAGCGTAAGATTTTATGTAATGAAAGAGTCGCTAGATTTCGTGGTTAAAGTTGTTGGTGTTGTCTATGGTTCATCTCTGTGTTAGAATCGCCTGATATTGCTATTTCCTTATCTATTTAAATATCGGATACTTTACAGCAGACTTCAACAAGCTTCTATTTCTTCTCCTCTTTAAGGCAATGGTGGCTTTGTGCTCAGACAGAACACACAGATATTGGCTCTATACATGAAGGACTTGGATGGGACAATTCCACTTTTGGAAAGACATTTAAGTACCATGTGAAAAAGCTTTCGTCGGACTCGCAGGTAATTTAATATTTCTAACTGAAAAGAGCAACTCTTGTTTTAAATCTGACTCATCTCGTTCAGAATGCTTTCTGTGGTGAATGTGTGATATTCGTTGCAAGGATTTTACGACAAATTTTGTACACTGAACAAAGAACAGAGGAATTATTTGGGATTTAAGTATTTTAAAGCAATATCTTCTTAAACACCAAGTGTCAAGATGGTGTCGCTACCTTCATCCATGAAAACAAAAGTAACTGACTTCATTCAGATGTTGAATGATAGAATAAATGACCCGATAGCACAGCGACGACTTGTCCTTCTGATAGTATGTATGGCGCTACTACTGGATAACATGTTGTACATGGTCATTGTACCTATTATACCAATGTACCTAGAGGATGTACTAGACTGGGGAAGTGACAACGAAGCCGTAGTTGAAGCGCCTTTCAATGCCACGTGGAATTCAACGTATAACTTGACTAAGCCTACAAAGTCGGATTCGTCATCCTACATGGACTATGCAGAAGGAGGCGGAGCAGTCGGTGTTCTTTTTGCATCCAAGGCCATCGTTCAGCTGATGGTAAACCCGTTTACCGGCGCTCTTATAGATAGGATTGGATACGATATTCCGCTCATGATAGGACTTATCATCATGTTCTTCTCAACGATAATATTTGCATTTGGGGAAACATATGCCGTTCTGTTCTTTGCAAGAAGTCTACAAGGACTTGGGTCTGCTTTTGCAGACACAGCGGGACTTGCTATGATTGCGGATAGGTATCGAGAGGATGGAGAGCGAACAAAAGCTCTTGGGATAGCCCAGTCTTTTATATCCTTTGGATGCTTAGTAGCCCCACCGTTTGGAGGTACTCTGTTTGAGTTTGCAGGAAAGGTAGTTCCGTTTATCTTTCTTGCTTCTATGTGTCTGATAGATGGAATTCTCCTTCTGTTTGTTATGAAGCCTGTGCGTCTTGAGAGATCTCTTATTCCTAAGGAAGAGCGACCTCAGGGAACTCCCATATATAGGCTCCTAATGGACCCCTACATCTTAGTAGCGGCTGGTGCTTTAGCTATGTCCAACATATCACTAGCTTTTCTGGAACCAACTATAGCAATGTGGATGAAAGGGACTATGAATGCGACCGAATGGCAGATAGGGTTCGTTTGGTTGCCACCATTTTTGCCATATATAGGAGGTGTGGTTTTAACAGTTTACCTGGCAAAGCGATACCCAAGCTACCAATGGCTCGTTGCGCTCACAGGACTTATCATTGAAGGTGTCTGTTGTTTTATTATTCCGTTTTCCAGTGCGTTCTTTGTGGTTTTGTTCCCATTAATGGGTCTCTGTCTAGGAGTGGCATTCGTAGATACTGCTATACTCCCCACTCTAGCCTATCTCGTGGATGTTCGACACTCCTCGGTATACGGAAGCGTTTATGCTATCGCCGACATATCATATTCCCTGGCTTATGCTCTAGGACCAATTATGGCCGGCCAGATCGTGCAGACCATCGGATTTATGTGGCTCAATGTTGCAATTATGCTCAGCAACCTGTTGTATGCACCGGT
Source organism: Argopecten irradians (assembly GCF_041381155.1). Taxonomy (NCBI): domain Eukaryota; kingdom Metazoa; phylum Mollusca; class Bivalvia; order Pectinida; family Pectinidae; genus Argopecten; species Argopecten irradians. Next base: position 36,755,544 of record NC_091138.1, on the reverse strand, counting down.
GCTACTCTTTCTGAGAAAGATCTATGAATATAAACCATTCACAGACGAGTGTGATATTCTTGTTGCAGATCCTCCTCCGAAAGACTACAGTACCTACATGCAAAACGGAGGACTTCCGAATGGTAAAATACAGGAAGTAAACAATCTTAACGGGGAAAATCATTTAAGGATAGGAAAACACACTGAGAACACCTATATAAGGAATGCTGAAATTGACTACTTTGAACCGAAGGATCCTGAAACCTACTCATTTTATGGTCCAAGGTGAAAATTCCAAGCACATTAGTATAGGTACTTGTATAGGATGACACTAAAACTTGACGTGCTACTTTGACAGTTGTGTATTCAACTTTTGTAGATATTAATGGATGTTTAGAAATAGGCCTAGGTTGTGGCGAAAAATAATTTTTCTTCTTGTATATTGGTAATAACTTCATACATTTCATGATGTGATCCAATTAGATTGCGTGTACACCGATCGAAAAGGTAAATTACATGGGTGGTATTGTTTCTGTGATTTTATACTCGGTACTGGAGTACTTCATTATGATTATTGTACAGTTGTTAAATGGAATTTGTGATGTAGCTGACTTTGGATCTGTTGATACAGCTACTACTGCTATCCAAGGGAATTACACATATACTAATAAGGTAGTGATGATTTATTAATAAGCGTTTACCTAGAAAGTATCCGGAATAAGCGTCTGCTTTGGATATTTGTCAAGCCGTTAGTTTTTTTCCATCAGTGTTTTGTAGTTTTCTTTTACAATTACACATACTTTTATAGCTTATTTTGCACTTGAAAAAAGCATAATCATTTACATTGTAACTAATTATTTATTTGCTTAATTTATATGTTGAATATGTTTTTAAAACAGAGAAAATATCATAGAGTTTAAAAATATAACATTTCTGTGTTTTGTATATTGTATATAATTCAATTAAATAACACAACATATAATTAGAAAGTTTTTGGTATATGGACCGGTAAAGTTCTTTAGTTTATCTTAATATTTATTTACTTGATTTTTACTATTCTCATTCTTTGCAAAATTATATTAATTAAGATCATCCGTTTATGACTCATATAATGATATATTACATTTCATAAACAAATATACAATATAATATATAGCAATCAGTTCAAGAATGCTGAGTAAACCGTTGGTGTGAGAAAAATCCCATGTGTACATATCATAATTCTAACAAAGATACACTTAAAACAAAATCGGTTTTACGCCAATTTACACTAAGTCGTAGTTTTCAATTCATAAATGATACGGGGATTCTATAATACTAATCTGTTAAGAAATTAAGTTGAATTGGGGCAATGTAAATATATGTCTACAAAAGAATGATTAAATAAAATATCAACGAATTAAAGATGAAATATATTTACAAAAAGGATAATTAATTTATGAAGTATTGACAAAAGATATCAGTCGATCAATGGATGAAGTTGTAGTAACATTTCTCAATTCTTAGTGTCCAACTTAAAAAGCTAAGCTAAATATTTGTTAAAAATCTAAGCTGTGAGTTTCTGGCATAATATGGATTTGGCGTATTTTGTAAATATTTTGCGACGACAGTTTTTCTTAGAATATTTATGCTAAACATTGCTTCAAAGTGCATTGAAATCAAACGGTTATGCTTGCTTTTATTAAGTTAATGGCTTTGTTAAATACGATTATGGACAAAGTGATATTACTGATGGAAGTTAACATCAATATGCACACAAACATTAACAATTTTCGGAGCATTAGCATTCTATAACTAGGAACAACATGGATACGTTTGCTGTAAGAATTATAATTTTCAAATACTTTTTATCTAGATTAATAATTAAATATTTAATAAAAAATAAACCAATATTGTCAAAAGACCGGAAAATACACAGAATGAGAGACATAATAACATTAAATATTTTTATAACTTTAAATAGCAATCTTTCGATATTTGTGTGTACTTAATAATACATTTTATAAGATTATTGGCTACCTTTTCGTATACTAGTACCCAACAAATTAATAATCCTTTATGATAATACCTATAAAAAAATTCTTAAATTGTAAAATCCTTTTCTTGACGTATTTCAAATTTTGTTGTTATCGAAGAAACAATAACATATATTTGGTTGATATTTTATTTTTTGATTGAAACGAGCTTGATCTCTTAAAAGTTTGACTAATCCTAAAAAATATATAACTAGAAATTTTCATTACAATACGAAACACGGAAATGAAATAACCCTTACCTTCAATATTGTAATATAATTTTTGGCTTATATCCCTATGCATAGAACAGTCATTCCTGTTTTGTGCAATAAAGTATGATTCAAAAATGGGACTATTTTATTCTCTGATTCTTCATTAATTTACGAATTTTTGTACGTGGTAACTATTTTGTTACTTGTTTATATATTTATATCATTTAATTGTTTTAAAGTATTTCATCACAAAATTATCGGATGGATTTACTAAAGCAATTTTTTTCGATATCAGTATATATACAAGCGTTGAGATATTTTAAAACAGCAAACGTGGAAATTTAAGCGAGGGGGATTTCCGCTAATTACGTGCGGATTGCTTGGTCACGAAAATTTCGGCGGCACATAATATTTGGGATTGTATGATGTATGTAGCTTAAAGCTCTATGTATATCTCGGAAAGAATAGCACTACGAAAGCTTTATGCTTGCAAATCGCGAAATTAAACAATCGCTAAACTTTAAGTTTTTACAATATGATAAATACTTCTTAACATGAATATATTGTAGTTGAGATCAAAGTACTGATCAAAAAGTTAAGATATGTTAACGAATACTCATAGCCGGAGGACAATTGTGTTACAATAATACCAAAATACTGAACATGTTGTTTATGTAAAAATGTAAATATTACGTTATTATGCTAAAAATATATTATGTACATATGTAATATTGTAAATATAGATAATTGTTAGTTAACTAGATATTAAAATATGCTGCAGAGAAATGTGTAAAAATGTTAATTGTTCTTTGTTTGCGAACAGACAGATTAAGGTTTAATATATTGTAAAGCTATTCACAGTTACTAATACAAATCTATCAAAAAAGATTTTCACTATGAAAGTCGTGACCGATTCACATGAATTGAATATTCCACATGTGAAAAAAATTGACAAGATTTTTTAAAAGTCGTAAAAAACATGGAATTAAAAGAATGTTACGAGTCTATATTTACTAGAGTCTCGCTTCAAGCTTATAACAGAATAATTGGGATAACCATGGTAATATTGGAACTTATTTGCATACTTACCATTAAAATTAATACTTCTTAATAAACATTAAAACAATGGGTTTTTTTAATTGCGGACATGAACATACTACGCTTACAAGTTTTCCTTTAAGAAATATCGAAGCTTGAAGTTTAGAAAATTTTGTAAATATAAAATCATTAAAGTACCTCCTCTAAATAAACAGGGTAATTTTACGTGACTGCGTTATAATCCCTGATCGCGATTCATCATGTTTACGCAAAGGTTATAATACATGCATTTTCCTAAAATAAAGTTTTGTTTCTTTGGGTTACAAATGCTGTTGGGAAATGAATGTGTGTTTCAGTGAATTTTGGACATAATTTTGTCCCTTGGGCGTGAATGGACGACGACTTGTTTTTGGAAAAATATTACTTTTAACTAGTTGGTTTGTTGATGAATGATGTTTTATTTTCTTTACGTGTTGTACCGTAAACCAACTTAATTTTACGTTTTCATACCCAGCGACATTTTACGTCTATTAATGATCGTGATTTACAAGTAAATATCTCTAATGAACTTCTGGTTGATTTTTTGGGTCGATTTATTTTTCGCGAATTCTAATCACCCGCAGAATACACGAAAACGCACGATAATACGCGAAAATACACGAAATTGCACGAGAATACGCGAAAATACACGAAATTGCATGAGAAAACGCGAAAATACACGAAAATAAGTTGGTTTATGGTAATTTACGTTTGAATATTTGACTATTTTATATATAAGAAAATTGTACAAGAAACAAATAGATTAGCAGACAACATAGACATTGACTGTATTATCATGTATGTACAAACTTTTTACAGTGTATTTGTGACCTAGACGAGTAAGGTAATACATGAATTTACTGTGATAGATTATTCCTTTATGTAGATAGGCATCTCAGATATTGAATCGATCAAACACTTGTATGTTAACCAAATGTAGTTACATCTTGTTTTGTTTATTCAGTTATTTAAACCGTCCTTCCCCCTGTTTTAGAATGAAGATTTTCGTTAAAGTTTATAAATGCTTGTACGTTAATTGAATAAATCTCCTTGCTTGAACCTTTTTGTAAATAGTTTTATTTTCCATTATTATAATGTATTAAACACTAGATGGATTTTTCTCATTCTTTTTCATGTTCAAGCTTAACTCATGCGTGTTTATGCAATAATGATTTTGAATAGCATATTCCATCGGATGATAGCATTTCATCTGATAATATGAATTTCTGGTGCTATGGATAAAGAAAATTTCTAAAAGTGAATTTACTTTGAAAATGAGGACCGGATAATAATGATAATTTCAGTAAATTTAAATAAAGTAAAAAAGAAAATAACACGCATTGAAAACAAGTCTAAAGACGTCCATTTTTGCAAATGGGCATGAAAATAAAAGATAATTTCACTATTAGGATGTAAATGAAATAAATAAAGGGTTATTGAAGGCATCTGGATATTGAAAATGGATATCAAAATGATCTCAATTACATGGCTTAGTGTGTGTAAATATTTCTCCGGGATTATCATCTAAAGTGCGTTCGTTTACGACGATTAGCACAGAGAAGTTATGTTTGATCCGCTGAAACATAGCCCAGTAATTGGTCTGAGATACGAGTCTAGAAAGACAAAGGAAAACACATCTCTACCGCTGACACACATCAAAGTGAATTCAGAGACTCAGTATGTGTATGCGACATCTTACATCTCATTGTACAATGTTTTTAACTCAATCATAGTTCTATCTTTACGTTTCCTCAAAACACACGCCATGAATGGCCTTTATCTTGCCGCAAGATAGCCGCCATGTTAAAGCAAAACAAACGCACTGGCAATCACAATAATGCTATTTAAACCGATGATGTATTCCCAGGAGTTTTCAGCCGTTATTTGTGTTTGCCTAGACTGATGTTTTTGTGTGATTTCCATCAATGATACAATGTCGGTACTAAACTAAAGTGCTCTCACAAGTAAACTAAATGGCCACATCCCATATTTCCCTACTGATAATGAAATGTTATTTTTTTCTATTGTGTAATGCCCGGGATAAGCGTAGCGAGTTTATTAATAAATGACAAACATGTACAAATCTGTCAGATAACACACAGATGTTTAATCGACGTCATATTTCGGTAGGAATCAGTTTTGTACGGACAAGATCACGTGACGTTAAGTGATAGTTATGCCCGGATCTATTGCAACATTTCCTGAGATTATGCGCTAAGCTGATGTTATACGCTAAAAGCATAGCGATAGTAAATAACGATTCTCATTGGATGTACATAACCCAAGAATTTACAAAAAACAACACGGAAGGTGTGATTCATTTAATTCCTTTATCATAAAAGTACTTCGCAATTTTACTGTAATCTTTAAAAAAATATCAAAACAAAATTATTTAATCAAACAACTTTGCATACTGTTCTCAAATTGAATTGAAATAATGCTGTCGTGTTACTTTATTCATATTCTTTTAATACCATGACCGAATGCTAGTAAAGTTTCTGTAAAACATTTAAGGTGTCATTTAGTAAGATATTTAATTTTCAAAACTTGAAATCATGTTGTATGATCTTATTTGTTTGGGAGTAATCAGTTTTCAGTTTTTCGAGATTGTAATGACAATTATGGTCCTGAAATAGCAATTTATATACGTTGTAGGTTGTTTTATAGAAAGGTTTACCGGACAACAGAATTAACGTATAACTAATAATTAAACCAACTGAGGAGTGGTTAGAAGATTAAGATAAAAAAATTTAAAAAAAAATTAATTTCTCAGGAATCTAGATATTAAAAGACTAAAGATACTGAATATTCATAATTTAACCTATGACACGTTCCAGTCCAAATATAGCTACAATTACATAACAGTCACTATTTAGATTGCAGTATAGCATACTAATATATAATAATCTCAAATACTTATCATTAACCTTTCGTTGTTTGAATGTCACGAGCGTTTACAGTAGTATTTCAGTTTATTTTTCATTTTTCTAGAAATACAAAATAATTTCTGAGTTCTGCAATATGCAATCAAAAAGGTAATGAAAAAGATGACAATATAGACTAGATAAATAAATATGTTAGTAAAGGGAAATTCCGTGCGCTTCATAATAACGATCGCCTTAATATAAATCATTATTTCAATCACAAAACAAATATCCAATATCCGCTGTTCTAGTTCCAAATATGGAATCTGCGTATAGCTGCTGTTCTGCTCTCACATGATACACATATAGTTAGTAGGTTAGGATAGCCGGCCTGGCAGAGCAGACAGGATTAGACCGAACACAGTAGCTCTTCATTCCAATCGACTATAGGCGCCTTAATGACAGACCGCAAGATCTGCAAAAGACATGTGAACAATATAAAATCTGAACGAAGATATGGGAATGACATAACTCCATTTCCAACTGTTATATCATCAGCTATGTGACCTGACAAGGTCATTCCTTCTAACAAGACTGTAAATTGGTTATACGGATTTGTTCTATATATTTGAATATAACGGAAACGTCGTCAGTGTCTTCCTAAAACCGAAACGTTGATCTATTCTAATGCAACGGTTGCTTTCGAAAGAATTAAAATGGTTACTCAGCATTTTATTCAAATAAATCCACAGATTGAAACAAACGTTTACGTGTCTGCACCTTAGAATCAGGAGTACAATACAAAGAACTATTGGGAACTTGGGAAACGTGAATTTCATAATTAATATTTCAATGGTTTTACAAACATTTCGGTAAATAATGGACATCAAAAGACATTTTTAAATACGAAAATGAATTTTGATATTGTGAACATAAGATGTGAATATGAAGATAAAATTTTCTCTTTTTTAAAATAACCAAAAGAATTAATAAGAAATTCTTGAATCCTACAGGTATCTCAAAAAAATTGATTGAAATAATATTTAATTTACAATATGCTAGGATACCGTATTATGGGACACTCACCCTGGGGTTACACATATACCTGATATTTAAAAGAAAAATTAAATACGCAGAAAAACAGAACGTTATAAAGGGTTACTGATTGAATACTGAGTATTTTCGTAATGTTTGTCCTTGAATACATTTTGTTTCCTCCGAATTTAATTTATGACATTTTGTTCCTACAGACTTTGTTCATGGGACGTTTACCGAGGTCAAACTTTCCAACATATAGGTAAATTTGTCAAAGTGTTGCATTTACTCTTCTAAAAAACGCATATGATAGGTTATTTAATATCCTACACTTAAGCTTAATTTTTATCATTATTTTTCTTAAGTTGGTCTATTTTTGAATAAGAAACATCAATAATACATGTTTCCCGTAGCATTCTTAATCGTAAATGTCATTAAGTACGCAATGTACATATATCAAACTTAAAATTACTCCCACGAACGGACAGTGATGGGTATCCAAGTCATTGGTCAGACACGGTTGACCGTCAGGGCTGTTTGAGGTCGACCATTTACTGTTGTCAGAAGTGTCCACAATTAGGCTAGTTGGTGACCGGATGTACGAACTATGGGTGACCTCGACTGATGAAGAATTGTATCAGTACCAAGACAAACATAAATTGCTGTACATTGATACATGTCCATCAAACATCGAAGGGTTAATCAAGTAGGCTCAGCCCCATAGACAATCTACAGTTCACTTCATTGGGTGTCATTGAGTTCATCTAGGATCTAGGGGGATGGCACATTGGTAGTCGTTTTACCGATTTTTGGAACATCGAATGCACCTTTCTATATTCGTATTGGTTTTATCAATGCATATAGTAAATCTAACTTTCATTGAATGATATTTCAACGTCTTCCTCAATATATCTATATTCGTAGAACTGACTCAAAATTACCGAAATTCTCAACTTAAATATCCTCACAGGAAAAAATAACAGAAAAATATTTAAGTTAAGGAACTTTACTTTTGTAATGCTTTCCTGTGGGAATTTTTTATAAGAAGAATTTTCAAATGTTCGCGAGCCTTGGGGATAATCTGTATCGGATTTGATTATAAGTGTGATATATTAATATTTTATGTGGTGTTATGTTTGTATTGACAAAAACATAAACATCCAATAAATATTCTGCTCTTCAGATTGAAATACAAATTAGAATAAGTCTATTATTCATAAAACCCAGGTGAAAAAGTTCATTTGATAATTGCAAAAATCAAACAAATAATGTTGATTTTTTAAATGCGAAAACCGATATTGAATGACACATAAGAAGAATTAGTTAAGGTGAAGTTATTTGATAATGGTAAGGTTATTCAATAACAATGCATACTACACATGGCAGTCAGAACGTTAGGTTGTAAAGCATTGTTCTAATTATGTCTTACAATGTAAGTAAAACATTGGGTAGTACAACAATCTGAACGTTAGGTTATAAAGCATTATTCTAATTATGCCTTACAATGTAAGTAAAACATTGGGTAGTACAAAAATCAGAACGTTAGATTGTATAGCATTATTCTAGGAACATTATGTCTTACAATGTAAGTAAAACATTGGGTGTTACGAGATAACATTATTCGGTGAGATTTTAGCAAGATCCTTTTCATAACACAATGCATAAATGAATAAAAAAACTACTGCAGAACATGTACAAAATTCTCTTATCGACATACAAGTAAAATTCCCTTGAATCGCTGATTCTGATAAAAAAATAGGTACTGGAATTATTTATAAATGTCACTGGATGGAATGGAGTGTTTCTATATTTGTCATTCAATAAATTCATAAATACACCGACTGAAGACTCTGTACCATATTTGTATAAGAAATCAGGGAACACCAAAATAATCTGAAATATTACAGTTGTTTGTAAACTTTAATCGGCAACTGTAAATTGAACAAAACTATGAAATTACATATTAAAATAAATGGGTGATAGAGATATCTTTATATTTGTGACCGATCCAAATACAACACGGCTGACATACTGTATCTGAAATTTGTTTAGTGTTCAAGGCTATTTTACTTGTAAAGGCATACGTACGATTCAAATGAAGAGGGAAGGAAGCAACAACCAGAAACATGCAATGGCTGGTGTGATAGATTATCATTAAGGTATAACAGTTATGATATGATGGGTGATTAAAGCAGATAATGTAAGTCATAAAGTATGCATTTGAAAAATAATGAAGATTATTTTTATTCAAAATACCCCCTGCTGATCACAGTGCCGTATCCAAGGATGGTTAGAGCCATTTTGATTTAACTCTTCTTGGATAACAGTAATCTGGTAGACCCTATATAAAGCAATGTCTCATAAACGATTCTTGAAATAGTATTTTTGTTAATATCATTGAATAATTTGCATTGTCAGCTTTAAATAGGTCGTTATTCAATGTTTTTAAAAGTTATATAAGTAAATTTAGCTTTGTTATATGCTAACCATGTTGCTAGGTGCAGCACATCATCAATTCTGTTAGCATCAAGCCACATAAGCATCACGCATCGGTGAATTCTGTCCTGAAATACTCGTCTTCAATTTGAGCCTAACAAGTCACTCGTAACCTTCGCGTTTTACACTAGGATGGCTTTGATTATTTCGCAAAAGGCAGCAATCATGGAAACGATGAAATTAAAAGGTTAGCCTTAGTTCCAAAACGATGATGATATTCAACGGATTTTTTTCTTAAATCACCATGACAGAGATGATATAACTTCATTTGTAGATTGGAGCGTCCATATCATCTAATAATAGTCAAGACAAAATTCAAATTTAAATTCTTTCAGTTTAAAGCAAAATCTTTTCATTGTTTTATCAAATGTTTTAAATGCCAAAAAAAATTTTTTTAAAGATTAATGCACAAATAATTTGATTTTATACAAAAAGACAACATTTGCAATGTAATTGTTTTATCTCTCAATTAGTCAATCAGTAGATGCTTCCAATAAAACCTTTAATTATAGACTTAAGATTGGAAATCTTCATGCACAATGTAAGATTGATGTGCACACCGAAATACTAAAATAAAATTGATAAAACTGGTTTAATGCCACCAGAAAATAAAGACAATTAGTTAAAAACCTGTATGAGAATTTTCTGATAGTTTTGTTAACGTAGAGCTGATATTGTACATTTTATTTCACATCTAGATTAAAAGTTAAAGACAAACCATTTGTTTTATGAAGAAGCATGATATTATTGTTGTAATATGATACTCTGGATATCCAAAAAGAACGTTTTAAATGGTAGCCACACCATTTACAGCTTTCCGTCACTATTAAACCATATTGATTAGAAAACATTTTTTTTAACACATACAACAACAACAAAATAGAATTAAAGCAATTCTACATGGATAACTGATGTACCTATTTACGATATTTTGATAAAAACAAAAACGATAAGCTGCCAAAAAGGAAGCAATATGTTTTGATTAAAATACGTTGTAATTTTGCATCCGACCAGAAAGTCCTGTAGGTAGTCATTATACGCTATCAATCAAAGGGAATCGTGAGAAATACCAATAGATGTTGAGAAATCTTTCTCGCCGAAACTGTCGGACGCATCAATGTAAAGTACATAATATAATTACCATAGCCATCCCATGGGACCCGGCTCATAAATACACGGCAAACTTATCATAGAAACTGGCCGTGTTGTCAATGTATGAAAGTCAAATATTAATCCGCTACAATGATGCAGCGCCAAGCGAAGAGCCAGTAGGCATTTAAATCTGATGAATGGAAGGGGAAAGTAAAAATTAGCTATCGACCCGAGTTATCGCACTTGGTTAGAGCTCTCCTGTTATTGACTTCCTCTAGGAAATTGTACATCGTGTCGTAAAATAATCATATTTCATATTTGACATTTGTGACCTTGCAACTTCTCTCCAGTGAGATGTTTCTCTGTCAGTTGTAACACTGATGAAATGTTTTCCATGTAATCTGGCAAGGGAGATAATTCTAGATCATGTCAATCATCCAAAACTTACCCTAGATAATTGTATATTAGAAAGAAAAACGTCGAAAGTTGATCATGGTAATTAACAGCTACTGCTATGAGATTCAGATACAGGCTTCAAAGTTCACCTTAAGTATAGGTAAATTTTATGTTCTAATATTGGTATTTGAATAACTGCTTTATCGAACCTACGGCTTACAAGAACGACGTCATATTTTTTTCGTTCAAATTATACCAATAAACATGAATGTATAATTATGTAAACTGGAAAATGACGTTCACTACTGTTGAATTCCTTCTGAGTGTTAATGTCAATACTTTTTAGCTTAAATCAGTGACAATATTTTTAGAATGTTTATAGATAACTTATATTATATTATCCGAAATTTGCTCGATGTAAGAGAATCTATCAACGTGCGCAAATTACATGGGTTTTTAAGAAGTAGGTTTGTCCTCGCCGAGACAATTACTAAAATTAGTACTGTGTATTTTCTATTACATAAATGCTGTTGTTTCATACCTGATACAATATGATAGACTAAGAAAAGCTATTTCTAATTTGCATATATTCATAGCTATACATCATTAACATATTTTTGCGTTTCCCGCGCGTGAATATTCTCTAAATCATAATTACGCTAAACGCAGTTTCCGTTTTACAGATCTACAATAGATATATTGGTCGTGTGTTATTTTAGCATTCAAAGTCAGTTTTTTTAAAGATGCTCCACCGCCGACAGTGCACAAATGACATTCATCATTTGAACAATAATTGGTGTTTAATCGCGTATATATATGTCTAATTAACACAAAAAATAATATAAAATAATTTGTCTTGCCTTTGGCGCATGCGCAATCAGTACTTCATTCTATATAGGATATAGCGCCACGGAATTTTTTCGGGATGCAATTAATTATTTTTCATATTTTTAACTTGAAGCAAAATTAGAAGCTCAAACTTTTCAATGGCGGTAATGGTGTAAAGTAAGTAACTTTTGTAACTGAAGAAAAATACTAAATCGTCTGCTCCTGTTTTGATAGTGAAAAAAATACCATTTGTCAGCGGTGGAGCATCTTTAAGAAATAGTAAACAAAGTGGGATAATTGCACATCACATAATATCAAAGCATCGAATTACAGTTTTAAAGATTTTACATCGGTTGTCTTTATGTCATGTTAATATTAAATAAAAGGAAGAACCTCGCATGTTTTTTTTTTTTAAAGAAAATCGACTAGAAATGTTCAGAAATATATTTAATGTCGCAATTTATATTTAACCCGCATCCTAAAATTTGAGAGGAGTGTGGCGTTCGGCTGGCTTTGTGCCCAGAATCTGCTGTAACACAGCAGGGTTCTGACTGGTAGAGTTATGTAATCATTCCTCGCAAAATCCAGCAAAAGTAACGCCCTTTGCTACCAAGAATCCCTCTCTTTCCGTCCGCCCGGAAGGCTACCATTTACCTCATAGAGTGGCTCATCGATATTGATAATATTAATGTTAGTTTTGCATGTACAAATACCACAAAGCGCAGGCCAACGGTGAAATATAATAAAGTATAATTCACTTATTTTGAATTCTTTGCAAATCAAGTGCAAATACTGAGGGCTAAATGGAGCTGCGTTAGCAGAGATTTGCCGTGACACGCCATCGAAGAAGGATGACGACTCCGCCAGATCGGCTGGTTACTGGTATCGATCGTCTCGCTTAACTTGTAATAGGCAAGGGAGAGGGTTCATTGATGTCAAAATAGGTGTTAATTAATCACGTTATCCTTCCAATCAGCGTACCAAAAACGCTTTAACATGGTTTGCCTGTTTGTACATAACGCCGTGCCATTGAAACAGAGAAATAACCTGGAACGAGGATTTCAACCAGTCATTGCTTACATTCTTACTCGAAAAAGGAATTTATAGTTTCCCCTTTGTATTATATTACACAGGCCGATGGTTATCCGCAGGTAATTACCTAGACCTATGTATTACTTTTTCCTAATAAAAGGCGATATCACTCCCTACTGATGGAGTTCAATGAGTTGAAGAACGAGAAACATGGCTGTATTGAAGTAATTAAAATATGCCGTTATAAACTTCCGGTAAAATAAGGATATTGTGACAATATTCGCATATGACTTCGAAAGAAAAACCAATACATGCTCGAATAACTGAAACTGAAGCCATGTTTGAAGAAAATAAAAAATAATGTGTAAAACATCAGTACAAGATAACTATTCATATTCATAATTATTTCGCTCATAGATACACGTGTGTACATGTGTGTGTGACATTAGAGTACACAGAGGTCAAACATTGAACAGAAATTCCAATTTGAATTTTGCTCAATAACATAAAGAAGAAATATTGCAAGTAGATTGGTGAACCGACCCTCTCGCTATATAAATATTGTGGTTTCTGATTTTTTACCATTGAAAACAAACACGAACAAAGACACCAGTAGTACCAGACATCCAGGTCACGTAACATAAAGAAAATAATGTTTCAAGTAGAAATATATAATTCTTCTTTATAACTATTTTAATTTCTGATTTTTACCATTTAAAACAAATACACACACACACACACACACACACACTTACACAAAGACATACAAAGACACCAGTTAAGATGGCATTCACGCTGGAATGGGAATCGGGACAACAATTCAATACCATGTATTCTCGGTTGATGTAGACAATAAATTTCGTTTTAAGTTTCTTGGGATAGCATGTTATCTTTATTCGCATTTAGTATTAGTAATTTGTAATGTAACAGTCCTTTTTAAAGATTTTGAACATTGGTTCCGAGTACTTCTATTTCTAGTAATATGACAAACATACATTAGGTTTACTCTAACTGGTTGGTTTAAACCACTATGAGTAGTTCGGACCTTTCGAATATTAACCTAAGATGAATGAAATATATTCAATAGCAAATTGTTGTTGATGACTTAAGCTTAAAAGACCCAGAAATGTACTAATAGCACCATGGCTGACGTAGCAGATTCACGAGAGTCGCTAACACACGAATGGCTAATTGAAGGCGTCTGGGTCAGCGATCCGTGACGGCAGTCAGCCGACTTGTCCATAAAGGTCTTACAATGCCCTGAGTCTGGCGTCCCCTGGAGAAACTTCGTGATGTCGTCCGACGCTTCGTTACACTTGTTACCATATGAAGCCTTCATTAGACTTTTCTACTTGCCGTGATTTTAAGCAGCTTTCCGACATTTATGACAAATCACATACTCACTGATTAGAGGCAAGCGTATTTTGCTATATTTTATTGTTTGTTTCAAATTTGGGAAAATTGCTGGGTTTGCACTTTGATGTCGTGGTCTTGTATTATGAAACCGTATCGAAATACGTGTATCTGTATCATATACACCATTTGATAGTGATATCAGCACCTCAGATACTATTCAAGATAACGTAATATTAAAACCATACAATTAAGACTGACCAAGCATATGACCAATAAACTTAAGTTCAATTGACCAAATTACCTTTACTAGTAGCAATATCGTAGGTAGAAACCCTTCTAGACAGAAAGTGGCGTTGTCTTTAAAATAATTAATTTGTATCCGTTTTCATAATAAATCCAACTCTCTGATTAGCAGATTCGTTTTCTTCATTTACTATGAAGAAAAAATCCGAGAATGGCGCGAAAATCCGACGTAATCATGACGCCTCACAATAGAGATGTCGACGTTGCGTATTGATTTAGAAAAAATTATATAGTGGAAAATCAACAGGGTAAGAATCCGATACGTGTTCATACCACTATGAAGTTAAAAAATAGTATTATTAATGCTTATATGATATGGCCGTAATGTATAATGCATTTACATGTATTTCACCTACCTATGGTTATGTTATGGATATCTGTTTGGTTTCTATAAATTACTCCATATTTCTTTCTGGAGACATATGTTCACCAATTCCTTACTCTCACACATTCAACAATAATTGATTTTTATTTGTTTTCATACTAAATCCAACTCTCTGATTGGCAGATTCTTTTTCTTCATACTACTATGAAGAAAAATCCGAGAATGGCGCGAAAACCAAACATTATCATGACGTCACAATAGACACGTCGACGTTGCGTATTTATTTGGAAAAAAAATAATCCGTCGGAAAATTAATGGACTCGTTCGTTTAAAAGTATTTTATAAAAGTATTTTATTTGATCAAGTAGTCAGAAAAATTAATGATAAGCATTGATGCAACTATTTTAACCGTTATGAAATAAATTTTGTTTGCAAACTTTTGTGAGAATAAGCCTAAAAATGGGAAAAGGAGAAACAATGAAATCTATGACACATAAGGATCAATTGGGTTAATACAATATACCTGGAGTTAGATAACGAGGAGATGTAGCCAAAGGTTTGGAAAAATCGGGGTATAAAAAACATGCAGAAGCTGGATCGTGTTTAGATCATTTTGAAAGTTTTTACAAACAAATAAGTATGTTTCTTTCGTTATGACGCTACACTGATTAAGGACACACAATTAAATATTTATCTTATGATAACTAGATACTATCTCATCTTAACGCGATAAAAATATCTATTTGTGTGTCCTCAATAGACAACCGTATTAACATTATCTATCTCCTTGATTTAAACATACTCTGTTAAATTTCAAAATATAATCAAATATATGCCATGGGATCGGACACAGATTTTGTCAACCTTATTTAAGCGCTCTCCCAATACAATTTAATAAATACAATAACATTCACAAACAAGATGACAATATATTTACATATGTACACTTTGAAGAGGAGGAGATAGATGGAGATGGAAGGAGGAGGTAAAAACAGGCACAGTAAGGTATACAGATAGGTGGAGGAGAGAGAAGGGGAAGGAAGTTTAGTTTACATTTTTTTTAAGATTTGATTTACTAATGACAATATTTGACAACAAAAGAACAATTCTCTTTTCGATGCTTTCTGCTGTTACAAAGGGCGATCACATCCCATGTCATGGTTTCGTTTTTTTCATTATTTACCTTTTGTTGTTAAAAAGAGCGATCCCGATAACACTGAAAATCTTTTCAGCAATCGACACAACCTTTGATGGATTCCAGTCTGAAGAACAATTGGACGCTTCCCATGGGAAGCCCCAGTATTTCCCCTGTTCAGGACCCTGATAGAGAAGTCTGCTTTAGCCTATTGAATTTCACCCTTAAGTGGTACTCTCGAACGGAGTAAAGCGTTTATGATGTAAATTCATTGATCAATTGCATGTTGACTGAAGAAATGAAATCCAAAGTGATCTGGGAGTGTTTTGTGAGTGGGTTTATCGGCGGGTAATGAGGACACTCGACCAACCACACATCAGGGATACACACAAAACAACACCACTGTCTAGCTAGCTGTAGGTTTCAATGCTAATAATTTACTACAACATGTTATCGAAAATAGTTGCTGCGAATAAATTAAAGAAAAATGCCCGAACAAACAAAAACAATTCTAGCTCATGAAATATGCGTTAATGGTAAAATATGAAGAAAAAAAATGTTTGATTCATGGACAAAATATTTTTAAAGGTTCCTTTTTAAATCCATAAACATGTTCAGGTTTAGCAATACCATTTTGATGTTATACCTTCAAGTTTTACACACCAAGTCGAGCTGTAATATCTAATTATATTCCAGCTTGTTATTGAACAGTACTGGACAATGGTTAATGTTTGAACTACCGCTGAATCCGGTTTCTTACCATATCTCAGATCTATCGAAAAAACTTATGATGAAAACACAATACATTTTCTTACATGTTTTCTTTATTCTCTCCTTGTTTCAATATGTATAGATATGGATGATGTATTTTATTCACGAATATGAGGCAAAGTGCGTTGTCTTCCTGTCGTCATAATTAAAGACACGTCTATACCTTAAAATAAAGGTAGTTCATACATTGATAGAAACTGGCTCAGTCAATGAATAATTATTATATCAAAGTGAAATGACAGGTAGAAATTGACATGTGACAGATGACCACTCAGAGTTCTCTTTTTTCATGTTTAAGATGACCACTAAGAGTTCTCTGTTTTCATGTTTAAGATGACCACTAGAAGATCTCTGTTTTCATGTTTAAGATGACCACTAGAAGATCTCTGTTTTCATGTTTAAGATGACCACTAAGAGTTCTTTGTTTTCATGTTTAAGATGACCACTAAGAGTTCTCTGTTTTCATGTTTAACATGACCACGAAGGGTTCTTTGTTGTCATGTTAAAGATGACCACTAAGAGTTCTCTGTTTTCATGTTTAAGATGACCACTAAGAATTCTCTGTTTTCATGTTTAACATGACCACGAAGGGTTCTTTGTTGTCATGTTAAAGATGACCACTAAGAGTTCTCTGTTTTCATGTTTAAGATGACCACTAAGAGTTCTATATTGTCATGTTTAAGATGACCACTAAGAATTCTCTGTTTTCATGTTTAACATGACCACTAAGAGTTCTCTATTGTCATGTTTAAGATGACCACTAGAAGATCTCTGTTGTCATGTTTAAGATGACCACTAAGAGTTCTCTGTTTTCATGTTTAAAATGACCACTAAGAGTTCTCTATTGTCATGTTTAAGATGACCACTAGAAGATCTCTGTTGTCATGTTTAAGATGACCACTAAGAATTCTCTGTTTTCATGTTTAACATGACCACTAAGAGTTCTCTATTGTCATGTTTAAGATGACCACTAGAAGATCTCTGTTGTCATGTTTAAGATGACCACTAAGAGTTCTCTGTTTTCATGTTTAAAATGACCACTAAGAATTCCCTGTTTTCATGTTTACGATGACCATTAAGAATTCTCTGTTTTCATGTTTAAGATGACCACTAAGAGTTCTCTGTTTTCATGTTTAAAATGACCACTAAGAATTCTCTGTTTTCATGTTTACGATGACCATTAAGAATTCTCTTTTTTCATGTTTAAGATGACCACTAGAAGATCTCTGTTTTCATGTTTAAGATGACCACTAAAAGTTATCTATTTTCAAGTTTCAGATAACCACTAAGAGTTCTCTGTTTTCATGTTTAAGATGACCACTTAAGAGGTCTCTGTTTTCATGTTTAAGATGACCATTAAGAGTTCTCTTTTTTCATGTTTAAGATGACCACTAAGAGTTCTCTGTTTTCATGTTTAAGATGACCACTAAGAGTTCTCTGTTTTCATGTTTAAAATGACCACTAAGAATTCTCTGTTTTCATGTTTACGATGACCATTAAGAATTCTCTGTTTTCATGTTTAAGATGACCACTAAGAGTTCTCTGTTTTCATGTTTAAAATGACCACTAAGAATTCTCTGTTTTCATGTTTACCATTAAGATGACCATTAA
Source organism: Argopecten irradians (assembly GCF_041381155.1). Taxonomy (NCBI): domain Eukaryota; kingdom Metazoa; phylum Mollusca; class Bivalvia; order Pectinida; family Pectinidae; genus Argopecten; species Argopecten irradians. The sequence continues at coordinate 36,737,017 of NC_091138.1, read as the reverse complement.
GAGTTCTATTTTTTCATGTTTAAGATGACCACTAGAAGATCTCTGTTTTCATGTTTAAGATGACCACTAAGAGTTCTCTGTTTTCATGTTTAAGATGACCACTAAGAATTCTCTGTTGTCATGTTTAAGTTGACCACTAAGAATTCTCTGTTTTCATATTTAAGTTGACCACTAAGAATTCTCTGTTTTCATGTTTAAGTTGACCACTAGGAGTTCTCTGTTGTCATGTTTAAGATGAACATTAAGAGTTCTTTGTTTTTATATTTATGATGACCACTAAGAGTTCTGTTTTTAGCTCACCTGGCCCGAAGGGCCGGTGAGCTTATGTCATGGCGCGGCGTCCGTCGTCCGTCGTCCGTCCGTCCATCAACATTTCCTTTAAATCGCTACTAGTCATAGAGTTCTGCATGGATTGTAACCAAATTTGGCCACAAACATCCTTGGGGGAGGGGGAACAGAACTTGTATAAATTTTGGCTCTGATCCCCCAGGGGCAGGAGGGGCGGGGCCCAATAGGGGAAATAGAGGTAAATCCTTTAAATCGCTACTAGTCATAGAGTTCTACATGGATTGTAACCAAATTTGGGCACAAACATCCTTGGGGGAAGGGGAACAGAACTTGTATAAATTTTGGCTCTGGGCCCCCGGGGGCAGGAGGGGCGGGGCCCAATAGGGGAAATAGAGGTAAATCCTATAAATCGCTACTAGTCATAGAGTTCTGAATGGAATGTAACCAAATTCGGCCACAAACATCCTTGGGGGAGGGGGAACAGAACTTGTATAAATTTTGGCTCTGACCCCCCGGGGGCAGGAGGGGTGGGACCCAATAGGGGAAATAGAGGTAAATCCTATAAATCGCTACTAGTCATAAAGTTCTGAATGGAATGTAACCAAATTCAGCCACAAACATCCATGGGGGAAGGGGAACAGAACTTGTATAAATTTTGGCTCTGGTCCCCCGGGGTAGGAGGGGTGGGGCCCAATAGAGGAAATAGAGGTAAATTCTTTAAATCGCTACTAGTCATAGAGTTCTACATGGATTGTAACCAAATTTGGCCACAAACATCCTTGGGGGAAGGGGAACAAAACTTGTATAAATTTTGGCTCTGGTCCCCCGGGGGCAGGACGGGTGGGGCCCTATAGGGGAAATAGAGGTAAATCCTATAAATCGCTACTTGTCCTAGAGTTTTGCTTGGATTGTGACCAAATTTGGCCATAAACATCCTTGGGGTAAGGGGAACAGAACTTGTATAAATTTTGGCTCTAACCCCCTGGGGGCAGGAGGGATGGGGCCCAATAGCGGATTTAGAGGTTAATATTAAAATTCCTTCAGAAAAGAAACATTGATCCTGTATTCAGAACATTACTTGGCATTACAAACCAGGTGAGCGATACAGGCCCTCTGGGCCTCTTGTTATGTTTAAGATGACCACTAAGAGTTCTCTGTTTTCATGTTTAAGATGACCACTAAGTGTTCTTTGTTTTCTTGTTTTAGATGACCACTAGAAGATCTCTGTTTTGTCGTCACCATTTTCCATACAAGTTAGTGTAAACGTAAATTTTTTAGCTATGTTCTAACTGATCACATGATCATGGTGTGATCTTTTTCCGTGCTATTAATCTCTAGGCAAATTATTCAATTGTCGCGAAATTCATGTTGAAAATCAGATGTCAACACCGAGACCAACATGTGTAAAATGTTAAATAGATATATCTTAAATATCTATTTATAGAGTGCTGGGAATATATCATGAGATATTTCTTTGGGAAGATATACCACTGTACAAACAGTACTACATACCTTCATGGTGTTTCTATTTTACAATTATGTTTTATTTATAACACAAAAACATCTCGACTAAAGGTTGACGAAATTTCATGCTTAATAGTTCATTAGAACATATATCAACCTTCCAATACCTAGGGCATTACTTGTTACATTTTTTGGACCGTCGTCCACAATACGGATGTTCGAACATCCCAAAACGATGTGGGAAAGTAAAATTAGTTTCGCCTCCCGGTGACTAGGACGTCACACAGTTCACGTCAAAAGATGACGTCCCAATCACCAAAAGGTTGCGAATAATCGGCGGTAAATCGTATTTTACTCACGTTTTGGGATCTGGAAACCGTCGTATTAATGAGACAAATTGCGACATATGGCATCATAAATCATAAAAATGGAATATTGTTAATCATAATACACCAGAAATCAATAATCATTAGTTTATTGATAACCAATCGATATGTGATTAGGACCTTTATGAAGTTAACGACGCCGCCATTATTTGTGATTGCAACTAAGAAACCTGTATTGATAATTCTTCAGAGAAATCGGGTCCAACCTAAGTTTGGTTAATCAACAAGGGTAATTGGACAAAACGACACACGGAGAACGCAGTCGCAATTGTATAATAACCACCGCCGCCCAAATCAATGTTCGATTTGGGCTGAGACATGTCCAGGTGCTGTCATTTACTCAGTGGTTTTGATAACTGATATCGGCGTCTATTGATGTCCTGGTGCTGTAATGGCGGACTATACATATTTACTAATCATCCCATTTAGGCAACATTCATACACGTCCACTCTAATTGCCACAGATATGCGCTCATTAGGTCTTTCTAAACTCCGGTTTATATCGATTCGGCGTTCCGGAAATTCACCAGACTACCCAACAATAATTTCTGCGCTAAGACATTCAAGCGATGATGTAAACTGTATTGTCTGACTTACTGTCAGATAAATCATTATTTATATTTTAGAAGAAAAAAAAAGATTTTCCAACAGCTTATGGTCACCGACCAGACTTTTATCATATACAAGACAAAGTTTCCTTTTTAGTTTTAACGAGATTTTCTCTATCACATATCAAAATAAAAAATAAAACATACATGGTAGGTTGATAAAAATATTTCAATTAATTGTTTCTAGAAATCGCCCCATCATAAAGACACATTTAATTTTAAAAAGTTAAATTACTTGTATTATTTAAAGTGAACAGTCGGGCAAGGATGGCTAAAGTCGGTATGTATCCAGTATAATTTCTTTTGGAATAGAAAAATAAACTTTCTCGTCAAAATCTGTCTGCGTACGTAGAAATTAATTTAAAGTATAGGAAACCTAAAACGTCCTCCCGGCTGACTATGTCTTTGGTTACATTTCCACGCAGCCTCGCTTTCAATGCTTTCAACTTTTCTTTATTTCAATGGTCAGAACTTGACCGTCGTATTAATATGTGGGAACTTTTGGAAGGCCAATGAACGTATTTAGACTGGTGTTCTTTGCCCGACTATTCACTTTAAAAAAATCGAAATTCTATAAACATGTGTTGCCGTTGGGTTTGGTCTTTTTGTTTTTCTCAGTTCACATATCCTGATTTTCAGGGTACATGGTACATAAAAGAATCACAACAATTTATTTTGTCCGAAATGATAACAATACTTTATGTTGCAGGCTGTCGTCAATTTCAAAGGAAATAACATCAAATATAACCACATTCTATATGTCCTTCGTATACAGTAAATCTTAGGACACACAAATCTGTACTGTTTTGCCAACTAGAAGCAATATCTAGACTATAGAATAGCCTTGTGTGTAATAAATTTCACAAAAAAAAACTCAGTTTGGATACAGACTAAACAGTAGTATTGCTTCCATAAGCAAAATATTACGTTGTATACTACCTTTTCATATACATGTATAAGGATTTGTCACACAATGGTATGGGGAAAAGTTGTAATGAAGACAAAATAGCATTAATAAACGAGAAAAAAAACACGTTAGAAACTAGACAATTTTTTAAAGAAGTTACTTTATAAATTCATAAATATGTTACAATCAACAGTATATAATAATACCTAACGAGAAAATATTGACTTGGGATCTCATTTATTGCAAATCATTTGTGAATGAATAAACCAGATAAAAAGGAGCCATTGGGGGTTTTAAAACAGAAAAAAATGTAAAACGCTATTTATAATTATAACCTGTCTAATGTCGCTTTGATTAAAGAAGATTTCGTTCAAACATAAAGCAAACCTATTGTTTAATAAATGGGAAGGTTCTCGTTTATAATACTCATTAGTGAGATGTTTTTAGATTAATTGTCATTAAACAAGATATTATTTTTTACTTTCAAGACAAAAGCATGAATCTTAATTAACATTCTCACAATATATGCATTATCCCTTTGATTCAAATGTTTAAGGTATTTCGGTATAATCCATGCGAGCTTAACATATGAACCAATTACCCAGAAGGTGACAATCATTCTTATTCTATATAAAAACATAACTAGCAAATAAGGAGTGAAAAATCAAATTTGAGGAAAGTGATTTTGTTAACGTGTATTTTTTGTCTGAATACGAAATTTACATCAGAACCATTAAAATCGATTTGTTCAGAGCGAAAGAATATTTTTAAAAAGAAGAAAGATATTCTTCACTCAAAAGGCCCTCTTTAAATTATTAACTATGTATCTTAGTAAATTATTTAATATTCCAGAATACAATTTAAAACCTAGATATGCTTTTTATATACTGACTTCTGTGCTGAATACTTACAGTTCCAAATCTCATATCAGATGAGAAAATAGAATATGTTTCTGTGGTAAAGGTATTAGATTTTATGTTGGGAATATTAATTGAATTAAATAGATCTACTCAAGGTCTATATTGATGGCATGAATACATTTCTTCCATATGCTCATTTCGACCTGTATATGGTTGTCAATACCTAATATCAAAATTAAACTTGTGGATAGAAAAATTGTATATTTTTAAGCAGAATGAAGTAAGTTATAGAGAGTATGAAACAAAAAGAAAAATGGGTTCAAGTTTAAAACTTGCAGATTATTTCACCATTAACTCGCGACAATTAAGAAGCTCATTACTTCGTTAATGAAGCCATTAATACTGCTATAAATAGGTTGGACATATATGTCGATGTTTGCATCATGTGGACGACAAGAATGATATAAATATATTTTTCTATATTATAAACTCTCAATTGTTAAAAATGGCATCAGAGTGCATAACAATTTCAGATTAATATATTAATAGCGAGCATCAGCAAAACCCGACTTGCTATGAACCATTGAGTAGCCACGAACACCACAGATAGTAATAAGAAATACTCATATATATGTGTGTGTATGTGCATATCCATCAGCCGTAGTGAAGCATGTCCAGCTAAACAGAATATGCTCTTTTGAAGTTAATCAGCACACCAAAATGCGTTTCTTATAAAATATGTAGTTATAAGCACAGTATGACATACGAAAGTTATATCAGAATCATAAAGCTATTTGATATGTATGTATCTATATTTCTTTTTAGAGAATTCCACAGTAGAATGTCATGCGCATCCGCCACATGCAATTTTAATTAGAATACCATCACATGGTTATTATATGTAGATGTAGATATGTTGATATCATGGATACATTTCACATTCAGTGTGTACATTTTAGATTATGTCTATAGGAAATGTGTTGCGATACATGATCTATAAAGATAACAACATACAATATTAATATAACTACGTACTGCCAGAGCCAATCATAACTGACAGACTGTTCTCGGTTTTGTTGTCGTTAGAGACATCTTCAATGATATTTCGAGTCAAGGTGGCACTGGTATGTTTAGGTATTAGACGCCACATCATTATCTGAGTTTTAGGTAAGTACTTAATATATATCTGTGTAAGATAGTATTGTCATATTTACTTACTACTTTAGTTTTACACCACCTATTAATTATCATATCGAATAAATTATTTTATCGTATCATGATTTTAAGAAGTTTCTTGAAAAAGGGGGCTATTCATATTCCAAACGAATACAAACCCCATTAGGTGTACATTGATTACTTTGCCATTTTAATCCTCGCGATGTCATACACATGTTATGGAATCGATTAGTACTCGATGATCAGTGTAGCATTCTCTGTGAATTAGCGGTAATAATACTGTACCAGGTGTGAAAGGTTAGTTTGGGCGTCTGTTCACAGGCCAGTGCTAGACCGACAGTAACACGAGCTGCCCTTAGAGAATTCAACAAGGTACAGACAGATGGTGGAATTTTCAATTAACCCCACACAATCTTCACATATTCCACTACAATGGTACAATGTCTTAGTCGACAGAACCAACACATACAGTGTCATGTTGCATTTATTGTTGCTGCAGTTATCTATCGAATACACGTAATGACGTTTATTGAACAATATAAAAAATTCTTAACATGCAAAAGGTGAATCTGGTGTCACTATTGTCGATGTTACATAGTGCGTCTTGTTCGGTTTTTTTCTGTTCTGCCCATTTGGGACTTTTGCACTATAGGTTACATTACCTATTCAGGCGTTGTATTGTTTTCTATATATAGTTATGTGTGGTCTACTTCTGAGGCTCAGGTAACTAATAAAAAATGTAAAATATATGACGCTTATTACAACCTACAGATCTAATCAATTTGGCATACACAAACCAACAGCAATGAAACAAAGGGTAGTGTATCGTGTATGCCATAAAATATAACAATACGATATATTATCATTTGATAATATTTATTTTTTTAAAAGATGACGTCAGAAAATGAAATGGGATGCTTTTCTCTGTTAGAATTTTTAAGATTATGTCGAAATATAGATTTTAAAGCTAAGCACTACACTTCTTTAGCTTGTGTATAAATGTATTATAACAATAATGTACATATAATGGTGTAAATATTTCATACTTTAAGTAAGGAAACGAATTAGGCGATTTCTGAAAAATTAGAACAAGATGTACCAGCAGTATCTACTACATTGACAGAACCACCCGCCATACACATTCTTGTCAAAGTCAGGTTAAATCGTCATTATATTTTCTTGTCAATTAAAAAAAACATCGCCAGGTTTTTTTTAACAAAATATTAGATAAGTTTATGTTTTAAACATCCTGAACATTCATTAATAAGATTCCAAAAAAAAAATCCAGCTTATACTTGTTGGTTGAATAAACGAGGATTTATTTAAATATTAAATATTCCTTATTTAGTAAGTTTAATGTCAATTTAGATGCTTGTTTGAAAGTGGACAAGCATTGTAAGGTAGATGATAGTCGGAGTAGTCGTTAAAACCTACACATTTTTGACATTTGTTCACGTTTTCGTTACAATGAATCTAACTGATGTGTTAATATAATTACAGTTATATAGGTAAAAGAACGAAAACTCGACGACACTTTCTTTTAACGTTTTTGCCGTGTCTAGACGCCTCTTCAGAATTTAGGGATATAATGCCATCGTTTATGAATCTACTAGAGAATAGATAATAAACTTTATTTTGATCAGGAGATGAAGTATATTGTAGATTCATGAAAAATGGCATTATATCCCCATTCTAAAATTATTATTTAGGAGGCAATGATGCATAATATATTGTATTTTCTCTTCGAATTTATCAAAAATCGTCATCTAAAAAAGAAACTTGAGAGCGCCACTTCCTTCCTTTTAGCCAATCAGATCTTCAGAATATTAGAAACGGATGATGACGTCAATGTTTATGAGGTCATGTTACTAACAGTAATTATATAGATAGTATATTTCTAGAAGTGATGGATCAGCAACCTAGATATGTTTTTTTATAAAGTTGATACCAGTTGTATATGTTTTTATCTTGAACCACATTCGTTAAGAGGTAAGGTTTTCGTGTTGTCAAGGCGAATTACATTAAATCGTACATATGTACAGTTTAATGTAATGTGTAATGTTTATCAACAGTGTATAGCAGTATTTTTCTATAAACAGAATATTGATGAATTCAACATCAATGTTTTAGAGCAAATAAAGAACAATGAAAAATTCTTGGAACAAATCCCATTTACATTAACGATCAATATATTCCCTTATGAAATAGTGTTGTATGTAGGTCTCCACGGTTGATATACTATATGACTTTAATAGGTTTGTTAACAAAGTCTATACAGGGATTGAATGTATTTTTCTTATTTTTCATAGCTACTATGAATAGCAGAAGCTATCTACATAGCCCGTGGAGTCTCGGAAGATATGAAGATAGCTTCTGCTATTCATAGCCGCTATGAAAATTAGAAAAATAAATTCAATCCATATATTTACATTAGAATAATATATTAAAATAAAAATTATTGAAAGGCTGTTATATTATATTTAAAATCATGACGCCCATATACGACGCGAAACGAGTTTAATGGAACAGCTGGATGACCAAATCGTTCCCCAGCGTCACATTTTAAAGCTTCCGCCTTCCGGTCAACCTATTTTTGCAAATGAGAAACGATAAACAAGAAATACAGATAAAATAAGTTTTGTTTGACTTATTACAGTTTACAGTAAACTTTAGTTGATTCTATATCAAGAAACAACACATTAGAGATTCTACATTAAAATATTGTGGGGGACTATTTTTATTGATATGAAACTGGCGTATTGTTTGAAATTAGCCGATCGATGCATGAGAATCGTTGTATTCATAGTGTATTCATAGTGTTATGTTGTATTTGTTTTATGTGTAAAGTGAGATGACATGGAATTGCGTTGTTTTAAAATGATGCTTAGCTTCGGGATTGAAAAAAGGAAGAAAAAATATAAGTATTTTAGTGAGTTTTTTTGGGTTTTTTGGCTGAAAGCTCAAATGAGACTGTAAGCTAGCATTATAACAATTATTCAAGCATTGAACGTCTTTAAGTTGGCATTCATAGCCAATATGAATGCAAACTGGACAGAGGCAAATTCCATGAAGCGCGCTAGCGTTTCATGTTGAATTTGCCTCTGTCCAGTTTGCATTCATATTGGTTATGAATGCCAACTTAAAGACGTTCAATGCTTATATTTACATTTGGTTACAATTTTATGATGAAATCCCAAGGAATTTTGCATATATAATGAATTAATCATTCGTTATCGTTATGGATGGAACAGCCATTTGAACAGCCGTCTGCCGTGATCGCTGGCACGACAATTGTGACGTCACAATGATAATGACGTCATAATAAGCGCTTGAAGTTCATTGTCTATATGACTGCCAACTGCGCTTGGTAAGGTTACATAGTGGGACTGCAGTGAAAATGTAAATATTTAGACATGAAAGACGATATTACTGATCAAGAATGACATATTAACCATTTTATATGTGTATAGATCAGTAAGATCAAACCAATAGTGAATAACTCATGCGTCTCTTGTAAATGCGAATATAACCTGTTGAAATATATTCAAATCATCTCTAGATTCGTCCTCGTACTCATCAAATTAAATTCAATTTCTGCTCTACCTTATACTTGCGTAATGTCTATATGAGTAGTATCCATAGCATTGTGATTTTTATTTTTTTTATTTATTTCACTAAAACAAGTACAGAAAATCGATTATTTTAGCATAAAATCGAAAATAACACTCTAGAATCTTTTCCCTATCAGGACGCCAATAGCTACTGCAGATCTCCGGCGATACGGTATATTAATTATATGCCTACATTGCTCTCTAACACTTGTTTACACTATATTATTTCTTACATATGTCCGCTGTTTCAACATTTTAACCAACCCCATTGCAGATTTAGAAGATACTCCTCTAACACATTGTAGCTACAGAGCTTAAGCTAGAGAGGTGATTTACGTTTGCAAGCGTGTTACTTATCAGTTTTTGGAACAGTTGGATTTCGACGATAGCTGGGATTTCAAAATGAAGAAAAACGTTTCTGTCTACAAGCCGAGTGGGTTCGGTAACTGTATTGAGAATACAGAGATTGGATCGATGATGCCGTAACTGGTATAGATATTGACAAAGCATGTCTTTTGTTCATGTTTCTCGAATGTTTGAACAAACATTTCTCAATACATCGTTTTCCTTCCCATTCGTTGTTGTTACATGTTATCTGTTGTATTTCTGTACTCGTTCCCCGTGTCGTAGACGCCTTCTGATAATTAAATGGATTTTTAGATTACTTTCGCCCTGCCTTTAGTTCCTAGGCGATATCTTGTGTGTATTTATGACATTTCCAAACTATTTCCTGTTACAAGGCGTTTTCTTTATATTTTAGATTCGACGCATCAGCCAGTGACCAATTGACCAAGAAGGGGATTTGTCTGTATGGATCCAGTGGGTTTTGATCAATACCTGATTATCTGGTCCATTTAATCTATCGTAATGGGCCTGATTGACCAAAATCGTGCGATCGTCTTATATTGGAACTGACATTACAAACATACAATACTCTTCGTCTTCCTGGAATGGCATTTAGCCGAATCCTACGACAGCTAGACCGGAACTGAGCTCACTAACTTCTTCGACTAAGCAGTTTCCGCTTCCGGTGATGGCGACGGGTCATGTCAGAGAGTACATTAAGAGGGTTGCATCCATTGATCAAGAAATATATCCAAAATGGGATCTAACGGTAGGTCGCCACACTTTGATATACAGTATATATATATATATATATTTAGGTTGGAAACTTTATATGGAATATTGATAATCAAATAATAGTAGAAGTGTATTATCAAGATGTCATCTTTTCTAAAAAGTTACACCCGAGAAAATGTTCATCCCATCCTTTCATCACAAGATATATACGTACATGTACATCATTTACGCATCCGATTGGTCTACATCCGCCCTTACGCAAGCGCCCTTATATTTACTATGTATACACATATACATGTTTTGTTTTAACAAACATAGGCTGCAAATCCTCCCACCTCTTTCAGACTTGTCTGCTCTGTATATTATTCATTACAATACTATTTTCATCCACTAAGTACCTAGTATTGTATGTCTTCATTCTTATCTGGTTACAACTTTACATCTCCTGTGTTTGTCCCTCTATTGGGTTTTATTTTTCTTGTCAAAGGATTTAAAGTCATGAAGTTCCAGACTGTTTAGAATCGCAAAATAACAAGTAACTGCATAATTCATTACTACAACCGAATCCGAATCTCTGATTAAGTACAAAACCCAATAGGACAGACTTCCTACTATTTTTCGTTACCGTTTCTGCATGTGTTCCGAGTAGTATAGTACCTTCTCTGTAATAAAAGACATCAGTTTTTTTTTATAAATTATGTACAAGAAAGATGTTGTTTTTTTTTTAAATCCGGTTGAAAATTTTAATTAAAGTTGTTTAATTTATAACATTTATGATAACATTAAAATACTCATGTATTACATAATAAGATGTAAATAGCGGGTATGATATTGTATTGTCTGTCAATTACTTCAATTTACGCGATTCTAGATTCATTCATGCTTCATTGCATATTTCAATTAAGCATTGATGTCACTATTTTTTAATTTTATCGGGGTATGAAAAAAAAATTGTTTGCAAACTGTGTGAATCCGCGTAGCGGATTCTCAACAAAAGTTTGCAAACAATTTTTTTTCATAACCAGATAAAATTAAAAAATAGTGACATCAATACTTATAATTAATTTTATACTCTATTTGATAAAATGAAGTATGTTTAAATGTACCATTAGAGTGGTTTTTCAAGGGATTCTTTTTTCTGAATCAATACGCAACGTCAATGTCTCTATTATCGGAATAATTGATTTTTCTTTGTTTTCATACCAAATCCGGCTTTCTGATTGGCCAATATTTTTTTTTTGCATACCACTATGAAAAAAAAATCCGAGAATGGCGCGAAACCCCGACGTTATCATGACGTCACAATAGAGACATTGACGTTGCATATTGATTCAGAAAAAAGAATCCCCTGAAAAACCACTCTAATGGTACATTTAAACATACTTCATTTTATCAAATAGAGTATAAAATTAATTATAAGTATTGATGTCACTATTTTTTAATTTTATCTGGTTATGAAAAAAAAATTGTTTGCAAACTTTTGTGAGAATCCGCTACGCGGATTCACACAGTTTGCAAACAATTTTTTTTTCATACCCCGATAAAATTAAAAAATAGTGACATCAATGCTTAAATAATTAATTTTTTTTGTTTTCATACCAAATCCGGCTTTCTGATTGGCCAATATTTTTTTTGCATACCACTATGAAAAAAATCGAGAAAAATCGAAAAAATCAGCGCAAAACCCCGACGTTATCATGACGTCACAATAGAGACATTGACGTTGCGTATCGATTCAGAAAAAAGAATCCCTTGAAAAACCATTATAATGTTACATTTAAACATACATCATTTTATCAAATTGAGTATAAAATTACAGATGTTTATGTTGCCGGGAGTAGGATGAAATATGTGGGACTTAACCGTATGAGTAGTTACTGGAAATTCACCTATTGTAACGCAGTTGAATTTAAACGCAACAGATTCTTCAAATCTACTTGACACAAAAGTTCTATAAATAGATTATCCAAGGGATTTCCCCAACAAGAGAACTGACGTATGTCACTTCCTATATCACATTTCTATGGCCGAGACCAGAAGAAATGGAGACAACCGGAGGGTGGGGAATCAATTCGGCTAGAAAAAAAAGTTTTATTAGAAAAAAACTAAATATACTTTCAGAAAATAATCTACCTGATCGCGTTAAGATATGGACGTTTTATTATCCAGTTTCATGAAATACTATCTTAGTGACATTGATAAACCGGATGAATTAATTTAATTTTGTTTCCAGAAGAAACGATAATGTCTATAATCATCAACAACTATGTTGATAAAATAGGAAAATCATTTATAGTCTTTAATTAATTTCTTGAGAAAAAACCCCGTAAAAAGCTGGAATGAGATAAAAAAAACCTACTTTGTACTCAAAACATGTTTAGACTTGTAGGAACGAAGAAGTTTTGTTTTTTTGTAGACTATGTAGATGTTTTACATCTTCGTCAACGTATAATACCACTGCAATCATGTAATAAAATGCATCGATCTATGTATTAAAAGCATTCAAAGCATTCGCACATAATTCCAAGGTCAGGAATGGTGATTAGCAATATGGTGTCGAATTGAAGGCAATTCTGATTACTTCTTAATGTCCCAACATAATTGGTACCCTGTGTGTTGTCTGGTGGACAGCGTTATAAGTTATTTACACACCCTGCACAGGAATAGCCGTATAGGTATACAACTACCTCATAAATAGTACTATTCCTGTCACATGATACATTTACAATCTATCAAAGTGGTGGTCCCCGTGGAGTTGGTAGCCTTTACGTCCGTGTCAGATATCCATAGTGCCCAATTCTCGACCTTTTGTACAAGGCCAATAGAGAATGTCATCACCTTCGGTATTGCCTTGTGTGGGATTGTTAGTTTGTTGCCATGACGACAGCTGTCTACTGTCCCACCATCGTGTCGGAAGGCACCGAAACACCCCCAACAACTTGTTACGTTGTTCTTGTTTCATCAAGTGCAGTTACCTGTGTTAAACACATACGATTAGGTGTTTTAGCTTTCCGCATTGTTAAACAGGTATCGAAGCTAATGCAGGCTTGGTTTGTCATGCAAGACCATTGACTACCAAAATGATTCTTAACTCTGGTGAAATGAATTAATAGCAAGTGGCACATTAACAGGTCTTTTATCGTACATCATTCCGCTGTAACCCAGAATCATAATTTCACATACAGTATTATTCTCCATGGCTTCGAAAGTTTATGCAAACGCTCGCGAACGTATCACCTGATGCACATTTTGACAGGTGAATAACTCCATGGTGGATCCACTGTGCAAAAATCACATCGCTAACAGCTTGAAGGCCGATTAGGCGAAAATAAGCGTAAAATCTTACGTGTACAGAATACAAAATCGTCTTGTTAAACATGTATCGCTGTTTTTTTTGTTTTTTTTTCTAAAAACGAAATTGTCCGAAAAAATACAATTAAGTAAATGTCGTTACTCCACATTTGATAACAGTTCACCACGCCTCAAGATCGTGGCACAGTTTAAAGTCTAAAAAATATCAGGTTTAGACTCAGCCAATCACACGTTATGTTACATAAAGTTGCATCGTTGTGTATTTTGCAGAGCTAATGGTTTAAGTTTCAGATTGTTTAATGATCATCGAAGCAATTACAATTTATGTTACCCAAAGTTTTGTATTTGGTAGAATTAAAGCTAATACCAGAGACTTTTTATTATCCTAGGACCAGCTAAAAAGATAGAAAGTGAAGATATGATAATTTTCAATTTCCTGTAGTCGAAAGAGGAAGTTTTTATGTATTTTGTTAAAGAATGAAAACAGCAAGTCAAGATTAATTAACCTTTTTGTCACATAACTCATCATGAAATATTGCAAGCTGATACCTAATTATAGGGTAAAAAAGATTTCCAAATTTTGATTAATTTTGAAAAGAACACATTAAGTCGCGCACGATGAAGCTGAAGAGGGAGATATAATTTGATGTCATTAAAACCAAGTTAACCACACATTCCCTTTAGTAATAGCAACTTATGTATGAAAAACACAAGGAAGGTAATCGATGAAAACATGTTATAGTTACTAATATTTTGTGTATAGGATTCCTGGTACAAGGTTACATATCCTCAACGTCAGAGTAAGAACTGTGCATATGTTTCAGGAATTACAGATAACACAATTAAAGTGATCAAGTGTTCTTGAAATAATATTTTACTTTTATCATTTCATAAAAAATATATTCGCTAAGTTAACATAAACCGTAAATAAGTAATAAGCAATAATGATAAAGTTAATCTATGAAAAATAATAATTGTTATGATATTAATCAATACAGTATAATAATGAATGGAATCAAAATACTTCTACATATCGTCCATGTGAACTATGGGACAATTTGAAATTCAGATACTTGTAATTCCATTCTCTTTATGATTGGAAATTAAATTTCCACTGTTGTTTCAAGATGCTACACCGTCGACGAATGCTATTTTTTTTATCTATAAAAAAGTTCCAAATGAATTAATACTTTTCTTCAGTTACAGAAGTTACTTTATTTACTTTATTACCATCGTTAGAAAGGATAAGCTTATTATTTTATTTTAATATACAAGTATTTAAAATAATAAATTGCATACCAAAATACATCCATGACACTATGCCCTATATGAAAGGAGGTACTGATTGCGCTGACAACAAAAGCAAATTATTTTCTATGTATTTTTGTGTTAGTTACACATATATATTCACGATTAAACATTAATCATTGCCCAAATGATACATATTATTTATGCTCTGTAGGCGGTGGAGCGTCTTTAAACTGACACATATAACTCGCTCATAGTGTGGACTGGTCAATCGGTTTTTAGTTGGTGTATGTTGATATTTACTTATTGAAATATTGACCCTTGTAATATATTTACTTTTCGGACACTAAATTAATCCAGATTGAAAACAACCAACTGCCTTGTTTTTAATAGGATTGGTTTAACAATAGAAGTCTTTTTATAAAAAGATATACTGACGGATAAGTTTTGATATGAAATATTTGGTAAACACGTGCGTGCAAAAAGGGTTTCACCTGTACCACATAAGTAAGCAGTTAATAAACCAATAGAACGGGCCACAGGAAGGAGTCATAAGATCAAACCAATTAGTGCATATTAAATTGATCCCAAATGTTAAATTCACAGGATTTTATTAGGGGTATTACCCCCAAGGTACATGAAATGAAAGCAGTTAAATTTAGATTATCATTTAAGCTATTCGTGCGTTTTAATATAAGGAACTCAAATACCCAACGGCAAATTAGATGATTCTTCAATTTAATTTTACTTCTAAATAATTCATATTGAATGGAAGACGCCAACTATCTAGTGATATTTATCTATTATGGCCTGGTTGGGAGGGCACCATTGCCTCATAGTATTGTCGAGGGATGGAATAGTGCCCGAGCCGAAGGCGAGGGCACTATCCCATCATGAGACAATACTATGAGGCAATAGTGCCCTCTCAACCAGGCCATAATGGGTTTAGTACATCACCCTGACATGAGACCGTTTTTCATGTCATCGTAATAGAAGCACGTCAAGCGATACCTCGCAATGCTATCTTCATATCCACACCACGTTGTTACATTAAAAGTACAACATATGAATTGTCGCAGAAATATGGGATTCTATAAAAACGGGATTCGGCTTCATGAAAAGTAAAAGTAGATCAATATAGAGCATTAGTGAACAGTCTTCTGTAGAAAAGCATGATTTGCTTCCATCTCCGCACACAACAGCCTGTCCGCCATCTTGACGTCTTGGTCGAAGCGCAACGTTATAATGACGTGATGTAATGGTGACGTCACAATACATTCACGTTCAATTTCGCGCCACTTCAATAGTGCCCGCTTGCCCGGGCATTATTGCAAATAGTAGCATGTGTGTAGCCAATCAGAATTATGTCACGTGATGTACTAATCACTTATATTAACCCGTATTTTCCGCCGAGTTCATATACAAGCTATTAGTTATCTCAAATACCTTTTCTTATTATTTTTAATTGACGATTTCAGATGTTATTGCTCGGAAAAATGCCGTTTTAATTATTGAGATAACTTAGAAATTCGGACATAACAAAACTCTGAATTTCATTGATTGAGTTAATTAATGGAATCTATTCGATAACGATTGAATGCACCATTTTCAGCAATTTATGCCAGATTTAACCCTTTATAGAAAAAGTTCTGGCATTAATCTTTTGAACATATTTTGCATATCAAAAGGGAAAATGTTGATCTTTTTAAATCAGACAGAAAAAAATGGGGTCCATGTGCTTACTTCTTAGCCGCAATTAAATATTTGTTATTTTTCAATATTTTAGAGTAAAAAATAAAAGTGCTCAAATTACTATAAAATGTAAAACACATGGTGATAAAAGTGTATTATTTCACACATTAATGCTTAAAACTTTAATTACAATGAACCTAGTAAAGAAAAACAGCTTGATACAACTGAAAATGCGGATTTAAGTAAAAACGATTTAAGCTAAAAGTGGTAAAACTTCGGCTCTACTCAAAGCGAAAAAGACGAATTTTCAAAATGGCTACCAGATGGGTCATTAAAATCTCCAGATAAAAAAATCAACTAAGGATATAATTATATTTTTTTCACAACTCACAACTTGCTACTAAAATTGATCAATTTTATTTGAAAAAAAAATCTCAGAGCTTCTTTGATCTATGTCGAAACGAGATTTTAATATGACTGAAACCTCAGAAGTGTAGATCCTAAAGAAGACCGTTGGTTAAAACATACATCAAATTTAGATAAAATAATCGAAAGCGTTTAAAAGAAATTATTTTCAAAGCCCTTTAATCATGGGTTAATTCATCTTTACATATTATGAACCTTTTTTTTTGTATTTTTTGTTTTGTTTTATTTTTTGTTACATATAAAATTGCGATTCATTTTGATTTAAAGATTTTCATTTCGGAGTCTTAAATGAAAGAAATTATATTGATAACTTGTATTAAACTTTTATACGGACGGATAATTCCCCAGGCATCATATTTCCTTCAGACAATGCGCTGCTTGACACAAACAGATGGATCAAGGTTCACTGAATAGTCTTTGTATGAATTGTTCAGTAATAGTCAAATGGGGGTCATTAGAAGGAAAAAAACCTCTTGATCGACGATTGAAAATTGTCCTTTAAGATCATCAATAACTTTCCATAGATGAAATAAATAGGAATATTAAAAGCATATAATTCGGTAGTCTAACTTGTTTAAACCGGAAGTCAGTGGAGCCAGCATATCAAAACGATAGGTTTCAAGATTAAACAAGTTTTGATTACTATGTTCATGAGATTATTTATGATTGATGAATAAAACACTTGTTCCAATGTTGAATATGCCAACAATGTAAAAAATTATTATAAACATCTTTGTTTCATTTTCAGAAACCGCTTCCAAAGTTACCTGTGCCCGAGCTCCACAGTACTCTCCAGAAATATTTGACAATCATTCGACCGATCGTGTCACCCCAACAGTTCCTCAAAACAAAAGCACTCATCAAGGAATTCTGTGACCCTGGAGGGGAAGGCGAAGCCTTGCAAGAACAACTCAAATTATTTGCTGAGACCAAGGAAAATTGGGTACGTATAAATGGTAAAGAATGATTTAGTTTTACTTAAAAATTCTAAGCATAGTCAGAAAGAACCCTTATCTGGTAGTGACATTCGTGTGTATATTTAATCAGGGTATAGGCCTACTCTGGTATGGTTTTAGTCTATAAAGTGTTCGAAGAAATTTACCAAACCTGGTGGTTTTGTTTCTCAAACAGTCCCTTCGTATCACATGTCAAGTTGCCACAAAGGCATACTTTCTATTTTCAAATATGGAGATGTGCAATATGCGTTTCTTGAGATGTCGATACATGCAATTTCTGTACTTGCACATCACAGAAATAAAGTACACATTGTTCCAGTGAATGTTCAACAAAAATGCTAAAAGTCGATAAGCTTCTTGGAAGCAAACATCTTGAATTACACGTTTTGTACATTTATGTATCTCGTTAATGGAAAATCGCATTGTCAAGCCACAAGAGTGGGGCCAATAAAGCGAGCCGACCGAGCCATTCTGGCCTTTATCGAGCAGCCGTGATTAAAGAATACTTTTATTTGGACAAGATTTTGTATAATCAAAAACAGCGGCAGACAAGCCGGGTAATTCGCCGCTATGCGATCGGCCTCTTTCAGAGCACAAAGCCTTTCAAGCAAGCAATTAAGGAAAGGCAACTTTGTTTTGTGTTGGGCTTGTGTAACTGGAGATAGCCTCATTGGATGTAAATTCTCTGTAACTTGTACCAGTCGATGTAACGTATATGTAATTAACTGTTGAGGGATGGAAGGGAAACTTGGAAGAGACACCCAAAGCAGTCATACATCACGCCATCTAGGCCAGCCCCACCGCTCCACGTCCATCCATCAGGACGCACCGCCACTCAACGTGGGATACATCCAATAGTCCAAAATCTATTTTTATAGTTAGAGATAAAATATAGCGAGGTGGTGCTGATGGCTCTAAGTGGTATTTACGGCTCCTAGCACGATCTCAGTAAACGTAGTCTGTGATACTGTCACGACCATTAAAAATTCTAAAAAAGACAGCCATTTATGTCGAATTACTTAAAATTTTAATATTCCACTTTATCTAACATTCGAAAATAATTATTTCTATTCTGCATTTAATTTTGATACTTTTCTATTTATTCATTTGTTCATTTTTTTATTTTATTTTATTTATATGGGGGAGGGGATGTTGTCAATATTTTATGTTTTGATGTATGTTTGAAAAGAAGAAAACTATTTTTTTTTTTAATTTATTTTTATATTTTGATTTGTGATTTATGTTTGAAAATAAGTAAACAAATATCATACTTTTTGTTTTTCTCAAAATCGTCCGTTTGCTTTACTTGATTAAACGTTACTTCTGGTAATAATATGTAGTAAGATATAATTATATGTTTTTAAATTACCTTTTGGTTACATTTTATGCAACCGAGCTTGGAGATGCGTTAAACTCAAATTTAGACCTAGATTTCCATAAGTGGTTTTGTCTGTGAATATTAAAACGCTTTCTTCTGCGGGATGTTAATGTAGAAACTTGAAAAACATAATCACGAAAGTGTTTACTAACACATTATCACGAAAAAATAAGGACAAAACATGAACACCAAAACACACATTCACAAAATACAAGTCAACGATAAGACACTCAACAAAACAAAACCCAAATACAATTAAGATTTATCTTTAGATATTTCAAAATTAGGAACTTATAGATCTGTTTGACCACATGTATGCTTACACATCGCTCTAATTTGTGATCAAACTATTTTGTGCGCATTTTGTCTACTAATTTGAATCATTACAGCTATGTCCTGGTAACATCAAGTGCTACATCACCCTGCGGTATGCACATTTATACAAACAACCTATTTTAGTATCCAAGATAATTTCTATCTTGTTACTTAGTAAGTTGGTCTATTTGCCGATGTCAGTTAATCATTTATGAGCAAGACCGCAGTGTTAGAATTGACGTATTCCAAGAATTAGAAACTACAAAAGTGCGATGTGTCATTGCAGAAAACTAATCATGTTGACCGGTTTCTTTTCGATAGTAAACTGCGTAAATCTCAAGAGTCACAATTGGATTTTTCTGACAGAATTAAAGACATTTTGCTAATCGATCATTATCGATGGCTATATGACAAATAATGAAACGAACACGCACGCGCAGTCGTCAGCGCGTGAAATAAATATCAGAGATATAGTCTTCAAAGATAGTCATCCAAGTCAAATGTCAATCAATACCGGTATAGGTGCTTGTTCCATCATCTTCAAAGGAATGCTTCGATGATAATTGGTTTCTCACTCCAGTTCATCCAATTATCATTCATAGGCATGGCATTTTTTCTAAGGTGATTGATAATATAGATTTAAATGGTATTTTTATGGGTACGTTTAAGCGTTTTATTCTGAACATAGAGCTTTAGTAACAAAGATTTCTCAGTGGTTATGGTAATTTTGCCTACTGTCAGCTTTCAAAATATTTAAGTGAATTTACTCAGAATATCTCAACTATCTCATTCCAATAAAAGTGGAATTTAGAATATTTTTCGCATTATACAGAAGATTTTTCATTACAAGTTTGAAGATATTGTCATAATTAAAATTCCAAAGTTTTGGTTTGGTATATATCTTAGGCTTAGTTTTACATTTATTTTATTTCTGCCATTTTAATTAAAATTGCTATCCGGGGAATTCTAGCATATCACTTAAAATGTCAATTTCATAAAAGGATCCATGACATATTCAGCGCCATCTAGCGGCGGGGGTTAGCCTGGTCAGACACATAATGCCAAGAAGCAATACATATAGTGTAATTTATTGACAGCAATTCGTTATATTTGACAGCATCTTTCTAATGACGTATACACTCCGACATGAATGCTGTGAGATCCCCGAAGGACGAATGTGGCTCAGAGCTTTCAATCAATATCCCCATGGGGAGAGAAACAAAGTCCATTGAATTTGAAGAAGATGAGTTAGTGTGTTGGTCTTTGCTATGTTTGATGAGCAAACATCATCAGAGGAAGCCGACTTGCTCCATGTAAACGGACAGATGTACATTACATTGTACGTGAAATTACAAACAAGCCTGCAGTAAATTGGCCAGAATGTTACTCCCCTGTCTTACGCCTGCAGAGACAAACACGTTTATTTTATTTTGGTTTTTTGAAAACATCGCTTTTACTGTTATCTGAGCAAGATCTCCATGATGAAGTAAAGTTCTCCACTCACCGCCCAAAGCAAGATGACACAAGTATAGGCGATTAGATATCAACCGTCCATAATCCTAGATAATGTTCTCAAGCCACGTCGTTTATGTCAAACCAGCTAACTCGGAAATCACATCATTATGTTATTCTGTGGTTTGAGAACAGTCGGATGAAATATTTTCTCTGTGGGTCCTGTCAATAAACTTGGTATACGGAGGTATAAAGGTGTTACTTGTTTGTCGTTAATTGTGGTAATCATCACAAAAGTGAGGACAAAACGTTGTAGCAGAAGCCGTAATATATATGTATATTGACGAAATGTAAAATTTAATTTTGTTAGCGAGATTCAGACGAAGTGTTCATGGCAAGACAAGAAATTGAGGCAAACTTTATTTTATTTTATAATAACGTCAATCATTAAGGATAACTTCATACCTATTTGGTGGTCTTTTTTAGTCTCTAAACAGGCTTTAGCATAGTTCATCTCCATCCTTTTGGTAGATCTCAGTGTGTCTTGATCTTTGTATTTCTTTTAAACATTTTACTCTTCCAATATTCTATAGTGGCAAAGCAACACACGACTCAAAAAACTGGAGAGGCAATATCGTTAGACAAATTGATTGTCTGGAATCGTTTCTCTAAATTATAATAAGATCGGAATTAAAAAATGTATATAATAAATATAAAATGTTTAAAATGTTGTAATAGGTAAGGCGGGTGTTGAAAGTTATCTTGTTGTATAAGGATGTAAATTATTTTGTGATGTTATCTCATCGGTGTATCAGTTTATTCCAGTTTTCCAGTCTGTAGTTATATAAGCCCATTTATTATTTCTCTGGATCGCCTTCCCTGTCATGACGATTTCTTGGTTTGTGTAACCACTCTTCTTCGCCATTAATTGATCTTATTTATTTTATATTTTCCCTACCCACCTTGTGCTTTGTTTCCCATACCCGGTCTCCTACATCTCCTACTCTTTAAGTTTATGGGTTTAACGTACCTTCACCATAAATATAAATTCGTTTACAAGTACGAACAGCCCCTACTCTGAACGTCTCCCTAATCTATACTCACGTTTTCATATATTATTCCTCCTTTAATCTTTTCCGTCTTTGTTACAGGCTTACAGTTGGTGGCTAGATGATATGTACATGAAGAACCGACTCCCTCTACCGATCAACTCCAATCCCGGCATGATTTTTCCCAAACAACATTTTACAACCCGCAGGGATCAGCTACGGTAACTCTTCATATATATTTATTGTTTCATTGACTCCACTGACATGTGGCTAAAAAGCTTGTTATCAGCAATTACACATAATATGTGTTTTTTGTTCTTTCGGTAGGTCTCATTTCGCTATCGAAATTGCAGAATAATTTCGTAGAAGAAATGGTATCGTTAAAGTCAAATTGAATTTCTATATATATATATATTTTTTTTTTTCAAAAACAATTTCAATGCTGATTTATGCGGAAAGTAATAGTACCTGTATTGGTCAGATGGTATATGTAGGCCGAACATTAACAAACAGGTATGGTATTTTATGATGTTTTTAAATTTCCCTTCAATAAGGTTAAAATCTACTTCGTTGTACATTTGTCATTATCCATTTGATCTGCGATAAATTCGATTGCTGTCATATTGACAGAAGAAAGACAACTCGCCAATGTAGGATATAGACTGCCACTTTATTTTTTTTCTCACTTTGATGGATTTATTATGCATATCCGTACTACACCTTCGGTTAAACATATCAATACCCCAGCCAACTAGTCCACACATGACAGTGAATATACATGTATGTTTTCACATTACAAAAAAACTTTTTTGGTAGTTTCGTCCCTTCGCCCTGGAAAACTTTTTTATTTAGAAACATTTTCAGCACAAACAGTCCACATGCTCGATCTTGATATTTTTTTTATAAAATGATTACCCACAAGCATTATGCAGAAAGACACATGTAATATACCGAATGTAATCCTGGTTGTGGAATAATTACTTTTCACCCACGGGGGCGTCCGTCCTTGAACATTCTAATAGGTTGCTAATTTTAAATGGAAACTAAGTAAGAGGATTATATGAAAATCACATTTGAATTTAAAATGGGTTATTAAGTTGTTTTTTTTAAAAAGAAGCATGGTGTTTTAAGCAAATATAGAAGAATGCTGATGACAGAAAATCTCCGTGAAATATAAGGTTACAATGCCGTTATCCCATGGGAGAGCATAAACCAGTAGGTGGAAGTAAAAACACTGCTAACTGTCCCCAATCTGAGCCATTACCGATTAATGGTGTGGTATTCATTTAGCTGTCTCATCAGAAGCGAGGAGAGTGACCCGTTTATTCCCCATCTGGGAGTAGCCCTAACGTTCTGAGGCACGATAATATAGAGCCCTGATCACAGCCCATTGACGACGCCACTAGGATCACTACGTACTTGTGAAACTAAAACACGTTTCACCAATAACGTCGTTAGAGCGGGCTGACAACTGTCGCGTGTCCCACTCGTCACTTTGACGGGCTGTCAGGGACTCTCTGGTCCCCCTATGTGGCAGAATGTGTCCTGATGGATGATATTCTCTAACGGTAGTAATCTGGTTTATAGGACACTGTTAATTGTTTATGGTAATTAATTTCTGGCTGGTAACGTCATCTTTGGTTTTCTGTATCAGTAATTATATTGTTCAAAACAGGATAATTACTTTACGTAGAGTAAATGTCTATTTAGCTTTGCAGAAATGGAGCTTATATATAGAAAGTACCAAGTTAACACGGTGACCAACACAAATATAATGTTCTCTATTTATGATCAGCAATTACGAATTTTCTGGAACGGCGCCACTAAATAACGTTCACCATATGTTAAATCCGGAATTTTTCATTAAGATTATAACCAAAACACTAAACATATTTAAATACAGACGCCCGTATGAAGACCATTTGCTTAATATTTACATTTACTTGTCACTTCTACTATATAAACTAACCATTGGAAAGTGAAGTATATGAGGGTATAACTGACACCCAAAACGTGTCCATTATGACGTCACTAATGTTGACGTGGTGACGTCAACTGATCACCGTCAAAATGGCTGTTCCACCTCGTGGATTAAATCGTATTTGATAAACGGTTCTCCTGGTCTAGCTTAAACAAAGTTAATGCAGAGACCCCAAAATGAGTCAATAATGTAAATATAAGTAGTAAACATCTTCCTATGACATATATGCTCTATGTAGATGCCAGTGCTTTGCAAACAATCATCTCGATAGCGCGCATTATGAAGATTGTCTGCAAAGCCCTGACATCTACATGTATATAGACCATATATGTCATAGGGAGAATGTGTAATACTTAAATAAGACCGCTTTCTTTTTGTTTCTTTGGACAGACTTGATTGTGGTTACGTTGTCTTACATGTATTTCTATTAACCGCTTTTTGACATGGAGTTTACATTAGCTGATGCATTCGTTTTTACGTTTTATTTCAGTTATGCAACGAGACTTATTTCCGGAATTCTCGACTACAAGACAATAATTGACTCGTAAGTATAAACGTCACTACCAGTGTCAGTTCCATGTTGCTAGGTTACAGTACGTTCCCGTCCTGAGAATGTCATAATTTCCAAAATCTTAATAAAACATAATTATGAGTTTGGATTAGGCTTGGTAATTACAACGGTATGTTGTTTTTATATCTAGTACACACGCCATGCATATAGCAGAAGTTGTACGTGACAGGCTGACAGGCTGTGTTTCTGCTGACATTTTCGTTACTCTTTAGGTGTTCTCTTTATTTAAAACTAATTTCCTCTTCATCCGAACCACAGACAAGAGATTTCCAAAACGGGTAACATCTTCACAACTTGTCAATGATGCAAAATTAAAATGATTTTACGGTTTCAGTTTCACAATTATATTTTTAATTTATGACAATCCTTATGAATTACGAGCTACAGACATCATGTCCTGCTTTATTGTAAAAGTTTAATTAAATGCCATTCAAATAATTGGATTTATTAGGTCAACAAGGATTCTTCTTTCTGTAAGAAAATAACTTTTGAATAAATGTCTTCTAAACTTTCAGTATAAATACACAGTCATATCCTTAGTAACTTCCTTTATACATTTCCTGTTATCTACACTTTGGATGTAGAATTTTCATGCCTCGAATGAACTACTCTCCTAGTCACTAGTATTCTTGACGGAACCTAGAAGGACAATACATCTGTATGATACAGATTAGATATTCAATCTTGCTTGTAACGAGTATTTTCATTGGCTTAGTGAATTGTATTATCATCTTATAGTTTACAAATAACGTCACAGTTTTTAACATTGATTCAACGACGTAATATTTTCTTAGAAAAGTAGTCTCCCACTAAATTGGATAGAGATTTTAGCATTGACATTAAAGTTTTATAAATCCAATGTTTTCATCATGTGTAAATTTTTCTCCAACAAATAATGATTTTACAAAAAAAAAAAAAAAAATAATGTTTATTTTGTGGAAATATAAAATAAATATTTTGTCACCGAAGAGGCAACGTGACGTCAGTGCAAATGAAAACTAGATGATCCCTGATGGTATTTTCATACATATTGATTTTCTCTTAAATAAAGATAAAAATAAATGAAACATAAATGAATGAGAATATAAACGTAAAGAATAATTATCGGAATCCTAACTCGTGTTTAAATCTGGAGATTTATAAACTATACTTGGTATAACATATAATTACACTTCAATCTCCGTCTTATAATGATCGAAGCAGTTCAAACCTTAATTTTTTGGTATAGTTTTTTACATGTTATATTACGCTGGATTTAAACTGTTTCTATCTTTATACGTCCTTGACCTTCTATTTTTTAAGTACAGTCTCGGTATTTTCTATAAGGTCATGTAATCATGAACGTTTTCCTTCCCATAATCACGCTGGTGATGTTTAAAACCAGGATTTATGTCAAAATAAAAAATACTTTATCAGGAAGGAATACTACTGTAAGATTCTGCTTCAGATACAACTTCTGTATAATGACACTTAATCATGCATTTTTTTGATGCCTTGAGTCCTTAATTGACAGGTTTGACCGTAATTGAATCTTAAATAGAAAGAAATATAACGGTGTTACAGTGTTAGATGTAGCTTATGTAGGAATGCATCTGTAACTAATGCCTGTGCACTGAACACCAAGAAGCCTATAATGTAGCAAAACTTATTTCAAACTCAGAAAAAGTGAATAAAACAAAATGTGAACCAAAACAGAGTATTTAGAAGACATAAAATGATAATTCTTGAAAAAAAAAGATCCGGTTTTTTCACTCAAGCATCACATACCTGTCAACCAGGACATAAAATTGTGTTAGAAATATACTGTTCAGCAGATATCATAACACTCCGATTTACCCTAGGTTTGTGCTGTTGCTTTGTTTATGATAGAAAATTTAAGGTACACCATTTTCAGTTGCTTTCTAAATCTTAAACCAAACCATCAGGGTATTATAATCGTTTTAGATTCTACTCGAATAAATGTTTGAATAGCTTTGTCATTTTGGGGTTTTTTTTGGTCAATGGTCTCAAACATATATTCTGTAATAGTTTACTTCATATCGCAAATTGTTTGACACATCTATAAAGGAATGTGATTATATCTATTTTTCTCATATCTACCTTTTATAGGCGTGGTTTGCCAATAGATCGAGCCCGCCACAAGGTTAAAGGTCAACCGTTATGTATGGAGCAGTACTACCGTCTATTTACGTCATACCGAGTTCCGGGTGTCAACAAAGACTGTCTAATCTCCAACACAAGTAAACTGATGCCGGAACCGGAACATATCATCGTAATATGCAAAAACCAGGTATTTAATATCCGGAATAAAATAGTTTGTGCTGGTCATATACAGTATGCACCACGACATGGCTTTTCCGTATTTCCTATATTGGAAGTGACGCGTCATAATACACATTAAACAAAATATGGTTTTTTTATTGTTTCTTAAAATACATCACTAGTTACTGCGTTTCTTTGAAAGTTACAACCAATTCCCCCAGATTGTATCTTAGATTGCTTTAACCAAATTCTACAAAGTGAAAGATGCTCCACCGCCGACAGAGCATAAATGATATTCATCATTTGAACAATAATTCGTGTTTAATCGTGTATATATATGTCTAATTAACACAAAATACTATGAATTATCCTGCAACTGTCCCACATACTGACCGATAACTACTGCCAGATAAACTTGTGCTTTATCCGTCAATACGATATGCTTTATCCGTCAATACGATCACGTGAATTTGTTCCATATCTGACGGAACTTTTTCTAACTTGACCCAGAACTTGAACCTTCCGGTGAATGAAACGTCAGTCAGTCCCGCTAAAACGTGACGTCACATTCACCGAAATGACGTCATTTTTACGATATCGAAAATCTCGTATGGCGGTGTCGTCTTTTTCTTGGCTTATGACAAAGGTATGTATTGTTAAGTAATTCTTTAATGGGTATTTATTGTTATTTGAGTATTTTCATTTCCTTTCAGTGATATATCACACTGAATAGAATTACGGTTACTGATTGTGAATGCGCTTATTTATTTCCCACGGCAGTAAAAAGGAGTACACTCTCATTCGCTTAAGTGAATGAATCTTTACCTCCGCATCAAAGAAGCGTCTCGCTTCGAGCGAAACAAAGTAAGGAACTGTCAATTTGCTTTCGTTTTGAATGCCATAATGGTTGCAGGATAAACAGAATACACGGTTAGTATCTTACAATACAAGTTTTATTTTGGTGCTCGACACGGAAAGCCGAGATGACTCGGCAAAGCCTCGTCATCTCGGCTTTCCTAAGTCTCGCACCAAAATAAACCTTGTATTGTAAGATACTAACCATGTATTCTCTATATAATTCATTTTGCCTTTGGTGTATGCCCAATTAGTACTTCATTTCATATAGGATATAGTGCCACGTATTTTTTTCGGGATGCAATTTTTTTTAAAGATTTTTAACTTAAAGTAAAATTAGAAGCTCAAACTTTTCGATGTTGGTAATGTTGTAAAGTAAGTAACTTTTGTATCAAAGATGACTACAAATACCATCTGTTTGTTATTTCTTTTTTACCTATTTTTGCATAATATTTATTTAAATACTAACGATAAAAAAATGTTTACTTTATGATAATGTTCTGTTATTTTCTTATACAGATATCTAATTTATAAAAACAATGAAGCTTTCTAACAGATATATCTTAATGTAGACCAGGCATAAAATCGTTTCTATTAGTACACCGGGACATTTATTAATGTGTATATGTACTTTGCCTTCAAAGATCTTGGGAAGTTGTGTAACTATCGGTCCCATACTGTAAGCGTCCATATAACCTTTACTTTGCACGTGCTATTCACGCTCGACATGTGCCGTATTCCGACGTTCTAATAAGCATGTATGTACATCAGAGTTGATCTAGATAGTCCGAGCAACTTCCGCTGCTAATTTCTAGATCACGCAGTTATCAGGTGTCAGGCCATTGAAGCTCGCTTCATGAGTTCTTTTTTCAATAGCAAGAGAATGGAAACCCCTTGTTATAAATTACCTAAATAGCGACGGGTATTTTCTAATTGTTTCCTAGTTTGCATATACTAGCTCAATCACGCTGATTGGCCAACACGTGTTCTACATAGGGATAAGGCCATTACGTGCTCGCGCGCTGGACCTTTATCATATTACCGGGCACACCGACATCTCACATCGATCGATATAGCGGATTTGCGTTGTCGATTAGAGAGATTACTGCGCCTTATGAATGACTTTTTTTCTTTTTGACGCTTGATTAAAGATTTATTCTGATAATTACAAATTCGCAGCCTTTTCCCGAAGGCTAGGACTTGCAATCACCGGCTAATGAGAAGGGTTAAGGTTTTTCTCAGCCGGAATGTAACTGTCTGATCCGCAATGATAGGGAGCTGTATGTGTCCCAATCCACTGTTTTCACCATTAAAATCGCATGCTTGGTTTAACACATGAATATATCTAAAGGTTCTGGGGTTTTGAAAATAAATCCAACATGAATAAAAAACCAATGATTTAAAAAAAAATTAAGAACATTAATGAGAGCTTGTTAATGAATGCTGAAATATGATCTGTTAAAATAAGAAGTGCAAGGGTAAATTCCTACATTGGCATGTTGAATTGCTTCACTTGTATAATTTCAGTTTAGACAATTTTCTCCACTAATCTTGTACAATTTCTATTAAAAACAATGTTAACTCCCCTTGTACAATTTCGTTTAATAAGTTAGTAGCATAATATTATTTATAAATCATTACTTTGCTATGAAAGCGTGAAATGATTGTAATATTGATTCTATTGCCCAATATTCATTGAAGGTAAGATAGGTAGGAAGCTAAAATATTCTGAAATGATAAAAAGATACATTACTTTACGTTTTTCAGTTTTTCGTCTTGGATGTCGTCATCAACTTCACTCGTCTGAGCGAGGATGACCTACTTACACAATTAGACCGTATATACAAGATGGCGGAGGAAGTAACCGACGCAGAGCCTGTCGGGATACTAACGGCAGCCTACAGGGATAAATGGGGAGACGCAAGAATAAAGCTCATGCAAGGTATCCATACTTAAAGGGACAATTCAGAGAGGCTAATTCTGATACAAAACCACGAAGCAAAATAAATGTATTGTTTTACATTCCTTAAGGAACATATAACAAGATTTATTGACAAATTCACGAAATTGTTAAGTATTTTGATTGAAACCGTTGAAATTCCAAATCGTTGATCAATACGTTAAGCACGTACAACAGGTACGCTGTACCCATACCCAAGCCATAGTTTCGCATGTTAAACAAATGCAATACATAACCACTGTAGAGTTGATGAAACTATTTTCAGAAAAGAACATGCACCTATTAAGGTTAACACGATACTGTAAGAGCGATTTGAGTAGTTCTAGACTAAAATGTCACTACTACACTGGCAACAGTCAGGGCTCGACATACAAGACATCCAACTACAATGTGTAAAGGCGGATAGTAAGCGAGTTTGAACATTTCAAATACAGTTCACTACATTTGGCTTTTCTGGCATATCACAGTGAAATCAATTAATCTAATTTCCATCAGAACTGGTTTGTTTCCGACATATGTGCATATTTTAATGTACTCTTAAAGTGAGTTGTCCCTTCAATGGTTTTGATCTGATCTAGACCTTGATCAGTTTTCTTATTTGTATTGGATAGATTATGATAGATTTATTTTATTACACGTACGAATGCAATGCAAATAAGATAACTAATCAAAGTCTAGATCAGATAAGATGTGGATTGGTTGTAAAGGTTTTGTTTGAAGACTTCGTTGTTTTGAGGACGTCGTGTAATTAAATGTTTGTCCTGCTAAACAGTCATTAATTAATGGAGAACCAGTGTGGTTTGGTCGTAACCTTTTTTGCAAAATCCTTGAAATATAATGATAAATTTTGTGTCTTATTACATACTCTTAAGTGCATGTTAACCGATGGTTGATCTTTCTCTTCAGACTCTACAAATCGGGATTCCCTGGACGCCATAGAGAGGAGCATATTTATATTGTGTTTGGACAGCTCTATTCCCATATCTTTCAATCATCAGAATAGTATAGACGAAACGAACCTAAACATCCGGGACGAAGTGTCCCTGCTGTACCAGATGCTCCATGGCTTTGGTACACAACAGAATGGGGCCAATCGCTGGTACGATAAAACTATGCAATTCATCATTTCTCAAGATGGCGCCTGTGGACTATGTTACGAGCATTCCCCATCAGAGGGTATCGCTGTTGTTCAGTTAATAGAACACCTATTACGATATATGTAAGTAGTTACACTGCCATTTATTCTGATTCTAATTTCGATAGTCAAGGTAAACGTCGTTTAAAGTGATTCTTTTATTGTTATTAACAATAAAGATGTCTAACAAAAGAACGAATATTTGATATAGGTACTGGTAGAAAACGAAAGTACATACTGACTCAACTGAACAACGAACTTGTTTGATGACTAACTCATTACATCGTCACGTGATAGAAGTACAATTTATACATTGGAACTCTCCTTGAAATCAGTTTCTTGTTATCAAACGTTACATGTAGACTGTTGATTTTAAATATTCTAATTTCTTTAAATGTTAACTTTAAGGAATAATGTAACTTTATAATCTCCAAAGGAAAACATTAAAAAAGGTATGATGACAATCTTAAGGTAAAGAACTTTCTCTAACTCTGTAAGGTTTCTTATGTAAAATTTTAAGTTAAGAAATCCCTAAAATTTAGTTTTTAATATTGTGAAATAGGGAGGAGGTCCGTGTACAAAAGCTGACACGGATGCAGTCTATATGTGAGATCCCTTACCCTCGTAAACTGAACTGGAAAGTATCCGATGAAGTCCATACGCGGATGGAGGAAGCATCGGTCCATATCAACAGGTATGCAAGAGACCGTAACGGTCACGGATCACTAAACTAGTTCTACTCATTTATTTATTGTTGTGTTTTTGGACGAAAAGTATATTGATATAGCATTTTTAACTCTCTTCTTATGGAATATACATGTATTGTTATCATGTAAATTATTGCATATAGATGCCAGTGCTCTGCATAATATCTTCATAATGCGCACTAGCGCAATATTGATTTATTGAAGTTAATTTAAATATTGTTTTATATATTTGATAATTATCTTAAATATTTAAATAGTTCCTTTGTTTAATGTTTATTTACTGTTGCAGACTCATCGATGATTTGGATCTTTTTGTCCTCCGATTTGAGAAGTTTGGAAGGGAATTTCCCAAATCACAGAATATGAGTCCTGATTCCTTCATACAATTGGCACTTCAACTAACCTACTATAAGTATGTTTTTTTCAAGGGCATGATTTTACTATGATTTTAAGATTATTTTCTTAACAGTTTTATCGCAAATAAATCATTAACAGTTTGGTATCCGACTCATCAGACAATGCAATCAGCAATCACTTCTCAAATTAAAGAATTTAATCCGTAAGTTCCATAATTTCGATTCCTCATGGTAGATACGTACGCTTATACGTTAATTTGTTGATTTTGCCATTCGCTGGGCGGAAAAAGAGAGGTATTTCGAAATGTATGGGGTTACCTGCTACATGTAGGATACCCAATCAATCAACCCACAAATCTAACCTACTAATTATTGTTTTTAGTACATAACGCATAGACTATATAATATGTTAGACGACTTGTCAATCCTTACGCCAATTGAATGACATATTATACCGATGAAATATTCAGACACTTGAAGAAAAATCATAATAGACCTAGAGATAATGCTATTATGGTATGATTTTCTATCTCCGTCGAAGGAAATTGGAAATGCATCAACATAGATTCCTGTCTGAAAGTTTCAAGAAATACATCCTCACCATTACTTTGTTCTCCTTTCCAGCAGGCGATAGCATAACTCATGCTAAAAACAATACAGAGAAATGAT
Source organism: Argopecten irradians (assembly GCF_041381155.1). NCBI lineage: Eukaryota > Metazoa > Mollusca > Bivalvia > Pectinida > Pectinidae > Argopecten > Argopecten irradians. Next base: position 36,704,313 of record NC_091138.1, on the reverse strand, counting down.
ATATATACCATAAATGAAACTTGATGAAAACATCCTATAGAAGGTATCGAATAGCTCAAAAAATTACACAAACATCTTCTGTTGCACATTTTGTTTGAAGGGGGGATTATTTTTCGAAGATTCGGTGTCCATGTTCATTACTTTCGTCGATTAGATTCAGTGCATCTTTTAATAAAACACTGAATACACATTGACACACAATTTAGCGATTAAGGATATATAGGCATCTCCTCAACATTAGCCATGTGGTGTTATTTCATGATGAGTCCAGGACATTAGGAACATACAGATTACACTTCTGAAATAGCACTTACTTTGACAGTTTATTTAATACCAAGTTTCATAAAGATTTCCATAGACGTTTCATGACCCTTTCGATCCTAATGCCTGCTTGTTGCTAGGCTTTACATACTGTTCCGCCCTTCGTCTGCAGAGACACATAAGCACTGCAAGATTTCCCGACTTCTAAACAACGCGGATTATATTTTGATTCCCCTGATATCAATGATTGTACATAAAATTTCCTGGCATTTGTCATAAGAACCTAGCACATGACTTTAAGTCTTTGTAGTTTCATATTTTGGCCACCAGATTTTGAAAATAATAAAAATAAACATCGTAAAGAGGGGCGTACAGACTTTTTTCTTATTTATTTTAAAGATGTGTAATATATCTCTCTACATGATGATGGAGTTACACTTCCAATTGTGAATTAAGTAGGTGTTTAACATTGATAAATAGTTCATTCGTGTTTGTTCCTTCATCTACAGAGTCCACCATCGTCTAGTGTCTACCTACGAGAGTGCCTCCACGCGGAGGTTTAGACTGGGGAGGGTCGATAACATTCGCGCTAATTCACCTCAGGCGTTGGACTGGGTGAAAGCTATGGTTGGGGAAATAGAAGTTCCGGTAAGTTGTTATATTATATATACTCTGATTGGCTAATTCATGGTCACGTGGGGTTCGATATATCAACTCGGTGTATTCCTTTTGTGATGTCATTACCCAACAATGTGTTCTTCATGGTGACGTCACATTGACGTCGTTCTTCTTATAATGAACATATACATTAGATTATTCTTTGTAGAATCTAAAATAATGCCCTAGGTTGTATTTAATTCTACAAAGCCGGTATAACACAATATGGATCTCCAAAAAAGGTTCATTATTCACAAATATCGTTCTTTGATATTCTGTCCACATTTTTGACATACACAGTCAAACATGTCTATAACGACCACCCAAGAAACCAAGAGAAATTATTTTTAAGGTCGCAAGTGGTATTCATACACAGGTCAAATTGTGTTGAATGACAATTTAGGACGCTGAAAAGTGGTCTTATTAAGCAGGTTGTTTTCATATTAAAACAAAACACCAGTATGTCTTCTTATATTTAGTTTCTTTGTATTATTTCTATAGAACAAATTATGAAAATAAGTATACTGCTTTCTATATTTATTCAAAGTCAACTGAACAGATCAAGAAATAGAATAACAAATTAATTATAAGTAATCAAAAATAATAATCCTTTATGATATTTGAAAAGCATTGTAATTATGAGACGCAATATGTAAAACGGGAAACACAAAACATGCAGAAATAAAATTGTATAAACAAAGCTCAATAAAAGTTTAAAGGTATAAATATATGTTTTTGTCACGACATCCATCAACTCCACCAATTCCTACAGTATGACTAAACATTTCCCCACGTATGTATTTCTTATATAAGAAAACAATACTCCATTGTTATAGGATTCCGAGATAATAAGATTGTTGAGAAAGGCTATGGAATGGCAAACAGATATCATGACACAGGTAAGCGCTTTGTATATAATATTATATAATACATGTAAATGTTCCATTTGAAAACCAACAGTTGAACTTAATTTAAACTTAAACCACAAAGAACTTTTAAAAGAAAAAAATATGATACCAGGAAAAAATAATCTATGAAAAATCGGTTTACCAATTGAATCTTCGTCATCCTTTTGTGAAATTTGGGCTATTCTTGTACATTTGTCACCCAACTAAAATACTTTTATCCTTCGATAAAGGTTATTCTTGGATTTCTGTCTGGCTCGTATTTAATGGTTTTCTTTTCTCGTCATTTAGACGATTCTCGGCCATGGGGTAGACATCCATCTGCTCGGCCTAAAGGAGATAGCACAAGAGACTGGTAGGATCGTTCCTACGGTCCTTAAGGATGAGACATTCCAAATATCAAACCACTTCTCACTGTCTACCAGTCAGGTAAGTTTCAGGAAAAAAGAGAGGTCGTCGTTTATTTTCTGTAAAACTCCCCTTGAACGTGACATTGTTATCTTTACATGTTAAGTAGTATCTTGATTTTGTATCTCTTTTTCTATATATATATTTTTATTTTTTTTATTTTTTTTTTTTTTTTTTTTTTGTTGAACGACGCCGTTTAAGTGAAACTTCAAGTTATCAAAATGGATTTTTTACTATTTTTAGTATCCTATGAAGCTAGATGTTAACATTGCGGTGGACATCAATTTCCCTAATGTATTTTCGCTGTTCTACTACTATAACGTTTTAACGTGGTTTTGTCCAAATAAACGGGTCTGCTTTTTAAGCCACCTCTCCAACACTAAAACATTCCCTTCGATATCGATCGTCACCAAAATGAGGCTAAATAATCTATTTCAATGACATTTGAGTGCCTTCGTAATTATCAAACAATATTTCCAATCTCAAGTTAAACATCTTTTTGCGTAATAGCGGTAAAAGATTTGTGGAGATATTATCAAGCGAAATTCCCATCGTTTAAAACTCCGACAACAAATGCATTTCCTTCCCGTTTCTATAATTGTACATAAATTATTATGAAAGTGTTTTAATTCCTCACATCGGAAACGCCGATGATCTGAGACAAGTGCAAGCCACTCTGTCGAGCTCGGTGGTACATTGCGTGAATTATCGCTATCAATTTAACAACTGAATGAATGGAACACTTTAGTTGGAGTTGGTTTAAGTGCAAATAATAAAAGAATATTGTGATTATAATCATTAAGCATGGTTTTTGAGGGCTATGTTTTCGTTCAAATTCATAAATTTTGTTAAGCATTAAGCAATTGTAACGAAAAAAAGGCAGCAGGATGACATTATTTTTAGGAGCATAATTGGTTAAGGGCGTCTGATGAACGAGTTTGTCAGATATTTGTGTAATAAGTAAATTAAATCACAGTAAAATTACACTAACTACATACCTATATCCTTGTTGTAAGACTTTAATTCAAATGTTTTAAATATAATGCAGTCAATTGGTTGATTTTGCGTGCATGGAGTGAATCAGATTTGGCAAAACACTATGTTTTTTCATGGTTTAAGGTTCCGACGACAATGGACGCCATGATGTGCTACGGTCCAGTGGTTCCAGACGGTTACGGTGTGTGTTACAATCCACATCCGGGTAACATTGTAGTGTGTGTGACGTCATTTAAAAGTAGCAGTGAAACGAGTTCAGACTATTTTGCCTACACATTGGAAAGTAGTTTTCTTCAAATGCACGAACTACTGGTGAAGGTTACGGAGGAAACGGCCTTGACCTGTACAAGGAGCAACAGTATTGAACGGCGTAACGGAGAACTGAAACGGTCAGACAGCAAAAACGGAAGTCCAAGAAGATCGAAACTTGTCCGACAAAAACATGCGCAAAACACCCAACAAGACACCCCACAGAACGGCTCTAGCAATTAACATATTTGTATTATGAACGTTTTTTTTTAGAAATTTGATTTTACCGCACAACTATAATTTTGTTTGGGAATTAGAGGGTATTCTAGTTTTAAACTTGTAGCTAACTGGGACATTTGGGTAAAGATTTATAGATTTTAAAAAAGTTTTTTGACAATTAAGAATATATTGTTTATAGAGGAAGACAGCAATTGGCGTAATTAAAAAAGTGCATTGGAAATGTATCTTATAATCAAACACCAAACAGACCTTATAACTGACCAGGATTTCAAAATATTATCATTAATGATATACAAAATACTTGTTGATCACCAACTGAAATAATGTAAAGATTAGTGGTATTGGACTCTTAACTTATATCAGAAACATATATACATAGAAATTGGAAACTCCTTCTTTGTCTTTGTTGATAGGCAGAGGGACCTCCGGTTTATAGGCATTTTCCCTTGGCTAACTACTTTTGAGTGTAATCGACTAAACATGATATGTTTACATCGATATAAAGTTTAAACATAATATCATAATTTGATATTATCAGTTTTTCCGATTAACATGTTTTAATATGTTTTTGAAAGCAAGGAAATCAGAAATTTTACTCTTTTTTTTTCTTTTTCAAAATCAAACATTCAAAACCGGCATTTCATTTTGTTTCATTAGTATATAAAATAAACTAATATTCTTTCTTTTCAAAATCGTACGCAAACTAACTGAAAATTACTAAACTTTTATTACATATTAAATTTTACTTCCTGCATTTAACTTTTAAGGAGTATATCTAAAACAAACAAAAACAAAAACTAGGCACATAAAGAAGTACATCTGTCGATTGTCAAAATGGCGGCGTTGTCAATCTCTCCAATATATGTTTTAGCTTATATCTACACAAACCTTGAGAACAACGAACGCAACGATATTCATTCAAACCTCCTAATTTTACTAGCTTGATGCTAACATGTCAGCAAATCGATGTTGTAATTTATCTAATACAATTAATAAATGTTTCATCATTGACAGGGGATATTACATTATGATTGTGTCCTAAATAAAGTTTTGGTGCTATGAAGACATTACCACACTTTAGATAAAACAACAAAGGTAACACTGAGTCGAGATCACGTTTTAACAAATTCCTCTTTGCATAGCATATGCTTCCAAACTTATATGTGTTATTTCGACAAAGACAACAGCCCAAGTAATGCGGATGAATAACCTGCTTATATCGCAAAGAACAAAGAACATTAGGTCATACATAAAGGGCTTATAAGCGTGAGTTACGACTTTCATCGATGGTTGCATAAATATTCAATAATTTTAATTGCTTTGACATTGTTCTATTTTTATGTCTACAAAGGTAGAAATTCGTGTGGGGGAAAAGAGATGGGATATTCGGGTGTATGAGGAAGGCTAGAAAGATATCCCATGTAGCATGTGATCCTCAAATTCCAGAAGTGTAGCAGATTGGCAGACGTATTTGATCGTGACTCTAATTCCTATCTAGACGTTCATGATACACCACATAATATTTATATCTATACTTAAAGAGTCATCAAATATCAAAACCAATCAATTTTTTTTACCAAAGAATGCATAGAGAAGTTGTCACGTAAAAGTTACCATAAGTAGTTTTAGTAGGATGTGTAGACTATTTACTTGTTGATTCTGCAAAGATACCGGCCTTTACATAAAATATTGTATTGATTCGTAGCTGACTGTTTTTTTTCTTCTTTTTTTATACGATTTCATTTGTTGTTATTCTTACTGCGTTGATGTTTTACAGATATCCATAGACTAGCGTGTGGTTATCATCTATGACAGTATATGTCTTCAATGTACTTCATAAATGGTGATTCGTTTTGTAGCAATGATCGCAATGTAATTGTGAACTGATGTTTAATTAGAATTGAATCGTTAAAATAGTTAATACACTGTAGTATGTACGAGTGTCTATGATCTTCAAATCTAGATACCATAGCGTGGTCTATGACATTATTTTTCAAACTTAGCAATCAAAGTGCACACATGTTTGAAAAGCATCATTATAGCAATATTTATATTAAGCTAAAATAGCTTTACTACATTAATATATATATATATATATAGAAGACATGTCGACCTGGTTTTATACATTTGTGTATGCCCTCCAAAGTAGAAATAATTGTGTTCAGTAATTACGTACTTATGGTATGGTGTGTGTAGGGATTTTAATAACATGATGCTTTAAATACGTTGAATGCTAGTTTGTGTTAGTCAAGAGGAATCGTTTAGTTTGAGACTGCATTTGTGCAGCTGGATACGGTGAATGTGAATTAGGCAGGTGTTATGGACAATACAGGAACATGGACAGGTTTCCAGAGACAAGGACACACCGGAGACTGGGGGGAAAAATGTGTGTTTAATTTCATACTCGCAAATGTGATATTAATGGAGCAAACAACCCTCGTATCTGTTGTCAACTGAATTTTATATGTAGTTATATTTGTGTTGAAAACGTTAGATTTATATTGGGTTATTTGTTGAAATAATAAACTTAGCAATATACATTGTACTTGTTGTTTTTTTTTTTTATTTTTTCTCCTTTTTTCCATTTTAACTTATCAAGTGCAAACTATCTTCATTTATTTCCTTTTAAAAACAAACAATATCTGTCTCTTAACAGGAGGGCTGATATCGTATTAAAAACTATGAAAAATACTAAATGATGAGAAAACCCTTAACATGCAAAATCGAAAGGTTGAGATAGATGAAACTACTTCCTTGTGTGTCTTGAGTTAGTCTCAATGCGTTTTCTTATAAACACGCTATATCTTGACGTACACATTGACATGGAAGCTAAACATTCTCCAAACTCCGACTCAGTTAATTTTAATGTAAACGCATGGCTATATTTGCAAAGATAGACAAATAGGCAGAATATTTGTCTGTCACAATATTTAAATGATATTCAGCTACTGGCGACAGCCTGCTTCCAAAACCACATGAAACATATCTGATGTCACTATATCATTGTATGAAATTGTGAAATCGGTAATAGACTGTCTTAAAGCCCTTAACAGCTAGGTATTTCTTGAGAATTTTGTATTATTTTGTTTTACGACCAAAACAGCCAGGACAATTTAAAATGAATGAAGGCTGGAGTACTCCTAAGAAAACCTTCGACCAACAGTTCTTCTGATAAGCACTCAACATTGGGTTGAAACTAGCTGTGGGTGAGAGTATTATGTCGGGACACTGTAATCATTCATAAAACGCTGCTCATGGAAAGCTATATAGCCAAATTAAATTTGAAATCTAATAAGTCTAACTTCTTAGAATAAAAACATAGAATGCAGTTAGACTCGATTGGTGTAGTGGTTAAGCCATTCGCCTTTCACTGAGTCGACATGGGTTCGATCCCCGGTATGAACGTGACAAATGCAAGAAAAAAAGTACTCCAGTTTCCTCCCAGACCCGCGCGTCATCGAAAGTTATATAGCTTGTTCCGTTATTGATGTCAAATTAAGTATATATGCAGTTGTGCAATAAATCCCAGAAGTATATTGTTAGCAGATGGGTATACTTCAAAACAAGTATATTGTAACTGTTTTATTATATAATATAATATTTCAAAATTACAACTAGAGCTCATTTAGGACCCAAAGGGAAGTAACTGTGATAAACACACGATAAATGATCCTATTAAAAAGTTCATAACTTCTGTATAACATCGAATAGCAGGTGCATAAAACCATGATAAAATATAGAATTCAGCAAAACCAATTTCTAAAACTTTTGGTTGATTTTTCAACATTATCGATTACAAGAAACAGTAAAATTATCCAAACTGGAATGTATCACACAGAATTGTTAAAAATAAAACCGAAATCTAAGACATGATAGTCGAACCTAAAACAGGTCGCATCTAAGTAAATACATGTACAGTACTATATTTTAGATAGCGAGTTATTTTTTTAATGACATATATATTCTATATTTCAATATGTTTTTTGGCTAATCTAATTTTGCTGAACCTGAAAAAAATGTGAGGACTGGCGGTCAACTATTCATGCATTAAACTAAAATATTGGCACAATTTTTACATTAATGTTTGTTATGTTTATCTTATTTTACCATTTTTGAGCTAACGATTTACCCTATATACCATATTATTAAGATGTATCGTTAGGAGTACCTATGCGTATTGATTTATATCCATTTAACTTAATCTATTGTTTTTAAAGTCTGTTTGATTTATTTGATATACGCATTAAGTCGCTTGAAATCATACATCATAACATATGATCGGTTCGTCTAAGCATTTCAGTGTCTTGTTTCAATCCTAAAGCATTAGTTCAGTGAAAAATGAAAAAAATATATAAAAATTAAAAATAATACAAAATTATTGACTTTGTATTCAATTTTATTTCAATAATTGCATACCATACTCTTGTAATTACCTGAAAAGAAAGAACATATTAAATTAATGTCCCATATTTAAATGCCACACTAACCTTATTAAAATGTTCAATCGTATTTCATTGAACATTTAACAACACTTCCATTACTTTCAAGGTAGTTTAATTTGTGTGTGATCTAAAACCTATCCCTTGTATAAATAGGTATATTGAAGTGAATAGGTGTGCAAATGTTAGGTAAACAGGCTAAAACAAAACTCTATTGACACATATAGTGGGGGGTTCACACCCACAAGTAAACACAAAAAACTAATTGTGTGGGTTTTTTTTCTTATTATTTTTCTTATCTTTTTTTTTTTTTTTTTTTTTTTTTTTTTTTTTTTTTTTTTGTGGGGTCTTATTATACAAAGAGGAAGAAGGCACACAGACACATACACCCACTCATGTAAATACACTTATGCCAAACAGACATGCAAAATAAAGTTACGACTAGGTGAAAACCACAAGAATATTATATGAAGGTACGATAAACCTATACAATTTTCAAACACAGCATAACGCGAACATCCATTTATTTCGGACAAATTAGCGAAAACTTGATTTTGAGAATATTTGAGAAACATGAACTTACTCTCAAAAATGGAGATAAATTACAGTAGTGGGGATAATATTGCTATTCTATGGGTGGCAATTGGCAGGTAATGTAAGAAGTTCCGGCTTGACACCGTGTTGGAATTTTGTGTAGGTCCAAATAGATTGTGAAGGATCTACAACAGAAAACAAATCATATGGATGATGCTCCACCGGCGAAAGAGAATAAACAATACTCATCATCTGAACAGTTATTGGTGTTTAATCGTGTCTATATGTGTCTAATTAATTAATTTTGATTCTGGTCCATGTGCATGTGCAATCAGTACTTCATTCTATATTGGACATACAGTGTAGTGCCATAGATTTTTTTTTCGAGATCCAAGTATTTTTATCTTGAAGTAAAATTAAAAGCTCAAACTTTTCAATGATGGTAATGGTATAAAGTAAGTAACTTTTGTAACTGAAGAAAATATTATTTGTCCGCTCCTGCTTTTGATACAGAAAACAAAATAGATAAAAACTACCATTTGTCAGCGGTGGAGCATCTTTAATATGATACCTTTGAACGTCCCAATAAGAATATGTACTGTCCCGAATTATTGATAACACAGTGCTAATAATGGATGCATATGCTAAAAACAAATTATTTTTCAAAGCAAATTATATTGTCAAAGTAAAATTGCTGTGTGATTTTGCGACACGAATTTTGGTCCTATTCTTATTGCAAATTGTACTGAACATATTATCATTATGTATAATAAAATAGTTAGTATAAGCTGCAGCGAGAATAGAACCAGATCGGGTCGCAAATTCATTTAACAATTTTACTTTTACAACATGATTTGCTTTGAACAAACAATGTGTTTGAATTAAAAATTATTTTTTGATTATGTCCCTTTAAACATAAACAAAATTTATTTTTGTTTGATACGTACATTCATTTTCCAAAGCTATGATAATCTGTGTTACTGGTGTACAATCTTCGGTTACATAAAAGGTCATATTAATGTTTCCATTAAGCGTTGTCGACCACGCATCGCTGATGATATTGTGATCTTTGGATCCAAAGTGGTGACGGCCTTCAAAATGGTAACTACTATCTGAAGTAGAGAAAATACACCATTCGTTTGACTTCAGACTGCATTTTAATAAATATCAAAGTTCTGAAAAATCACAGAAAATTATACCTGAATAAAGTATAAACGACAAGATCAGTCTTAGACAATATGGTAGAATCCTCGGTTTTATAACCATACCTTCAACGGATGACAATTTGTGAAATATTTCGACCCTGTTTGACCTTGAGCTTTTGGCTTTAAACCCAGTCACCTCCAATACGTTAATCTAGAAGTGCTTACACATGAGAGTTAACGTTTCGTTATTTAAAAACCTACTCTCTCCATGAAAACAGGAGGGAAGTTAATCTCATTACCAGAAAAACACAACACCGGAGGAACTGTGGCCACATGCATCGGTGAACAGAACCGATCCTTGTTATAAAAGTATGTACGATTCTGAAACATAGAGCAATGAATTGAAAATATAGTTTGTACGTGTATCTACTGTAAAGCTTTTAATTTATGTGAACATTTAAACAGATAATGAGACGATTAATTTTAGCAGTTTATAATTTTCGTGAACAGGCTACAAAAATGTATATGAAGATTCAATATTCTCGTCCTCGGTCGATATATTTTTTTTGTCAATAACTTTTACAGCATACATCGTCATCATCAAAATGCTTTAATTTTGCAATATGACTGCAACTGATATTAAATTTCGATACCAATAATAATTGATATCAGTATAAAATTGTCCGATGACTATGTTACATCGGTACCATTACTATCTACTTAAAAGTATCAACAAGACATAGTTTTTTAAGTGCAAATATTTGAAGAGTATTTATTTCGCTGTACTCGTCGAAACTGGTTACGTCTACACAACGAATAACTTCTAATCTCGCTTATACTCTATTTGCATATTATAGTAAAGTTGTTTAATGGCTTTTTAGTCAATAGTCAAAACTTTCCCCGAGGTGTTTGGACCAACCGGATGAACTTTTTTCCACGAGGCCAGAAACCATGAAATAACTGTTTTGTTGCTTGAACCGCAATCGCAAACTAATGACTTCTTCTTGCGAGAAAGACTTTTGCCAAAAGAAAACCGGTAGTTGGGTCGATCCGCCTGTGTTTATGACGTCAACAATTCAAAATTATCTCGTCAACAATAAAGCGCATGCAAACGTTCCGCACCGGTCAATAGTCAAACTATTGACCGGTTAATAGTATACAGTTGTTTCTTGCCTTTTCAGTCAACAGTAAACATTTTTTCCAGAGGTGTTGGGACTGTTCTATTGCCTGAACTGCAATCTTAAACTTATCAATGAGCTTATCTCATTATCTATTTCGCTGAAAGAATACCGGTATTTAGGTCGATCCGGTGCGCCGTTGTTTATGACGTTAATATACAGTTGTTTCAGTCCTTTTCCGTCAAGAGTCAAACTCTTTCCCGAGATGTTGGTCCCAACACCGAGGGAAAGAATTTTGACTGTTGACTAAAAAACATGACACAACTGTTTTGTTACCTGAACCGCGATCTTAAACTGATCACAGCTTCTGGCGAGAAAGACTTTCGCTGAAAGAATCCAGCGGGCCGGTGTTTATGACGTCAACAATTAATTATGACGTCAACAAAATAAAGCGCATACAAACATTCCGCGCCGGTCAACAGTCAAACTATTGACCAGTCAATAGTGTACAGTTGTTTCATGCCTTTTCAGTCAACTGTCAAAACTCTTTCCCGAGTTGTTGGGACCAACCCGATGAACTGTTTCCCGAGGCCGGAGGCCGAAGGAAACAGTTTATAGGGTACCACCCAACACCGAGGGAAAGAATTTTGACTGTTGACTGAAAAGGCATGAAACAACTGTTTTGTTACCTGAACCGCAATCTTAAACTTATCACTGAGCTTCTTGTAGGAAAAACTTTCGCAGAACGAATACCGGTTATTTGGGTCGATACGGCGCGCCGGTGTTTATGACGTCATCATTTAACTATGACGTCAACAAAATTAAATAGGCGAAATTACTTCATTTACATTTATGTAGAGAGTCAGGTAATAACATTATCAATCCTTGAGTGTAGGTATTGATTGTGAGTCGTATGTTTGCTAGCGTAACGTCATGCTTTTCATAGAAAAGGTAAATTTCTCTCACAAAATAATGATGTCACAACAAAGACGGAAAAGTGTATCAGAATTACCGCTTTGTAGTCATTGAACATAGTCTGCGAGTCCGGCTTGTTATGTACGTATCCATCCCGGTCCATCCTCATCATCATCTTGTCTATGTCAAATGTTATGTGGGAAAAGTACTGAGACATATAGAGAAGACATGGGTATTATATTATAATACAACGTCTACATGTGGGAAACATACTGAAATATATAGAGAATACATGATATTATATTATAATACAACGTTAACATGCGGGAAAGATACTGAAATACATAGAGAATACAAATGTTTCATATAGGGATTGGATTTCGTTTTTATGTTAACCATGCTTGTATGGAGCAATTCCTCTAAGAATATATTCTATGGGGCGCGTTAGCGCCCCATATTGAATATATTCTTAGAGGAATTGCTCCATACAAGCATGGTTAACATAAAAACGAAATCCAATCCCTATATTTACACTCACACGACTTTTTATTTATATTTTATGCAATAAAATCGTCATTTGAAAGTGACGTAATTATTCAATAAAAGTCGGTCAAAAGTGGGAGGAGCTTACTCAATTGAACAGCGAATGATGACGCTGCACGTAAGGTAGAATTATTCATCCGCGACGACAAAAAAGTTCAATATTTTAGTGTAAAATAAACATGACAAACAAAGTAAATTTCAGAGATAATTTTATTTAATCAGATCAGAACTTTAAGTAGGTATTAAATTTTGCAAAAAGTTCATATATAGCGTAATAACATAAAGTATTTGTTCTCGGCCACATGTGTGAACTCGGTGACCGTTATTGTGCAGCGAGGCGAGGCTGACGCACGCTTACACAGTGGAGTTTTCCGAAGTTGTCAAAACACCAGTGTTCAAGTAGCTAAATTTGTTTGAGATTGTCGTCTGACTTGACGATATTACATCCTTCGGAGCCATGTGATTATATAATCTACGCTTATATCCATCGCCATCTAGGCTATAGATGGAACAACTTCACTTGTGTTCGATGGATACAATGTATTTGTGGTGACGCGTAACTGTCAACACGTGGATTACTAGCGGTGCATGTTTTATAATACACATGATTAAATTCTCAAAGAACAAAGACAAGAGGATATGTTTATAACTGACCTCTATCAGGAGGTCTCACGCCCGTCCACCCAAAAGACTAGATCGTATGACGAACACAGACACAGAGGTAATGTTTACATTTGACACCCATCATTTTTAACAAAAATGAAAGCACGTCGCCCCGGTCGGGATATTTTTCCGTTTCTTTATACAATTGTTAATTTAAAAATTGTTTGAATCATATATAAATATAAAACATGTATTTATTGTTTACATTTTTCCAAAATTCTATGAAAAACAACAATATACACGTAATGTTGCATCAAAATGTAAACAAAGCCATGTGTTTGTTTAAAAAAAGTAGTCCTTTTACGTTGCATAGAACATTTTCTTACGCAAGTTCAAAGTTTAATGTTACCATGCAGTTATGGTAAACAAAATCGGCTAGTATTAGCGTATAGTGACCAAGCATAGCAAGTGGGAAACGTACTGAAAACACATAGGGAATACATGGGTTTTATATTAGAATACAACGTTAACATGTGGGATAGGTACTGAAATACTCAGAGAATACATAGGTTTTATATTAGAATACAACGTTAACATGTGGTAAAGGTACTGAAATACATAGAGAATACATAGGTTTTATATTAGAATACAACGTTAACATGTTGGAAAGGTACTGAAATACATAGAGAATACATAGGTTTTATATTAGAATACAACGTTAACATGTGGGATAGGTACTGAAATACATAGATAATACATAGGTTTTATATTAGAATACAACGTTAACATGTGGGAAAGGTACTGAAATACATAGATAATACATAGGTTTTATATTAGAATACAACGTTAACATGTGGGATAGGTACTGAAATACTTAGAGAATACATAGGTTTTATATTAGAATACAACGTTAACATGTGGGATAGGTACTGAAATACTCAGAGAATACATGATATTATATTAGAATACAACGTTAACATGTGGGAAAGGTACTGAAATACAAAGAGAATACATAGGTTTTATATTAGAATACAACGTTAACATGTGGTAAAGGTACTGAAATACAAAGAGAATACATAGGTTTTATATTAGAATACAACGTTAACATGTACTGATATATATGTACATAAAGAAAACATAGGTATTATCTTACAATACAAGGTTTATTTTGGTGCAAAATTTAGAAAAGCAGAGATGACGAGGCTTTGCTGAGTCAGCTTTATCGAGTCATCTTGGCTTTCTGTGTAGAACACCAAAATAAACCTTGTATTCTAATATACTAACCATGTATTATGTTTATCCTGCAACCATTGACTTATAAACGACATCCAAATAGCCGGTTATTTACTTGTATTGGCTTCTAGCAAGACACTTCTATTTTGAGTAAGAAAAAATCACCCACTAAATCAGAATGAACGTGTACTCCTTTTTATAAGGCATACCATGGGAAATGTATTCTAACATTCTAAAACTACAACTTGCGAAATGAGATTGAAAATGATAACGTCGTTAGCATTGGATACGATTGTTTACAATAGGCATTGGGCAAATATATCAACAAAACTTGTGATACTCCTAAAAGGTTTACTGAAATTAAAATCATGCAAAGAAAAAAGTTGGTATTTTTCTCTATTTCCTCGATTACGCAAAACGTCTTTAAAAATAAAATTAAAGAGCGATTACAGGTCGGTAGCATATGGGCTCAGTTTCATGAACATTCCTTAAATTTCCTTTAACTTAAAATTTTCAAAAAAAAGAAAGTGCTCCTAAACTTAAGATTTTCTCTTAACTTCTGTAGTGCTTTCCTATGGAGAATTTTAAGTTAAGGAATTCCTTAAAGTTAAGAAATGTTCATGAAACTGAGCCCTGGGTCACCATACATCTAAAGAAGGCCTAACCACATGGAACCATAATGATCAGATCATTACTAGCCAGATACGGACATAATTATAACCTTTACTTACATCAATTGCTGTAGGACCAGTGGGTAGCTGGACTACACCATTTTCCATCACTGTGGCCGTAAACTGTCTAGGGAGACAACAGTGTTCCGTTACAGGCCCAGATAGGGCCACTTGTACAAAGCATAGTAATAGTCCCACTACTACCATTCTTAGTGCCTTTGTACCGCCAATATGAAAGGCCGTTTAAATGATGTTACACATATGAACAACCAGCCGTGTGTTGAGTTCACATTAGTGATAAGATAGGTTTTGTGCCAACCCAATTTTATAACTTTGGGACCATTTGTCTTTTAACGTATTGCCAAATTATTCCTTATTCCCTTTCACGCTATTTTTAAAGGGACAATTCAGTCTAAGAGAACATTAAAATTTGTACATATATCGGAAAATAACCAGTTCTAATGGGAATTAGACCAGTCGGGTTTTCTGTGATATGCCAGAAAAGCCCATGGTATTGAAATGCGTGTGAAATGTTGAAACTCGCTCGCTGTCCGCCATTACACATTGTGGTCGAACATCTTGTATGCCGAACCTGTCCCTTGCTCGTAGAGAAATGCTACTTTTGTCTAAAACTGCTCAAATCGCTCTGACAGTAGTGTTTTTACCTTATTAGGTGAATTTTCTTGCCTAGAAAATCATTTTTATCACCTCCACAGTGGTTATGTAGTTCATTTGTTTAACGTGCGTGACTTTGGCTCGGATATCGGTACAGCGTACATGTTGTACCTGCTTAATCGTATTGATCAACGATTTGTATTTACAACGGTATCAATTAAAATACTAAATAATGACATGGAATTTGTCAATATTTTATCTTATATGTTTCATAAGGAATGTAGAACGATACATTTATGCCATATTTTGCTTCTTGATTATGTAAAAGAATTACCCTGAGTGAATTGTCCCTTTAAGACAGAGAGAATTTTTTTTTTTTTTTTTTTTTTTTTTATGGAATTTTCCATTCAATCTTATCGCTTGCAATTCCATTCGTTCGTCATGATCAAACTACATAAACATGTTATGTAACAAATGTAGAAAAATAACGATTTACGTCCCTGGCTTTTTTTTTTCAAAATGTATTCAACGAAACATGTCGTTGTTTATTGGCACACTGTTTAGATATTGAGATAACAATTTTAGACATGACGAACCTTTAGACTTTCAATATGATTTGTTGTTAAAAAATTGTAAGATTGAGTATAGTCATTCAATTATGATTTAATATAAATGCTACACTCAATCCCATTGGTTAGAAGTTTTGAGGTTATTTTTGCATGGCCTGAAATAATTGTACATAGAGCATTATGGCGTTGCACACAAAAAAAAAAAATTCGCCTGATATTGTAAACTAAAATCGGAGAGTAATTGGCGAAACTATAGTTCTGGTTAAGATATTAAAACTTCCTTTTTTTTAATTAAAAATAAGTAAAAACACTAGTATCAATGCCTAATTAGTACCTCACAATATATATCGTCAATAAAAGTCTTCTGCCAGTCCAGACAACTAGTGTTTTACCTTTGCTTTTATGTACTCAAGTCAGAGATTTATTTTTTTTTTTTTTTTTTTTTTTTTTTTTTTGCAAAGTTTTATTAAGCTACTTAACAGATTCCTTCAAAGATATTGTTTTACCATATATGATATTGAATGTATCATCAGATATTAGGAGAGAACTATTGGAGTATTGTTTATATGTATAGCCTTTAAGGTCTTGTTATTTCAAGGTTTGCGATACATAACACGATAAAACCGGAACCATAGGGTCACCTTAACGACAGCCTCTTTTGGCTTCAAAGATTTCCACTTTGATCTATCTTTAAAAAATGTATTAGACTGTATTTATTTTTATCTGGGCTAAAATTAACGTGAGAGAGAGCGGGGGGATGGGGACAGAGAGGGGGAAGAGGGAGGGGGGGAAGAGAGAGAGACTTTTAATGAATTTCTAATTTTCTTTTCAAAATAAATATTTTCAAAGCCATGCCAGATATGTTAATTCCACAATGTCATAAACCAACCTAGTATTTCCTAACTATATACCCAACTATCATAAAACCTGTTTGATTCCTATATATATATATATATCGATTTGTCTAGAAAATAATTCAACCTACAAGCAATGGAGCCAGTTGCAATTTTACACTAAATATTTTTCAAACTCTAGATGTATCCCTTTTGGTATACATGCTATGCTTTTATGTATTTGAGTTATAGATAGTTCTCCATTTATAAACCATAATGAATAGACCTAACAAAAAAACTTCCCTTACAAAAAAATTTCAGAAAATATGCAGTGAATTTATCGGAGGTTAATCATCAATGGAAAATAGAAAATCTTATATTATGTATCAAAATGTATGCTGATTTCCAATCACATTATTCTTAAATGGAGTAAACCTTGTCATAAAATAATCTTACTTCATCCAGAAGGTCTTCTTGTTTTGAAATTATTTCTCCGTTCTCTTTCTGTATGGAATTATTTTAAAGTATAATTCCGATTTTCAAAATGAAAAAAAAAAGTTATCTCGCTACTCAATCTATTTAGATTTAGAACGCATGCTACTACCATTCAGTCAATGCTGTCAAATTCTTTCATATCTTGTCCTTGAATATCTGATAGTTTCTATAAGAGTGGTTTTTAAAATTTGTCTTTCTCCTTTGAACCTCAATGTCAAAGCGGAAACAAAGTTTTCTTCTTTATACTAATATGGATAAACACAGAGTGATTATATTCCTCTCAGTATGTGTAATGAATAGATTGTCATCTTTTTATTTGTGTGCACCACCTAGCCCTTAACTGCTACTGTTACACGATTACAACATTGAACAATTCCATATAAGTCATTAATATTTTCTCTTTTATTTTATATAAGGCATGTGAAACGATAGAATTTTTCAATACTATGAAGAAAGTTTAGCTGTGCTGGATTGTTCTTTAATAAAGAAAGTGCTTAAACTGACACATTTGAGTATCAACAGAGAAAACCCTTGTGGATCAATTCTTTGATTATGAAATTGGGCCATCCGCGATACCCCATGGGTTACAATCATTTCAATCGTTTTACCCACCCCTGCGCTATTCCATAGATAAACTGAAGACCCTGTTTGCGACCGCAGACGAGGCAGGAAATTTGAACCTTTGATGTACATAAAAAGAATCAAATGACGGTACACTGTAGTTCACTGTATGATGTTGAAGTTAGGCATCGCTTTATACATAATCTTCGAAGAAGACTGTGAAGGCATGTGATTTGTCTTTTTTTCTTTGTTTTAGATTTTAAAATAGTATGAAATATTCAAGGGGTGGATATTACAATGGTAATAGTAACCCTTGGTGTAACGAGGATGTGGTAGACATATATAACAGTATTGATATCAAATTTAACTTTTTCGGGTAGAGCGAGACTACGCTTTAGCTCACACGTAGGCTGTATATACAAACGAACTGGAAATACATTCTTACAACCTCAAGTATCATGATATGTAAACATTTTTCTGTAGTTATAAAAGGGAATGGGTTTTAACTTTTACCTTTCTACTGTGCGCATCGTTTGAAGTTGTTCAGCAGATATTACCTTATAAATACGTCAATTTTGGTGTCTATCCTTGGTTTTACATTTTGTCATAATTATATAGGCTTGTTTATTTGCTGGTAGCAATGATGAGGAACGAACCAGCCATGATTCTCAGCAGGCAATGTTGCATCGATAAAAGACCATTCGCAATAACATAAGTATTCATATATTTACGAACTCTTCACTCCTTTCCTCAATTCATTGAAAATCAAAGATCCAAGATTTTATTAATTTTGTAAACATTTTATTTCGAAAATTACAAAACAATCATTTGTAGAAACCTGAAATATGAAGGACAGTGGTGTAAAATGATAATGTTAATAACCTCGAAATCTGATGTTATCATTCAAAGATATTAACAAAGTATAAATCAAATAAGTTTACTTAAATCAATTTTTAGAACATTTCACTAAATCTGAATTATCATTTTGCTAAACATACATATTTTTCATTCACCATATTAAAGATCACAATTACTGATTTATTCCATCTTTACATATTATCTTCCCTGAGGGTAGGTATCGATTGTGACGTCATGACGTTCTGACCAATCAATGCCTTCCCACAAAAGGAGATATTGTTCAAATAAAGAAAAGCTTGTATTATCAAGTTTATCCACGTTACCCCAAACTCATACGGCTATAGGTAATTTTTTTCATTCAAAGTATCGTGTTGATCCCGAACAAAATAACACTTTAAAGTTGTGTACACTTAAATTTAACGATGTTTTACAACTTAATACCGAGATATCGAAGAATGTACTGTAAACCAACTTATTTATTCAAGTATAATTATCAAAGAAATAAAAATTATAAATAATTAAGATGTAAAGTAAACACAGACTTTTCAATAATGATATAAGAGTAAATATGTTTGTTTTGTGATTAAGGGAAATACGATTTTTTTCTGTGTTTGTTTTAATACAAGATATCAAAATACAAAATATCTGTGGTGTATTTCGATGGTCGGTTGGCATACCTATGAAGGACAATTGGCAGGTACTGTTAGAAGGTCAGCGGATGCAACACCAGCAGTAAATTTACTGTATGTCAAAATAGTCTGTGTAGGATCTGTAGAGAAAACAGGATTAGTTTAAACCTATTTTTATTGTCAAACAAGGATTAGGTTAAAGTTTTCATAACTTAGCCGTTTCCTCAGAATAATTATTTACATAAATATACATGTACAATATAATATAGAATTATAAATAGTTTCCTATATAAACGTTGAGACAGATGGGGAGACAAAGTGGATAATGTATTGCCGATTTATAATAAAAAGACAGAGAACGACAGAGAGGATGAATGAGTCATGAGAGAGGGAGTCGATCATATTTCGTCGTGAGAGAGGGAGGTGATCATATTTCGTCGTGAGAGAGGGAGGTGATCATATTTCGTCGAATTGTGATATTTCACTCTCGATTTATATCATATTAATTAAGACAGAAATCACTTCCGATGCCAACGACAATGGGTACAGTTTACACTTTCTTTATCCTTCTACTTTATCGGATGGTGTATTTTATTCAGTTGTTTTCTTCTTGTCACTCCTTGCTTTCTTAATTACATTTCTCCGCCGTCGTCAGCATCGGATGGATATATTTTTTTCATAACTTATTTAAGTTATGTTGTAGTGAAATAGGAAGTATCAGGTATAATACTTAGACTGAGAGAGAGAGATGGATGGAGAAGATATTATAAAGGATACAACAGAAAATTATATTGACCATGACAATAAATATTGACCTGCATTTAATGAATGTCCTTACATGTTGAAAGATAAAGCTGTTTTGTTCGTCAGATAACCATGGAGAACCAAAGAGGATTACATTAACATTGCAATAGCGGGATATATTATTAAATAAAATTCCACGCTCTTCTGTATATAAAGCACAATTAAAAAATAATGAAACACATCTTCACAATCATTGCCACATGTACAGGATGGATCAGTAATAATATTCATTTTTAAACAAATCATATTTCAAGCTACTGCAAGAATGTCGTAATCTTGTATGCAAAACATTTAACTTTCTATCTCCCGCTAAATCGTGAATAGGTCCTGAATCGTGCTTGTTAATAACTTAAGATTGACAACTGTTGAGTGGTGGCTGTTCTCTGATGGAGCGAAGGACTCATAAGAAGTAGAAAATCGAAAATGCGCTACTGTATCATTTTAAGTTTTCCTCCCCTTGGAAGAAGAAAATTAGTGCATTGTGGAGTTACTTGGAAATAATGGCATGTCGGTAATAATTCGTACTGCCACGAGTTGTACCTGTTTCAGTTTATTTACCTCTGCCAGAGAACACCCATCCCATACCATACGAGATATTTAAATTTTCTTAACCTTGCTACTTTTTGTCATCCAGGTTTTAATCGTTTCTTTTATTTTTTAGAAACCATTTATCAATTGAACTAAAAAGAACGCCTAAATGCTTTTGATTATCTACTAAATTTAATTTTTCATTTCTAAATAAAGGTCTAAAGGATTTATGTGTTTTCAATTAATTATCAGTAATACATCCGTTTTTTTATGGATTTAATCTAGTTAGCCAGTCTTGGGACCATTCATGAAGTTTTGCAAATCAACATTAAAGCTATTTGAATTTCCAAACAAGATTAATAGGAACACACTAATGATGTGTTATCAACAAATAAGCGAGATATACTATTCAAATTATCAACAATATCACGTATATAAATCAAAAACAAGAGGGGTTCCAAGACACTCCCTTGTGGTACTCCCGCATTTGTGTAACCTGTGTCAGAAAGCACATTATTTGATAAAACTTGTTGTTTGCGCTAGGAAATATAATCGTTAAGCCATTTTTAAAGATTGCCTGTAATACCGTCGGCTTCTAGTTTTAGTATTAGCCACCTATACCAAACTCGATCAAATGCCTAAGAAATGTCGCAAAAAATAACACAGGCTTGGGGTTTTTTTTCTTCTAAAGAGCAGCATATGATATGATGCATTTCTATAAGTTGATGTAGTGTTGAGTGAAAAGAGAGAATTATCATAAAAATTATTGTATCTATATTTAAAAACATCTCTTTCAAAAACTTGCCTAACGTAAGACAGCAGCGTGATTGGTCGATAATGGGACACTAGATGTTTATCGCCCTTTTCTGAATAGAGGAAGTACAATGCCTTTTTCCATATTTCAGGAAAGATATTTTGATTTAAAGACATATTGAAGAGAAATTATAATGGCTTGCTTAAGGAATGTGCTGTAAGTTTTAACATGTGGTGACAAATGGTGTCGTGACCAGCTGCTTT
The DNA here is from genome assembly GCF_041381155.1 of Argopecten irradians. Taxonomy (NCBI): domain Eukaryota; kingdom Metazoa; phylum Mollusca; class Bivalvia; order Pectinida; family Pectinidae; genus Argopecten; species Argopecten irradians. The sequence continues at coordinate 36,682,487 of NC_091138.1, read as the reverse complement.
ACCTAGTTTTAGAGAAAAACATGTCATTATAATATAGTTTAAAGTTGTTTATAACTATTCAAATGAGCGACGCAGAACACATTGGAACATTCACTTCCATTTCTGATTGCATTCATTAAAAAGGAAACAATTAATTTAGAACGCCTTAATTTAATACCTATAATAATCCGTAATGTGGATAAGCCAACAAACATCTTAATTTATTTATTTGTTTATTTGCTGTTGTTTTTGGTTTTTATTTACGTTCTATGAAACGAAGTGGAAAAAGATATCTACATTTGGAACAGATTGAAGCAGAAGAAAGAGGAAGGTAAAAAATAAAGTCGATTTTGTCCATGTGACTAATTAGACTTTTGGATTTTTAATATTAAGAATTATTAAGATAACAATAAATATTATGTACATATCTGCAGGCAAGTGTTTAAAGTGAGACTACAAAGTGCGAGCGAAACGGTATGCCTTTTTTCCATGAAACAAATTAAAACGACAAACAAAGAAGGATATCCTTAGTAATTAATACTTACATTGAGATGATAAATCGGTGTACACCTGTACAATGGGTACGCAATCCTCGGATATGTAAAGTGTCATTGTTATGTTTGCATTAGTGGAAGTCGACCATTCATCGCTGATAATTGTATTACTTACTGATCCAATGTGGTGTCGACCTTCAAATTTATAGCTATTATCTGCAATAGAGAAAATTCACAACCATATAACAAGAAACTAAATTTAACTAAATATCGCTACAATGTATCAAACATCGTTGACAAATAATAATTTTATGGAAAATTCTTAAATGGTCTTTTGGGCATCTTGATTTCCAGATTTAGTAATCTATCACTAGCTTCTCAATGAGTAATTTGAAATATTGTTTCTATTGAATTTATTGGAATAGAATATGAGTAATTCTCAGAAAAGTTCCAAATAACTGCCTTCTGTATATATTGTCCTTTTGGAAACATTTGAACAGGAAAGGGTTGTTTGAGATTTAAAACTGACTATATGGAGCAAAGAAAGTAAATTTTAATGCACTTTGTTCTTAAAATAAGATTTTAGAATTATGTTGATTTTTTTTTTATTCAAAATAAGGCAACTGCCGGAAATAGACTTGTCACAAGAGAAATTACCCAAATTCATAAATAAAATGTTGTTTCAGTGTGATAAAATGTTAAGTTGGTATTTGTTTTGTAGGTAATCATCAAATATTTAAAAGTTTTCATAGGTTTTGAAAAAAAAAGATATTTTAATAAATTTTTAATAAAAAGTTAGCCTGTCCTTTGAAGAAATGTCTGTGGTGTTACCACAATCATTTTGGTTCAAATGATGCATCACTAGGAATGATAAGTAATATTATCTATAATGTATTCACTAAGCATCTACTCCCTAGCTATATGACACTTGATGACTTAAGTCCAAGGGAGGGAAGTTTTTTTACTTAAATCAAATCAATGACAAATTTAGCTATCAATGAACATTTCAATATCTATTGTGTTACAAGTTATTTTGAGCTATGACATGTATTTTCAATAAAACTCTCTGTTGTATTTCAAAGGAACCACTAGTTAGTTCAAATTAAGATGTGACAGTTTGACCTATGATTGAGAGCAGAAATGAAAATCTTTAAAAAATGAAGAAAACGTCTGTGGTGTAACTGTCCTTGGTGTTACCTAATAGTGATAAAATAGTAACACCACAGACAATTTTTGATAACACCACCACAGACATAAAAGAGTCATACAAGAAAAATTTTAAGACACCTTGTCATCAATTGTTATAATATTTGATGTATACATCCCCATAGATGAAATAAATTTCAAAATAATGAATTACAAATATAATCGTCAACAGTACCACCACATTTAGTCTTAGTATCACTATGAACAAACGTGGTAACACCATAGACAAGGACAAAGAAATACTGTTTTTTTACTCCTTTTGTAACATAGATATATTTAAAACTCTTTGATATCATAGTATTATGTCTACCTAGTCCATTTTTGATCTCTAATGAATTTCATTATGATGATCAAGAACTATACAAAACATTTCTCACCGGTAACACCATGGACAAATGTCTGTTGTATTCAATCAATGTCCATAGTGTTACCGGGACAAACATATTGCAAATTGATAAGTTTAAGATGAACTTTAAAGCATGTTAACAAACAAAAAATAAATGAAAGATCAAAATAAAATCTTTGTCAAAAAAGTAATAATCTTTTTGAGTCATTTTATATAATAAAATGAAAAGTATATGTGTGCAATAAAAGCACAAGAATGTTGACTGGTGAGATATAGTGTTTGCCATCTGATTACGGAGCATTAAAGTAAAATAATTTGAAATGAACTATAACTTTCACACAATATCAAATGAAATGAACAGTTATTAATTACTTCAAAATATTTTAAAACAGGATTTAATAGTATTTAAGTATGGTAACACCATGGACATTTGACCTTGACATCTTTTGGTCGTCATAGTAACTTATCGGGAGCTTATCAGGAAATAACAATATTATTTTGATATCTACAATGATCATTCTTTAAGTTTCTGAACCAAAGTTATCTATTTATTGAGATAAATTTTTCCGTTTTCTTTTTGTGATATTTGGAACATTTCTGAGAATGACTCGTATACTTATTGATAGCCCAGGGGTTACTATCTCTAGTTTTATCCACTCATGTACTGTGTCATCGTAAAACTGAAGGCATGTCAAGAGAAAAACTAATAAATCACATGCCTACAGATATTAGTACTTTCTTTGAATATTACAGAAAGTATCACCCAGATTCAAATACATAAAATGAACCGTTGTTTGGGTCTTTTGATGCACAACAAAGCACCAAACTACCTCTCTCATCTGTTATCGCACACAAAACCTTCATTTTTTTATATGACATAGTCCAAGTGTGGATATTGCGACAGTGATAGTAACTCCGTGAATATCGGGGATGTTCTTTACACTACATGTTATAATCATCTACAGTACATCGGTTTATTTTGCAATTTTACGGCACATTGCTGTGAGCACAAAATTGATCTGTGAAATGTTTAAACATGAATTAATCATATATTATACGCTTATAGCGAAATCGATAAAACTCAAATTAACGTTTCTCAATTTATTCAAAATCGCAAACATTTTAACGCGTGTAAATAACCGGATATATGGACTATGTAATATAAAGAAATGGGACTTTTTAATATTATAAAATTCATTCGTACGTGCAAGGCATTCCTCGGGAGGAGATGCTGCCAGCGATGTATTAACGCAAAACCCATCCTTTATAAAGAACAAGCGATGCTGAAACATAAATACATACTTTATTAAGTAAAAACATGAAAAAGTTTTCGGTAACAGATTATAAATCCTGAGTTAACCTGACAGTGTTACAACATTATAATTATAATATTTATATATAAATTTACAAGTCATGATTTAACATATAGTATCATACTTCACGACAAAATTAAGGTTTTCATGAAAATTTAAGCTTTATTGTTAATTTTACCTTTCATGCTATCTATCGATTTCGTACTGATTTCGATCAAGCAAAACCTTAAAATATTATTATAGAATATCCACCATTATGTTCTATAACATGAGACAAAAATTTAAATGCGATACATATACTTGTGACTCGTATAATTGTGGGGTGAAATGTTTGTTTCATCTTTGGAAATCCTATTTCCTGCACTGTTATTGTTTCAGAAGTAATATAATGCTAATAGAGCATGTGCCGTATTTGGGTGCTAAATAATTGTCTGCTCTTAAAGTCAGGCAATGTTTGTTACGTCATTAGTTCTTGAAACAAAAACATTCTTAAAAAATGACGTTAAGCACACAAACTCATGACGAACTATGGTTGATAACCTGCAAACAGGGGCAGATAACCCTGAAATACACAAATAAAGAGTACTGACCGCTCCGTAGTCTACAAGCATTGTCTGTTGCTCTGGTTTGTTATGTAAGAAGCCGTTCCTGTCCATCCTCAGCCTATTCTTGTCCAAATCCAACGTCATTTTTGTAACGTACTAAGATAAAAACATAAAATATAATATGGTATCGTGTTCGTTTAGCATTGTATTTTATATATTGAGTATAATATTATTTCTTTCTCGAAAAAGTGTGTTGAATTTGTATTTAACAAATGCTCAATTTATAATATTTGAGAATCTATATCAGAAGTGTTATGTATGACACTAAATACATGTAGTTATGAGATAAGGGAGATAACTCCTATAGCTTTTTTTATCAATACATGCTATGAAGGTCATATCATTGATTTAGGTTATAGAACTTTCTAGAATATAATCATGTATAAACAAATATGTTTGTAAACATGTTGATTTTAAGTAGAGATCTAGAATGATCTATTTCCAGAAAGTTATGTGTGTTTACTTGTTTACTGTTTTTAGTTAGATATTTCTAGAAGTAGAAGGTTCTCCAATATTCTTGAATTACGGTTTAGCTATATATACTCCAGCTGTCCAAGGCTAATCAGAACTGTAATGAGACCTGTAATAAGACATATCAAGAATTGTACAGCGCCATATAAGATTCTATTGGGAGAGCTATTGTGACTTTATCTGTGGATTATTACAACACTTTGTTTGGATTTATTCATATTGCCTGGAACTTTACAAATCATCGGGGGACATTCAATTTCCTTGTGGATTTGTGATTATTGTTAATTTGAAACCTGGAAGGATCAAGGATTATACCAGGACATTCACATACAGATAAGTAACACTTTAAATCATCGTACTACTCTTGTACCACCACCAATTACTTTAGACATTGTAAACCATCTCTGTATAACATTGTATATATAATTAAATTGTGTTTTGAATTTAGCTGCTGGTTTCTCCTTTCTGTTATTCGTTAATGTAACAGAAATTGGGGGCTCGTGTCCGGGATCGATATTCAATTTGTGAAATCTAACTTTGAAAAATTAATTAAGAAATTTTCAAAATTTGTGTACAAACTTTGAGTTTACATTTGAAACCAACAGCTAGATAAATATGACTACTATGCAGGTAGAACAGTTTGTTAAAGCGCCATCCCTGGAAGTTCTTTTGCAAGTTAGTAAGAAGGATTTACTGTTATTGGGTAAACATTTAGGCCTTACTATCAAAACTAATTTGAGGAAAGCTGAAATTAGGAATGTAATTATAAGATATTTTGTTGACAATGGCAAATTTGACTCTAGTGCATTAGATAGTATAGAGGAAACAGTCAGTTCAGAAATTCAAATTAGACAAATGGAACTTGAACATGAAATGAAACTAAGACAAATGGAAATAGATAAAGAGAAAGAAATGAGAGAAAGAGAAATAGAAAAGGAGTTAAGAGAAAAAGAAATTGAGAAAGAATTAAAAGAAAAAGAGAGAGATCAGATGTTAGAGCTAGAGAAGCAAAAAATTCAAGCTGAAACAGAACTTAGAATTAAAGAATTAGAACTAGCTTCTCAAGACAGTTCAAGTAATCCAACTTTTAGGGGTTTACAAGGAAACAGAGGTTTTGATGTCAGTAGAAACATTAGGTTAGTTCCTCCTTTTCAAGAGAAAGAAGTTGACAAGTATTTTCTGCATTTTGAGAAAATAGCTGATAGTATGAAATGGCCTGAAGATAAGCTTACAATGCTTCTTCAAAGTGTCTTGATTGGTAAAGCTAGAGACATTTATTCTTCTTTATCTGTAGATGAGATTTCAAATTACCAAGTAGTCAAGAAAGCTATTTTGAAAGTTTATGAGTTAGTTCCTGAGGCTTACCGCCAGAAATTTCGAAACTCGAGAAAGAGAGATGAACAAACTCATGTAGAATTTGCCAGAGAAAAGGAACAATTATTTAATAGGTGGTGTGATTCTAAAGAAATTGATGAGGATTTCGGTAAATTGAGGCAATTATTGTTGATAGAGGAGTTTAAACGTTGTGTCCACACAAACATAAAAACTCATTTAGATGAGAGAAAAGTTGAAACACTTAGTGAAGCAGCTACAATGGGTGATGATTACGCTCTCACCCACAAAGGCTCATTTGTTAAAAACAGTTCTCAAGACAAAAACAGTACCACAGGTACTAGTAAATTTGGTCAGCCTAGGAACCCAACCTTTAGTGGCCCTTCCAACGACAAACCTAAATTAGGTGATAAAACTAAGTCTGCTTCTAAAACAGATGATAGGGTAGGTGTGGGGTCTCCTTCTGGTCCTGTTTGTAATTACTGCAAGAAAGTAGGGCATGTTATGTCTGAATGTTATTCTCTCCAGCGTAAGGAGCAAAGGCGTAAACAGTCAGTTCCTTCTGTGTTAGCTATGTCAAAGCCTAGTCAGAAACTTAGTGATATTGTGGAAGATTCTAAAGTGTCTGTTGAGATTAAGAGCTCAGAGTCTGATAGTGTCTTGGAGAAGTACTCTCCCTTCATTTCTGAAGGTTTTGTTTCACTTACTAGTGATATTACCAACTTGAAACCTGTGAAGATTTTGCGAGATACTGGGGCTTCTCATTCTTTGATATTAGATGGCGTAGTGCCTTTGTCTGAGGAGACCTCATCTGGTAGTAGTGTTTTACTTCAAGGTGTAGTGTTAGGTTTTGTTAATGTGCCTCTCCATTGTGTTTATTTAAAGTCAGATTTGGTTACTGGGCCTGTCACCATTGGTGTTAGACCGGAACTTCCCATAGAGGGCGTGTCGCTCATTTTAGGCAATGACTTGGCTGGAGAGAAAGTTAGGGTAGATCCCTTAGTGTCCAGTATTCCAGATAAAACAGATGATGCTGAGACTATTCAACAGGAATTTCCTGGTATTTTCCCTTCTTGTGCTGTAACTCGTTCAATGAGTAAGAAGGTTTCTGATGTTGCAGTAGTTGAGGATCATTATAGTCCAGGGTTAGGTGACACTTTCTTGGCTCATGATATAGAGGATGTCGGGAGCAAGTGTGATCTTTTGAGCAATCCTGTAGACTTTGATAGTGATAGAGTTGTTCCTAACAAGGGTACTTCTTTGTCTGACATGATGAGTAAATCATCTTTGTCTAGAGAGGAGCTTATAGTAGAACAGGAGAAAGATCCTGAAATCTCCTTATTGTGTAATCGGGCTTTGAGTGAGGAAGAGGCTGAGAAAGTCCCGGTTTGTTACTTCCGTCAGTCAGGTGTGTTGATGCGCAAGTGGCGCCCCCCTGATGTGTCTCCCGAGGAAGACTGGAAGGTTGTCAATCAAATAGTTGTCCCACCGAGGTATAGGCAAGATATTCTGAGTTTGTCTCATGACGTACCTATGGCAGGGCATTTAGGTGTGACCAAGACTTATAACAGGATCTTAGATCACTTCTTTTGGCCCAAGTTGAAACGGGATGTGGCTGATTTTTGTAGGTCTTGTCATACTTGTCAGGTGGTAGGGAAACCTAATCAGAAAATCCCTGTTGCACCTTTGCACCCCATTCCAGCATTTGAGGAACCATTTAGTAGAGTCATTATAGACTGTGTAGGTCCTCTACCCAAAACTAAGTCTGGGAATGAGTATCTTTTAACTATTATGTGTGCTTCCACACGCTTTCCTGAAGCCATTCCACTCAGGAATATTAAAGCCCCTAACATAGTCAAGGCTTTGGTTAAATTCTTTACACTGGTTGGTCTTCCAAAAGCTGTCCAATCGGACCAAGGTTCGAATTTCATGTCTGGTATTTTTCAACAAGTCATGTACCAGCTCCAGATCAAGCAGTATAAGTCTAGTGCTTATCATCCAGAGTCTCAGGGTGCTTTAGAACGTTTTCATCAGACATTGAAGAATATGATGAGATCTTATTGTTTTGAAAACAAAAGAGATTGGGACGAAGGTATACACATGTTGTTGTTTGGCGTTAGAGAATCTGTACAAGAATCTCTTGGCTTCAGTCCCTTTGAACTTGTGTTTGGACATACTGTACGTGGTCCTTTGAAAATTTTGAAAGACAAAATTTTGGACGAAGATTCTAAAGTGAATCTCTTAGATTATGTGTGTAACTTTAAGCAAAGGTTGACAAGGGCATGTGAATTGGCAAAAGAAAATTTGGCCCTTACTCAAACCAAAATGAAAACATGGTATGATAAAGATGCCCGTGCAAGAAGTTTTGATCCAGGTGACAAAATTTTGGCTCTATTACCAATACCGGGTCAGCCTTTGCAAGCTAGATATTTTGGACCTTATATTGTTGAGAAAAAGGTCGATGATGTTAACTACATTGTACAAACTCCAGGGAGGCGCAAGAAAACTCAATTATGTCATGTTAATATGCTTAAGGAATATGTAGATAGAGAAGAGAGCAAGACCTCTCAACCTATTGCTACTTTGGCCTCTGTACCATCACAAAGTGAAAGTACAGCTGATATTTGTAAATTAGACTTAGATGGTGGTGTACAAGATGTAGGTTTAGACTGTGGTGTTAAGTTAAGGAATTCAGATGTGCTCGCGAACTTGGACAAGAAACTATGTCATCTATCGGAAAAGGAACGCAATGAACTTAAAGATTTGATACTTGAGTATAAACATTTGTTTCCGGATACACCAGGCAAAACAGATGCTATCTATCACGACGTGGATGTAGGCGATGCGCCACCTGTCAAGAAACATCCTTACCGTGTCAATCCTTTGAAAGAAGAACACTTAAAGAAAGAAATTCAATACATGTTGGACAATGATATTATTGAACCAAGCAAAAGTGAATGGAGCTCTCCATGTGTTCTGGTACCAAAGCCAGACAAGACATACCGGTTCTGTACTGACTTCAGAAAAGTAAACTCTGTCAGTAAAACAGACTCTTATCCAATTCCAAGGATTGACTCGTGTATTGACAAAGTTGGCAAAGCCAAGTACGTAAGCAAGTTTGACCTGTTGAAAGGATATTGGCAGGTGCCATTAACAGAAAGAGCTAAAGAAGTGTCGGCATTTGTAACCTCGCAAGGTTTGTACCAGTACAAAGTTATGCCATTTGGTATGAAGAATGCCCCGGCAACATTTCAACGTCTTCTTAATAGCGTGATATCAGACCTGGAAGGCTGTGATGGATACATCGATGACGTCATCAACTACCACGACACGTGGGAAGACCATCTACGCGGGATTCGTGAATTCTTCGAAAGACTCACTACCATGAAATTGACTGTAAACTTATTGAAATGTGAATTTTGTCATGCAACTGTTGAATTTTTAGGCCATGTTGTAGGACAGGGGCAGGTTAAACCTGTTCAGGCCAAAGTAGAATCAATTATAGATTTTCCAACTCCTGGAGGCAAGAGAGAGCTGATGAGATTTCTTGGTATGGCTGGATACTACAGAAAATTTTGTCAAAATTTCTCTGTTATAGCAGCTCCACTTACTGCTTTGTTAAAGAAAAATGTCAAATTTGTTTGGTCAGACGAATGTAAGTCTGCATTTGAGAAATTGAAAGCCATACTATCAAACTCACCAGTTCTGACTGCTCCAGATTTTAATAAACAGTTTAAACTGTTTGTTGACGCCAGCGATGTAGGTGTTGGTGCTGTTTTGATGCAAGAAGGTACTGAACAAATTGACCATCCAATTTGTTATTTCTCGAAAAAGTTTGACAAACACCAGAGAAATTATTCCACCATTGAGAAAGAATGTTTAGCGTTGATTTTGGCCTTGAACCAATTTGATGTGTATCTCTGCACTACAGTTGTGCCTGTGTTGGTCTTCACCGACCACAACCCTTTGACATTCATTGGGAAAATGAAAAACAAAAACCAAAGAATTCTCAGGTGGAGTTTGACTTTGCAAGAATACAATCTTGACATCAAACATATCAAAGGGAAAGACAATATTCTAGCAGATGCTTTATCAAGGATTTAAATATTACTTGATATGTCAAGAAAGTTTCCTTTTCAAGAAAACTTTCTTTTCTTTAAGGAGGGGTGTGTTATGTATGACACTAAATACATGTAGTTATGAGATAAGGGAGATAACTCCTATAGCTTTTTTTATCAATACATGCTATGAAGGTCATATCATTGATTTAGGTTATAGAACTTTCTAGAATATAATCATGTATAAACAAATATGTTTGTAAACATGTTGATTTTAAGTAGAGATCTAGAATGATCTATTTCCAGAAAGTTATGTGTGTTTACTTGTTTACTGTTTTTAGTTAGATATTTCTAGAAGTAGAAGGTTCTCCAATATTCTTGAATTACGGTTTAGCTATATATACTCCAGCTGTCCAAGGCTAATCAGAACTGTAATGAGACCTGTAATAAGACATATCAAGAATTGTACAGCGCCATATAAGATTCTATTGGGAGAGCTATTGTGACTTTATCTGTGGATTATTACAACACTTTGTTTGGATTTATTCATATTGCCTGGAACTTTACAAATCATCGGGGGACATTCAATTTCCTTGTGGATTTGTGATTATTGTTAATTTGAAACCTGGAAGGATCAAGGATTATACCAGGACATTCACATACAGATAAGTAACACTTTAAATCATCGTATTACTCTTGTACCACCACGAATTACTCTAGATATTGTAAACCATCTATGTATAATATTGTATATATAATTAAATTGTGTTTTGAATTTAGCTGCTGGTTTCTCATTTCTGTTATTCGTTAATGTAACAGAAGACATATTTCTTTTCATGTATTACTACTGAAGGTTCTTAACGGAGAATAATAACAAGTTATATTCTTTGAAGTCGTTTGATGGTTAGTTTTGTTTATTGTTGTTGTGTGTTGATATTAATGATACATTCACTGTTTGATTTTGTCTTTTTGTGATAATGTATTGTATCATCATTGTTTCAATTTCAGCCTATTGTATCGTTGTTTTTTGTACTTATTTGTGTATAAAAACTGGTACATATATTTTGGCATTTTGTGTAACTGTTTTGTTTTGTGTTCTACTTTATGGAATAACGTTTCCGTTGGGATTTTTGTGTTTTATTTGGGTGCTTTCATTTATTTATTTATTATTTCATATAATTGTTTTCTTCACAAATTAATGCCATATCTTCCAGAATAAAGCATGTGACTAGTGAATTAAAGGTTTCTACTCTAAAACAATAACAATACATCAAATTACGCTTAACGCAAAATTGAAAATTATTTTTTAGATCAATTAGTTAACGGGCTAATTATCAGGATAACATTTTGAGTGTAAATGTAAGTTTAACATTAAGATATCAATATAGCAAAATAAATGGAGTGAAACCTAGCCTAAAGATGTTTAAGCAAATAATAATTACCAATATTACACTTGGTTTTGGAAATGTAAATAATAAGGCGCTTCGGGGGAGTAAGCGGTTCTATTTCATTACCAAAGCCACTATACAAATTCGTGCAAAGTCATTATTAAATAATAATTCTTAAGAGAGCCTTTGGAGGGAGAATAACAGAACCACTTTTTTCTGTTTTGTGAAACAAACGTAGTATCATGCGCCTATAGAAATTTTGCCCTCGTTTCACGAAACTTTTGTAAAAAAGGACTAATTTTTTTACTTGAGTTGCGTAAGGAAAACGATTAAGTTTTGTCTGAAGTCGGTATTTTTGTTTCCTTTCGAGTCAGATCGCTATTAAAAGTTATCTGTGCCGCATTCTTCATACTCTTGATTCAAGAAAACTATGCTATTCACACCAAAAGTACCAACATTTTGAGAATTACAATACTTTCAATGGTTTTATGTTTACAAGTACAAATAAGAGCTGAAAATGATTTTTGTAAGTACTGCCAAAATTATTACATTAACATCTACTATTCATACGGTTAGACCATAAAGACAAGTTGTTGTCTATAATTTCATTTCACATTGTTACAGTGTTATTAAACTGTAAAGTGTTTTCTGCAATTATATTTCTATTTTAACGTACACAAGGCATAAAAGATAATCGTACAGTACATAACGTCTATGTTGTAACTAAGATATATATTAGGCATCATATATATTCTTGTCCATTTCAAACCTCATAGTTTTTAATTTTGACTACCGAAGAGAAAATAACGTGTCAAAATGTTCGCCCAGTTAATTATGTATCTTTGAAATATAAATAATTAACTTGTATAATTTACTTACATCTATAGCAGCAGGGCCGTCGGGTAATTTGGTTATGCCGTTCTCCATCACGGTAGCCGTCCACTGTCTAGGGAGGCAACAATGTTCCGTAACAGGCCCGGACAGTGCCAGAGGCACCACACTCAGTAATAGAAGTACAAACATCATTGTTGGTGTATCGGCTGTATGGCTAGGCAGATTAGTATACAGGGGTTTAAATGAGAGACATACGTCTGACCGTGTGCGGGGTTCACATCGATAAGATAGGTTTTGTGTCAAAGTTGAACAGAATCTAAATGCATTTCAGTACATTATCTAGGACAATTCAAATTATAGCTGTTCACGTGATCAGTGAAAATGTTATCTATATATAGCTGTTTCCATACCTGTTAAAATCATCAGACGAACTTCCCATGAATATTTTTTTTAACAAATATTCTTGCTTAAAACATTTCAAACCTTTACAATTTGTATTTAAATGCTCAATAATTAATTTCCAATACATATATATATGATTTACTTATAAAGATATTCAAACTTTTGATATTATTTTGTAAGAAATGAACATACATCAATAGCAATAATTTAGGGTGAAGGCCAAAACTTAACACCAAAGAGAATGACCAGAATATAGTAATCCCTATCATATGACGTCCCTAGTGTTTCGCTTAATATATTAATGGATAGTTAACCGTTTTCAATGCTTTGATTTGCATGGTTTTTTGGGGGTTTTTTTCCTGATAATTATTATTTTAATTACTTACTAACATATTTGATGTACGGTTTTGAACATGGACTTTTCTATTCACACGGTTTTCTCTCGAATCTTGCCTGATCTTGCCAATGATATCAAAGTGTCATCAATCCTTTAATTTTCAATTAAAGTTTTAACAATTTTACAGATAATATGAATCTTTTTATTTGAATAATTTAAACCTACACCCCCGTCATTCAAATAGGCAGTGCATTAAACACTTTTTTTTAATATCAATAATACAAAGTGCACGGTGTTTTATTTTTTTATTTCGACCACATGCGATTTCGCAATATTACAATGGCAAATGGATAACAAACATATGGGAAAAGTCTCATGTATGTCCTTGTGACGCCTGCGCCACAAAGAAAAAAAGCCTGGGTTATTTAACTCCTGTAAGCGATAGTCCCGCGTCAGTGACGGAACACTCTTCAGCTCCACCATGTTTGTCTTTCTCGCCAATTTGTGTAATGTGATTAATGACGATTTATATTATATCTCACAGCGTAATGTCAAATGTTCATTTTTTGTGGGTTGAAGTATTACACTTGCTTTATCCATTGCATTGACATACCTTGTCGACACAAATGGGAGCATATTCCTTTTCTCATTCCTATTCTTCTTTCCCTTAACGTTCACCATGACGCCGCTCAACCTTAGCCTAGTTTAGCATTTTTATCAACATGAATGCGTGCGAGGATAGAGGACGATGGAATGAACTGGTTCCCGTGCCATGAAAATGTTAGATCATGCCTCACTGAATCCACTATTCACCATAGTTTTTTTTTTTTTTTTTTTTGCCCTAAAACAGCCAAAACTGAGCCGCGATTTGTGATTTCTAATTTCTTTTAATATGAATGTATGATACTTACCTATCGTAACGATTTTGTAGTTGTGAAAATGTATTTCCATATTCATTCTGTGAAAAAAAAAAGTGATACATCAAATTCACAAACATCGTGTAAATGCAGATCAATTCGAGGAATACTAGTCGAGAAAATTACAACTGGCAAATCCAATTGGGCCTTACCATATGCTATGTCATTGTGCAGCCGAAAGACGTGGATATTATTGATATATTTATTAAAACAATTGTTTTTGTTTTCTATTTCAGTTCGATATACAATTGTATTATGACTACAATACGAAAATGGCTAGAACAGAACAAACAATTGACGGTAAGCCGGAGATTGCAATAATTGACTACAACCAGGTAAGTAAATCATATATATAGGATCATAATGTTTTTCATATAATTAGCAACCTTTGACGAAACGAGTTTCATGAAATCTGGTTTTAAAAGGGATTCCGGATAAGTCTTAATGATTTTAAAAAATATTAGCGTTAATGTTTCAGAAGGGATACATGTTTTTTCTTATAAGAGGCAGTGTACTTTCTTGCATTACAAAGATATTGCAAATATATCACATGTATCTATGTAAGCAGTTAGCATGATTAACTATAACTCGTGTGTCTTTAAACGCTTCATTTTTGCAATAAATAAATCGTAATTCAACTATTTCTACTTTCTGTAGAATATTACCTATACCATACACGACGGTTCCTGTTACAAGGCTGCCTCATACACACCAGCACAGAGTCCTTGTGTACCAGGTAAGCAAACATCGTTGAATAGATGTCGAACAAGGTAAAAAACGTAACTATACGACGGCGACGACGATGAAGAGGATGTAATCTAATTGAAATCAGACAAGCAACGTATTCAGGGAGCGACTTAGAAGATCAAAATTTAATCAGATTAATGATGATGATGATGACGATGATGTGATGGTGTGATGATGATGATGATGATGATGACGACAATGATGATGATGATGATATTTTCTTTCTTCTAGATGATGCTGTGCTTGTTGGAGCACAGGTGCTGGGTAGCTCAAATAACAGTCTTGCCGTGAACACCTGGAGAGTGACAACACCACAACTTGAAACCAAAATCACAGTAACTAACGACACATGTTTGATCGTACAGGAAACAATTTACGGATTGCTGTCCCCTGGTGGTATGTTTACTGTCTAAAAAACGAAATTAATAATACTTACAATATTAACGAAGTGTAAAATATTTAAGTTTTGGTAATGACATTTAATAAATTTTTGAATTTTTTTCAAATAAATCCATCTTGTACATATTTTTGTCACCAAACATCCATGCCAATATATTTACAGTCGGTGGTGAATTGATAGTATAAACCCCGTTGATGTCAACCAAAGGCTACTCAACTTCATTTCTCGATAGATAGAGCATGTTGCGCGCAATTAGGAGCCGCGCGGATGAATTGATGATAGTCCGCATCAGAAACTATATTGGTGTTTTCATTACCGATCATACGTTCGAGGATCATGATTCAAAAGAGGTTTGAATACATATACATGTACGTGTTTAATATAAATGTAGAAAAGTTACATTGTTTATGTTACTACCGTACCTCTTTGAGCAATGCTTCCGTGCGTATGATAAATACACAATGTTGTACAATGTAAAGTTTTGCACATTCTAATGACGTCGCAATCTTTACATTATGTAGTGTGTCGGCGACGCTGTGTTGCTCGCTACAACATGAACTATCATATTTGTATTTGTAACCAGTTTAACTAAAACGACATGTTACTAGTAGTGCGACAATGCATTTTATTCACCCCAGAGGACTGACCAGTCATGTTCGTTATCTACTGTGAATGCGCGAGAGTAGAATGTGCGCGAGAGTAGAATGTACGTTTGTGATTTTCGACATGTCAAAACTAAATCCTACAGTTGTAGCTTTACGATACTTGCAATAGATATCTCTAATAAAGTGTTTAAAACAACAATATAAATATATGCTAACATTCTGAGAGCGGTAAACGTTTACCGTAGTGGGCCTACCTGTGTTTGTACATGTTCCTCGAAACGGCGTCCGATTCATTTGAAAACCTCCAAAATCCTGAAATGGTTTAGTTTCATATCGGAAAAAAACCCAGATATATATATGCTTCATCAAACTGAACTCTTTTTATTTGTGCGTTCAATGATAAATTGGCGGGAATTTCCGCCACTTTGAGTGGCTGTTTTCCAAATATCGATACCCTACTCAACTTTATCCTTCAATAGAGCCACCAGAAAAAGACTTTAATCATCATATTTACAGTCTTAACTTTTGTTAAGACCATTATTATTTACCAATATATATCTGCACATTAACCTTACGGATATAGCAAGAAATGAGTCGCGAATGTGATTAAAGGCCCACTACTTTTACGAATCAAATAGGAAAGTTTCTTTAAAACAATAATTACATAAGAAAATTTATATCGATGGCCTAAAATAAGTTTTCCTGCGTAATTACAGTGATGATTGAGCTCGCTGTTTTGCCATCTGGCGCAATGATTGTCAAGTAACTCACGGTAAATGGGACGCCGCCGGATAACATAAGACGACCCGCGTTATGGAAATTAAAGTCCGATTTGTTTTAATTGTTAAGGAAGTGATGATTTTAGTGTAGTATTAACATAACTAAATTAATAACCTTTTCAACTCAATTCTATAAAAATTAAACAAAAATATCAATCTTGTTTTACATTCCAATTTGAAAAATTAAAAGCGGTTTCGGAAAGGTGTATCGACCTTTTCATAAACATGTATGATGCTTATCAATGCCTTCTTATAAATATTATATGAAAAAAAAATGATAAATTCCACTAAATTTATATACATTTGGTGAATGCAGATCCATTCGAAGGAACTCCGTTTATAAAGAGACGTAATTCTGAAGTTTTTA
Source organism: Argopecten irradians (assembly GCF_041381155.1). Classification (NCBI taxonomy): domain Eukaryota; kingdom Metazoa; phylum Mollusca; class Bivalvia; order Pectinida; family Pectinidae; genus Argopecten; species Argopecten irradians. The sequence goes on along the minus strand of NC_091138.1, from coordinate 36,665,907 downwards.
AACTGACGATAAAACGTTAGAAGAATACTAGAAAACTCTAACAAGCAAGTCCAATAACTCGTGTCTTTGGTAAATAAATTATATAAAGAATTGTTTTTATCTATTTCAGTACGATATACAATTCCATTATGACTACAACCTAAAAATGGCTAGAACAGAACAAACAATCGACGGTAAGCCCGAGATTGCACTCGTTGACTACAACCAGGTAAGTAAATCATATAGTATTCAATCCATATGAAATTTAACGAAACAAGTCTGAAAAGCATTGGCGAGACGAGTTTCATATATTCTTATCACATAAATACTATAACCTAGATTTCAGAACGTTTTCAGCGTCAAAATGCGTTGTAAAACTCCAGCGGAGACCGTCCTTTGGTCACGTCTTCAAAACATGACCAAACGTCTTTGTTCCCAGCTGTTAAGTCATGATGTCAAGATAAAGGCTCTGGGTTATATCACACCTGTGACCTATTCAAAACAATTACATGGGCGCAGTCACTGGATATCAGGGGTATTATGGGATACATTATACGAAGTTAATACTAATACGTGTCATTAAAATTTTAATCATACAATATAGTGAATTCGACCTAGAACTATACTTTTTAAAGTGTAAGATAAGTTTATTCTGGTTTAGGACTATAGTGTATCCCCTATACAAGACTCGTATAGGTACATATTACATAAGTAAAATACAAAATTACGGTTTTCTATGATATTGTTGCTACGTAATTGAAGAAAGTTCCTGGTTTTTCCAATGATAATCAAACTTATTCTTAAACGAGTTGACACTCATTGCCGATACTACATGTTCTGGCAGTTCATTCCAAATAGTTACAGTTCTGATCGAGAAATAGTTGTTGACCGTATAGGGAATTGTTTTTCGTATGTCCTCTACCGCTATGGCGATCTGACGCGTCTTTCCAAAGTAATATGGCATTAAAGCATTCTTTGTCATAAATATGACTCGTTATTTTATATAGTTCAATCATATCGCCTCTGATTCTCCTGGAGGCCAGCGTTGGTAGGTTTAGCTTCTTAGAAGTTTAATTCATAAAAATAGTTTTTAAAAGGGATTTTCGTCAATGATTTTAGAATGAATAGCGCAAATGGTTTACAGAGGGTTTAGCGTTAATGGTTATAAGACAGATTAAGATTTAAGATTAATGGTTTTAATGGAAATTAGCTTTAATGGTTTTAAGGAAAATTAAGCGTTAATGGTTTTAAGGGAAATTAGCTTTAATGGTTTTAAGGAAAATTAAGCGTTAATGGTTTTAAGGGAAATTAGCTTTAATGGTTTTAAGGAAAATTAAGCGTTAATGGTTTTAAGGGAAATTAGCTTTAATGGTTTTAAGGAAAATTAAGCGTTAATGGTTTTAATAAAAATTACCTTTAATGGTTTTGATGGAAATTAGCGTTAATGGTTTTAAGGGAAATTAGCGTTAATGGTTTTAAGTAAAATTAGCGTTAATGGTTTTAAGGAAAATTAAGCGTTAATGGTTTTAAGGGAAATAAGCTTTAATGGTTTTAAGGAAAATTAAGCGTTAATGGTTTTAAGGGAAGTTAGCTTTAATGGTTTTAAGGAAAATTAGCGTTAATGGTTTTAAGGAAAATTAGCGTTAATGGTTTTTAAGGAAAATTAAGCGTTAATGGTTTTAAGGGAAATTAGCGTTAATGGTTTTAAGGGAAATTAGCTTTAATGGTTTTAAGGAAAATTAAGCGTTAATGGTTTTAAGGGAAATTAGCATTAATAGTTTTAAGGAAAATTAGCGTTAATGGTTTTAAGAGGGATATGGATTAATGGTTTACAAGGTGTTCATCGCTCATGGTCTTTTAAGACGGAATAAGGCTAATCGTTTTAAGAGAAATTGGTGTTAATGGTTTTAAAAAGGTTTAGTCTAAATGTTTTAAGAGGGATTAAAAAGGGATGTGTGTTATTGATAAAAGTCTATGTACTTTCAAGCATTAAAAAACAATGCGAAACATACCACATGTATATAATTAAGCATATATCATGTTTAACTATGAATTAATCGTAATTCAACTATTTCTACTTTCTGTAGAATATTACCTATACCATACACGATGGTTCCTGTTCAAAAAGTGCCTCCTACCAACCAGCCCAGAGTCCATGTATACCAGGTAAACAAAATATTATACAAGGTAAACAAAATATTATACAAGGTAAACAAAATATTATACCAGGTAAACAAAATATTATACCAGGTAAACAAAATATTATACAAGGTAAACAAAATATTATACAAGGTAAACAAAATATTATACAAAGTAAACAAAATATCATACCAGGTAAACAAAATATTATACCAGGTAAACAAAATATTATACAAGGTAAACAAAATATTATACCAAGTAAACAAAATATTATACAAGGTAAACAAAATATACAAGGTAAACAAAATATTATACCAGGTAAACAAAATATTATACCAGGTAAACAAAATATTATACCAGGTAAACAAAATATTATACCAGGTAAACAAAATATTATACCAGGTAAACAAAAGTGGTGAATAGTTGTATAGCTAATGATACTAAGTGATCATGGTTATGATGATGATGATGATGATGATGTGATGATGATGAAGATGATGATGATATGATGATGATGATGATGATGATGATGATGATGATGTTTCTTCCCTCTAGATGATGCTGTGCTTATTGGAACACAGGTGCTGGGTAGCTCTAATAACAGTCTCGCTATAAATACCTGGAGAGTGACAACACCACTCCTTGAATACAAAATCACAGTGACTAACGACACATGTTCTTTCGTACAGGAAACATTTTACGGAGTACTGAGCCCTGGTGGTATGTATACTCATTGTGTAACTGACTTTATTTAAATGACTTTATTTAGATTTCCTGTGCCTTATTTTCATAAATTGTCCAAATCTACTGTACACTGCCATTTGAAGGGCCCAGTTTCATGAATATTCATTAATTTAGGGAATCCCTTAACTTAAAATTTTCCATAGGAAAGCATTACAGATTTTAAGGAAGACTCCTTGACTTAAGATTTTTAACCTCTGTAATGCTTTTCTTATGGAAATTTAAGTTAAGGAATCCCTTAAAGTTGTCCTTATATGCCCTGATTATGAATAGTCAAGCAAAGATCAGCCACTACAGAGGTATTGTTTTCTCTCTTGTAGTTAGTGGTTCGACTACCTTCCTTTTGTCCGATATAACCGAAGGAGCACTGCCTAACGGGATATTTCAAGTTCCACCTGAATGCAGGCACGCCATGGTATGTTTTTTTTTAATATGTGATTTTTAACGATTCGTAGCGTACGTTAATCGTAACATTATTTTACTGGAGTCAAATTAACTCCAATCAAATTTATTTTTATTTATTCGGTTTATTTTATTTCTATGATTTGTGTGTAAGCTGAATCGATTTTTACTGCAGCTTTGGTCACGCACTTTTAAACCAAGAAAATAAATATATATGTGTATAGTACTTATAATAACTCGATGCGATCGCTTTTGATAAGATAGTCTATATAACAAAGTGTTGTATTTTGTCTTACAGACAGGACCTGCAGTCGGGCGGCGATGAGCGCCTTTCTCTTGCAGTATAGAATATGAAACCTTTTATTACATATTTTTAGAATAAAAGATTTACAAAATGTATGCATCCATTGCTATTATTGAACTTTTAACATTTTTATTGTTCCTGCACGAGTTACAGAGACAACATCCAGTAGCATTGGCCACATTTGGACCAATATACCAGGACGATTCTCTGTGTGACACAAAAGGTAGTGTTAGTGATCACTATCCGGTGTATGTCATAAAACAAAATGACTACAACCAGTCAACCGGAACACCATTCGATACCGATGCACTAAAACTTTGATGAAACTAAGGTCAGAAGTGACCTAGATTCTATTGGGATGCCTGGTATACTAAGGATATAAATGAGGCAAGCAATCAATAGAGTAAAACATTTCTTAATATCCTGCATAAAATGCACCCTTTAAAGAAAAAGGGTAAAACAATGTATTATCCCTGAATGTTGGAATGGAGACCTGTCTACAGCAATCAGGATTAGAGACAATTATAAACAAGAACCTAATAATGCCATGTACAAAAAAATTGATAAATCGCGAAACAGCGTTTTACACGAATGTTTTTGATTACTGCAAAAATGAACCTAATGAGTATCGGAAATACTTCAAGCAACTTGCTCCAAAACAGTGTGATAGTGAACCAAACCAGCTGATAAACAAATAGATGATCCAATAGAAATAGCAAATACATTCACTAACTTTTTTACTGATATAGTCAAAAATGTAACTCTGAAACAGTGGAAATTACCCATTCATATTGTTTTATTCAAATGCAATTTTTGTTCCTGAGAAAAGCGTCCTATAGATACTGTCTATAATATATATAAATGTTGTGCACATTTGTGAATAGAGAACAACCAACTAAATAATTTTACATAGACTACAGTGTTAAAGTTTGTTAAAGTTTTGTAATGTATTATTAAGACAAAGGAATATTGGTTAGCTATTATGTTCTATAATTAAAGTCTATGTTTTCATATAACACTAGATAGAAAAAAAAAGTTTGGGTCCTTCAGCTCAAAAATCCAACCAGGGTAGCTATATTGAACCCAGGTGCATTTTGCACTTAAAAACCCTGAAATTCTAAAGTTTTTAAATTCATTATCAAAATTGATATTTTGCACCTGAATCTCAATCTGAATTTCCAAATTCATATCATGGTTATCTAGGTATAATTACCTGTCAGAAAACATTTTTACTTTAAAATTCATAATTAGCCAGCCAATCAGCGGCCAGGTTAAAATTCTATCCTGAAAAAAATCTATCCTGGGCTCAATCTGAAAATGAAACCATATGGCTGTTCTGAAAACTTCTTCTACTCCAACTTACACATTGATGTCAAAGGTATATTTTTGTAATGTTCTTAGTTATCCTCTAGAATAGAAATCAAATCTGGAGTTCCCCAAGGATCCATTCTAGGGCCCTTAATATTTTAGTATATGTTAATGACCTCCCCTCTGCTCCTAACAGCAAAATGTCAATCAGCCATTTAAGTCAGTCTAACTTTGTCATCTTTCGGAGATCACAGTGAACAAAGGGAAACTCTATAGATTTGACATGGTATTAGAATCAAGGGTACATAGCTATGTTGACTTTCTAATAATTCGCAGTAATGCAAGGAACACCATATAGAATACGTTGCCTTTCTGGGATTTTTTTTTTTTAATATATGTATTTTTATTATATTGCTACCTCAATGAGTTATAATTTCAACACAGGAACCACACACTGACAGCTCACATTATACGGGCATTATAACAGCAACGCACCTTCCCCCCATTCTTTAAACTCATCACCGGTTGATGGAAGCATGCAGGATTTGGCATGGGACTTGACCCAGAGTTTCGACATAGGGATGTCAAAGGAATTATCCGAGAAAACATTCACGAAAACAACAATCAAAAGTCAATATCTGAATCTCGTCCGAGATGACTATCATGCAATTAAAGAAGCATGTTCAATTTTCCTCCCCCAGCTCGCATAAAATAAGATATCATTGTTTTGTATCAGAAAAAAAGCAATAGATGTAGCATTATATTTCCATTTCTTTCTAGCAGGCAAGCAGATATGAACGAGAAATAGAGTGGTGGTCCATCCCATAATATACATAGTTCCAGGGCATATAGATGGATCACTGTATTTTGACGTAAACTACTGCATGCACAAACAGAATGGACAGAAAAACGAACATGATGTAGCTGGGGTCGTATGACGTCACTGACGAGGGAAATGAAAAATTAAGACGTTACATTTACATGTGTGTACTTATGTGTACATAAGCCGATTATCCATGCATCATTGCTCTATTTTACATGTAATCAAAATTTAGAACATGAATGGATTGTATATTGGTATTAGCGCATATATTGATTCTATAATATTTTTTTAATTATAAAAAAAATCTTCTCTTCCGAACATCGTCGCGACAATCTCGAAGTAAAACGAGAGTTGTGAAACCAAGAGAATATGTCAACAATTTTTCATAAACAAAAGATGTGGTTGACCTCAGCAGACTCTATCTACAGAGAAAAAAATGCTCGCACATTACAATATTTTGATACACACAATATTTTACTGCAATGTGTAAATTGGATGTTTCAAATACTCAATATGTGGACATATACCAGCATAATTTACTCATATTGGCCAGAAGGAAAACGTAAACAAACACATGTGCGCTTACGCTAGTTACCTGGCTCACCACGTGCAGGTCGTGTCGAACGTCAGCCACGTGATACGATTCGGAATCGGACAAAACCCGAAGTCACTGAACATGGCGGTGATTGAAGGCGCTTTATTCAAAACCAGGAATATATGCTACCTAGATTTCGACTCTCTTACAGTCCGACATAGCTTCTGGGGAGCTAAATCATTAAGTTACATGTCAATGTTTAAATATAAAATGTGTAATTCTAATTTAAAAGTATGTGTTAATGATACCTTTTCAAGGTTGGGAAATATTGATCCTGGGGTTCCACAAGGTTCCATCCTAGGCCCTCTATTATTTTTGATATACATAAATGATATTGCAGATGTTTTTGACTCCGCGTCGCGTCTTTTTGCAGATGATACCTCTCTTCAATGTTCTTCCTCTTCTTGTCTCGAAATTCAAACAACTTTAAAAGAGACCTTGAATCATTAAACACCTGGGCAAAAACATGGCTAGTGTCTTTTAATCCAGATAAAACCGATGTTCTTTTTATTTCTAACAGCAATGAAATAAATGAATTATTAGAATTAGAATTTAATGGTAATATTTTAGACTTTACCGACCGTCATAGGCATTTGGGTGTGGTATTCAATTCTAGTGCCAAATGGGGAGATCACGTGGAAGAAATATATTCTTCAGTAATGAAAAAGTTAAATGTGCTGAGAAAATTGAAATTTTTAATAAAACGTGACGCTTTGCTCAGAATTTATCGCGCTTTTATTTTACCTGTATTAGAATACGCATGTGAATTATGGGATGGTTTTTCAAACTCAGACTCGGAAAAATTAGAAAAAGTTCAAAAGGAAGCTGCTAGAATAATAACCGGTCTTCCCTCCTATGCAAGTATCGATTCTCTATATTTTGAAACTGGTTTAGAATCTCTATCTTCTAGAAGGAAAAGGAAAAAAACTTCATCTTCTCTACAAAATGCGCACAAATCAAACTCCTGATTTTCTTACTTCTCTACTTCCTTCTACCGTTCAAAATCAATCTGCCTATCCATTAAGAAATAGAGATGACTATAGAATTCCGTATTTCAGACTTTCATCTACAAACACTTCTTTTCTACCTTCTACTCTTCGCTCTTGGAATAACTTAGACAACTCTGTTAAGTCAGCAACATCATTGAGCCTTTTTAGAAATTCACTAAAACCGGTTTTTGAATCTTCTCCTTCTTACTTTGGCATTGGTGACCGGAAGTTAAATATATTGCATACAAAACTTAGACATCAATGTAGTTCCCTAAATTACGATTTGTTCAGGATAAACCTTGTGGAAACTCCATGCTGTAACTGTGGACATATTTGTGAGAGTGTTCATCACTTTTTTTTCGAATGTAAAAATTATAATGTTGAAAGGAATATACTATTGGAAAGCCTAAATAATATGAATTTAAATGTTCCTATTGATTTAAATTTAATCTTGTTTGGAAATGAGGATCTGTCTCTGGAAACGAACACAGGAATATTTTTATATGTTCAAAACTTTATCAAATTTAGCAAAAGATTTTAATATTAGACAGAATACCTTTATTGTTATACACCTATCAGTTCTTTTCGATATCTCTTTTGTGTATTTTTGTGTTATCTAGAAATCGACTTAAATCACGTTATTTTAGATATTATGGCTAGTTGGTACTAAGGCGACGATTGCTTATGGATTTGATGGAAGACCTGAACAGCTAGGAGAAAGATTTTAGGAGTGTGATGGACATTCTTTTAGAGGGAAGGCAAAGAACGAGATAATTAGTCCAACTGTTGACGCTAATTATTATTTATTAATTAAGTCAATTTAGTATTACAATTTTAAGACATTGTATTTTCTCCTTCTCCTTACCCCCCCCCCCCCCCCTCTCTCTCTCTCTCTCTCTCTCTCTCTCTCTCTCTCTCTCTCTCTCTCTCTCTCTCTCTCTCTCTCTCTCTCTCTCCAAAGTGTTCTTATTTACTATTTAATCATATTTATATATTTCATTACTTTGCATATCATGTTTGTATTCGTTCTGTATTTTGGAAAGGGTGGCAATATAAGTTGCATAAAACTTGTACCCAATCCTTTTGTATATATTTGTAATAAAATATGTTAAATCGAATAGTGAAATTAGCAGCAATATAATTTTAAGCTAAGATAACTGACGTATCTGTATCTGGACCAAGAGACAAACTCTAGCCAAAAAACTATGCCAATAAATTCTTATAAGAGATAGGAATTATTTTAAAGAAATTAATAAAAATATATAACCTAAACTTAAATCGAAATCCTACATCTGAGTTTTGAAATGGTGTGACGGTTAGGTGTTATAGAAGTGGATGCGATGTGGTGAAGTTGTTCCAGTGCGAGTCTTTTACATGTTGCATTCACCACAGTTTTCGGTGTTTTGTTTGTACTATATGTTCAGTTTCAGCACAGCATCCTGAACATCACGGAGTCCTGACGACGTAGCTGTAACCATGTACGGTATAGCTACACAGCGATGTAAAACTCCTCAATTTAGATACGAGCTCACATTCCTTCTAATACGATGTTCAAGTTGTGTTGTGTCCCTAACATTTTCTGACTACTCTGACAAATTGGCTGTATGCGATCTTTTAATCAATGATGACCCATGAAAGAAGATACGCTACACAAACATTGTTCCTGGTAACATACAACTTTGTTTTACAAAATTTCACGGGCAATAAAACGACGATATTTAGTCGCCGTGAAAAAGTCGATATTGATAAAAACGCGAGAAAGTATATGAGCTGACAGTCTTTGGTAAAATGCTTTAAGAATAATTTTAATAGATATTCCAATTTCAGTACGAGGCGCAAGCTTTCTTTAAGTACAATCTGAGGTGTCAAGCACACAGAGGACCGTAGCCGGTACGGCGGAGATCTCTTTATATGACTATAACAACGGTAGTTAACCGTAATATAAAATCCAATGAACACTTTTTAAAAGAATTCACTTACTTGAAACCTCTATAACTCGAACAGCTCGGGACTAGATCAATAGTTGGAGGATATTCGACTCATCCGAGGATCGATTATTGACAGCCAAATTGTCGACCTGGTATGAAACTATGACAAACAATGCATATCAATGCCGTTTTAATTAACACGATTTTTATCTTTTTGTTTTTAAAGTGTTTTTGATAGCAATATCAAATTGAATAAAAAAACATAAAACATTTTATTTCGCTTTATTTCTTTGCTCAAACCTTGATATACATATTTCAGTACTTAGAATAATGGCTATAATTACCATACATGGTAGGTTATTTTATTGAGTAAATATCACGTGACTTCTTCAGAGCCCTGTTCTTCATAAAAGAAACACATCTAAATCCACATCTATACAAATCATACTGAAATATATCATATTTCTTGTCAAACCAAACATAACTTACCAGTGTATGATTCATTTTAGTGACGTTATAATTTGCATTTAAAAAGTTGGACTCAATTCAACATTTATACAAAAGCACGTGTGAACAATGTGGCACAAGAGTTAGAGGAGAAAAATGGAAGTAATGAAACATAATTTTGTATTTACATCTTGCCATGATTCATTTTTGTGACGTTATAATTTGCATTTAAAAAGTTGGACTCAATTCAACATTTATACAAAAGCACGTGTGAACAATGTGGCACAAGAGTTAGAGGAGAAAAATGGAAGTAATGAAACATAATTTTGTATTTACATCTTGCCACAAAGACTCCCATTACTCTAGTGATAATCATGATCTGCATTGTGAGTCATTAAATGACTACTTTGTGTAGTAATATATATATATACATCAAAAGGAAACCTGTTTACTGACCCCAAGTTAGTGCGCGCGAGAATAATATTTATAGGGACTATTTCTATAACATTGAGTGATGACTGATGGAGCGTAACATCCTTGTTCCGGTTATAACCAAGCATAGGATACCTTTATCACATTGACCTTAGATGTTCAGGTTAAATGGTTGAAGCGGGGTTGTTGAATGTTTACTTGTATCTAAAATATATTTTATTGTAAAATAGAAAAAAAAATAATGTGAATATTACGATTGAAGAATTGTTAGGTTGCAATTATTGGAGATATAAATGCAATTCTACTGATATGTCATCCAGATTTATTTATTTCTCCAGTAATTGTAATCTAGCAATCATGTAATTGTCAAACATATATATTGCACGCCCATGTCTAAAAAGTACGTCAATGGTCATCATCCATTCTATCGGCTGGTAAAGTCGCCGAATGTAACAGAAATGGATTACTAGTATCTGTAGTATCCGTCCTAGAATGTCTCTGGGGCAGTCTTTACTCCGGAATTCCGGGCGAAATAATAGAGTGCCAGGAAAAACTCCAGCAGCATAGATTAATTTTGCAGACAATTGAGTGATCATAAAAATCACGACAAACTTGCTCACAAGTATGAATCGCTGATGAGACATTTTCCGGATATAAGTACTAGAATCCACCTGTAAAAGCAGTGGGATTTAATTAAAAATGTGTAGAAATAGCGTACGTAAACTCTGTAAAATAATCAGAACATTCAAAATACACGTCATTTTACATTTGCTGATATGCCTACATATTCGTCTATGACATCACATTCATAATTTTATTATGCAAATTTACCTCGGATGTGATAACAGAAAACTAATTCGAAATCCTTTTACTGGCCTCTTGGCTAAAGGCATAATGTAAACTTTACTACTGGGCCTAGATGTTCGAATGATGATTAGACTAGTCAGTGTAACAGTATTAAAATCAGTATAGAATCATTTCTTTTCAAGCTAATTTGACAAAATTTCTAAAGTTTGATGAATACTACATTCTATACCTACTTTCAAGCTTTCGAGAAGATTTAATCTACGAAGGTTACAGCAAACAAGAAATGAAAATTTCAATAACCTTGTGATTAAGCTATTGAACAATCCTGCCCAGATAATTACGTTGACATGCCTTGAACATTAACCTAGCTCGAGTTACAAAACGGAATCCGATAACCGAATATTAAAAGTATTCCAATTTTACAACATTAGTATATTCTATTTATTCATTACATTTTTTCCGCGTATTTAAAAATGTTCGTGATCATAACAATGTCCCGGGAAATCGCAAAAACATCGTCCCCTGAAACTTATCAGCTTATGGCATATGTGATAAGTTAATGCCAGTTTTAATAGAGTACCTGGTCAAAGAGATTCTCCCCGGTAACTTTCTTCGTGATGAAAAATATAACGTAGTATCTAATGAGTAACGTGACCCAAAAGAAAGGTCCCCGCAACCTCTTCAGAAATTCCTGAGCATGTTCATCTATGTCTGTGAAGAAAGTGGTAGAAGATAAGTGCAAAGCTACAAATGAAATTCGAATTTCAAACATTAAGCTAACAATGCAAGTTAAAAAAAAAGTTTTCATTAAAAATAAAGTATTTCAAAAATCTTATATGCGATCTACAACCATCATCGACCTCTATATAATACGATATATACTTACATCTAGATATTTATTATTTTTTTATCGCCAATGCATGCTTTTAAACTGTCTTGGTCAGCTTTCTTTAAAATATAAAATTAACTGCAGAATCAACAATGAAATAAAAAATACTGAATTACTTTGTGGTGGTGTAATCATCGTTTCGTTCATCATGGCATACAATGCTGCCATAGAGCACAAACAAGAGAAAGCTGCATCACACAGGATACCTGAAAGGGAAAAGCATACATCAGATGTGAATACAAAACTACTGGACACTTAGTTACAGGAACAAATAATTCAGATACGGATACAAAATTACTGGACTCTTAGTTACAGGAAAAATACTTCAGATATTGATACAAAACTACTGGACACTTAGTTACAGGAACAAATGCTTTAGATATGGATACAAAATTACTGGACACTTAGTAACAGGAACAAATACTTCGGATATGGATACAAAACTACTGGACACTTAGTTACAGGAACAAATGCTTTAGATATTGATACAAAACTACTGGACACTTAGTTACAGGAACAAATGCTTTAGATATGGATACAAAATTACTGGACACTTAGTAACAGGAACAAATACTTCAGATATGGATACAACACTACTGGACACTTAGTTACAGGAACAAATGCTTTAGATATGGATACAAAACAACTAGACACTTAGTTACAGGAACAAATACTTCAGATATGGATACAAAACTACTGTACACTTAGTTACAGGAATAAATGCTTTAGATATGGATACAAAACAACTTGACACTTAGTTACAGGAACAAATACTTCAGATATGGATACAAAACTACTGTACACTTAGTTACAGGAACAAATGCTTTAGATATGGATACAAAACAACTAGACACTTAGTTACATGAAAAATACTTCAGATATTGATACAAAACTACTGGACACTTAGTTACAGGAACAAATTATTCAGATACGGATACAAAATTACTGGACTCTTAGTTACAGGAAAAATACTTCAGATATAGATACAAAACTACTGGACACTTAGTTACAGGAACAAATGCTTTAGATATGGATACAAAATTACTGGACACTTAGTAACAGGAACAAATACTTCAGATATGGATACAAAACTACTGTACACTTAGTTACAGGAAAAATGCTTTAGATATGGATAAATATTACTTGAACACTTAGATACTTAGATATGGATACAAAATACTGACACTTAGTACGAACAGCTTAGATATGACAAAACTGGTAAACAAATACTTCAGATTGGATACAAAACTATGACACTATGGGAAAATGCTTTAGAATGGATACAAAACAACTAGACACTAGTTACAGGAACAAATACTTCAGATATGGATACAAAACTACTGTACACTTAGTTACAGGAACAAATGCTTTAGATAAAACAACTAGACACTTAGTTACAAAAAATACTTCAATATATGATAAGACTTAGAAGACAAAAACTGACCTTAGTTACAGAAAATACTTCAGATATGATACAAAACTACTGACACTTAGTTACAGGAACAAATGCTTTAGATATGGATACAAAATTACTGGACACTTAGTTACAGGAACAAATACTTCAGATATGATTACAAAACTACTGGACACTTAGTTACAGGAACAAATGCTTTAGATATGGATAAAAAATTACTGGACACTTAGTTACAGGAACAAATACTTCAGATATGGATACAAAACTACTGTACACTTAGTTACAGGAACAAATGCTTTAGATATGTATAAAAAATTACTATGACATAAAAAACAACTAGACACTTAGTTACAGGAACAAATACTTCAGATATATATACAAAACTACTGTACACTTAGTTACAGGAATAAATGCTTTAGATATGGATAAAATATTACTGGACACTTAGTTACAGGAACAAATGCTTTAGATATGGATACAAAATTACTGGAGATAGATATGCATGTGTAGTTATTTGATTAAATAATACTTTACAAAAAACTCCAGATATTTATCCATACATGTAGTTAAAGGGACAATGCAGTCTAAGAGAACATTAAGATTTGTACATATTTTGGACAAACCCGGTTTTAATGGAAATTAGATCAGTCAGTTTTACTGTGATAGGCCAGAAAAGCCCATGGTGGTAAAATGTTTGTGAAATGTTCAAACTCGCTCGCTGTCCGCCATTACACATTGTGGTCGAACACTTGTATGCCGAACCCTGTCCTTTGCTCGTAGAGTAAAGCACCTTTTGTCTAGAACTGCTCAAATCGCTCTGACAGTATTCTGTTTACCTTTTTAGGTGAATTGTATTGCCTAAAAATCATTTTTTTCACCTCCTCGGTATTTATGTAGCACATTCGTTTAAGGTGCGTAACTTAGGCTCGGGTATGAGTACAGCATACATATTGTACCTGCTGAATCGTATTGATCAACGATTTGTAATTACAACGGTATCAATTAAAATACTAAACAATGAGGTGGTTTGTCAATATTTTGTGTTATATGTTTCATAAGAAATATAGAACTATACATTTATGCCACATTTTGCTTCTTGGTTATGTAAAAGAATTAGTCTGAGTGAATTGTCCCTTTAATGTGTTAAAACTAGTAGTCTTCAGAAAGAAGTATCCTTACCTTCCTGCGACGTCATCATCATTACATGTACAGCCACGGACAATATCAGTACTAGGAACAACAGCCTTTAATAAGGGTGATAAGGATTCATATAGTATATGAACAGCATGGATAATCCAGGGGTTACTATCACTGTCGTAATATCCACCCCTAGACTATATCATAGTAAAACTGGAGATATCCCAGGAGAAAAAAAAACCAATTACATGCCTACTAAGTCTTCCTTTGAAGATTATGTAGAAAGCGACAACTAACTTCAGAGCCATAAAGTCAACCCAGTGAACCGTTATTCGATTCTTTTGATGTAATGATAAAAAGTTCATATGCAGCTTTTACCAGTACTTCTGCATTTGAAAGATTTTATCAATTTACTGTATTGGATAATAGGAAATAACTGTTTATTTCGGTATAACTTCATAAAACTTTTTTACCAACCATTGATGGAGAGGGGAGCCCTCGACGTAAATAGACACTCCAAATAACGCTGTCACGGCATAACACAGAGTCATGAAACAGTTTAATGCGAGCTGTAACAGATGCAATGGATATGAAGTAAAAGAAATATTTTGTTTATCAATTTGTTACCTACAACTTTGATGGTGATGCATGTGCATTTATAAACTTTAAATCACATGGATCAAGAAATACATATGAAAATGGTGTACCAGAAACAATTGGTGGGTTTATTGGTCGATTAGACTTTATTGTCATTTTAACATTTAACATATAGGGACGGATGTGTGTTTGTTCAGGGAGGCTGCGGTAGTGTCGTTCAAGAGTTTATATTCTTATCACTACTTAGAAAAAGACATGAATTTATCCACGGGTTATAATTATATCCCATATTTTACCATATATGTTTGATACTAGTACGAGTGGAGTGTCATACCTTCGAAATCACAGATTCTCCTTCTCTGACTGTTTCATTCGTTCTCTTGTTGGTGTGTAATACATAGTTGAGGATTAGAAACATTTCAGCAGCCTGGAATCCAAAATCAGATATCAACAGCAATTGTTCGTACAGTAAAGCCAGCGGATATAAAGTTAGATAGACAAATCCAGTAAGTAGGCACAAGCAAAACAGTCCCAGGATCCAGGCGTCGGCGTAGCTCATCACCCAGCTCTGAATTATTGAAGCGAAGCCATTGTATTCACAATAAAATAATTTATTGAAGCGAAGCCATTGTATTTGTTTCATACTGCGTGTGTTTTTACACTGTGTGTGCATATACTTTGATGGTATAAGTTTGATCAGGATAAAGCTTCCTAATTTAAAAAATATTAAATAATTGCAGGCGTCTTTATAATGACATTTACAAGCTTCTTTACCATGACATTTTCAAACTTCTTTACCATGACATTTACAAGCTTCTTTACCATGACATTTTCAAGATTCTTTATCATTACATTTATAAGCTTCTTAACAATGACATTTTCAAGCTTAATTACCATGTCATTTTCAATCTTATTTACCATGACATTTTCAATCTTCTTTACCATGACATTTCAACTTACCATGACATTTTCAATCTTATTTACCATGACATTTTCAGCAATCAAGCTTATTTACCATGACATTTTCAAACTTATTTACCATGACATCATTTTCAAGCTTATTTACCATGATTTCATTATTACAAGCTTATTTTTACCATGACATTTTCAATCTTATTTACCATGACATTTTCAATCTTATTTACCATGACATTTTCAAACTTTATTTTACCATGACATTTTCAAACTTCTTTAACATGACATTTACAAGCTCCTTTATCATTACATTTATAAGCTTCTTCACCATGACATTTTCAAGCTTAATTACCATGACATTTTCAATCTTCTTTACCATGACATTTACAAGCTTCTTTACCATGACATTTACAAGCTTATTTACCATGACATTTACAAGCTTATTTACAATGACATTTACAAGCTTCTTTACCATGACATTTTCAAACTTATTTACCATGACATTTACAAACTTATTAACCATGACATTTTCAAGCTTATTTACCATGACATTTACAAAGTTATTTACCATGACATTTACAAAGTTATTTACCATGACATTTTCAAACTTCTTTACCATGACATTTACAAGTTTATTTACCATGACATTTACAAGCTTATTTACCATGACATTTACAAGCTTCTTTACCATGACATTTACAAGCTTCTTTACCATGACATTTACAAGCTTCTTTACCATGACATTTACAAGCTTCTTTACCATGACATTTACAAGCTTCTTTACCATGACATTTACAAGCTTCTTTACCATGACATTTACAAGCTTATTTACCATGACATTTACAAGCTTCTTTACCATGACATTTACAAGCTTATTTACCATGACATTTACAAGCTTATTTACCATGACATTTACAAGCTTCTTTACCATGACATTTACAAGCTTATTTACCATGACATTTACAAGCTTATTTACCATGACATTTACAAGCTTATTTACCATGACATTTACAAGCTTCTTTACCATGACATTTTCAAGCTTATTTACCATGACATTTACAAACTTATTTACCATGACATTTTCAAACTTCTTTACCATGACATTTACAAGCTCATTTACCATGACATTTTCAAACTTCTTCACAATGACATTTTCAAACTTCTTAAACATGACGTTTTCAAACTTCTTTACCATGACATTTACAAGCTTATTTACCATGACATTTATAAGACTATTTACCATGACATTTACAAGCTTATTTACCATGAAATTTATTAAACCTATTTACAATGACATTTACAAAGTTCTTTTCCATGATATTTACAAGTGTATTTACCATGACATTTTCAAACTTCTTCACAATTACATTTTCAAACTTCTTAAACATGACGTTTTCAAACTTCTTTACCATGACATTTACAAGCTTATTAACCATGACATTAACAAGTTTATTTACAATGACATTTACGAGCTTATTTAGCATGACATTTTCAAACTTCTTTAAACATTACAGAATTTTCAAGCTAACTTCTTTAACAATGACATTTACAAGCTTATTTACAATGACATGACACATTTACAAACTTATTTACCATGACATTTTCAAACTTCTTTACCATGACATTTACAAGCTTATTTACCATGACATGTACAAGCTTATTTAGCATGACATTTACTAGCTTCTTTACCATGACATTTAAAAGCTTATTTACCATGACATTTACAAGCTCATTTACCATGACATTTTCAAACTTCTTCACAATGACGTTTACAAACTTATTTACCATGACCATTTTACAAGCTTCTTCACCATGACATTTACAAGCTTATTTACAACGACATTTACAAGCTTCTTCACCATGACATTTATAAGCTTCTTAACAATGACATTTTCAAGCTTAATTACCATGACATTTTCAATCTTATTAACCATGACATTTTCAAACTTCTTTACCATGACATTTACAAGCTTATTTACCATGACATTTATAAGCCTATTTACAATGACATTTACAAGCTTCTTTACCATGACATTTACAAACTTATTTACCATGACATTTACAAGCTTCTTTACCATGACATTTACAAGCTTATTTACCATGACATTTATAAGCCTATTTACAATGACATTTACAAAGTTCTTTTCCATGACATTTACAAGTGTATTTACCATGACATTTTCAAACTTCTTCACAATTACATTTTCAAACTTCTTAAACATGACGTTTTCAAACTTCTTTACCATGACATTTACAAACTTATTTAGCATGACATTTACTAGCTTATTTACCCTGACATTTAAAAGCTTATTTACCTTGACATTTACTAGCTTATTTACCATGACATTTACAAGCTTCTTTACTATGACATTTATAAGCTTATTTACAATGATATTTTCAAACTTCTTTAACATGATATTTACAAGCTTCTTTACCATGACATTTACAAGCTGATTTACCATGACATTTACAAGCTTAATTACCACGACATTTACAAGCTTCTTCACCAAAACATTTTAAGCTTATTTACCATGACATTTACAAACTTATTTACCATTACATTTTCAAATTTCTTTACCATGACGTTTTCAAACTTCTTTACCATGACATTTACGAGCTTATTTAACATGACATTTACAAACATCTTTACCAAGACATTTTCAAGCTTCTTTACAATGCGAGCTTCTTTACCATGACATTTACAAGCTTATTAACCATGACATTTTCAAGATTCTTTACAATGACATTTTCAAATTTCTTTACCATGACATTTACAAGCTTCTTCACAATGACATTTTCAAGCTTATTTACCATGACATTTACAAACTTATTTACCATGACATTTACAAGATTCTTTACCATGACATTTTCAAGTTTATTTACCATGACATTTACAAGCTTATTTACCATGACATTTACAAGATATTTACATGACATTTACAAACTTATTTACCATGACATTTTCAAACTTCTTACCATGACATTTACAAGCTCATTTACCATGACATTTTCAAACTTCTTCACAATGACATTTTCAAACTTCTTAAACATGACGTATTCAAACTTCTTTACCATGACATTTACAAGCTAATTTACCATGACATTTATAAGCCTATTTACCATGACATTTACAAGCTTAATTACCATGAAATTTATAAACCTATTTACAATGACATTTACAAAGTTCTTTTCCATGATATTTACAAGTGTATTTACCATGACATTTTCAAACTTCTTCACAATTACATTTTCAAACTTCTTAAACATGACGTTTTCAAACTTCTTTACCATGACATTTACAAGCTTATTTAGCATGACATTTACTAGCTTATTTACCCTGACATTTAAAAGCTTATTTACCATGACATTTACAAGATTCTTTACCATGACATTTACAAGCTTCTTTACCATGACATTTATAAGCTTATTTACAATGATATTTTCAAACTTCTTTAACATGATATTTACAAGCTTCTTTACCATGACATTTACAAGCTGATTTACCATGACATTTACAAGCTTAATTACCACGACATTTACAAGCTTCTTCACCAAAACATTTTAAGCTTATTTACCATGACATTTACAAACTTATTTACCATTACATTTTCAAATTTCTTTACCATGACGTTTTCAAACTTCTTTACCATGACATTTACGAGCTTATTTAACATGACATTTACAAACATCTTTACCAAGACATTTTCAAGCTTCTTTACAATGCAAGCTTCTTAACCATGACATTTACAAGCTTATTAACCATGACATTTATAAGCCTATTTACAATGACATTTACAAACTTCTTTACCATGACATTTATAAGCTAATTTACCATGACATTTTCAAGTTTATTTACCATGACATGTACAAGCTTATTTTAGCATGATATTTACAAGCTTCTTCACCAAGACATTTTTAGCTTATTTACCATGACATTTACAATTATTTACCATGACATTTTCAAAACTTCTTTACCATGACATTTTCAATTTTTACCATGACTTTTCAAACTTCTTTACCATGACATTTACAAGCTTATTTACCATGACATTTATAAGCCTATACATTAGCCACATGCATTACAAGTGTATTTACCATGACATTAACAAGTTTATTTACAATGACATTTACGAGCTTATTTAGCATGACATTTACAAACTTCTTTACCAAGACATTTTCAAGGTTCTTTACAATGCAAGCTTCTTTACCATGACATTTACAAGCTTATTAACCATGACATTTTCAAGATTCTTTACAATGACATTTACAAGCTTATTTACCATGACATTTATAAGCCTATTTACAATGACATTTACAAAGTTCTTTTCCATGACATTTACAAGTGTATTTACCATGACATTTTGAAGATTCTTTACAATGACATTTTCAAACTTCTTTACCATGACATTTTCAAACTTCTTTACCATGACATTTACAAGCTTATTTACAATGACATTTACAAGTTTATTTTCATGACATTTTCAAACTTATATACCATGACATTGACAAGCTTATTTACCATGACATTTTCAAACTTATTTATACCATGACATTTACAAGCTAATTTACCATGACATTTTCAAGTTTATTTACCATGACATTTACAAGCTTCTTTACCATGACATTTACAAACTTCTTTAACATGACATTTGCAAGCTTCTTTACAATAACAATAATATGCCAATAACGTTTGACTCCAATCAACTCTGATCTTGCATGGCTCTTACCAATTTACTTGGCAGTTGTATAAACTCGCTGCATATCACATACGCGTACAGTAATAACGACATGTATATTGTGAAATCAATGCCGCAAAATAATCCATAGATCGGCATAGTGACTACACACAGAGGCGGTAAAAGGCCCACAAAAAACTTCTCTGTACTCGTCATTTTGCAAATGTCAAAATAAACAGCAGAGATATTTCAAGTTAGAACTTGCTTACTTGGACCTCATATTGCAAAGCTGCAAGCGTTTGAATGATCATGCATTTTTCTTACGTCATCAAGACCAATTTAAAAATCAACCAACCAGAACGGAACACCTATAGTTATACAGGTATGAAATAGATGCATTAATTGGACAGACACAAGGTATTAGACAGCTGCAGGTAATATTGAATACAAGCGATTGTGCTAATAACCTTTGTTATTGTACTGTATCTCTTTATCGCCTACCTTTTGTGTAAAAAAAACACCATTTTTAAAAGCCATTCCTTCAGACTAATTGATTTACCAGTGTAAAAGCTTGTTTTCAATGTTTCGTGAACTTTCGGTTTCGATATCCAATACATTAGATATCGAAACCGAAAGTTGACCAAGTGCATTCCTTGATTTCAAGCTATCATTATATCTAGGCTGTCATTATATTTCAATTGTGGCTATATGATCAAAACGTTTTGAATATCCTTGATTTTGTATGGGATCCATGCGCATCTTAAATATATCCTTGATTTTTGTGGGTTCCATGCGCGTTTTGAATATCCTTGATTATGAATGGGCTCAATACGCGTCTTCAATATCCTTGATTTTGTATGGGCTCCATGCGCATTTTGAATATCAATGATTTTATATGGGCTCCTTACGCGTATGGGCTCCGTGCGCTTGCTGTATATTCCAGATAGGGTGTCTCCATTTCATTGAATAGCTGTTTTTATAATTTCATCTAAATGTATAAAGGATCTTCTTATGACTTCTTTCATTAATAATATTGTCAAGTACGACTTCTCCAGTTTGGCCTATGATACTGTATCCCTTTACTTGCAGTACCTTACGTTGGATGGAATTTCAAAAACAAATCAACTTGGTATCGACAATCATCGGCAAATAGAAAGCATACAGATGCAGTTGTCTTGGTATAGTAAAGATGCTCCACCACCGACAGAACATAACGCTACCCATTATTTGAACAATAGTTGGTGTTTAATCGTGTATATATGTACTTAATGAACACAAAAATACATATAAAATAATTTCTTTTGCTTTTTGTACATTGGCAATCAGTACTTCATTCCATATAGGGTACAGTGCCATGGATTTTTTTCGGGATGCAATTAATGGTTTTTGATATTTTTATCTTGAAGTAAAATGAAAAGCTCAAACTTTTCAATGGTGGTAATGATGTTAAGTAAGTAACTTTTGCAGCTGAAGAAAAATACAAAAGTGTCTGCTACTTTTTTGATAGTGAAAAAAATACAATTCGTGAGCGATGGAACATCTTTAAGCACAAAAAAAAGCATCACGATACCATAAAGTCCTTCTAAAATGACTTTCACGTAATAATTTTACTCATATATCACACATTACTAAATACATATATAGGCTTATCATGTTCTTTTGGGGCGAGACTTATGTGATATTGCGTCTTTGTTAAGTGGATATATGTATACATGCATGTGGTACATTACATAAATGTTGAGGTTTTTTATTTGAAAGCTTGCTTAATTTTTTTATTTATTACCTTTCTTGGTCATTTCTTCTTTGTGTATTACAAACATATCTGCTGTTGTGACTCATTACTGATTATGACATGTATTTGTAATCAACGTCACATTGTTCGAAGACATGATATCACAAGACATACTCTTATGAGCAGATAACTCTGACATTCTCAAAGACAGAATCAATTCTCAAAGACTGATAAATTATCAGAGATAGAATAAATTCTTGGAGACAGAAAAAAATCTCAGAAACAGAATCAATTCTCAAAGACAGAATAAATTCTCAGAGACAGAATAAATTCCCAGACACAGAATAAATTCTCAAACACAGAATACGTATTTTTATACTGATTTATAGATTTCCATACCCGTGTTTGCTAATAATCAGTTTCTTTATTGAAATAACTTAGGTTGCAACATCGATCGAGCGAGAGGTCGGAGCATGTAGATAATATGGGCGGAAGACTACTAGAATCTTTCATCCTCTTTGGGGTGAGACAGTAGAATCTCAACCCGAGGAGTAAGGTTCTTAAGCTGTCCATCAAGAGGCTCAGCCGAGTGTTTGTCAGCTTAAGAATCTTATCCCGAGGGCTGAGATCTCCTATATCACCCCAAAGAGGCTGAATGATTCTTTTTCTTTTACCCCGTGTACGCCTTTGTGTCTCTAATAAACGTGTCACTTAGGCAAGCGAGGGTGAATCGTCGTCTTCGCCGTCTACTGTTGTCGTGACGTCATACAATTGTTGAGCACGTGCAAAGATCTCGTGTAGCTTTCTTTACCCTAGGGTGAGATAGAAAAATCTCACACCGGTAAAACTGTGGAGAAAGGAGATTCTCCCATGCTTCACAGGGATATCCCGCGGTTGCTAGGGAAAAGATTTTCTCCGTCAACCCTCGGCAAGCCTCGGGTTGATCGGCCAAAATCTTTCACTCGGGTTGAGATATTCCTGTCCACTTCACAGACCCATGTAAGATTCTATTAATCTCAACCCGAGGAATAAGGTTCTTTAGCTGTCCACCAAGAGGCTCTGCCGAGTGTTTGATAGCTTAAGAATCTTATCCCGAGGCTTGAGATTTCCTGTCTCATCCCAAAGAGGGTGAATGATTCTTTTTCTCTTTTCCTATGTGGATATACCTGTCCGGAATAAGAGAAAGAGTTAGCTTTCCCTATTAACCGCGCAGTATAGAAGAAAGTACACATGTGTATCCATTTTTACAATTTATCAGGAATTACTAAGATTTCCCGATATAGGGAATAGAATTCCCATGTCGGAAATAGAAATCCTGATATCGGAAATAGAATTTTCCATATAGGAATTAGAATTTCTGATATGGAAAATTGTTTTCTTATTCCTGATATCAAAAATAGAATTTCCAATAACGGAATTAGAATTTCTGATAACGAAAATTAAGATTTCCGATATCAGAATTAGAAGTCCCGATATCGGAATTAGAATTCCCGATATCGGAAATTAATTTCTGGTATTAGAAATTTCGTTATCGGAATTAATCGAATAAAACTTAACTTGGCTTGTCATATTTTCTACCTGATTTAGGAAGAACAACTATGCAAAATATTCCCAAAAAACTTTTTTTTATAAACATGGCCGAAAATAGTGTATTTTGTAGCTTAGAATGGTTATGTATAGCATATATTGTTGTTCTGTGAACAAATATGAGTCTTATTAATTATAACCGCTATATTGTTTAAAGAAGACCACTGGAAAATAAATTCTACAAACACCTATACATATTAAACATTTCATAAGGAAATAATGTACATGAATATGGTCAAAACGGCATTAAATCCAATATTTTGTCAAATAGGTATCTTTGATTTACAATAGCTCAAAAACGAGCCCACGGACATATGTTTTTTTCTTTCATTTTCTTCTATGGTATGTACTCTTACTTCCAAAAATACATATATGAAGGGAAAAGTTTAATACAAGAACATTTTGACTTCTCAGTGGTATACATTATTAATGAACATGATGGTATGTACAAAATGTGTTCCGTCTCTGTTAAACTCAATATATTACTCGTATTACAGATTGTGTGTATACTATTCTTCTTTCCTGTCAAATTTTATTTTTAAATGTGTGGGTTTGGGATGAATGAGGAAAATATAAAAAATGAAAAAAAAAGATATCAAAAATATGTAATTGTATGCTTATTAACATAGTTGCTAAAAAGTACATTAAAAATACTACTGAATTAGCAAATGAGAAGCATATGAGTTAAAAAAGAGCACCCTGTGGAATATTCCGCATGCTGTGGAATATCTCGTGTAATCCATGTTTTAAACCATCTCAAATAGGCGTCAGATATTTAAAACACCCTGATGAAATGGCTAGCTGGAATTATATTACAGTATATGAATTAGTTTTGAATATTATGAATTTCCAATTAGTCTACATGTATTGGATATATTTATAACGTTAGTTGTATGTATATTTTGTTGGTGTTGTATTTTTCGTTGATTTTCTATCTGTTATATATAAATTCTAGTACAAAGTATGATAAGTTGTTCCTCGTTATTAATTTTCCTGAAAATGAGATTAAATGAACGATCTGTTAGGATACTGTAATGTCCGTATTATGTGTGCATTTTAGGCAAGTGCTTTGGTTTATACAAAGCCAGATTTGAATTAAATGAATTTATTCCCAATAGTGAAATATTTTTACAATAAACAAGTACGTGTAAATTATAATTAAATCATTATTTAATTCATGATGATGGAAATGATTTTAGGTAACATTTTTGAATGTTAGTGTATAAAGAGGGATAACTCTTGTGTTGCGTTACGATGAAAGGGTCCCATAAGTGCTTACTTGGGTTGAAGCCTACACGAATACAATTAAGCATCAAATATACGTTGACTACGAAAGGAAAATGTCAACCGATATCACGGAACAGAAGGAAGTTGATAATTCCGAGGACGTTTCACCAGATAAGAGGTCCACGGATAATGACGAACCGCCCGAAAATAAAGAACAACAGCCACAAAGTAGCTTGTCGAATACCGTAATTGAAACAAAATCCAAAAGTAAGTAAGCAAAGAGGCTAATCATTATCATACTGCTAGACTCATATGAGAAATCAAAGTACTGAAAGTACATTCGACTACAATCTGGGCCAAAACTCCGCACTGTTTCCCTGTAGATTCTGATGAGGGTACCCATTCCAGCTCGTACCCACCAACCCGTACCCAAAATTAACGAAGTCGTACCCAAAATATTTGGCGAGCTCGTACCCATGATTGGCTAACCAGCACCCATCAAGTTTCGTTGGGTTTTTTTTTAATTTAATTACAGGTATTAATCTTAATTTCTTCTTTGTGTCTGATTCAATATATCACTGGCCTAAATAATGCACCAAAATAATGCATAATTGAGTCAACGTTGATATATTCCAATACCTGGTAAAATCAGAAAATATCTGGTAACATGCTGTATACTTTTCAAGATTACATATACACTACATTTACATTAATCACAGGGCTGGGGAAAAGTACTCGTCCGCTCGTCTAGACGAGTGGATTTGGCCATCGGACGAGTGAATGTTGACATCACGCTTGTCCGTCGGACGAGTGAAAAATTCTGACAATGACTATATGACCTACACCTTATTAATTATATCGTTTCTCGGTAAATTTATACAGGGTCTGATATTCGTAACGGTTTCTTAAAAATACGACGAAGCAATGATAACATTTCGTTTTCTGCATCATTCTAGGAATTCCCGACTTTCGTTTTCAATGCGCATGCGCATGTACAGCATTGTAACATGAATAAATCCGAGGTCTATTGATATCGTAATCAAGAGTCTAGAGGTGTGTCGAAAAACAAGATGTCACAGCGAAATTTGCTTCAGTTTTTAGCGACATTCGCCTCAAAAAAAATCTTACCAGTAAGCTAATGGAGTTAAAAATAATATATACCTACTACATTGGAAAGTAAGTTAAAATATCGACCCTTTAAAAAGATATCTTTTTTATAACACTTGCATACAAAATTGTTTGGGAATTAAATGTTTTGTCGGTCTTCTTGTAAAACTGTTTGTTAGTCATGTTATCCCAAATCGGCATCAATACAGTTCTAACAATCAAATGAATATATCTAAAACCGCTGTAGGCTAATATATACAGTCACATCTACTTATTTATCTGACAAATATTGCGGACAAGTAAAAATGTCATTCGGACGAGTAGATTGTGATGAAGCACTTGTCCGACGGACGAGTACATTTCAAAATTTTTCCGCAGCCCTGAATCAGTAATGTTATACACATGTATTTACATTCACATGTACTTTGAAATATTTTACAAGATATAGCATCTGTAATAATTTTGTGTAAAAGTTAAGTATAATTCAAAATCATCTTCTGTGCCCGTTGTGACTTCACACGGCAAATGTTCAATTATTTTAAAAGCTGATTTCCTTTTTGTTTAACTGTCTTGTAAAAAAAATCTAATGAAGCAAAATAGATCGTCGTTTTTAATCAAAGGAGGAAGTCAAATAAAAACCAATGCCTTATAAATCCTTGAATAAACGAAAACAGAAATTCAATAGAGAAACGATAAAGATTGAGAAAAAACGGGTTGCGTCAAATTGTTGCTGCCGTATAAATAATGTATGTTGTTGTCAAGAAAACACTGTACGTTAATTTTTTGTTATATCACAAGTAAACCATATTTATAATCAAATATGACTAATGTATAGAATAAATCTTGGTTTAACAGCCCTGTTTATACATCGTTATTTTCTCTCTTTCCCTTCAAGGTTGCATTCACATGTATAAATTAAACACATATTTGAGATTTACTGGCGCATATTTTAACTTGCGAGGTACTGTGGAAATGTCACCCTGAGCGGATGATATATTAATTGAAATTCTTTATTTCCGTAAGTATACAACTTATTGGAATAATAACATAAAATATACATATATACAATCAGCAAGGGTAAACATTAAATTATCATAGACAAATTGAAATGCACATATGTGATTAAGTGATTCTGCTGTTGTTTGCCTCAATTATGTAGCTTGCCTAATAAATTAAGATCTTTTATGTTATGTGTATTCAGCAATTCAATAACTTTGTAAACAGATGGCTTTACCCAAAAATAGTTTTTAATGTATTTTCTCTGAATATCTGAAAATTTTGGACAAATAAATAAAAAATGATATTCATCTTCTATTTCGAAGAGTTCACAGTTTCTACATAATCTATTATTCCTTTCAACCTTTCTATATCTACCTGTCTCGATTGCAAGATTATGAGCTGAAAGACGGAGTTTGGATACAGAAATTCTACGTTGTTTTGAAAGAGACTTCGTTAAATAAAATTGTAATGTTACGTCATCTACTAGATATCTAAAGAGATCACATTTACTGGAAGTGCTTATTGATGCCAACAACAGTTGTTTTGTCTGATCATCAATTCGTTGTTTAATTAACGCAAGTAAAGTGATATCAGCAGGAGACTGCCTTAACCATATATAACCTAACCCAAGTTCAGATAGTTTCTGTTTAATAAACACTAAAAATTATGTTTTGGATGTACATTTTCAGTTTCCTTAAAAACAAACTGATATATTTCCTTCAAAATATAGTTATTACTATTCAATAGTTTAAACCAATACTTGAAGGCTTTGAAGTTTTGTTGATTTACCAAGGGAAAACGACCAAGTTCATAATAAATCATTGCATTACAAGTTGATTTTAACATACACAAATTCAGAGATAGCATCTCTAATAAGTAATTCAACATATATATCTCGTTTTTTTTGTGCAACGATACAAAAACATTTTTAGTACAACACATTTGAGTTGACGTCTACTGGCGTGCTCCTGTGGCTGTCCCTTTGATCAATCAGTCAGTCAGGTATAATTGATAGGCACGCGAAGCGTATGGCTCCTCCCCCGTTAAATATCATTGGCTGACGAGCTCTCACCACACGTGTCAGTCAATATAATTATACAGGTGATTGACAAGGCGGCGTTCCTCATTGGTTTCTGAACCGACCTGTGACCAAGTTATTTGGAATTTCTTTGACATGTTTCTTAAATAAATGCATTTTGAATGATTTTTTAAATCATGGTTCACCCGAAAATCAACGACTAGAATTTGTGTTAGACCAAAGATAGATACGGCATACAATATATGCTACTACCAAGTACTGACGGCCGCGATGTCTGAAAAGCTAAATACTGTACGAAAAAGAAATTTTCCGTTGTAATTCATAGAATAATTGGAGAAAGTTATTTATTAAATGTTCTTAGAAGTTTATTCCTTATGCCATCTGCATCCAATTATTGCGATGTTGTGTGTCATTATTTGGTTTTGTATTGATGTACAGTAGCAGAATACACTTTATGCCATCTTGTAACATCGGAATGAATAGTTAAAAACACAATTTAGGCTATACTGAGCTATATATTACGATGTTTTTCATGCATTGACAAATTTTCTATTTTAATATTGTAATTTTCTCTGAATGTGCCATTCTCTCAATAGGAATACAATTTGTTCAAAGAAAATTTCAGTTTATTTCTGGTGCCGCCGCCGCCGCACCTACAGGCGGAGATTAATTCAACTCCCAACCATATTTGTTTTATGTACATTTTTCATATATCAGTAAATTTAATCCTTGTACACATTTATAGACAGTGGGGTCGCTATAAAAGGATATTAACGAATACGCAAATTGGCCAGATTAGCGTGTGAGCGCCGAAGGCGTGAGATTTTAGTGTTTTAGGTGTCTGAGGGTGACCCCCGGAAAAAATATAGTAATTTAGAATGGCTGAGATGAGTTTTACAATGTATTTTGATAATTTTGCAAGCGCCCGAAAGCACGGGATTTTGGTGTTTGGGGGGTCCGGGGCCTCCTCTAGGAAAAATATTACGATTTAGAATAGCTTAAATGAGTTTTGATGAATTTGTGAGCGCCCGAAAGCGCAAGATTTTGGTGTTTGGGGGGTCCAGGTGTCTACCCCGGAAAAAAAATTACGGTTTAGAATGGCTGAGATGAGTTTTACGATGTATTTTAATGATTATAAAGCGTTCTTAACATGGTAATTTTTCTATTTAAAGCTGCTTGCATTTAGAAATGATAATTGTGTCGTCAAAACATTATGCAACCCTACTCAATCTGAATACACCGGCTTCACACCATCGGCACATGGTTGTGTAACATAAAAAATGAATTAATATTGTCTCGCTAAGACATAAACAAATTGATCTTTTAAGAGAATTTTTTTAGGTATTACATACAATCCTTTGATGGACATTTTTAGTCTAGTTCTGTGTATTGAATTATGACTAGGACTATTTAAGGTTTGACATTATGTGCTTGAACGTTTTAGGAAATATGCTGCGCAGCGGAAAATTTTCTAGAATGAAGTACGAAAAATAAACATTTTTAGAAAATTTCAGTCGGCGAAAATGGGGGGGGCCCCTGTTACTGTTACAATCTTCCTCAAGAAATGCCACCACACCTTTCTTAGGTTTGATACCAAGCAATTCCTCTTTCGTGCACGTTCATATGAAATCGATTGTGTTCTCTTTTTGTTTGACTGTAGACGCGTCCTCGAAATCCCAAGAGTGGGTGTAGAATATTTCAATAATCTGTATTTTTAGGTCACCTGAGATGAAGTCTCAAGTGACCTATTCTAATCGCCTTTTGTCCGTCGTCCGTCGTCCGTTGTATGTCCGTAAACAATTTACATTTTCGTCTTCTTCTCCAAAACTGCTGAAGCAATTTCAATGAAATTTTGCACAAATCTTCTTAGGCATAAGGCCAATAAAAATAGTGAATTATATGGTCCACACCCCCCAGGGGGCTGTGGGAGGGGCCAAAAGGTGTAAAATTGAGTAAAATTTCAAAAATCTTCTTCTCTACTCACAGATATGGTAGAATCAAATACTCTTCATAGATAGAAAGGTCTTAAGGTCCTTTACAAATATTGTGAATTATATGACCCTGGGGTCTCTAGTTTCCCCCTGGGGAGGGGGTTAAGTTTACTATAGTTTATATTGGGAAAACACATTTTTGCTTATTATTTGGTCATTTGTAATAGGAAATAATTCAAATGTTGTCAGAATTATCAGTATGAGATTGGCCATTTAATCCTATTAACAAATTTTCTATGATTGACCCCCAGCTGGGGCTTTAGGGGCGGGGTCAAAAGGGGTCAAATAGGCTAAAATTTCAAAAATCTTCTTCTGAAATTCTGGAAATGATAGAATCAAATACTTTTCATAAATAGAAAGGTCTTAAGGTCCTTTACAAAAATTGTGAATTATATGACCCTGGGGTCTCACGTTTCCCCCTGGGGAAGGGGTCAAGTTTACTATAGCTTATATTGGGAAAACACATTTATGAGAATGTTTTGCTCAATTTTCATTGGAAACGAGTCAAACTTGGTTAGAATTATTTGTCTGAGATAGCATTTTAATATCATATCCACATTGGTCCTGGCCGACCCCCTGGGGGCAGAGGGGTGGGGCTAAAAAAGGGTCAAATAGGCTAAAACTTCAAAAATCTTCTTCTGAAATTCTGGAAATGGTAGAAACAAATACTTTTCATAAATGGAAAGGTCTTAAGGTCCTTTACAAAAATTGTGAATTATATGACCCTGGGGTCTCACGTTTCCCCCTGGGGAGGGGGTCAAGTTTACTATAGTTTATATAGGGAAAACACATTTATGAGCATTTTTTGCTCAATTTTCATTGGAAACGAGTCAAACTTGGTTAGAATTATTAGCCTGAGATAGCATTTTAATATCATATCCATATTGGTCCAGGCCGACCCCCTGGGGGCAGAGGGGCGGGGCCAAAAAAGGTCAAATAGGCTAAAACTTCAAAAATATTCTTTTAAAATTCTGGAAATGGTATAATCAAATACACTTTATAGATGAAAAGGTCTTAAAGTTTGTTTATAAAAGTTTGTTTATAAAAGTTGTAAATTACATGACCCTGGGGTCTCCTGTTTCCCTTTGGGGAGGGGGTCAAGTTTACTATAGTTTATATAGGAAAAACACATTAATGAGCATTTTTTGCTCAATTTTCATAGGAAATGAGTCAAACTTGGTTAGAATTATTAGCCTGAGATAGCATTTTGATATCATATCCACATTGGTCCTGGCCGACCCCCTGGGGGCAGAGGGCGGGGCAAAAAAAGGGTCAAATAGGCTAAAACTTCAAAAATCTTCTAAAATTCCGGATATAGTAGAATCAAATAATTATAGATGGAAAGGTCTTAAGGTGTTTTATAAAAATTATGAATTATATGACCTTGGGGTCTCACATTACCCCCTGGGGAGGGGTCAAGTTTACTTTAGTTTATATAGGAAAAACATATTTGTGAACATTATTTGCCCAATCTTTGTAGGAAATTAGTCAAATTTGATAAGAATTATTAGCCTAAGATATAGCATTTTAACATTCATATCTGTCCTCGATGACCCCTTGGGGGACCAGAGGGGCAGGACCAAAAAGGGTCAAAATGATTAAAATTTCAAAAAATACCTCTAAGTTCACAGGTTTGATGGAAGCAAATACTCTTCATAGTCTAAAGAGTCAAATTTATAAATCACTGACCAACTTCAAGGCCCAGCATATAGTGTTTATATGTCTTTAATTTGTTTCATTATTTGTTTCATTATATATTCTAACTCAGGTGACCGTTAAGGCCCATGGGCCTCTTGTTCAGTATTTAACCGGAAATCATTCTAGAAATCACTTGTTTTGACTTTTTTTTCGGTATGGAACAAAAACCATGAGAACGACATATTTAGATATTTTATGGGAATATGAGCATACATTTTCTAACGTAACTTACTTGTAGATTATATACAGTAGAACGAATACCCGGCAGGACGACGACCATGCATCTGTCAGAAATCTTCCGTCCCTCGTTCAGAGCTACGTCATTTTTTTTTATTCAACATTTAAGTAAAATGTTATTAACAGAATTTGAGAACACATCTTACTGGGACATTATACCATCATACGTCATTTACAATGGAATTGTTTACGGTCACGCAATCAATTTTGCACATTATATGAAATATATATATATATTTGTGTGTCTATATTGCATTTATTTATTTTAAACGTGCCTCTATACGAACTGTGATAGCTAAAATATCCTAGTATTTTAGAAAAACCATATGCAGAGAAGGCTGGGGCAAAATGCGGGAAGGAAATCTTTGATATAGATCTATTGAGAGAATGGTCCAAATAATCTTCAAATATGTTTGTGAAATATTGCTCTTTTATTTATTTTTTTATATGCATTGTAACAAAATTTGACATCAATTGGTTTTTACTTCATAATTATTTTAAATAATAATAAGCTACGGGAAAATACACAAGAGGGGGGAAATGTAAAACTACTAATTAAAAATGAATAAATCTTGGCTGGAATCTCTTGCGTACCGTTTTACGACCACTGACTAGAAACATCTGATCGAACACAATATATTAAGTTTTATATAAATCACAAATAAATACATGAAGTTTAACTTTTATAATGGGTACGAGTTCGCCAAATTCCATGGGTACGGGTTCGCCATGCTTGGGTACGAGTTCGCCAAATGTGGGTACGAGTTTGTTTGGGTACGAGTTTGAATGGGTACGGGATCGCCATAATTCATTTGATGTATTTTTACTTTTTTTATGAATTTTCCTGATCTCATCTAAAGATTGACTTTAACCAAATTTGGCCTAGTTTTATCAAATTGTCTTGTCTCATAATATTTGCATAATTTTCAGATGTTTCACTTTCATTAAAGTTTTAAGATAATATGACTTGAATGCATTGTAATTAAGGCCTTAAAACGCAGCCAGATGTTTTATATTCTCGATTCTCCAGGGGTACCGATCACTTACGATCTCTACACCCATGGACTACGAGATAGTCCAGGGGTGTAGAGGTCGGAAGTGATCAGAACCCCTGGAGTATCAAGGATGGATTTTTTTTTCAAGGCAAACTGACAGAATTTATGCAATATGACAAAAAGTGCAGGCTGGAATGTTGAAGAACATATGTAAACAATATGTATGTGTAAATGTTAGGCCTACCCTAGCTCATAGAAGTACTTTGTACTTTGTTGTACTTTGCGATAATTAATTACCCGTATTTAAAAACTTAAAATTTTGTGATATCATTTTTTTTCTTTGTTATTCTAAATATGGTAAATAAGTCACGATTTTCTAAGAAAAAATACAAAAAAACAACAGAAAATGATGCAAAAAATATAAATTATTATTATTTAGACAATTTTTCTATAACTATCCGAAACCCTTTGTTTAAATCCACCTGTAACAAGATCAGGAAAGGAAGGTTACATAGAATATATACATGTACATGTAGGAAAAAAATAACTGCGGAAACTGACTAAGACCAGGAACTGTAGATAAGTATTGAAGTATAGCTTTAGCCCTTAGAGGAGTATTCATAAATGCGTAATCCAAGTGTTTGGTTCTAGCTGGCATGATTGTCAGATTCCCGATGAAAAAAATGTCTTAAATTCATGGTCAGTCTACTCAGGCAGAAACCTATACAGTTTCTGTTCTCAAAATGATCATATGTTACCGTATTCGACCTAATAAGGCCCCAGGGTACTTAAAAAATTGAAGCAAATAAGGGGCGCTTAATACCGACAAATTTGGACTAGCCTTTCATAAAATTATTCTACGAAGTAAGCCATAAATCAATTTGCAAAAGATATCAGTAATAAGGAAATCAACACAGCTCTAATATTTTCAGTCTGTATTATTTGAAATAAATGAAATTGAAGCCTTAAAAAGGGAGAGGGGCGGGTAGAATACAGTACTGTAAATTGGCTTAAATATTAGATGACCATTTAGCTTTTTTCAAATCTAGATGTTTGGTTGTGACCATTTCAGTTGATGTGTTATTAAAACCAGCTGGTGATGCTCCAATTATGAAAAAGAAGAGATGGGCTGTTGAAAGAAACAAGAGAGTGAGCTGGATCAGTGAATTCATCAAGAAATACTTAAAATTGGACCCAAAGGAATCTATGGTATGACTGATTGTAATTTGTAAACTACGGAAGTTCAAAAGGATAAGTTAGGATATGTTATTGTTTGCCTTCATCAGTTATGCTAAAATTTTAATAGGCCAAAATCATGGTATTAAAATATTTTTTTTAGATATTACAAAGCTTACAGTTTAAATACCTCAAATTCTTAATTAATAACCTTGATGCAAGTTCAAAAAATGCATGCAGTCTCACCTTATATACTTGTATTCATGTAAATGTAACCTGAAATCCATGTTTCATTCAAAATATTGTTTGTACTACCAACATTAGCTTTTAGTATTCATTAATACTTGGGAATTACTAAAATCCTCAATGGTGCCACCAACTTTGAGTCAACAAGACTTGCCAGTAATTGTTTTCTAGGTGAAATTTTCCTGAAAATATTTAAATACAGTAAAATACAGTTATAATGAATCTCTGGGGAATAACAAAATTTCTTCGGTAAAAATCATACAATTTGTTTCGTACATAGGACCCTTTACAGGGAATGAAAACTACTTTGTTATGATAAATGTGTTTATTATATTTATTTTGCATTGTTAATATTTCAATTGTGTACAAAGTGGTATACCTAAGCTTATATTTGCAACAATGTTTTTTGGTGGTTTTTTTTCAGTTTTTATATGTTCATCAGTCCTTTGCCCCTTCACCTGATACAGAAATTGGCACAGTGTTTGATGTAAGTATCTATTAAAATAAAAGAATGCTGTTATTTACTTGATTTACCTAATCTTTGGTCAGTTCAACACATTGTGTTTCTAGCTAGACCACCTTTATCTTGTTACATAGTTGTTCGGTTGATATAATTTGAAAGGTTCTCTGTTCGATACTACCTATAAATCTGATGAATGTTGTCTCCAGTCAAACCTATCTTCAAACACCACCCAACAGACAAATTCAAATGCTCTTTATACCAAAGAAGCCATGCTAATTCGGGGGTTTCGAGATCCCTAAATAATTGATTAGTCCCACCATCCGATGATTATGTTGTCATCATTTGGGGTGATTTTTATGATATCATAAAGGTGGGAGTAATCAATGGTAAATTGTACTATACCCACGTCGTTTTGGGATCTCGAAAACCGCCGTATTGGTATACAGGTGATGTCAAATTGCATTTAAATTGGACATTTGGCCAACCTCAAGAAAGTGGTATACAGTTCAGGGTTTGTGCTGACATCTGTAGTGCATTTTGGGGTCTGACATTTATTAAAATTGGTCACATTTTGCCCAATGGATATCTACCAAAAACCAAAACAAATTCCTCATGAATACCAGTAACCTCATACATGTATTTATGAAATTATTGATTTCCTTTGAGAAATAATGAAATATTTGTTTACAAGACGCCTAAACTAATTTCACAATTTACAGCTTAAAATTCCCAAATCAAAAGGTCACCAGGGCCTGTTTTCAAAGTAGAGAATATGCCCTACAGATGGTTGTTAGACAGAGGTAGTTATAACGACAGGTTGGAGGGTACATAAATTAGCTCCATCTGCAATATAAAAAAACCCAAATAATTAAAACAAAAATGTTACACGTACAACACAAAAAAATTCACAACAAAACTTTTTGAGAAAGTTGACAATAAACTTGTGTATGGAATTGTATTGATTTTTTTTCAGTGTTTTGGAAGTGATGGCAAACTTGTGGTGCACTACTGTCGGACCCAAGCCTGGGGATGATGATACATTAAGACAAGAATTTCCAAGTCAAATTTCATACTGTCTCTACAGAAGGCTGTGAAATAAGTATAAAGCATGCTCAAGAAATGTCAGCATCTTACCGGGTAGATATAAACTGTGCATTATGCTTAGCATCAAACTGTTGAGATACCATTTCATGGGAAAGGTATCCCCATGTAGGAAAATTATGGACTCCATGTTGGAAATTAATGGGGAGACAAAATTGTTACAACATGATGTACTGCTATCAGGTATGATATGAAATATACATGCCAAATAAAGGAAATATCACTTTGTAATGAAACATGACATTGTGAAAATAGAGAAAATCAATTTCATTTTTAGGTACATGAATTTGATTGTTATCCATGATGTGTTTGTCTGGTGAGAATGTTCATCTGTATGACGAGTTACACATTAGTATGACTGTGTCTTATGACCTTGTCTTATTCATATGTATAACTGTGTCTTACGTATGTATGACTGTGTCTTACTCATAAGTATGACTGTGTCTTACTCATAAGTATGACTGTGTCTAACTCATAAGTATGACTGTGTCTTACTCATAAGTATGACTGTGTCTTACTCATAAGTATGACTGTGTATTACTCATCTGTATGACTGTGTATTACTCATCTGTATGACTGTGTCTTATGACCTTGTCTTATTCATATGTATAACTGTGTCTTACGTATGTATGACTGTGTCTTACTCATAAGTATGACTGTGTATTACTCATCTGTATGACTGTGTCTTACTCATCTGTATGACTGTGTCTAACTCATAAGTATGACTGTGTCTTACTCATAAGTATGACTGTGTCTTACTCATAAGTATGACTGTGTATTACTCATAAGTATGACTGTGTATTACTCATCTGTATGACTGTGTCTTACTCATAAGTATGACTGTGTATTACTCATATGTATGACTGTGTATTACTCATATGTATGACTGTGTCTTACTCATATGTATGACTGTGTCTTACTCATAAGTATGACTGTGTATTACTCATAAGTATGACTGTGTCTTACTCATCTGTATGACTGTGTCTTACTCATAAGTATGACTGTGTCTTACTCATATGTATGACTGTGTATTACTCATATGTATGACTGTGTCTTACTCATATGTATGACTGTGTCTTAATCATACTCATATGTATGACCTTTTCTTAATTATCTGTATGACTGTGTCTTACTCATCAGTATGACTGTCTATCTCGTCTGTATGACTGTGTCTAACTCATCTGTATGACTGTGTCTAACTCATCTGTATGACTCTGTCTTACTCATCTGTATGACTGTGTCTAACTCATAAGTATGACTGTGTCTTACTCATAAGTATGACTGTGTTTACTCATGTATGACTGTGTCTTACTCATCTGTATGACTGTGTCTAACTCATCTGTATGACTCTGTCTTACTCATCTGTATGACTGTGTCTAACTCATAAGTATGACTGTGTATTACTCATAAGTATGACTGTGTCTAACTCATCTGTATGACTGTGTCTAACTCATAAGTATGACTGTGTCTTACTCATAAGTATGACTGTGTCTTACTCATAAGTATGACTGTGTCTTACTCATAAGTATGACTGTGTCTTACTCATAAGTATGACTGTGTCTTACTCATAAGTATGACTGTGTCTTACTCATCTGTATGACTGTGTCTTACTCATAAGTATGACTGTGTCTTACTCATAAGTATGACTGTGTCTAACTCATAAGTATGACTGTGTCTTACTCATAAGTATGACTGTGTCTTACTCATAAGTATGACTGTGTATTACTCATAAGTATGACTGTGTCTTACTCATATGTATGACTGTGTCTTACTCATAAGTATGTATGACTGTGTATTACTCATCTGTATGACTGTGTCTTACTCATAAGTATGACTGTGTCTTACTCATAAGTATGACTGTGTCTTACTCATAAGTATGACTGGTCTACTATGTGTGTCTAACTCATAAGTATGACTGTGTATTACTCATATGTATGACTGTGTCTAACTCATAAGTATGACTGTGTATTACTCATAAGTATGACTGTGTATTACTCATAAGTATGACTGTGTATTACTCATCTGTATGACTGTGTCTTACTCATAAGTATGACTGTGTATTACTCATCTGTATGACTGTGTCTAACTCATAAGTATGACTGTGTCTTACTCATCTGTATGACTGTGTCTAACTCATAAGTATGACTGTGTCTAACTCATAAGTATGACTGTGTCTAACTCATAAGTATGACTGTGTCTTACTCATAAGTATGACTGTGTCTTACTCATCTGTATGACTGTGTCTTACTCATCTGTATGACTGTGTCTTACTCATAAGTATGACTGTGTCTTACTCATAAGTATGACTGTGTCTTACTCATCTGTATGACTGTGTCTTACTCATCTGTATGACTGTGTCTTACTCATATAGTATGACTGTGTCTTACTCATAAGTATGACTGTTGTCTTACTCATATGTATGACTGTGTCTTACTCATCTGTATGACTGTGTCTTACTCATCTGTATGACTGTGTCTAACTCATCTGTATGACTGTGTATTACTCATAAGTATGACTGTGTCTTACTCATAAGTATGACTGTGTCTAACTCATCTGTATGACTGTGTCTTACTCATAAGTATGACTGTGTATTACTCATCTGTATGACTGTGTCTTAGTCATCTGTATGACTGTGTCTTACTCATATGTATGACTGTGTCTTACTCATAAGTATGACTGTGTATTACTCATAAGTATGACTGGGTCTAACTCATCTGTATGACTGTGTCTAACTCATCTGTATGACTGTGTCTATCTCGTCTGTATGACTCTGTCTAACTCATCAGTATGACTGTCTAACTCATCTGTATGACTGTCTATCCCATCTGTATGACTGTGTCTTAACTGTGATATTATTTAATAGAATACTGTAAATGTTTTAATGATACTTCATTTTTCTTTTTTTCCTTGTGAAATCCATG
Source organism: Argopecten irradians (assembly GCF_041381155.1). Lineage (NCBI taxonomy): Eukaryota > Metazoa > Mollusca > Bivalvia > Pectinida > Pectinidae > Argopecten > Argopecten irradians. The sequence continues at coordinate 36,626,866 of NC_091138.1, read as the reverse complement.
TACATCTCTTCATTATTACACTATTTCATCGTGATTTACTTTGAATTGATTGTGTTAAGATAAGTGTATTTATTGTTAGTTGTGTATGTGTTGATCGAAAGGGATGTTTTGTTGTTATTTCTGGGGTATGTTACATGTGGTTGCTAGATGTATGTTACTCGACACCAACATATGTAATCTTTTTACATTATGTTATGAAATAATGCCTACCAACTGCCCAAAGATAATCCATTGTCATGCTGTTCAATACCAATGTTTCCTTTGAATGAACTTCCCATGTGTGATAATCCATTGGGCTGTAGTGTCCTGTCAGAGTTGAAGAGCTACTAATGTTGTTCACCTCTGATTTTTGTCTATGTTCTTTTGACTTCCTCCACTTACAAAACATGGCAGGTTGTGGAATTATTTTAAATGTTGATGGGACAAAAAACCATGCTATGCTTGGAGGCTGAAGTGGCAAAGCTGTTAAGGTTTATGTCATCATACATATAAACCATTTTAACAGTTTTCCTGATTTGTTAAACTAATACCACATGTACATGTAGAGCAATTATAGGATGATGTGATATCCATTACATTATATTTTTTGTCCACAATGTTGGAATCATTGCCCCATATTATAAGTTATATAGTCAGTTACTGACCCCATATAAAGGCATAGAGGGTCAGTAAGATTTATAGGGGGCGAGGGCGTAGCCCGAGCCTCCTATACATCTTACTGACCCTCTATGCCTTTATAGGGGGTCAGTAACTGACTATATAACGAATTTATCGCATCGAGGACCATTTATTTGTTTCATTAATTCTTTGTGTCCTATTTGTTTCGTCAAGAATCTGAAATCAAACATCATACTGGTGAATGATAACAAACAATCGCCACTTTTGAAATAAATGGCCTAGGCTACATATATTTATATTTATGCATTTCTTTCAAAAATTTTCAAATATACTGTATAAGGAACCTGCAGAATAAAACTGAAATCAACAATAATTTCGACATTCCTATGTGCACAGTACCGAGTAGGCCTACCTCAATACGAAACCAGACCGTCTGTATATTGAAAGCAACACAAACAAGAGTGACACAAACATCCATCTAACATTTTAAGCACAATCTCCTTGATTATCTGTGCATTCTCGGTGAAATAATCGCTTAAAAGTTATGCCGATAAATTGATTGTAGAGTGAGGATTGATCTGTAGGTACAAACACCTCCATTTGTTTATAATCACAGTCTAGAAAACGCTTGAATTGTTACGTTTGATTTTCGCCGCGTCATCAACTTTCAAACTGGCGTAGGGGAAGCAACTCGTATTTAAAAAAAATGCATTTCATGTAATTTGAAGTATTAAAACGCTTTAAGTTATTTTTACACAAAAATTAACAAGTAATATATAGTTTTACGGTAATGAAGTGGTATATTAAGTTGAAGAGAATGTGTTTAAATTTTGAAGCGAGGGCGAGAGCCGCCATATTGCACCATAATAAAATTTACTGACCCCCTATAAAGTGATAGAGGGTCACCACGTGACGGCTCTCCGCCAATCATTTGGGGACATTTCTGTCCGAGGTGCGATAAATATTGTAAATCTATGTACGAGGTACTTCAATAAAGTTATATATTCTACTGAGGTGCCAACTGTTGTAGATTTGGCCATCAAAAACACCATATATTTCAATGATAAGTCAATGCATTAGTGCTTTATTTACATGTATTTGTCAGAATAGGGAGTGTGTGTTGAAATTTAATTTAGAAGCAAAATATGTTAATGAAAGTTTAACAAGTGCAAGTAATGCATGAGATGTTAGTGTAAAAAAAATTAAAAATAAAGAAAAATTGATTTGAAACTTATACAGGCGTTTTAAATAGTCTTTTTTAACATGTTTGTTAAATCTGACGTTACCTCTAACTTATTGGCCCCTGAATAGTCATAAACTCTTAAAGCTTTTGAATCAGAACAGCTCAAATGTGTCTTTGGGGGAATGAGTTAAATGAAGGAAGGCATATTGTATTCTTCTGATTTTTCTGTTCCTATTCCACTGATTGGTTTTGACAGGATTATGGATGATGTCTTGAATTCTGACTTTTGAAACTTGTCTGTATTTTCATCGTGTGAAAAATGATCTTCCTCAAATGCCATACAATGGTTACCTGTGGTCCCTGCATGCACGGTTGTGCACAGGGACCTGGCACGATTTTTTTAAACTAACAGTATACATATATATGTATATTATTGTTTTAAACATTTTCGTGCCAGGTCCCTGTGGGGTTGTGTAAATTCTAAGAAAAGCACCAAATAATATTCCAAAGATTTCTCTTTCATGTATTGGTTCTGAGTTTTGCTCGTTATTTTGAAATAATTATTTATAGTTTGTTACCATTATTCCACAAATTCAATTAACTATAAACCAAATGCTTTGAGATAAGATGGGTAAACGGCATATCCAGAACTGTATTTCTATTATACTGTACATTCAGAGAGGTAGAATTCCATGGCCTCCATGTTTTATGTTGAAAAATCTAAATATGCTAAAGGTATTTGTGTGAATACCATTAACAAGATTCATTGGAATTTGGGTGTGACCCAGCGCCATCATTTTTGTTCCTTGTCATGAATACTTATAGGTCACCTGATCATATACGAAAAGATGCGCTGTATCAAACAAGTTTAATTAACCTTTTCAGTGTACGGTACTATAAACTTAACTTATATATAATTTTGTGACTTCTTAATTTCGCAATTTCTATTTCAAACAAGCTTGCAAAGATTAACATTCACGGATCTAAAAATTGAATGGAAATTCCTATCAATAACTAATTAGTGAAATTAACAATCACAAATACGTTTTGATTGCGAAATTGGCAAAAAGAAAATTGCACAAAGAAGAAAGCTGGATTACAGTATGTAGCTTTATATTATGACCTTGGTTGAGATTGAGAAAATGAATTAATAACTCTGTACTGTGATCACAGTTCCCTTTATTTGTGGTACCCTAGTATTCTTTGTGATAAATAACTCATACACATGAATAATGGTTAAGTTTAATGTACATTTGGCAAAATATACATGACATAGTGTATAATATAAATAAACTGTATCACAAATTCTTTAATGGATCACATTTTAATTGAACTAAAAAGTCATTTAGGAAAATTATCTACATCCATATAGGTCAGAAAATATTTGTTTCTTGGCCTATGGTTTAACTGCTTCCGGCTACTTACCACTGAAATTTGTCCTCAAATTTCTGCCTACATACAAAGTACGTTAGTTACCGTATCTGTAGGATTTAAAAATCAGTATTGAATTATTGTTTTTATGTAATGTATATACAATGTATAAACAAAATTGGGGCGAGTTTTTAGGTTTTCCCCGCAGAAGTTAGCGTGAAAACTGATGAAATTGATACAGCCTTATGAAATGATAACAGTGAACAGTTACAAATGCTTTATATTCAGAAGGAGGTTCATACCTCAGATAACAATCACTAAATCTCTAGTTGTAGCCTGAGAAACATATATGTACATTTTACCTACACATGATAAATTCAGATTAATGTAGCTCTGAATTCTTTGCTTTTTCTTTATAAAGATTAACAATATTTCATTGATCTCTTTTCTGGTAGGTGAAACATAATAATAATAATAATATACAAATGTACATCCATGTCCGACTTGGGAAGAAAAAAATACAAATTTGAAGTGTATAAATTTGACAAAACAAACATATCTTTTATAGTCATTATCTGACATATTATACCATGGAAAATGTCTATGAGCAGAAAGTTTCAATAAAGGTGTACTAAATGAACAAACATATAAAATTCATTCTAAAATGTCAAAAGTCATTTCAAAGTCTGTGTAAGGAATTTGTGGTATATCTCTCTCTTATCCCAGTGTAAATGGAACTGCTTATAGCTTATTGCAAATCCAACATACATTACTTTGGGTGAAATGGCATCTTACACATTACATAGCGGGCTAGGCAGTAAACTTGTGTGGCATTTCATATGTTAAAATTTTCTAGGATGTTCCCTTTATTTTTGTCAATATCCACAGAATCTCTTTGCTTGTCTCTTGTCCTTTGGTGGGTTTTATTTATTCATGTGAAGCACTTGAAATTGCTATAAATTCTACTTTAGATGAGATCTCGAGGGAACTTCCAGACCAAGATGGCGCCGTCTGCACTAACACTAACAATATGAGAGTTGTCAGGTGAAATCTTGATCCTTTGGATGTTTCCACTGTGTCCGAGTCCAACAGATATCACCTCTCCTGTGTCGTAATTCCACAACTGTAAGAAGAAAATCAATATAAATCTGTATTATGGGTAGGAATTAATAATATAAAATGAAACAATACTATGTCATTTACATATAAAAATATAATGTGGTGGATTATCTGGGGCATAACCAGGTTACGCCTTAAAACCATTACAGAAACTAAGCTAATATATTCATTATCACATTTTTGAACCAAATTAAATTAATGTATGGTAAAAATATACCACTTGAGTAATTCAGGGTTTTAACTATGGGAACTGTGAAAAAGACTCCATAAATTATAGTGTTTGATATAATAGACAAAAAAGGCAGGAAACATAATCATGGTTAACTAGACCTCGGCCTAGGATCGTGAAACAGACTTTGTCTAAATCAGTCTGAAGATTTGACATATTGAAGACGCCAGTATAAAAAGAAAAAAAGAAAACATCATTTAGTTGGGCAAAAACTTCAGTTCAAGATCATTTTGTGATTCCAGATCCTGAGGTCTGTAGGGAGAAAATCTTACAGGAATTAATACATGTGTAATATAAACTGACCTTGAGGATTTTGTCATCCCCACCAGTAGCGATGACAGAGCCATCTGCTGTGATGTCCATGGCATTGATGGAGCCACTTTCTGAGCCATCAAGGACACGAATCCTTGAGCCATCCAGGACGTCCCAGTAGACTAACTTCCTGTCGGTTCCACTCGTCACGATCTGGTTCTCCTCTCTGTTGTACACCACACACTTGAACAACGTGTTCGCAAACACAATCTGAGAGCGGTTCTTTCTCCTGAAAACATACAAATCAATTATTTAATTTTCGTAAACTGAATTGTCACAATCATTTAAAATTATCTAATATCTGACCTTACCTTAATGATTTAACAATTATCAGTTATTGTAAAATTTAAGCTACAAATTTCAAGTGCATAAACACACTTTTTTTGCATGCCATTTCTTAAGGACACTTATGCCTAGGACACTTTTTCTTAATAGACATTTTTAGGGTTCAACATGCATCTTCAGATCAGTCAATATGTATCGTCTTTATGACATTAAAATCATTGTGATGTCATACTGCTGAGGAATGTAATACACTTTTTATGCATAAAGCAAATTAACAGGTCAGTAGATTTATCATAGAACATGTCCCTCCTATTAAAAGCTCGAAATTGATCATTAACAACTTGTAACACTCACTCAAGGTTCCAGATGATTGTCGTTCCGTCGAAGCTAGAGGATACACACATGTTGTCGTGCTTGCTAATCCTAATGGCAGACACGGATCCCTTGTGTTCCATCATATTGTGTTCGAGTTGAGTCGTGCAGTAGTCGTCACTGACCCTCCAGATCCTGACTTGACCTTCACCGCCTCCACTGATGATGCAGTGACCGTCGGATGTACATGCCAGAGCCGTTACGCCGTTACTGTGGGCGTCATGTATGGTAAACTTGGGGTCGAGATGAAGTCCAGACTTATCTCTTTTGAAACTATAACCTCGGATTTTCCCATCATTCCATGCTAGAATATAAGAATAATCAGATTCAATTGAAGTCGAAAACTTTAAATAAAAGGCTGTAGTAGTTTAAACAAGTGTTGGTCTGCTCACAAATTAAAATGCTAGTCCTGTAAGTAAAGATTCATTTCCACAGAGATAAACGTTTTAATTGGTCATTATACTGGAATCGGGTAGTCTGTTTGTCTGTCTGTCTAAAGACATAACTTTGTCCGGCAAACTCCTCCTAAACTACTTGGCAGATTTTGATAAAAGTTGGTACACAGAACCCTGACATAAAGGGAAGTTGAGTAAACCATATAGGGCCCTGCAATGTCCACTAATAATGGAGTTATTTCTAAATTTGTGCATCGGGGGGTATTAGTCGTCCACTCTGGCGACAGTTCTAGTTTTCTTTACACTTACCGCTATAGACCATCCTGCCATCTTGAGTCAAAGCCACAGAGGTACAGGTCATGTTAGCTACTTCTTGTCTTAGAATTTCCTTGCCATTCATCAGCCAAAAGCGGATCTGTCCCAATTGGGATGTCACAAACAGTTCACTTGTTCTTCTGTAAATAACAATTTATATATATATTACTAGTCGAAGACCAGATACATCATAATTTTATATTACTCAGCTCTCGTGAGATCAGTCTTAATGTCTTGAGTTGCATATGATTGGAAATATTGTTTTCTATCGGCAGGAATAAGGATTGATCATCCAGACACAAATTCAGAAACATAGAATAAGGAAGTTTTATCAAACTGAAATGCAATCAAAGAGCGGTCAATTGACCACCTGTCAGAACTAAAGTAATATTTTTGAGTTTTACGCAACAGAGGCTTTTGTTTGTTTGGTTAACTTTAATGGCCGAATCATTTAAGAATGTGGCAAGTTTAGAAAATGGAGGAAAACTGGAGTACCCGGAGAAAAACCACCGATCTGCTGCCAGAACCTAGCTGGCAACTGCCCAACATATATTTTGAACATGGGAACCAGAAGAGGGGAGATTTTGGTAATATGTTGGGACATTGTATTTACTTTGCCAACATGTCCCTTCAAATGAAAGTTTTGGTCATGAAACTGAAAAATTGCGTACACATAGAAAACAGAGAAACAAAATGTTATATTAATACAAACTTACGCTGGGAAAGCAATATCTGTTACAGAACTGTTGTGGCATGTTTTGATGAGGTTACCTTCCAATTCAGAGTCTGAAAGGTTAAACCTGTAGATCTGGGAGTTGGTCAAGCCAACGAAAAACTGTAAAAACAAATATAAAACAAGATTTAAGACATTTCAAATGTATCCCTAATATATGTACATGTATTAAAACCATGTAATTTTTTGTAAAAAACTGCAAAAGTCCTTGATTGAACATGATTTTTTTTTTTTTCGTCTTTTGCCTTCATTAAATTCATTTCTAAATCTAGAAATAAAAAAAAATAATGGATCAAACAACAATTTAAGCTATGCCTACATTAGTTCTTTGATGTTTGTCAAAAAACTTTCAGTGGTCTACTTTCGACGTATGGTAATGATATAGACCTGTTTACAACATCAGAAAATTATTTAATACAGAAATACTAGTCAATTGTGTCATTTTACCTGATGTCCTTTGCCCCTCAATGCAATGGCTGCCACACCAACTTTCTCTTTCGAAACATTTTTATCAAACCAATTTCTGGGTAAGAAAAAAGTGCATTTGACATTTAAATAACGTTATGATACAAAAGAAAACTTCCACCACTATTACCTTTCTATTGATTTATCATTACAGGTATATGGTTGTATTTTCTGAAAGTTTGTGTTCTTACAGCCGTGCTACCCCAACTGAGAACGATGCGTGTATATAAACCCCTACCGCTCTACCGCTGACTTGTATCGATGTGTTGAATGAGTGTACTGTAGCCGTGTTATTTATAGACTCGAGTACTGTCGCCAAATCCACAGGTAAATTGGTACTGGATGCTACGCTCGGGCCTCTCCTCCAGCTTAACGAAACTGAATGGCTAGTTAGCTTACCGATCTATATATCATCAACAATGCGTCTGTATCTACTTAAAAACAAAACAAATATTCTTCAAATTACATCAACATTCACTTGACTAGTATGTCTTTACTTTAGATATTTTAACAATCTTCATATTTCTGGTAAAATTGCATATGTAATGAAACTCCTTATAGATCTAGCAATGCTCATTACGTATGGAACCGTCATGTGTCCCGGCTGCAGGCCGTGTGCAAAAAGTCAAAACACACGTGGGATTTATAAGATGGGTCCTAAACTGTCCTATATTTAGGATTTTCAATAAGTGGTTTGTAATATTATTACAGCAAAACTAACAAGCTACAAGGTTAGTGGCATTTTTAACCGTATTGTTTTGTATAATTAGCCATCAGCTTGGATCTGGTTACCTACAAAATGCAGTGAGTTCACTCACAATGTGCATGTTTATTCCAAGCCAACGTATCTGCTATCCGATTGCTCTTTAAAGTCTGTTTATGATCTCAAACACACTAATAACTTATTGTGGCAATTTTAAGTAACTAGATTATAATATTTTCAAATAGTTCTGATAACAATTAATGTGTAATATTTCCAGACATTGACATGTACGGAGTACGGCGGACTGCCGATGTTTTTGACATGTTCTGCAAGATATATTTCACTGTTTCAGTTACGGCAGTGGCCAATAAAAGAAAACAAACACAATGCAATTATAATATGATATTTCTTCTAAATACAACACTTCTTTGTGCAAGTTGTCAAGCATTTACTGTGAATGTTTTGCAATGAAATTACCACCTTTATAACATTGAATTTGTGGTTCCCCGGACATCGTTTTCCCCCAAATTTTTAAATGCGGAAAATATACCGATAGTAGATTTTTTCAGCATTTTCATCCCTAAGAGAAAATGCATGTGCAAAGTACACTGGTGTGTAAGTAACACAAGTTTTTACGGTATTTGTAACAATTACGATTGTGTTTGGTACAGCTAATATAGGCAGAGCGCCCGCGATTTACCTGTGGATTGGCGACAGTACTCGAGTCTATAAATAACTAGCTACACTCATTCAATACATTGATACAAGTCAGCGGTAGAGCGGTAGGGGTTTATATACACGCATCGTTCTCAGTTGGGGTAGCACGGCTGTAATGATATTTGATTTTTGCCCCCATGTACTGTAAATCTACACAAGTATATTTGCTGTGACATTTCAGCTATAGTGATAATAGTTGACAAGGAAAATTACTATACCTTTCTTTTTTAAACACCCAATTATTTTTCTTATTAAGGTGGTAGGAGACTAGTGCAACCTCTCCCTCTCCAGATCCAATCAACATCTGATTATCCTTGATGTGTGCAAGGGCAGTAACTCCGCAACTAAAGTTTTTCTGTGTTTTAATGTTTGGCCCTCCGGGGCCAAGAAACTGGAGAAGTTTGGATCCTATGTTTACTCCCAGTATATCTCCTGTGGTGGTACCACATAGTAGGTAGTTATCTTTCATCTGAAATTTGTATAACAAAGCAATTTTTCTTTTGAAAATACTGAAATTGTAAAAGATACAATTTCAAAAATAACTGTTTGTATCTCTACAAATATATACATGTATGATACAGTGTATATTAATTTGACAGACCAATGGGGTGATAATCAACCTAGTTTGTGATCCTTGTAAAAACCCCACATCTTGCATGAACATTTATATGCATGGCTGACTTTCTAAATACATGTGTAGTAAAATGGTAAAAATGGCTACCAAGTTCTATGAAAAATATCACAGTCATAAATTTTGACTAGTATGACCATGCTGGGCTGACTGCTAATTTGTGTTATTTGTAATTTCAACTTACCTGTATGCACTTGCAGACTCTGTTCATTTGACCAATGTTTACATCTGTTGGCTTTATTTTTCTGTTCTTTACATCCAGTTCCCAAACTCTCAAAGTACCACTAAAACACATAACCCAAAATAATAACAATGATCAAATGTTCCCATTTTATTATGATTATCTTATAGCCTTGTCAAAAGCTACATGTCATATTTTAAATATGACATGTAGCTTTTGACATGGCTAATTTTTGTGGACTATTGGATCATTTGAATTCAGCATTCAGAATTGAACAAGAATTCGACGGTAAGTGGATGTGTCGCCTGCACAGCAGTTTTAAAAAATCACAAAAAATAGTTATTTACAGTTGAAAATATTGTGTGTTGGTAATAAGTAGGTGAAGGTATCAAGTCCCATAACTCTTGTAAGTATTGACGGAATTTGACCATGCAGTATCACACCCATCCGAGATTTCCTTGATATAAAGCAATATACATACCCCCGGTAATTTGATAGAATCGGAGGATAAATATGAGCGAAATTAAACCATAGATCTGTTTTGACTATTTTAAAGTCCCATAATACTTGCAAATATTGACGGTTTTTGACCAGTATCAAACACTTCCTAGATCTCATTGATATAAAGCAATATGCCAAATTTGGTTGAAATCCAACAAAAAATACTTAGTTAATGGAGAAATGAACCTGGAGTATTACATCTTTCATACATATTATACCTATAAGTCATCAGTGTTAGCCAATAAATTTACTGAATAAATCATTCTGTTTATAATATATTAGATATGTTTGAAATGCAGCAAGGATTGACCCATTACTTTCTTTCTTAAAAAATAAAGATTTTTCACTATGTCCCATGAAATTGACAGATCTCATACTTACTCTCCACATGTGAAAAAACAGTTTTCATCTGTTTCATGATATGCGACAGCTGCAGTAATTCCGGCACTTTCAAGTTGAGCTGGTGAACCACAGATTGCATCTTTAGTTTTGACGTCCCATACCACCACTCTGTATTAAGATTATAGATAAAAAAGCATGTAACTTAAGTTTGCAATTCATCATCACAATACATATACAGTGGACCCTCGATAATCCGGACACCTTCGTTCCCAGCCTAAACCGTCCGGATTACAAGTTTTCCGGACTGCCGAAATTGTGTTCTTAGTAAATTAAATTGTCACGTAAGAGTTACTCCCTTTTACTTTGTAATCGATGATAGGCTTTTATGTAATATACGTATATGTGTATTATAATAAATATTTCGTTTGTTATGTTTTATGCGTATCTTTTTATATTATTATGTTAACAATATTATATAAACGTATTTCTTTATCAAAATACAAAACCGAAAGCCATCATTAATTGTGTACTATGTATGCATATTGCCACGTATCCCACTCTTGATCTGTCGTACGGCAAATTTTTTAAAATCCCTAACCGAGGATCAATATCATCTACGTTCTTTGCATAAAAACTATGATAACAAATAGTTGTGAACATTTTAAGAACTAATATACTTGTTATTTTGTATATTGTGTATTTTTATTGACCATTTCCACAAGTCTTTGCTTTCTGACTTACAGTCGTGTGTAACAACCACGCACCCGTTCACGTCTAACTTCGTGCACAATGTCGCACACGTGTAAATGGCATGTGCCGTAGCCTTTATATCTTATACCATAGATGATAAATTTGTATAGATTCACATACATTTAAAATACTTATTAATTTTGTGAGTATAGTATCTCACGTTATTGTATCCGAAACTCAGAGCGATATATTCTGCATGCGAAACCAGTAAAGTATCGACAGCATACGTACCCGTACCAAAGTTCAAACTGTATTTTTAAAAGCATGTGGCTAAAACTATATTGCGTATCACAATTACAACACTGAAGTTTGATCCCATATAGAAAACCAATGAACCGTTACATGACTGCATGTACCCGTGTGAAAGGTGTTCAGGTAAACGCCCATGGCTATGACCTGGCAGACGTCGTTATGACAACACACACTAGTGTCATTTGGCAGTGTGTATTTTAGACATGACTGTAGCTGGCCTTGGATTTTCACGGCACATTGCCACAACAAATTGTCCGTATTATTGCGGGAATTTATTAATGAAAGTTACATTCCGTTCCCAAAATGGAGTTCCGGATTCCGAATCCGAATTTCCGGACTAGTGAGTATAAATAACGTTCCGTTCCCTGACATTTCCGTCCGGATTGTAAGTTTTCCGGACTATCCGCGTCCAGATTATCGCGGGTCCACTGTATATGTCAGTCAAGTGACAATTACAACTATGAAAATTTGAGGACTTAATTATCCAGAAAAAAAAAGTATGTTAATTTATGCTTTGTGTTGTGGACATAGAAAGTGATCATCAATAGCATCATTTGACATCTCTGCATGTTTCATCAAAACTGCTAATATTAATATATACGGAGTTAAAAGCTACCAAATAGTTGGCTTTGACAGCTGGGCTAAATTTAGGGGAAGATAACAAGAAGATCAATCCACAAAAACTTACGATCCATCATCTTGACCTCCTAAAGAGAGAAGATAGGTATCATTTGGTGAAAATACCAAACCTTCAATTTTCACTTTGTGCAGTTGTAGCCGAGCATACAGTTCTTTTTTCTGGTAATCCCATATGATAATATCAGCCTGTAAAAAAATGTATATTTTTTTACCATTTTAGTTGAAGAATCTGAATAAAATGCTTTTGACTGATAAAAAATAGGTAATGTTGAATTGTAACTTTGAAGCCTATGTATGAATTGGTTAGAATCAGTGAAGACATCCAAGTAGTGATGGTGACCATGATAGTCACAGAGCTGATAAGAATGAAAAGAAAAATCCTACATTGAAATATATCAAGACACACATGATCAAGATAAACCCACAGGAATTACGTATTTTCAATGCATTAGCCATTATCCAGCTTTATCTTTAATTCACATACTAGATACTAATTTTTTTATGAATGGAAATAAAACTCAGTTTACTTTGTCTTTATTGTGACTGCTTAAAACCTGAATTAAATGATGTATAAGAAATAGTTTTTTTTTTTACATGATTGATTACTAACCTTAAAACCCATGTGAATGACTTGACCAGAAGCGATGTAATTGCCTGTGTTTGAGACGGTCAGACATGACACATCGCCTGAATGTCCCATAAGAGTTTGCTGTTTTTTTGTTTCAATGTTTTCGATGATGACAGTGTTCCCGAGTGAGTAGATAAGATGTTGTCTGTCAGGATGAACCTTGAGGCCATTTGGAATCCCACCTTAGGATAAAATTTGAAATCATTAGGTTTTGACTGTATAATGATACACATGCTATTCACACAGGCAATGATGAAAACAGAAGTTTCATTTAGTGTAACAAAATTTATTAACATAAAAAAAAAAAACAAGAACTTATCTTTTTGACAAACAATGGAACTAATTCATGTACCACTTGTTACCTGATAACATTTGTGGGGGGCTAGTATTACCAGTGGTCATGAAATGTCACTTTTTTCATTTTTCTGCTGAAATGACATTAGTGTGGGATATCATCTTTATGTATATAATCATTCTATACATAATAGTAACAATAGTCCCGCACCATTGCTATCATGTGGTATGTGAATGATTAGTCCCATAGTAGATCTATACAAAAATCTTCTGGTAGGTATTTTAAGTCTGTATTGAATTTTGGTAATAGAAGTCTATAAGGACAGAGCATAGAGTTTCTAGAAATGTATTATTTGAGCAGCTTTGAAAATGACCTCTGAAAATTATTTTCAATCTTAATAAATGCAAAGTGTAGATTATGGAAATCAGTGGCTGAATAGTTAGGGTGCATTTATGCTATAAATTAATATATATATACTGTCAGGTGACTACAACGAATAATCATACTCTGCCTCCACTCCGCTCCCGACAGGGTATGAATTCCATCCCGTTGCCACTAGTATTGCAAGCCCCGATGTGATCCATATCGGGCGCTTTGAGACTGATAAAAATCTATTTTTTCAGGTAATATCCCTATGTAACTGTATTGTTCTGACAACTATGAGCAATATTCAATTCACAAACCTTTCAATTATAATGTTTCATCAACTATTAGTGGTAAAATCCAAGACAAACACAACACATGTATAATTCTGTTCAAATACGCCGCCATGTTTGATTTACCGGAAACCGTGATGAAATGAAACACTCAACAGGTAAAAATGTTTAAAAGTTTTAAAAAGCCAACAAACTAAGAATTAACATGGTGAAACTGAACAAATATGAGTATTATTTAGAATTTAGCAAAAAAGATTTTTTAAGTTCATGTTAAAAACTTGGGACATTATTCTTTCATAGTGAAAATTTGTAGGTCATGCCATATATGGTACTACAGTCGAAACTCGTTATCTCAAAATTGCTTGACTCGGAATTCCGTTTGAGTCGAATTAATTTTGAAGTCCCGTTTTTTTTCCTTCTTTGTATATGTATTTTAAAATCGGATGACTCGAATTTCAATGACTCGAAACTCTGGTTGAGTCAAAGTAAATTCCTGGTCCCTAGAACGGATATTCCACAAAAAGAATAGTCGCTATCTCGAATTTAATTTCAGTCATAATTTTAAAAATTTAATTTAAAAAAAATCAATTACGTCAATATACCATACAATTACGGTATACAAACAATTGAAATTCACTTGTGGTTTGTTGTATCACAGGTTTACCTGCACATATCGCAATCGGTATATGCAGGCCTATGAGAACATACTCACAACAATGACTGTTAGTTATGAATTGTTTAATAATCCTCTCAAGTCTTGCTTCCTAATTAGTGTCACTTTACAAATTGTGACTTACCTGTACATTGACACGACGCGTGTTTACACAATTACACTCACGCTTGGCTTGACCAGCGTGGCTGATCATGACTGGAAGCGTGTTTGTTTAGGAATCATAAGAAACGAAAGTGTTTTCTAAAGCTTGTTGATAGTGCAAAATAATTTAATGTAGTTGCCATATTTGGAGTGCGAGATTATCTAACAAGAAGCATCATGGCGGCCAAGTGAGTAGTGTCAGAGATTTGAGCCATTCAAAAGTGCTTCAAAACATATTTTAGACATGGAGTTGGGTAAATAAATAGTCATTTTATGTTAAAAATGTTTGATATTGTTGAATTTAATTACAAAATTACATGACACACGTGAAATGTAACATTTTCACCGCTGGAAATTTTGCAACACTACAGTCAATGAGATGGAATCGTAGCTCTGATGACGACCATCTGTCAGAAATCTTCTGTCCGTCTTTCAGAGCTATGTCATCGCAGCTAGCAGGTGACCAGTTCTCGCCGGGTACCATAATCTCGCCATCGTATCTGTATCTGCACAATTAACATGCAAATTTAGTCACTAAGCCATCTTCTGATAGAAGATACTACCATGCTGATTTCCACCAAAAATGGTCTGAAAATTCGTGTGTGATCATACAAGTACACATGCGATGGCGAGAATGTGGTACCCGGCGACAAATGGTCGCTTGCCAGTAGTGATGTATTTAATCTATAGATAAATTCAGATAACAACCAAAATGCAGACTTTTTTGTAATCATAATCAAACATATGTGATACCAATCACTCACAGCATGCAACTATCATAAAATAAAGGCAATGAAATAGAATATGCAAGAACGTGTAAGTGAACAACAGATTCACAACCAAAACTCAAGACTTGAACAAGCTGAAGAAGCTCATTATTATTACTTTAATTATGAAAGAACGATCCATATTGATAGTTTGATTGAATCTGGAGTGGACTAAATACAAAATATTATTATCAAAGTCTATTGTCCAATCTATTCTTTGTGGGGGGAAAAACGGTAACAACAGTAACGATATAAACACGCGTGGATATTGCCATTTTTAATGTGGTGGACATGCAGGCCTAGTACACGCAAAACATTTTGCACAATTTCTATCCTTACACAAGAAAAGAAACATCACAGAACGAAAAAGGAATAATAACTTACTATATCCAATGACATAGTCCAATTCCAAACGCGGTCCATCATAGCATTTTGCCATATTTGCTGTTGTATTTGCTGTGAGTGTACAGCTCCAACAAATACAGTGCTTTGAAATTTACACGTCGCTAAGGGATACAGACATGGCGACAAAGCGAGGGCGCCACCTATCTCTAACAATGACTCCAAGAGAAGACCAATCTTGCTTGTCCAAACAAGTTTTAGAGTTATTTCCCTTCTGTTGTGTGTTTCAGTTCTTCATTACACACGGCCTATCCGGTCTTTTGCATTGTGTAGCATATAATTATTTAATTTTATACATCAGTATACATCACAGTATAATGTGAAAATAATTCATATGAGACCATCGACTACTTGATTGTGATGGGTTTTTTTTCCTGGTATTTGATTGAAGGTAAATAAGAATTTAATAGTAATTTCACTATAATAATCATTTTCAAAATCAGTAGTTGACGAAAAAAATAAAATAAAAAAGGAGAGAGAATAAAGAAAAGAAAAAGAAAGTAAATATAATTCTAAGGATGTATACATGTATTCACTTACAAATCCTTTTCATTTCTTATTAATGTTATTAAAAATACTACAATACAACTAATCATTTATCACAAAAATGTCCACAAAGGGCGCTGATATTCCGATAAAATGCCATTCAGAAAGACAAGAATAAAATATTGATCAGCATTTCCAACAAAAATATCGTAATTTTGCATGTTTGTAAGCGGTAGTCGAAAACGTGTAATGTAAGATTTCCTTCAACAGAACAAGACACAATAAGAGGAAGAATATGATAAAACAATGTAAGACTGGGCACTATTTGCCAAACCACGAAGCGCAATTTCGTTTGACAACCCAATGTTATCTACGAAAACCTCTCTCTGATGTTATCTACGAAAACCTCTCTCTGAGTATCTCCCTCTCCGATAGGGGCCGCAGTGGCCGAGTGGTTAAGATATCCCGACACCTATGGATGCGTGTTCGAATCCCATGTGGGACAGTTGCCATGTACTGACCGCTGGTCGGTGGTTTTTCTCCGGATACTCTGGATTTCCTCCACCAACATACCTGGCACGTCCTTAGATAACCCTGGCTGGTAATAGGACGTTAAACTTGAGGAGAAAATGTAGCGGCCATACCGGGATTCGAACCCGGGACCCTCCGAACACTTCCTGAGCAAAGGAGGCCAACTCACTGAAAATGGATGTTGTCATTCATTTTTTGTATTTTATACTCTGATGAGTATATATGACAGTCATGTGATTTTTTTTTAAAAAATACGAGATTTGAAAATTTTTTTTTTTAAAATCGGGATATTTACTATAAAACATTATAGTAAATATCCCGATAACAATATCATATATTAAAGTGAATAGTCGGGCAAAGAAAACCAGTCTAAATGCGTTCATTGGCCTTCCAAAAGTTCTCACATATTAATACGACGGTCAAGTTCTGCTTAGTTTCCCAGTTCTGACCATTAAAGTAAAGAAAAGTTGAAAGCATTGAAAGCGAGGCTGCGTGGAAATGTAACCACGGACATAAAGAGCCGGGAGGACGTTTTAGAATTACCATACTTTAAATTAATTTCTTCGTACGCAGACAGATTTTGACGAGATGTTTTATTTTTCCATTTCATAAGAAATTATACTGGATACATTCACACCATTTTTACCGACTTTAGCCATCCTTGCCCGACTGTTCGCTTTAAATTATTTTTCAAATCTCGTATTTTTTTGGAAAAAATCCAAAGGCCTGTCATATATACTCATCAGTCCATCCTCCAAATACAAAAAATGTATGACAACGTCCATTTCCATTGAGTTGGCCCCCTGTGTTCCTGAGTGCTCTACCGACTGAGCTACCTGGTCACAGATGATCGACCAAGTCCAATACCGCTACATTCCTTCCACCTTTCTCGAAGTCTTCGCCCTCGAAGACATACGAGACCCTTCCAAACACCACCACCATGGGTTATTTAGTTGGTCGCCAATTCTGTAACAGGAGAGGAGAAAATGTAGCGGTCAGACCGGAATTCGAACCCGGGACCCTCCGAACACTAGCCGAGTGCTCTGCCGCTACAAACTAAAAAAACTAAACTCCCCCCCCCCCCCCCCCTCTCTCTATATATATATCATATATGTGCATAACACGGTATTACACATATATAGATATGTATCCGTATATCTATAGAGCCAAACGCCTGTGGTAATCAACAGACGCTTGCAGGTTATGATATAAAGTTGCTGTAAAAAGTATTAAGGATAAGGGCTACTGACTCTATAGACACTGGCCTATTCCGTTATACTTTTTACTTTTTTCCTTTACTGCTATTCCGACCTATCGTGACGCGAGTTTGTCGCATCAAATATTCAAAGTCTCTTCCTTCCAATCGAGCATTTGTAGGTTCTTTTGGTTCCGGAGTCCATCCTACTCTTTCAGGACAGGGCTGTTGATACTATGCATTCACCACCAAAAATTAACAATATTCAGTAAGTAGAAATACTTACCATATTAATTCATAGATTTCATAAGTAATACTGCCAAAAAATCATTATATTTACATCTACAGTGAAGTGAAATGGTCCGTGAGACCACTCGAAGAAGCCAGGTTTTGGTCTACAAGTTAATTTCACGGTGTTATTAGTAAATGTAAAGTGATTTATGTAGGTATTTCGATTAATCTAAACATGCAATAGGCATAAGAAAAACAAGAATTTTACAATGCACATACATTCTGTGTCATAACGTATGTTTATAAGACGCCATATGCTGTGCTCACTCTATGGATAGCATTTTGGGCATTTTGCTAATGGAAGACACTATGTGCTAAAATAAAAATTAATCATTTTAGTTTTTTTGCTAAGCCAGTTTTTTTGGCTGAAGAAAGAAAATAAATTTGTAATTTAATTTTTTTTCATTCTAAATACCTGAGCTATCAAATCCATATAATTCAAGGTGGAATTTAAGTTCCTAAACATTTGTCATTCCAACTGTTACACTGGAAAAATAATGGCCTTGAGGAATAGAGAGGGAAATATGGAAGAGTATGAAAATGTTCTTTTATTATTTTCTTAAGTTTACTTTTAGCAATTAAAAGCATTGCAAATTTTGCCCTATGCGCTATTGTAGATATCATAATTTTTAAAAGACAAAGGGCGACTTTGTTGGGCACTAGGTGTGTTCTGTTAAAAACATTTCTTTTTTGCTAAAGAAATAAGAAAGGTTTTAGCAACTTCTGCTAAGATGTTTTTTGATCTAGAGTTACCAGAGATATGTAACGTTTTGAATGATTTTCACAGCTAAACCTGATGGTTTTCTATAGATCACTGAAGAAAAACTAGCAACAGATTTTCGCCGAGTCAGTTTGACACATATAACTTTTTAAAAGCGCTCGACTGGAATTGAAATTGTTGCATAACATCAACAAACCAGACTACATCAACAAACCAGACTACATCAACAAACCAGACGTGGTTGATGTAGTTGACCATGCAGCCATAGTAGTTTTTGGCGGGAAATATGTCAAACGTATAGGCTGTCACGTACAAATGTATATCCATTTATAGCACAATCTAAACTGCAAAAGTCTCAAGATCAAAGATAAATCTCATGATAATCTGCATGATTGCATATACATCCCTAATG
Source organism: Argopecten irradians (assembly GCF_041381155.1). NCBI lineage: Eukaryota > Metazoa > Mollusca > Bivalvia > Pectinida > Pectinidae > Argopecten > Argopecten irradians. The sequence goes on along the minus strand of NC_091138.1, from coordinate 36,607,555 downwards.
GTATTCCGTATAGTGTGAGTATACATCCCTAATGGTATTCCGTATGCGAGTAGATACGTCCCTAATGGTATTCCCTATACGTGTAGATCATGACATCCTAGGTAATGGTATTCGGTATGTACAAGTAGATACATCCCTAATGGTACTCTGTATGCGAGTAGATATCCGGCAAACGGTATTCCCTATACGAGTACACATCCCTAATGGTATTCCGTATACGAGTAGATAACAGTTACATCCCTAATGGTATTTCACATACGAGTAGTTATACATCCCTAATGGTATTCCGTGTATATATATATTTGTTATGATTATGATACGACAGATACCTGCTGAATAGTTAAATGGGTCAAAGAAGGCATGTTTCTATTTTAATCATTACTTTAGCTGTTAAATTTATGCAAGTTATATTGTATAAATATACACATCCCCGATATTAGGTCATAAATTATGTTGACCTAGAAACCAAATTATAGGCCTACACATGTAGGTCTAAACGGAGACTCGTCCGAGCATGTAATGACGTGAAAAGGAAATGCTGTACTCCATCTACGTAAATGTTTACATTGAGTTGAATAATAAAACCAACAAAAATACAGTAAACTTTTCAAACACTTGTCTTTTATCAATTAGTCTCTAAATGCCAATGAAAAGGAAGGTTAGCAAAAGTAAAATCCTTCATAGAACTGCGGGATATATTTTACATTTCTATTTATTATTTTCAAAATTATCGTTCTACTAATTTATTTTGATTCGAAGTCATCAAGGCACGTATGTTTGCTTGAGTGTTTTCCACTGCGAATCTACCTCGTTCTCACCAGACCATAAAATAATTTCATCGCGGTGCACTGTGGGAAAATTTGTGATGTAAACACCCAGGGACGAGGTACGTTGTTTTTCCTCTACGATCTGCCATTTTGGAGCGTTGGACGCCTCGTGATGTCTGCTGTGCAACAGCCTTCGGACAATGACGCTTGGGCATTGTTAGCCCTTAAGTCTGCACCGGCAAGTCCTGCAAGAGTAGGATGGACCCCAGAACCAAAAGAACCTGCAATTGCTCGATTGGAAGGAAGAGACTTTGAATATTTGATGCGGCAAGCTCGCGTCACGATAGGTCGGAATAGCAGTAAAGGAGAGGTAGACGTAAACATGGGACATTCGAGCTTCATTTCCAGAGTTCATTTAGAAATTTGCTATGAACATCCTAATTTTTTCATGAGATGTGGAGGTAAAAATGGTATATTTATTGACGGAATATTTCAAAGGAAAGGAGCACCCCCTCTGCAACTGCCAAGGACGTAAGTAGCGTGGTGGATTGTTATCAAAACAATGTCACTCCCCGTATGAGGGCCCCCGGTTTCTCTCTTGTGTCTATACCATTTTTTTGCCGGTACTACGACATAAACGACTTAATTATCTAGGCGTCGAATACTAATTATGGGTGAAGAATCGAAATTACATACATTTGTTTGTGACATTTTGTGCAATTTCATTATTATTAGCATTTTTATGTTACCATGTGCTCGAATAAACATGGCGGCTATGTAAACAAAATGGCTGCTTTATTTTGTTTATGTTTTCTACGTATTTCATATTTCTAATTTAAAAAATACACTCTCCCGAGGCATTTTACATCTGGTATTCGCTATTTATGCACATGATTGTGTATGGCATTTGAAATTCATCTATTCGTTCTGCAGGACACATCACACAATTTTAAATAAATTAGAGTTCTTTATTAACAGGAAGACAAGTCAGACCGGCGAAATGGCCTGTTGTGTTTGCAAGCTGTACACATGTACTGGTAGAAATAAAGTATTACAAGGCTCATTACTAGAAATAATTATGACGATTTTGCATTTGTTTACAACAGGTTTTTCCATGGATATATGGGCTAAAGTCTGATCATTGTCTGGACATGATTTTTATTAAATATTAATTTTAGCTCAACGGCTAAATACGGTATAGTCATATAAAAGAATATTTACATGTTAGGGAAACAAAGGTCTTGTGTTATTTTAAAGAGGACAGTGTTACAGATAATGTAACATAATTATATTAGCTACAGCACTAGATTTGTGTAAAAATGATTAATTGTAAGACTATTTTTTTTTTAATTTTTCAAATAAATTACATTGTATATTATATATACATAATTGTTTATATCAGTTATAAGATGCTGAGACAGTATACTACAGGCCCAATTTCTCGAAAAACAAACTTAAGTAATTTTTTTTTAATTCTAAAGCAAATTTATAATATTAACTCATTTTTAACATAGAGTGCATAACAGAAAATGGGACCTGATTTTATATTATGGTTATCAGGGTTTTTCCTATTGATACACATTTCTCATTTTTTCTCCTGACATTTAAAACTATTTTATAACTGGATCATAATCATGATAATAAAGCTGGTAAATTACTGTTGCGTGGATGAAACAAAGATAAAGGCAGCCACCAACTCACCATTGGTGATCATGTTTAAAAACTTGGATTACACAAATAAACCAGCCAAGAATAAAATGTCTGTGTAAGAACGCTGTTAATTATTTAAAATTTTAAAGTAAAAAAACAGTAGGCATGAACCGGTTGATCATTTTTGTCTTTATGATGATCATGAAAAGTGAAGGGAGGTGACCTTATCTAAATTTAAAAAGTCAATGTTACACACTATATGTTTGGAAACAAACTTTTGGCAGCAACACACATGTATCACTGTTTTAACAAGAAACATGCATTACTAACAGCTGACACAAATGATGCTCTGGGTTTTATAAGTAACTAAATCAGCTTTTTTATACTCACTTAAACAAAGAAAATTAATGAGTAGAATTATTACTGTGACAGTGTATTTGATGTTTCAGGTCAAAATCATGACTATAAATTAGGGTAGATTTCAACTTAATTTACTTGAAAATTCTGGTACCAAATAGATAACTTGATGAACATGTACCCCTTTAATTATATTCTGAATATCTTCATGGACACATTCATTAATTGTACATTAAGTAAAGTTCAGTGTTTCATTTTTGCCTCTGACTGTCATGACTTTTGAACTATGACAATGTATAGGTGAGATAGAAGATATTTGTCAGTATGCCAGGAGAAATGTTCGTGTCATTGATATTTTGGGTAATTTTTCATGTTTCTTCGATATTAATGATGTGATGCTTATTATGCCAATCTACATTTTGCAATTAATTTACCAAATTTATAATTGTTATTTTCCTTTTGTTCTTCCATACAGATGTGTGCTGCGGTTCCCAAGTACAAATATTAGAATAGCATTTCAGGCACTTGTTGAAGACAATGTGCCTGCACCGCCACCACCACAACCAGAATCTCCACCTAAGAAAAAGAATTTGCCTCCATTGAAAATAAATATCCCTGAGTCAGTGGAGCATGCATTTAGTCCCTGTCCATCACCTACTGGAACAATAAGGTATTTACTGGCAGTAATGTCTCATCTTCAGGGGTTTCAATATCAGGCGGTACCCGGTGCTTTTTGTTGGTTGAACCTGGCTGTGGTACCGCCTGATTTGGGCTAAATTACATTAGATAGCATACAGATGGTATAGAAAAGTACCCCCTGAAATTGCAATTGTACCGCCTCTCCTGAAAGATAATGAAACCACTGCATCTTCATGGGAGTGATATAACATACTAATTATAATAAAGATTTCATTATTGATTTGAAGGCATCAAAATCATAATGAGGTAAAAATGGTATATGGTAAACCTAGTACATTAATAATCTGAAATAAAAGGCCAAAATAAATTCAAAGTAAAATCAAAATTTATTTCTAAGGTATCAACAGTAAGCTGAATGCCATGAGACATGAAATTCAGCTTAATTATTTGAAATTGGCAGACCATTTACAGATATTTTTAGCCCACCATCATCAGATGGTAGGCTATGGCAGACAATTTACAGATATTTTTAGCCCACCATCATCAGATAGTAGGCTATTCAAATCGTCTTTCGTCCGTGGTCCATCCGTCCGTCCGTCCGTCCGTTAACAATTCTTGTTACCGCTATTTCTCAGAAAGTACAAAAGGGATCTTTTTCAAATTTCATATGTAGGTTCCCCTAGGGCCCTAGTTGTGCATATTGCAATTTGAGACTGATCGGTCAACAAGATGGCCGACCGGTGGCCATCTTGGATTTTGATTGTTAAAGTTTGTTACCGCTATTTCTCAGAAAGTCGTGAAGGGATCTTTCTCAAATTTTATTTGTAGGTTCCCCTAGGGCCTCAGTTGTGCATATTGCAATTTGAGACTGATCGGTCAACAAGATGGCCGACGGGCGGCCATCTTGGATTTTGATAGTTAAAGTTTGTTACCGCTATTTCTCAGAAAGTACTGAAGGGATCTTTTTCAAATTTGTATGTAGGTTCCCCTAGGGCCCTAGTTGTGCATATTGCAATTTTAAACTGATCGGTCAACAAGATGGCCGACCGGTGGCCATCTTGGATTTTGATAGTTAAAGTTTGTTACTGCTATTTCTCAGAAAGTGCTGAAGGGATCTTTCTCAAATTTCATATGTAGGTTCTCCTAGGGCCCTAGTTGTGCATAATGCAATTTGAGACTGATCGGTCAACAAGATGGCCGACCGGCGGCCATCTAGGATTTTGATAGTTAAAGTTTGTTATACCGCTAATTCTCATAAAGTACTGAAGGGATCTTTCTCAAATTTCATATGTAGGTTCTCCGAGGGCCTTAGTTGTGCATATAGCAATTTGAGACTGATGGGTCAACAAGATGGCCGACCGGCTGCCATCTTGGATTTTGGTAGTTGAAGTTTGTTACCACTATTTCTTAGAAAGTATTGAAGAGATCTCTCTCAAATTCCATAAGTAGGTTTCCCTTAGCCCCTAGTTGGGCATAAAGATTTTGGGACTGATAGGTCAACAAGATGGCCGACAGCCAGCTTCTTGGATTTAGATAACTAAAGTTTGTTACCGCTATTTCTCAGAAAGTACTGAAGGGATCATTCTCAAATTTCACAAGTAGCTTCCCCTAGGGCCTTAGTTGTGCATATTGCATTTATCGGTCAACAAGATGGCCACCTGGCCGCCATCTTGGATTTTGATAGTTACCGCTATTTGTCAGAAATCACTGAAGGGATATCTCTCAAATTCCATGCATAGGTTCCCCTTGGGCCCTAGTTGTGCATAGTACCTTTTGGACTAGTCTGTCAACAAGATGGCCAAGCGGCCACCATCTTGGATTTCACCACTGTTTCTCAGAAAGTAATGAAGCGATCTGTATTAAATTTCATATGTAGTATGTTTGAAAAAGTTTGAAAAGCAGGGAAAAGATCCCTCTTTCCATTATCAAACATAGATCATTCTTTGGTGGACGCCAAGATCCCTCTGTGATCTCTTGTTCTTGATAATGATCATTTGTCTGCCATGTGTGAAATTTTGCACTTAACTGTGTGTCAATAAGCAAATTTTCAGTAGCTCATTAATACATCCACTATTATACATGTGACAATTCTGAAGAGGTATTTTGTAAAATTTATTTTCAGTGATTTGAGTGATAGATAGATAGAGAGGAAAATATTATCAAGTCAAATGCAGAAAAAGTACTTAACAAGTGCAAATACGTCTTGGAAAACTATTACTTGGAATATTTACGATGGTACAATTCATGTTTATTGTTCATTCCAGTGCTGCTAATTCGTCGGTGCAAATACGTCTTGGAAAACTATTAATTGGAATATTTACGATGGTACAGTTCATGTTTATTGTTCATTCCAGTGCTGCTAATTCGTGTCCCACAAGTCCTCGAGGAGGCGCTAGACCAAGCTTTGTTGCTGATATTCAGATGGCAGCATTGAGTGCACAAGCTAACCCCAGAGAAGAGAGAGATAGTATCCCCACCCCCACAGATAGTGCTAGCAGTAGCCCGAGGGACGACTCCAAACCGCCTTACTCATACGCCCAGTTAATTGTACAAGCTATCACCTCGGCACAAGACAAACAGTTAACACTCAGTGGCATTTATGCGTATATTACAAAAAATTATCCTTATTACCGAACAGCGGATAAAGGATGGCAGGTTAGATTTACTTCTAAAATTTTCTTAACGAGTAAAGGTTTTTTTTCCACCAAGACAAAAACTATTAAAAATGAGTCGCGGTTCATGTTTTTCAAAAGTTTTTTTTTTAAGAATCCTGCTTTCTTTCAGTTTGGGGAAATGCCAAGATACTTCATTGATAAATCTAAGTACTGAATTCCAACAGAAAAGGATTTTAAGATGTTCTAATGATATTTCTTATAATAGTATCGTTAGAATACAGTAGTTACGTAGTAGCAAACATCTTTAGTAGTTCAATCACTTAGAAATGACAAAGTGTTGTTGAAAGTGAAGATCAAGGTTATTTCTTTTAAACGATTTATTGTCTTCTCTTTTCAGAATTCAATTAGACACAACCTATCACTCAATAGATATTTTGTAAAAGTTCCCCGATCACAAGAGGAACCTGGTAAAGGATCCTTCTGGCGAATCGACCCAGCTTCAGAAGCTAAACTTACAGCACAAGCATTCAGGAGACGGCGGCAGAGGGGCGTGCCTTGTTTCAGAACACCATTTGGTGGATTGTCTACCAGGTAAATAAACCGAACATATTTATATAAAATTTCATTTGCAATATTCCTCCTTATTTGATATGATAATACCTTATAGACATTCAATCATTTTAAAAATTAAAACGTTCTTTTTTAACAACTTGTCAGCTTGAATTGGTTACCATGGAAGATTGTTTCTGGTACTTGAAGAATCATTGCAGGAATCGTGCTTAAATGCTAATGGCAGAATCTCATTGTTCTTGTGAGGTTTAGGAGACGGGAAAGGAAACATTTGTAGTTTGTCTGGTAATAAAAGGTTATTATTTTAAAAAAATGCACATGCTTTCATGCTTGTATTGCTATCCATCAAGTGTTGATAGGGATGAGAAATACTTTGGAAAATACACTTTTCTAGAGAAAAAAACTTTTGTGTTCAATATTAAAATAATTTACTTAAGACAAATAAATCATGTTTGTTTGTATTTGTATGTAGGTCAGCACCAGCCTCACCGAGTCACATGGCAGGTAATTTCACGCCTGACAGTATGTCTAGAGAGGGCAGTCCTATACCTGAAGGTCCAAATGAAGGAGACATTCATCCGGCTGGTACCATAGTCACACACCCACAGATACTGGCAGCTCAGGCCGCTGCTGACCTTTGTAGGATTAGTCAGTCAGCACCTAGCTCACCAGGAGGTCAGTAGATCTCATGTCTAGACTACTACATTATTTGTCTAATGTGAACTGGTAATACTTCATATATATGTAAAGCTGGTAATAATGTTTGCATTAAAAAAACACTTCACAAATATATGTCTTCAGTCATTACAAGCAATACAGTCAAACCTGTCTATAAAGACAAGCCAAGGGATAAATGGTTTCTATAACCAAGTGGTCTCTATACACAGGTGGTCTTTATTCAGAGGTTTTACTGTACCTGCTTTTTAACTGGAGTTCTGAAATGATGGGATAAGGCTTCAAATTATTGTTTGTCATATCAAAGGACATAATGTATATGCATTGTGGTAAAATTGTTATGCAAGTTCTGTTCATTGTATGATGAAGGGTTTGGAATATGCAATTAGGAACTATTCATTGAACTAAAATTCTTTTTCTTTTCAGTTAACATAACAACAACTTTAAGTTCATCAGGTACTTCAGCAGTTCATCAGTTACCAACCATGATTACAAAGCCAAAAGTGATAGTAACTAATGCCACACAGCTTGTCCTCAACGGCCCTGCGGGTCATACAAACAGCGGGCTTACCAATGGCACACATATGGAAATCAAGAAGGAACACGGCACACTAGGTATTACACTACAACCAATATAAAATCTTGCATGAGAAGCTACAGCTATAAATATTCTTTAAATATATGTTAAACAAACTCCATAATGTATCTATAAATGATATATCAATTTTTTTGTTGAGAGTTTGATGAATTTCTTATTTCACAGATACAAGCATAATGTTTAGTATTATTGAAGTTGTAAGAGAAAGCTTATTTTAGTATTGATCAGTGAAAAAAGGTTGGGATGTGATGTTTACGTATTGAAACAGAGACAAATGTAAGACATTTATGTTAATTTGACATGGAATTCCCAGAAATGCCAAAGCTGTTTAGCTGTTATACGCATTAACCTTTTACTGTCATCAGTAAATGGCAGTCATACATTTTGAACAATCTTAATCCAGAAATGTCAATGATTTCAAAACATCAAGAAGGCTATATTCGTAATATTTAACTTTAAGCATGCTGAGATGAACAGAAGGGTTACCAAGTCTGGTAGTGTATATGAATTTGACCTTCATAGAATGAATGACGTATTCCTTGGCTTGTGTAATATTTGATGACTTTTGCATTCTCATCATTGAAGACCAACGGTTGATTACACTATGATATGCAACACTTGCATGGGTCAGCTCAGCCTAAGATCTTGCTTTGACGATATTGCTCTATAAATCAAAATAAATCAAAATAAGAACTCTTTAGGTTTGGATGGGATCGTCTCCATTGGATACATTTGGCGATAAAACATGTCACTGTCAGCAAATCATACATGTCTTATTGAGTCAGAAACAAGAACTAAATAACCCTGGTGTCATATGTATATAACCAACTCTTTGAATAGCATGCAGTCTGTGTCAATAGAGATTACAACACAGTAATCAATTTAATTGTAATTTATATTGTGTGTCTTTCGTAAAGTGTATACAACTTAAATCTGATTTGCTAAAACTCAACTGAAAAATGTGATGGAATTGTCAAAATAAGATGGTTTTTTGGCTGAGCTGTCCCATTGGTAATAAGTGCAGTTCTCAGACGACACAAATTTATTTCAAATAAAGTACTTTTCTTTGGCTTCATTCAACGTCTGTTTTCAAATTTAAAATAAATTGTACTATAGTCCCAGAGACATGCAACTGAGCATTAAAATATCCTGACTGGTGAAACAGTGCCTTTGGCCTTCAAACAAGGTTTGAATAACTTTTACCTTTAGTTGAAGTCGTGTGGTCATAAGCTGAAATCTCAAAAACCATAATGGACCAGGCTTGATATTAGGCCAATTAGGTGCTTGCTGTAACAAAATTCTGTTTGACATTTAGTTCACAGTATTCTGTTTGACATTTATTGTTTTGATAAAACATTGTTTTCTTTGCAGATAAAATTCAAGCTGTTGTGACGGCTGGGGGCCAAGCAACAATAAAACCTCTCACATTAGTGCGTAATACCACTGCTTCCATACCTGGCTTGACGAGTCAGCAGCAGCAGCAGCTATCGTCCTTGGCAACACACCAGGGCAACGGGTTGCCAACTACAGCCATTTTGTCACAGCCAACAATCAGCACCTTCTCAACGGTTCAGCGTCCTGGCATTGCTATCATCCCTCAGACCGGTATGCAGCTAGTGACAACCACAGCCTCTCAGCAACAGCAGGCAGCATTGTCACAGCCGCAGCTTTTGGTAAGTACAATAAGACAAACTGTCTATAGGTTTAGTAGGGGCTACACGTGTCGAAAGGCATTTAAACATCTTGATTCCATAGTCAAAAGTACCAGGTCTGTGTTCAGTTTGGTTTTACTTATGAAGACTAGGGTGCTATTAATTACCTACTAGGATAAAAAGAATAAGGCTTTCTACATGAACTTTTATAAATTGTTGTTGTTTATAATCTAAATCAAACCATAGCTTGTTGTTCATCAATCATTCTCTCATAACTTTAACTCCAACATCAACTCAAACAGTGCAATACTATATACATGTATAGAGCTAACTCCAACATCAACTCACCAAAAACAGTGCAATACTATATACATGTACAGAGGACTCCACATAATCGAATAACAGTTATTTGAATATTTCGGTTATTTGCATAAAATTCTGCGGTCCCGATTTTTTCCTTCTTTATCTTTGTTTTTCAACTCTGTGCATTTGCATAGACTTTTACATGATGTGCATTTGCATAGACTTTTACATGACCTCTGGTTATTTGAATAAAATATTTGGGAAATTCTAAAAATAAAATCGAATATTTTTCAATTTTGCAATACATTTTAAGCGAAATTCGCCGACATAAGTTTCAAGATACTTCGCTTTTACTAGAAATCATCATGGTGACAGATAAACGTTATCGTATGGCTTGTTATTTTATGCATGAATCTGCGAAGGTATTCGACGCTGTTACGATTAACATCAGCAGCGGTTGATCATAACTTTAGTATAATCACTGACTCAAACATCTAATTAAAGCATTTGCACTTTCAAATAAGTTTATTTATTAACGTAACGTACCTTAGTTCGCGATCGGTTGGAGAAACTATGCTTCCTTACAACAATCGCCATTCATGAGTAGTCTCGTTCAACCAGAGTCTTTTTGACTACGACAGACATGTGCGAATCATGCGTCTCGTTGAACGAGACATGAAAGCATGCAAAGTCAGCGTGCAATGACTACCGCAAGTTTCGTACAGTGTGTAGGATACAAAAGATACTTTGTTTCATTGCTACTTGAATATGCATTAATTTCTGAAATGTTATCAAGCTATTCGCCGTATAGATCAACAATACAGAGAGAATTCTCAAAACACATTTAGGTCCAGTGAACGCATGGCTTCATCACCTGCCGCCATTTTTGAATTCATACACATGTGTAAAAACAACACTACTAGTTGATCGGCACTTTGAAGTTTAATCACGATCGTAAGTTCATTTTGCCAGGCAAACGTACGTAAATTTGTTTATTAGACCTATTTAGGTTCAGAATTGTAGACACAAATTCAATCCTGTTTAGTTATTGCATTTGATATCAATCGTTTAGCTGTTTCTCAAATATTCACGTGTCGATCTAACGTAAACAAGAATCTAATATTGGAATATTTTTTGTTATTAAACAATTAAAATTGATTTACAACTTCGAAAATAATAACTTGTTGTTCGTTTTAAGTGTAAATAATTTAATACATATGTGTGAGGTCAAACAAGGTGCAAAATGTCATCTCTGCCTATTCAAATACTCCGGTTATTTGCATATTTTCTTCTGGAAATTGACTTATTCAATTAAGCGGAATCCTGTGTATAGAGGTAACTCCAACATCAACTCACCAAAAACGGTGCAATACTATATACATGTATAGAGGTTTGCTCTCATCTCACCACCCTTCATGCTAAGCTGAAGGAAGGAATAATTCAAATAAATATTTGCAAGCCTTTGAGTAAGATAAGTAAGATATCCAAAAATATTGTGGGATAAGATTATGTATCACTGAATTAATGATTTCAAATATTTTTAGAAGTCAACTTATCCAAATTGTTTTCTCATTAGGTTACCACATTGTCCAACGTACCAGTTTCGATGGCATCTAAGCGACCATTAGAAGACTACCAAGAGCAAGATGGAGTGGAAAAAGAGGCAAAAAGTGTGAAACTTGAGGTGAAAGAGGAGCCAGAGTAAGAGAGAGAGTAACAACTTAGTAAAGTTCATCTGGATAATAGCCCATTGGGAGTGACTTGCAATGAACTCGTATTAGTTTAATGAAATAATTTTCTGAGTATCGTCCTTTTGAATACATCCTTTCTGTTTCAAAACATTTAATACTATTGTTTTCTAGAACCTTAAATTCAGCAATTGATCATTCAAGAATTTTCTTTGAATTCAAAAAATTGTTTTAAATGGTTATGTTGTATGTATAGGATTTTAAATTAAACAAATCTTGCGATAACTTCACAGTTTATCCTGTATCAGGGTGTTTCATTTGCAAATAACTTAGTACAGTGTTCAAAGTGAATCAAATTTCTTTTCTCCAACTGATGTATTAAGTGTTTGAATAGTAGATCTTTGTAAAATTTCTACTTCTAGGTATATAACTTTTTAATACTGAATACCTGCAGGCCCATGTAGTTACTACTGTCTGTACAAGTCTCAAAATTGATCATATTAATTTAGGAAATTAAGGGTGTTTTATCGTGACTATCTGTGAATGATAATTATTACTTCGGGGTCCATCATAAACAATACTTACCTGCTGTTCAACACATGAGAGAAAATGGTTAAGAATAATTAGAATTGCATAATAAACCAAGGACAATGTCGGTTCTATTATCTGTTCAGTTACAATACAGTCATTTTCTCTCTTCACTGTTAGCTGCACAGAGGTGTCATACTGAACAAACCAATATCTAATGATGATATGAATATATACAATGTGATTCATGATCAGGGCAAATCATTCATCAATCATAGTCACACATTCATTTTGTTTACCTTCTCACATTGAACTTCTGCCATTTAGATGAGTTTCTTCCTGTGCTATGTAGAATTTAGCCCTTGTGATGGCCATGTGTGGGTTTGGCCATTTCAAAATCGCTCTTTAGGGATAGTTGGGGTATTTCAAAATTATTTAGGATGGACAGTATTGCAATGAGTGGGAAAGTTGAGGTTTTCCAGAAATATTTGTACGGGGTGGTAGAGTGAGTATTCATGTCTTCAAAGGTCCTAGGAATAAGTTATAAATTATCTATATTGATACTGATAAGAAAACCCCAATGTAAAGTATTTCTTGTACCTGGTATGAGAATTGTTGAAAAAAATCTAAATACAAAATCAGCAATTTAAACCCTTCTTTTTCATCCATGGATAAATGAAATGATAAATAAAAAAAATAAGAATATGTACATGGTAAGTGGTCATTAATTGTCATACATGCGCGACCTTAAGCTGGCAAGAAGTATAAAGAAGTACCAATGCAAATTTTAATACATGGCTTTTGCTGATTGTATCATTTTGATTGCTAGATGTTTTGTAATAATATCACCCATGATTGAGATTTATAGCTCTGAAAATGGCCATTTTTAGAAACTGTTTGGTAGATATCAAGAGCTTCAGTATAATCAGAGCTAGAGCTGCGAGGCTTGTATTCTGAGATTCCATCATGAAATCATATTTTGGCACTGAACTTCACCAAAACATCAAATGTTTACATGTTCATACATCTTAACCACCCCACAGGTTATTCTAAAAAAAGTCCATATTTGATTGATTGTAACACTGTCTCTCAATACCTTCTCTCCAAGACAATTTCAAAGGAGGATTGTTTTTCCATTCAGCGTATATGCATTACAACTCAATTTATCAAAGTACAATATATCATTATTCTGTGAATACAAAGAGATGTGCAGATCAAGAAAAGAAAATTAGGGCATATTTATATATAAAGATAGGTAAATAATCAATGTGAAAAGTCCACTGAAATCAAAGTATCATATTTAGTGAAACTCAGGATAAATACTTTATGAAACTCTCTTTAATTAAAAGTAGAAATTGGGATAAACTTGGTGTTATCGTGAAATCAAATATCTGTATTTGTTGCAGCAGGCAAGATACTGTCAACTGTGATGTTCAATGAAATATGTTTGTAAATGAATGTTTGATGGCTATTTTCATTTATAATTAATAATAGATGAAGGACTTTGTTATCTAGAACTTGAAATCATGATGAAGCTAAGTTGTCAGTATTTATTCAACTTTAGTGTTGGATGGAGATTGAAATGAATCGTGATTTCTCATTTTATATGAAATCATGGTTAGAGCTGTAAGTACTATATTAATCTATTGGATAGTTAATATTGTTTAAACATAATGTCAGGTTTTTTTTTCATCTTTTTGTTTAGTTTTAATTAATATAATACCGTCTGACGGAGGCAGAAATCAGGTTTCTTCATTGTAGATCATCTCTCTCCCCCTCTGTGTATTAATTGTATGATAAATGCCCTGGTATTTTAATTTTGTCTTAATAAATACTTCTGCTAATTATGTAAATAAAATATGTTGTCTTTTTACTGAAGGGAATCTTCTTAAGCATACAATTCATGTGTTAGGAAAAAGAAATTGTGTATTTAAATTGTGTGTATAGCTTTTGCGATATTGTGATGTACAACTTTCATGTATGATACATAGTTATGGTGTTGCAACACAAAAGACAATGTTTTGAAAAGAAAGTTTACAAATTGTGTACTTGAAAAGTGGAATTAAAAAAATGGATGTCAGATTAAATCTGAAGCAGGTGTTGAAAAATCAGAAGAATCACGTTTTAATTTTTCAAGAAAGTTTTGCTAGACATATAATTATCACAGAGAAAGTTGTACAAGTTAAACTTAGATTTAATGCTACTGAAAACATATTTTTAAAATGTTTAGTTAAATACATGTAAATGTTATTGAATATTAAAATATATATATTTATATATATATTGAATGTCCTGAGTTATTGTTACCTGCAATAAACAGAGATATTCTTCAAAATTAAGAACCCCGTGAGTATATATATTTATATATATGTATAATATTGTCAAAATAGTGCTTCTTGTTGAATATTTGTTTGGATACCAATTTTTCTTTGTGATGTGTGGATGAGATTTTTGAAGTCTGAGTGCACTTGTTTTGTTTTTACATAGAATTTATCCTTTTTCTTTTTACGAAAGAAAATGTTATGTTCTTGATTTCATTTTATTTCATGTAGTCCTCTTCCATCCGCCGTTTTTTTTTTTTAAATAATTACACATACTTGTATCTTGTTCATTTAAAACAAAAATAAAAAGATACAAGTTTTGCAGGCAGCTCACAGCAAATTGTTTCTTATCTAATACATATTTAGATTGTTTGCCTTTTTTAAGATTCAGCTGTATAAATGGAAGGTATTTTCTCTCTTACCAACTTCATTTTTGGGGAACCTATATTTGTCATTAAATCATTATAAGCCAGATTGTTTAAGAATTTGGAAAGAAATATGGAGAATTTCTATTGTCAGGATGTTAGGCATTTATTATATTAATTTTGACAAATCCTGCTCCTAGCTTTATAGAATTTTGATGAATTTAATATTGCAATATACTTGTATCATGTTCCACAAATAGTTTGTGCCCTGAAAGACTTTTGCATTAATTGTTATAAGAATTACCAGTATTTATATCTTTTAAGCTGAAAATTGCTTTGGCATTTTCTTGGGAAGGTGTAAAATTCTTAAATCTCTTGTATAGGATTAATAATGTAAAGTACCGTATAAATTCAAAGCATTAGTATATTATACTGACAATGGCAGCTAGGGACAGGTAGCATTACAGAATAAATAAGATAGGAGAATTGTCAAGGAAAGATTGAATTCTTCAAATATCGCGATTCAGCACATTTTTCACATAACACTTGACACACCCAAATTTTTTGTTCCTGTCTGTTATATGTGTGCGTGGGAATGTGTGTGAAAGGTAAGAGACATTTTAGATGCATGAAAACATACTACATATTTCAGTTGTCTCTCTGTTGAATATACATTATTATATGTATGTTGGTCATTTCTTTCTTGAGAAATACCATTATGTTATATTTAGGGTTTTTATATATATAGAAATCCCTAAAGAATGTTTTAGTAACATTGACTGTCTATATTTTAACTCGGTGGTTACCTCCTTTTAGGGTACATTGTATATACCAGGTATGATTTCAAGAAAAAAAAAACACTGTATCTTGACAGATTAGAGAAAATGGAGCTAAAGTTGTATAAGGGATGTCATTTTTTTGAGTACTTCATCACCAGATGGTGGAAATGTCCAAATGCTCTTAGTCCATGGTTAATGAATTTGTTGTTAAATGTTTCATGTTCTATATCTTAAGAAATGCTGGAAAGATATCTTTGTTTTACGACATAATGTATGTAGATTTCCTTTGTGCCTATCAACAGCTGTGCTCAAATAGATGAACAGTTTTCTTGCTACCAGGTGTTTAATAAATGAATTAAAGTTAGAGGGGAATGGAGGGATGAGGAGGGGGATTTCCTTTTTCTGATATTACATACTTCAAGTGATAGGCTGGCACTAAGTTTCTGTAAGATTTAAAAACTTTTTGAAGCGCAGTATTTTGTGACACCTTGCTTGCTCCTAATGTATATTGTATGTTTCGGTCTGTCTTGATACAATGTTGATGCTTTCCAGCACACGAAACTAGCTGCACTATAAGGTAAAACACAAAGGGAAGAGCTGTAAATAGGAAGCCGACCCGTCCTGTATTTATTGTCGTTGGTGTGCCAGTAGAAAACAGTTTTGTTGGTTCCGTTTATATCTGGTGTATTTTGTAGAGAAGCACCTCCTTATGAAAAATTATCTGTACATTTCGCTTATTTTCGGTCGCTCGTCACTCATGATTTCATGTGTACATTATACATGGATGTAACTGTCCGTGACTTGTTTCAGTGTAGCATGTTTTCTATACAGATGACTTTGTCCGTTACTTCTGCCAGGATCTCTTGGCATGTGTAATAAACATGTTGTTTTAATCCACTCCATTTGTTGGGTCATCAATTTTCTAACACAAGTTACACTGTAATGTTCTTATGTATTTATTTTGTGAAGATATTTATTGGATAAGGTGGTACTCCCATCATGACATTCATACATCAATTACAGTGTACCATGTGCTCTACAGATTATTAGCTCACCTGGTCTGAAGGACCGAGGTGAGCTTATGGGATACCGCAGCGTCCGTCGTCCGTCGTTCGCCGTCCATCCTCCGTCAACAATCAACTTCTTCTCCATAACCGCTGGTCGGATTTCAACAAAATTTGACTGGTAGCATCCTTATGGGCTACTAATTGAAAATTGTACAAATGATGGGGCTGATCCTCCGGGGGCCTGAGGGGCGGGGCAAAAAGGGGTTAATTTGGCTATTTCCATATAAACGACTTCTTCTCTGAAACCAAGCATGGGATAGCACCCATAATGCAATGGTAGCATCCTTATAGGATGGGGATTCAAAATTGTACAAATGATGGGGCTGACCCCCCGGGGCCAGAGGGGCGGGGTCAATTTGGCTATTTCCATAAAACGACTTCTTCTCTGAAACTAAGCATGGATAGCACCCTTAATGCAATGGTAGCATCGTTATAGGGTGGGGATTCAAAATTGTACAAATGATGGGCTGACCCCCCGGGGGCCTGAGGGGCGGGTCAAAGGGGCAATTTGGCTATTTCCATATAAACGACTTCTTCTCTGAAACCAAGCATGGTATAGCACCCTTAATGCAATGGTAGCATTCTTATAGGGTGGGGGATTCAAAATTGTACAAATGATGGGCCTGACCCCCCGGGGGCCTGAGGGGCGGGGTCAAAAGGGGCAATTTGGCTATTTTCATATAAACGACTTCTTCTCTGAAACTAAGTGTGGTATAGCACCCATAATGCAATGGTAGCATCGTTATAGGGTGGGGATTCAAATTGTGCAAATGATAGGGCTGACCCCCCGGGGGCCTGAGGGGCGGGGTCAAAAGGGGTCAATTTGGCTATTTCCATATAAATGACTTCTTCTCTGCAAATTAGCATGGTATAGCACCCATAATGCAATGGTAGCATCCTTATAGGGTGGGGATTCAAAATTGTGCAAATGATAGGGCTGACCCCCGGGGGCCTGAGGGGCGGGGTCAAAAGTGGTCAATTTCCATATAAATGACTGCAACTTAACATGGGATTACGCTCATAATGCAATGGTTACATCCTTATAGGGTTTGGATTCAAAATTTTGCAAATGATGGGGCTGAACCCCCGGGGGCCCGATGGGTGGGGTCAAAAGGGGTTTATTTAGCTATTTCCATATAAACGACTTCTTCTCTGCAACTAAGAATGGAAGAGCACTTATAATGCAATGGTAGCATCCTTATAGGGTTGGGATTTGAAATTGTACAAATGATAGGGCTGACCCCCAGGGCCTTAGACGGCAATAGATGCGAGGTCAAAAAGGTCAATTAGGCTACTACTTTCATATAAATTACTTTGTCTCTGAACCTATGTATTGGATAGCATATTTGTATGGTATCAATAGCATCATTGTATGGTTGTGATTCAAAATTAAACTTTGGGAGTCAATTTTGCTTATTTTTCCAATTGTCAGAGACTCAGAGTCTTGTGATAATTACTAACAAAAAACCAGGTGAGCGATATAGGCCCTCTGGGCCTCTTGTCACCATCTACATTTTGTCTCATCTTTAAAAGATGTGGAATGGAAGATTGACATCAACATTTACAGACGGGTGTGATACCTGAATGGAAGTATAAGAAATGGAAAGAATTAGAAAAGGCCCCATGTCCATGCAATATATAAGCAGAAAAACATATATATACGTGTAATATATGTTTCTGAGATGTATATATGTTTCTGATATTAGGCGGCGTATTTGTGATAAATTTTATCTAATCCATTCACCAGATTGGTGCATGCAATATCTATAGGATGAATTTTTTAACCTTTCTTTCCCTATCAAATACACATGGAACTTTCTGAATTAAACTTTCTAAGTTTCATGTTTAATGAAGGCATAATAAAAGAAAAGAAAAATTGCATCTGCATGTAAGTTATCTTTTCAGAACGTTATTTGTTTTTACGGGCTCGTTGAAAAGTTCCATACTAAACATTGGTCGGGCTGGAAAGGCCTTGCAATGATGAAAATGCTCTTAATCAATTAGATTTAAAATATAAAAGTGAGTCAATCTTAAATTAATAACTGAAAAACATACATACAGGTATATACTAATTTCAATGCAAATTTGGATTAAAACGAAACAAAAACACTTAATTTCATTGTGAAAGCGTGTACCTTTTCAAACAAATGATGATCTGTATTTATAGCAGGAATTATTTTGTTCTTTTTTTTTTCTACTTAAAATGTATTCCTTATAAAAATTCTCATTTTAGTTACAATTTAATTAATAGAATTAAAATGAATTATTTCAATTTGATATTGGATGTTAAGATTTAATGGATGTTAAGGTTTAATTCAAAGGGAATAAACGTTTGCAGTTTTATTTCCAAAACACAAGGTGTCGAGAGCAGTTTAAATTTTAAATATTTTAGATATTTACAGTAGGTTATGTGCATGTCCAGTTACGTACTATCTAAATCTCCGATATCAATTTCACACACATAAGACGCTCGAAGTAATACCCAAATAAAATTAACTCTCGTTTTACATTCAAAAGATATTTCGTATATTCAATTTTATTGTCAATAGCGTTACCGTATGCTCAATGTTTACTGGATCCGCCGGAAACAGCACGTGTTTGTTAAGAGTTACCGCCCCTCGTCTCTATCACGTGACGTGCAACAGGAAACAGACCGCTCCATAGCAACAACCTACAACGGTTGTGTTAGCAAGTGTTTGGGTGTTGATAACGTGTTCGACTGAAACCCAAACAGCTAACAGGAGGGGTTGAAAGAAGAACCGCGAACACAATGGCAACTGATGCAACTCTTCAGAGCAGGGAAATGCTCCCTGAAAGGCCTAATTTGCAGCCTCCACCGCAAAGAGCCGAGATGGAGACCACTTACACTGGTAACACTGGGAATGATATGGGGATATCTACGATGGGATTCAGGGCTTCGAAGTATTCACCAAACGAGTGGCATGAAAGCAATTATGGAAAATACTATCATTCTTTCGTCGACCGTGATAATGCAGAAAGGATCCGACATGAGTCTAAAAGGTGTGCCAACGAAACGGAAGCAACCACCAACAAAACACAGGCGGAGGTCACGAAAAAATTAGGAGAACGAATTCAGGACATTAACTTCTGGAAATTCGAATTAGAAAGGGAGATTCGGGATGTAATCGCTGAAACAGATGTACTACTAGAGCAGAAAAAACGTCTGGAAAATGCTACTAGAGCAACAGAAATCCCTCTCCATATCTCGACGGATAATCTTAACTGTCGTCAGAGGCGCACAGGAGTTGATCTGGTCCAGGACAGCGTTGAATTGGCCCTTTTAAAGGTACACAACAAAAGCAATCTATTCACAAAAACAAGTTAATTGATTGTGTGAAGTTTAAATTTCAATTTACAATAACTATGTAGGCCTACTGTTAATATTAAGGTTTTATTTATTATCTTCATCTTTTCCACAAATCAAGTGGTTATTATCTCCTTTTTCTGACATCAAATAAAAGCCAAGTATCAAAAGACAGTTTTATAGATTGCTTCAATACCAACACACTAGTGCTTTAATGATAATTGTATATTTAAATGCACAGGATTAGATTAAGTATCTTCTTAAAGTCCAAACATGTTTGAATTATGATGCTTAGATAAGTTTGATTATTTCATTTACAGGAGGTAGAAATGATCAACAATGTACAAGATTTATTAAGGAAAACTACAGACCAAGCTGAAAAACAAATTAAGTAAGTAGGGTGAGGAATAATTGTGGTTTTTGAAAAGTTCAACATACCCACCATTAATCATTCACTGAACATAGTTTTAATTTTGGTAAATGTAATGAATCATGGTCAAATTTAATTGACTAAGAATTGAAATAAAGCGTGTACTAGGCCTACCTGGTACATGTACCTTATATTTAAGGTTAACATTTAATTAATGGACTAAGATATCAATCTTATTATCTGTATTTCAATTTTTTAGAAGTCTGATCAAGTTTTCTTTCTCTTTATGGTCCCTTTTTCATTCAAATTTATTTAAGCATTGATGTTACTATTTTTTAACTTCACAGAGGTATGAAATAAATTTTGTTTGCAAACTGTGTGAATCTGCATAGTTATATCAATGCTTATAATTAATTTTTCAGACTTCTTTATAACGTAAAATACGTTTAAATGTACGATTCTATTGCTTTTTCCCAATGGATTATTTTTTCTAAATCAAAACGCAACGTCGACGTCTCTATTGTGATGTCATGAATAAGTCGGATGTCGCGCCATTCTCAGATTTTTTCTTCATAGTATATAAAGAAAAAGAATCTGCCTATCAGAGATTTGGATTTAGTATGAACACAAATAAAAATTACTTATAACAAAATGTATACAAATCTATTTTATAGACTGAACAGAGAAGCAAAACAGAACCTCGAAATGGACTGGAGTGATAAGAAAGATGCCCTAGAAATTGACACATGCTCTGGTGCTCTGAGAAATGGACACACAAACAAACAATTTTATTCTGGAGCTGCAAAGTTTGAGGAAATGTAAGAAAACTCCCAAAATCCATTATAAATTGATCAATATGATGGTATTCAGAACCCTAAAGTGGGCTTATTTTCAATACAAAGGAAGTAATCAAATTTCCATACAGATTTGCTTATTTTCAATACAAAGGAAGTAATCAAATTTCCATACAGATTTGAATTGTTAAAATTTTATGAATGGATTTCATATATAGCCTGTAGCTACTATTTTCATAAAATATTACATTCTTTTTAATACAATATAAATAATAAACTTGAATTATTTTGAAACAGTCAGTCAACACCCGAGTCTTGGGCACAGTACACACACGATAATATTGTCAAGGCTGAACATGAAAGGATGGCCTCCATCCAACTCAGACAGCTGATCGATAATATCCTGGAAGATACTTCCCGGGACATGAGAGAACAATGCGACACCGTTGACCTCAACTTCCAGAAGAGAATTGAAGAGCTGGAAGATGCTAAGACAAAGATGGAGGAGAACCTCCAAAAGGTACAAAAAATATGATAAGAGTGGTATCAGGCCCCAAGATCATGAATAGTCATAAGTCTAAAAACAATCTTAAAGTTAGACTTAGCCAATCAACAATGATGTTACAAAATGTTACATCATATTTGATTGGATGAACTTAAGTCTAAGATTATTTCATGATCCTGAAGCCTGGCTGGTCTTTATCAAATTACCAGATTTATGTGGACAAATGTTTACATGTATTAACTGGTCATCGATGTGAATCCAATTTACATTATTAATAATGGGACGCTCACCAGTTGATTCAACAGTTCTGTAATACCTAAATATTCTTTGTTTCAGATTTGTGATGAAATTGCTCAAATGGAAAAGAACATAGATATGCTAAGGAAATCTATCAGGGATAAGGAGAACCCGATGAAGGTGTCCCAGACCCGACTGGACAACAGGACGTTCAGGCCTGGAGTCGAGCTCTGCCGAGATCCAGTGCAATACAAGTAAGTCAAACACAAAAAATCTTCATCAACCAAGAAAAATAAAGACCAAGTTAAGATTACTATAGTGGTTTTGCAATTTTATTGTGATGCTTACATGAATTTGAAATAATTTGATTTTATTTCTGTTGTAGATTGGTTGGTGAAGTAAATGAGATCAGTCAATCCATTGATGCACTGACAGAGAGACTGAACAACTCTGAGAACTCACGAAAGGATCTTCAAGACAACAGGATGGCTTTAGAAAAGGAAATTTCTACCAAGAAAAACAGCATTTTCATTGATAGAGACAAATGTGTGACCGTGCGAACCAGATACCCAACAACCCTGAAGCTGCAGGGTTACCAGTAACTAAAGAACTGTTTCAAATGTTGTCTGTTGACATTTTTCCTTATCAGTATTCAGGGTGCCCTGGGCTGAATTCTTGCTAACTTATATCCAAATCACCCAATAAACACTGTCAGTTTATGTATCATGGCATGCTGCTTCGATCGACAGTTTTGCACTGCACATCATTTTCCTTCGATGGAAACTCATTAATTTTTTTTCTGAATCATGTGTGTTCTTTTATATGTTATAATCAATCCAGTACCTGGATTCAAATGAACTCTATTATAGAGAAATATATCAGTTATTTCTCAAATAGTCAAACAATAAAAATTGAAATATATTTCAATATTATTACGTTTTCTTGCTCATTAAAAAAAAGTTTTTAATTAAAAAAAGAAAGATCCTCTACTTATTGTAGACAAAATACTGTGATACTTATTATATTTGTAAATTATTATGTAATGTAAATACATGTACAAAAAATCTTCATAAGAGGTTTGTTGCAATGGTGGACTGAATACACAATATTATCTCATAGTTGTAATGTGAATAAAATATCATATTTGGCATTGGTTTGTGTTCATGTTTTTATTGGCAGAAATTCAAAACTTCAATCTAAAAGAGTGAAAGGCAGCTAGTTTAGAATTATTTTTGTATCTACAAATGTATTTAATCATGAAAAGATTCAATTTCAACAGGGCCTCTATGGTCCTATCGACTTCTTGTGATTCTTCAATTTTGATATCTTGGTATTTTGAGCACGCTTACCATCACCAATAACGTTCCTATGTATCATATCAACATTATTAGTTAGTACACAGTTGTTAGTGATCTAATACGGAAGAATATTCGGTCCAAACGTAACTTGTATCAGGTGCATGAGGCCTTGAAGGGTCTTGAAATATATCAATAATATATTAAATAACTTTAAAATATCAATCAAATGATGCAGATTTTATGAAATATTTTCCTCACTGAATGGCTCCAATACAGTACATTGTTATGGTCCATTCTGTTACTCTTACAAACGTAGAAATAATTCTAGCCGATCGTCCTTTCTTTTGATAGCGTCATTAGTGTAAACTCTCACTGCCATCTGTGTGAAGCATTTCTTGGCCTCCAACTTGCTGCCGACGAGGTTAGGGGCAAAGAACGACAACTCTATTGTCCAACCCAATAAGGTATCTCATAACCTGACACAAATATATCTTGGATATCACATGACGTCATTTTAACCAATAGGAATACAAGATTCTTGCCTGTGGTGGGATAATGTTGTGCATTTATGCAATGTCAACTGAAAATACATCAGCTTCAAAGAAAAATAATCATTCACCAGCTTGATAATGAAACAATATCCCACTCTGCGCAAGATTCTTTAGCTGTCAAACACTCAACAAGTATAGCATGATAGTCTTGCCCCTTAATTTGATAATTTCCCTGTCTTGCCATCAAAGAGGTGAAAAATTCTCTTTTGATGCACCACCTGCCTTCATCATATACAGTAAAAGATAAATCATGCAAAATTTTGTTATATTCAACATGATTTATTTTGTAATAATCATGGAAAGTTCAACAACTTGACTAAAGTCTTTCAACCATTGTAAATCTTAATAAATTGGTAATATAAATATCACTAATGGAAATACACTAATGTATTGTACATATATATATACACTTAAAATATACAGATGTATATACAAATCATATGCAATGATCCGTTATGCAGAGGAAACTCGGGTAATATACATATCCTTTTTCTCACTGTGTTTTATAGAGGATACTACAACATCCCATTAGGGGTCATGTTCTAGTGACCTTCAAATGCTCTCAAACTGGCTATATTAGCTGAAAATGACATTTTGTCACTGCAGTTTTTGCAAACTATTTCATTGCCTGAAATAATGCACCATCAAGATTCCAGAGAATGTAATTTGATTGGTCAATCAGATAGGTCACCAGAACTTGCCCCCAAATGGGATGTCATATCCTCTATCAAGCTACTTGCAACATTCTTATTTTGGAACCAGAAATTTGACACTAAAATGTGATTGCTTAAATTGACATTGTTATATTTTAATGATGTAGCAATTATTACAAATGTGAGAATTCTTCATAGCGCTTCTTAAATTTGATTGCACCTAAATATGTTTGCAGACAGGGTCACTCAGGCGGAAGCTGCCAAAAATAGATAGTGAATTCTTAAAAACATATATGAATTCAATCATTGTAAAAGGAAAATAAAATTTTAACGAGTGATATTAAGATCACACCGTATTAGTACAAAATTATAGGATGTTTTTTACAGACTCAAAATGTTCATGTATTTTCCGGAGATTCCTCTAGTTCCTGTATGGTATCCTTGACGATCACAGGAAAAGACATGTTTGAGGTCAGTATAGAATACAGAGATCTGAAAATCCACACAGTCTCACTGAAATACAAAAAGAAACAGATAATTAGGAGCAGATGAGCATTTATCTACTTGTACATGTAGTGGAGGATATATAAAACAGAGTCAACAAGGGCCAACAGAACCACAGGGACTTGGCTCAAACTTTGAACCAACAGTCAATACATATCTACCTGGTATATATACTGTATATATATTGATCATTGGTTGAAAATATGTGCCAAGTCCCTATGAACATACATGTATGACCATCGGACACAATAATTGCAGCAAGATTAAGATGAATAATCAGTCGATTGTTATTGGGTTATTACAGAGGTTCATTACACTACACCACACTTCTATGTGTAGTACAGCATAGTGCAATCAACTGTGGATCGCCGATGGTGCGCGTCTCCAAGCATGTAAAATATCCAAGTACTGGCATTGTGACCATGGATGGAATTTATTCTCTTACCCTGGACAGGGATATCCACAAATTTAACGGTGTGACCTTACCTGGTAGCCATCTTGTTGAATGATTGGTCCCAAAATGCACTACATACAACTAGGGCCCTTGGGGAACTACATGTGAAATTTGAGAATGATCCCTTCAACACTTTCTGATAAATAGCGGTAACAAGTATTGTTAACGGAAGGAAGGAGGGACAGAAGGACTGGCAGACAGACGGATGGACGGATGGACCACGGACATTGAGCGATTTAAATAGCCCACCATCATAAAAACTGATCAATTAAAGGCCTGCAGAGAGAATTTCAGATTTCCATATGGAAGTAAACTTCAAAGTCAATACAGTGTACCATTATTTGATTTCTGAATTTTCATGATATGGTCATCAAAGGACTAAAATCCATTCTCTCATTTTGTACATAAGTTGCAGTACACTGAGCCTCCAGTTTTTAAATGATGTTGTCCGAGGGTGAATATCATAGTGATAGTTATCCCCAACATTCCAGGGATAACTATCGCTGTCGTTATACTTCTGGAACATGTCATAGTAAAGGTGAAGGCTCTTAGTGTGACAAAAGACGACAGGTAGTTTGGTCCATTGATGTACATCAAAAGAATTGAATTATGTCTTTGAGGTTGGGTGCCACTTTCTTAAAGCTTTACAAAAAGTCTATGTAGACATGTGAATAGTCAGGTTTTTTTCCCTGAACTAGTTTTGCTAGTAGTCCAGGGGTGGATATTATGACAGTGATATAAATCCCTGGAAATCAAGGATAAGTGATAGTAATCCCTAAAGATTAAGGATGCTCTCACCCAGGTTTGTAGTTTCTACATCTCAATGATGGTAACACTTCTGTTGCTATGGTTTCCAAAAGTCTCAGCTGTAGTTGTTCAAATTGGATTTGGAAAACAAGAGCCATGTATCTGTCAAGGTCTTTTGAGTTCTTGTACTGCAAGCAGCTATGTGGCCTTGACAAAACATTGTAAACATATGGATCTGAAAGGAATGCGAACCAGTCGTTTAAAAGATAATTGATGCATGATATCATGATAGAAAGAAAGAAAACATAGTCAATAGTCATACCAAGGTTCAAACCAAGGACTTCCTAACACTACCAACCAATCTACAGCAATATGGTCAGCAATGATCAATTCAGCTATAGAACTATCTGTCAAATGTAGTATCTGACTTTATAGCTACAGACTGAATGAGAACTGTGAATCTGTTTTAACAATATTGTTTATCAACATTATATACACTGTAGCTGTTCATCATGGAAAATAATTACTGGTAATAAATTGCCTCCATTCGCAACATCATTATTTTAACTTAGGTGAAACTATTTGCAATACTTTAATTATCTAAACTAGTTATTATTCATCAAAAATTCATTAAAATTTAAGGTTTTGTTGATAATGAACAAATAATATTTACCCATTTTGAGAAAAGTTGGTGACCAAAATTGTGAAGTAACAGAAGGCTCTGGCGATGTAATTGTAACCCTGGGTTGTCTCCCCTCACTGGAGATGCCTGATAGCACATCTAGCATGTAAAAACGATATTAGACTTTAAGACTATAACACGGTATCCTGAGTTAGTAATAAAACAGATACCCATAAGGTATTAGACTTCGAGTATAAACTATAACATGGTATCCTAAGTAACTAATTAAGACATTACATTCATTAAAAAATACATGTTTTTTAGCAGTTCTGAACTAAAAACAATATCTACATTATGTAATACATTTGCAAAATAAAATAATTGCCAACAAAACATTTTCTTTGACTGAAAATGAATAAAGATATCATTGGTAATCTAAAATATAATGTAATATGTATATATGAAGTATGATAAATATATATGAAATATTATAACCAAAGAAACATACCTGGATTAAATTTCAAACGTTCTTCCTCAGTTTTGTAGAATACAGTCAATATGAACTCGACAAGATTTTTTGCTCTCAACACGTCATAACAGGACCAGGAATTTGCTGATCAAAAGAAAACAATAGGATAGGTGTCAATTGATTTTTATCGTGAACATGTCAAAATTGTCAAAAAGTAATTTAATACAGTACACAGGTCCAAATTCGCGAAGCTGATGGGTCTGTGGACTGGAAGTTCTACAAGAAAGAGGTTTTCAGCTCACAATTCATCCTCAATCGCAGTGCACTCCTTGTGTCCGTGAAACGCCGATCCCTAATTCAGGACGGCATACGTCAATTGCGTATAACCAGACCATCTTTAGTACCAGAATTGCACCAAGAGCTTATGGAGGATCTTGCAGAAATGATTCTGATCTCAGGATACCCAGAGTATTTTAGGGCCAATGTTATCATTGCTGCCCTCAGAGGCTATGCCAATTAGGTATCCGCGAGCGAGCGTGGTGATACGCCCCTATATCGGCATAGATCTTGGAAGGAAAATGAGCGCATGACTAGGAAGAACATGAAAAAGGCATCGTGGTTTCGACCAGCTGACACCGTAATTTTCGTAACATCAACTCCTGGTGCAGAACTTGCCAGACGTGTACAAGGGGCGACAGCAGTACAGGGGCCCTGACTTGGCGTGAATATCAGAGTGGTTGAAACTGGCGGGCAGACGATCAAGCAGCAATTTGTTCGTACCGACACTACATTTTGGTGATGAGTGTCAACGTGTGTGTTATGTCAAAGCAACCCTGGTTCTAGTGGTGGGTCATTACATTTCTGGTCCGGTGCGCTGTACAAAGCCACATGCAAAATCTGTGCCAAGCACAACACATTGGCTGAGTACATTGGTGAAACCAGCCTGAATGCCTATACCCTGTTCCAGGAACACAGGTGCCAAGTTGAGAGCTGTAATCTCTCTAATGCTCTGGCTACGCACTTGCTCGAAGAACACCCAGGAGATGAAGGTGACATTAGAAACTTCTAGTGTGAAGTCATCAAGACCTTCTCCAAGCTACTCGAACGACAAGTTTCAGAGGCAGTTGCTATACATGGATCAGTTGCTGACAAGCTCCTCAATTCTAAGTCAGAATGGGAGCAACCTGCCGTAGAGAAATTGGTGGTCACTAAGTAACCAAGGCTGTGAACAGTAATATGTGATAGGCAATCTGATTAGAATACAGATCCTTATGACCACTCCGGTGAATAGAGGATCTGACAGCGTTCCATGGGGGGGTCATGTCATGTTCAGGTGACCTTTATACCACGTGTACTCACGATCACATGTAGGTTCTGCAACTTGCTGCATCAAGTGTAAAATCTCGTCCCAGTATACATATACGGTAAGCTATGTTGTGCTTTTGGGGCGAGATGACTTCGTCAGTGTCAAGATTTTGCAGGCAGCAATTTGATTAGCCTTTATCAAGGATCACATGGACGTGGCACCTAGTAGGATTTTCTCTTATCCTTTTATCAAACGTAATGATAAGGGGAATCTGTATTTTATTTTATTAGATTGATGTGATAGGCACTATGTTTACAGCATAGTTTGAGGTATGAGTTGTCTCAAAACAATAACATATCCTTTGTCGATTGTCAAACTTTTCGATCGCAATTTTGATTGCCACCTCAAAAAGCTGATATATCCGACGTTTCCACCATGCATGTGATTGCATATAATATCCCCTTTTGACACGTCAGTGTTATATTTATGGCTATATGAGTCTATCTGATAAAGTATCTTGTGGTTATAACCATTGTTTAAACACTGGGGTTGATTTAGTGCACATAGCATGTTGGGTCGAAATAACCCGTCGTATACATCAAACGGGCCGAGACATTTCATACCTGCGCAAAATAGATGTAAACAAACATGTAGACGAACACGTTGTGTTAGTGTTATTTTGGACTGAAGATATAGTGGCTAAATATATATTCCATAGAAATGATTTTGATTTTACTTTGAATTTATTTTGGCCTTTTATTTTGGATTATCAATATACTAGCTTTATACCGTTTTTACCTCATTATGAAAACAGTATACATTACCACAATTATGATAGAAAGATTTTTTATTCTAAAATTTCAAGAAAAGAAAAAGTTTGGAGAATATTTAATTCAGTACCAGGAATATTTATCATTCATAAAGATAAATCCTTCATATCTAATCAATGTGCCAATACATCAGTATTTCTATAATTCTATTACATTATTGTATAAACTTAAACTCGGTCATGTAAATCTGACAATCTAAAGATGCTCCACCGCTGGTATTTTTTCACCATCAAAAACAGGATCAGACGATTTGGTATTTTTCTTCACTTACACCATTACCACCATTGGAAAGTTTGAGCTTCTAATTTTACTTTAAGATAAAAGTATTAGAAATAATTAATTGCACCCCGAAAAAATTCCATGCCACTATGTTCTATATAGAATGAAGTTCTGACTGTGCATGCACCAAATATAAAATAAAATATTTTATATTATTGTTTGTGTTAATCAGACATATATATACACGATTAAACACCAATTGTCTGTCGGCAGTGGAGCATCTTTAATTTAATATTTATCATTCAAGAAATTAACATCAATTTATATTATTATTACAAAAGATGGGCAATTTAGATACAATTGATACTAATTTTAAAAGAACAGAACAATGTGATATATTTATTTCAATTTGCTGTTTTCTTTTCAACTGAAACAAATTCTTGAAATTTAACAATGAAAAAATCTACACTTCTATCTCAATACGGATTGCACTGTCCCAATTGAGTTCAAGATGACAAAATAATAAATGATTATTATTTGGACTCATTAATTATGATTTCATGGTTTGATATAAATCTGACCTGTGTCACGTAGGTCTAGGTCGCTGAGTATCTGTAGAAGGTTTGTGTAGATGTTGGTTAAGACCGACACTTTCCTTCCTACACTCTGGGCTTCATTCAGCTCAAACTGAAAAAATAAAAGATAAAGCTTTAAACCCTTCAAGTTTAATCCATTATTTCAACATAGTCACCCATAGAAAATTATTTTGTGTTTAATTTTTATCTAAATTCCCTGTGTTCACAACTTTAGACCTTTTGGATGGTTGATCCATGAAGAAAGAGATAAGTACAAAACAAGATGTCCAAACAACAACATTATACATATTCTGGCCGCCGGTCACCACCACCATTTCAAGGTGAGAAGTTGTAATTGAATCAAATATTTTTTTTTCAAATAATATACTTCTACAGTGTATATATAATCTAATTTTGTTCCATGCATGCTGTTTCCAAGTTTCACATATAAGTTACCATTGACTCGACTTTGGACACAAACTGCTGGCGACTGGTACAGACGTCCACCTTTTGTGTGATCCCCTGAAGTTTGATCTTCTCTCGTAATCTGACATTATTGGCATACAATCTTCGGAGTTTCCCAGGTATGGAGAGCTTTTTTCTAAATAAATAAAATATATGTTTCATTGCATGATTTTTAATACATCAATCTTATTTTGATGAACACAATTGGAAGCAGTCAATACAGAATTTTTTACCCCGACCCTAATTTTTTCCCCACTTTTCGACGAATTTTTTTTTATTAAAAGTCGGGATTTCGATCTCGGACTCCGGTTCTGGCGGCCATTTTTCAAAAGTGAAAGACACTAAAAAAATCCTCCTGACCTACCGACCCTATTTTTTTTGCCAATGTAACCCTAAACAGACATATATTTTTTTGGCCTAATCTATACTTAGAACTGAAAATAATGGTCACAATATATAACTTCTACATCTCAAATAACTTACAAAAAAAACTGGACTCTTTAACTAAAGCCAAATTCACTAAATTAAATATACAGTCTGTTTTAGTCTTGTACTTGGTGGCTGTTGATTGCATATTCATTTACTAACTCATGAATAACAAAGAAGGGCCAGAACCATAGCAAAATTTAGAGTATTCATTTTTTGAAATATTTAACAAATCTAAAACATAAGCAATTCATAAATCAATCCTATACTGAAGCCTGGTGACTTTATATAGGAGTTCATAGTTACTTTAAGTTTGTAAGATATAAATGGTGGTTGAGAAGTGAAGACAGTACCACAGGCCCTCCACCATCTGATTTCGAATCCCACATGGGGCAATTGCCAGATACTGACCACGGATCAGTTGGTTCACCTCAACTAACAAATCTGGCAGGACCTTAAATGACACTGGCTGTTAACAGAATGTTAAACTAATGTAACCAAAGTAAGATACAAACCCATCAGTTAATAGACAAAATCTGTCTTCCTTTTCCTTGACGTCAGTATCTGCTGTTATTTTGAGGTTACTGAGGTCCTGTGTCACACTAGATCCTTCTATAGAGTTCTTTGTAACCAGAGGTGTCTCTTCTTCCTGTTCTTTTGAATGATCTGATTCTATACTACTATTGTGAGCTGACATTCTGTCATCACAAACCCTATCTTCATCCATTGAGTCTGATGTTTCCTCTGGAAGGTCCTCATCTTTTACAATTTTAGGATCATCCTTTCCGGTGTGTTTTTGTATATGAGAATTCTGTTCAGAAATAGTTGATTTCTTGGATACGACAGATGATGATTTTGGTATAACTGTTTTACACTTTGCTCCAGAAGATATACGCTTTTCTACATGCCGTTTTGGCACCGCCAGGCGTGGATTTGTTTGGAATGGTGCCGTTAGATGAGCAGCCTTCACTTTCTTCCCTCCTCGCATTCCTGCACCTGAAGAACCTCTCCCACCAGACCTACCCTGTAGACTTTGACCTGGATTTTGGCGTGTAGTTACAGATTTAGAAGCAAATTGATCCCCCAGAAGTTTAGAGTTAGTTCCTTTCCCTGGATTTGTAATTTTTTCATTTCCTGGTTTTCTAGTAAGATTGTTGATTGGAGGTGCTACAGGATCAGATTTTACAAGATCCTGAGTTTTTACTGATCCCGGTTTTGTGTTCTCATTATCGTGTTTCTTGTGTTGGGTTGGTCTTTGTTTCCGTCCAGATTCTTTAATCTTTGATAAGAAAAGATACATTTCATTATATCAACTCCTTATTTGTCAGCAACATAATAAAATAAAAAAAAAATTCTAATAAAACAAAATAAAGAATTACTGTCTAAATTGGGATATGTTGGCGTCGGGAAATTTGGCATTTTTGTACCAAAATAGGGTGGTTGTATTTTGGTGTGTTTAAATTTGGCGTTTTCCTATGCAATGCAAATTTTTGGGGACTAACTTGATTTGGTCAAAAGAAACGGTCACCTGATATTTGATACAAATTAGTAATATAATTTACTAGCCAACTGATGTCTTTTGTTCATGAAATAGGAACATACATCTAATAGGTCTACATACAATGTTTCATTAAGTCAGGATCATATTTACTCAAGTTATCATGTTCACAAGATTCAATAATTATAATTGCAAAGGGCAATAATTCCGTAAGTCACATCGAATCAGGTCAATTTTCGAACTTGTCAAATATCTATCCAATGCAATAATATTTTTAGTGCAAAGGGCAATAACTCTATAAGTTATTGTCGAATCATACTGAATTTCAAACTCCTCCCAGATCTTTCCAATGTTAGTCTACACAAAAAGTTTTTTTTATAAAGCTCAGTTTATATTTACTCCAGTAATCGTGTTCACAAGGTCCAATAATAATTATTTTTGCAAAGGGAAATAACTCTGTAAATTACAGTCAAATCACACGTATTTTCATAGTTGTCCAAGTTCTTTCTAATGTTAGTCTACATACAAAATTTCATTAAGCTCTTTTCATATTTACTCAAGTTATTGCATTCACAAGGTCCAATAATTATTATTAGTGCAAGGGCAATAACTCCAAAACTTTAAGTCAAATCATGCTGATTTTCAAACTCGTCTGAGATCTTTTCAATGTTAGTCTACATACAAAGAGTCATTAATCTCAGTTTATATTTACTCAAGTTATCGCGTTCACAAGTTCCAATAATAATTATTTTGCAAAGGGCAATTACTCCCTAAATTACGGTCAAATCACACTGATTTTTATACTCGTCCAAGATCTTTCTAATGTGAGTCTACATACAAAATTTCATTAAGCTCTGTTCATATTTACTCAAGTTATCGCGTTCATAAGGTCCAATAATAATTATTAGTGCAAAGGGCAATAATTCCGAAAATTAAAGTCAAATCATGCTGATTTTCAAACTTGTTCAAGATCTTTCCAATGTTAGTCTACAGTACAAATCATGCTGATTTTCAAACTTGTTCAAGATCTTTCCAATGTTAGTCTACATACAAAGATTCATTAAGCTCAGTTCATATTTACTCAAGTTATCATGTTCACAAGGTCCAATACTAATTATATTTAAATTTATTCATGTACCTAATGGTTTTTTTGTTGGTTTAACTTGAATATTTAAACCAGTCTCATAAGTAAGTCTATCATATAAGACAGGCCGGTCCTGAGTATAAGCCTGGGATTTCCTACCATAAAAGAATAATCCATGGCTTATTATCAAAATTTTAGGGGATTACCACAAGCCCTCCACCTCTGGGTCATGTGTTTGAATTCCATGTGGGCCAGGCATTGGTTGGTGGTTTTTCTCTGAGTAGTGCAGCTTTCCTACACCAACAAATCCAGCTTTCCTCCATCAACAAACATGGTACATCCCTACATGACCAAACTCAACGCAGTACTTACTCTTTGCTGTACTTCCATGGCTTTCTGTGCCTTGTTCAACATCTTGTCCATCAACGCTATTTCAGACTTTTCAGCAGGTGTCAAGGTATCTGCTCAGTGCAAGAATAAAATAATACAATCACAGTGTAATATCACTGATATTAAAGTGTTGATAGGAGGTGCTACAGGACTGATGTAATCAGGACCACCATATTTGGCCAGCATAGCCAGGGTATCGGGATTAACTGGTTTTCATTACTATATACGAAGAAATGCCATACAATGATGCTGGTATACACAGGGATCTGGATTAGACAAGGTCCAGTTTTGACAAGTTATACTGTAGATGGAATCTGGTGAGTTAACATTAATTTTGTAGATTTTTCTACACTTTGTGAACATGCTACAAATTGCTTCAAACCTATGACAACATTGACTACACATTTGCAACAAGTGAACCTCTCAGAAAAGAAAAGTTTGGGCAATAAATCTCACGCAGTTGAGTCCACACGAAATCCAACTGATGGCCTATCAAGATTACATGGCCATGAATGGCTGGACACATAATGTTGAAAAGGGGAGATAATCAAAAGCCATGCAATAACCTTTGTGTACAATTATTTGACCCACTAATTATACCCACCCAGAATGCATAACATGATTAATGGTATCAATTTTAAACATTCATATTTTTTTCTGTTTAAAGTGAGCCATAAATCAATTTGCAAAAGAAATCAAAAATATCAATCAGTAAGTATTTAGAAATCATATTTCAGTCTGCAATTACTTTAGATTTAGATCCAAAGTAAGTGGTCGAAAATGTGTCTCAAAATGGGAAATCGCTTATATAATATATATAGAGCTGGGGACATTTATTCAGTGATATAATAAGGGTGTAATGATTAATCATGATAGAGATGTATTGCGATATTTTATTAACAATACAATTTCGCTATACATCCTTCTTGTTTTAGATACGATACTATAAATTCAAATAATATTACAATTACAATGATCAGTCGTTTAGGATCATTAATCTAAAAATAATAGTAAGAAATGATAGAACAGTTTGAAAGTCTTGTCATGGAGGGTAGTTTAATTAAAGTATTATAATATATACATTTGTTAGTTTAAAATAAAATAAGTTTCACTTTTTACATTTGTGTTTGAATGAATACACAATGTTATATTTTGATTCCTTAAAGCAATTAAACATATTGTAGTTTATTTGAAATGATAAGCATATCTATATATATAGATGTCAAAGAAACACAATTTAACAAAGCATGACAATTTATTGACTCGTGCCCTATCCGGGCCTCGAACTCACGATCTACGGCACCCAATCGCCTAGCCAAACATACCTGCGCCTTCTACCACTGCGCCACATCCACATCCCCAAAAAAGGATGTTTCTATGACGAAGTGATAGTCGATTCGATATGCTGACATGATCACTGTGGAAATTGTCAAATTAAATCTTTGGAACAACATATTGTGTATATAATACATTGTGTTTAGTAAATATTAAATATCAAAGAAACACAATTTAACAAAGCATGACAATATCACTGCCAAATACCACAATACATATGGTATCTCGACATCAGTGTATTGTTTCATCTCAATGACAAATATATTATTTGGTTTTATATTTTACTGGAATTCAGTCAACCAACAACTCCTCCATCTTACCTTGACCTTGGTCATTAGATTGGACATTGTCACCATCTTTGCCAGCTGTGTCTTTGTCACAATCCCTTTTCCGTGGCCTATCAAATATTAAAATTGTTTTGACGTGTTAGACTTAACATTTAAAGTTACAGAATCTGGAAGGAATACAAAGTATGGAAAAAGTTAAGCCAGAATAGCCAAGGTTCTAGATTAGACAAATGTCGGTTTTGACAGATTACACTTTAAATCCTAAATTTCAAAACCTGGGTTCGAATTTCAGACTGTTTTACTTGCTTTTTGCAAGTAGATATACAAATGTACAAAAATAGCAGGTGAAAATATATGCACTTGCTTATTTTAGCAAGTGGTTTTTATCAGTGACAACTGTGAAAATGACAACGATTGTGAACAATTGTTTTAATGGAAAATATGGGTACACAGTTCTTATTACTGTATAATGTTGTTGATAAACCTCACATCATCATGCAAAAATAAACGATTGTATATATAACAAAACTGTAATTTGAGTACGGATATTTATTTATAAGTAAAACATATTTTAGCAAGTACAAATTTAAGACACTTGCTATAATTAGCAAGTGACAAAAAATGTAAAATTCAAGCCCTGAAAACCTTACTCACAGATATGATCAATATCATTCTACCCTACCAGTGCTATACATACCAAGGTCTGAACAGGCTTTTTCTTGCACAGCAGAGCTTCTGCATGTGAACATTTTTCCTTTCTATGTCTTCAAGTGTCTTCAGTAAAACATCAATGCTGAAAACAAATATAAGTTAATATAGATATTGGAGGAAGTAGGTGCACACATATATGTATTCATAAAACAGGAAAAGTGGATCATTTCTAAAACATTTTTAAAGATTTTTTTATCAAGAAATTCAAAGAAATGAAGAAATACATATACTGATGAATTATAATCAAATGTGGATATTAAAAAAAATGTTTTCACTATCTGTACAGGTCAAAGAAAATCTGGCCAGCTATGTAACATGGATGTGATGATATAATTGAATATGAATAATTTTTCTACCCATAGCAATCCGTTTCATCACACATGCACATTCTTTTGCGTCAATATAGTCTTTTCTTTTCCGCAACTTAAAATATTGCTCCCTGTTGTTGCCATTTTCTCATAATATGCAAATCGCTTCAAATCTCGACCGATTGCTACATAAGACAAAGTTAAACAAAGTGGCGCTTCTCAGTAGTATTTAACATTTTGTAAGCAGTCTGAATATTGGCCCGATACCAAACTGTGAGGTCAAGTTCCACATTTTTATATAGCAGTGCGCTCTGGCCCTACATGTGACCAGACATCTATCTGTCATATCTGTCTAAGTCTGGTGTCAGGACAAGAGTATCTCCAGGGATTGCTATCATTGTTGTTATATCCATCCCCGGAATATGTCATAGCAATACTGGAAGTCTCTGCGGGTCTGTGATTGGTCAGGTTTTTTTTTAGCTACTGTTGTAACAAAAAAGATATTACCTTTTGACTGACTGATATCTTTCCTGCTAGGTTTTTATCCTGAACTACCTTTATACAAGGATTTATAAGTGAGAAGGATTTGCCGCTCTGGGTTTTGGACAAATATGTCACAAGCGCTTTTGTGTTTGTGCACGGACTGTGGCGTCGGGTGACGACTGATTTTCCTTTGATCGTTGCAACCTTTGATGTAGCTTGCAGTTGTGAAGCTTACCTTCTTATACGTGTATATAGTTTCTGAAGTGGGCCATCATTTAATGAGATGTCTACTTTTTAATGAAAGTTTACGACATTTCTAAATTTCCATCCTTAAAGCAATTATTAGACATCGTGAAATTTATCAAACTTCACATGGGTGTTTCTTTTGACTCAGAAAGACTGTATCAAGGATATTAGTTCTCATATCATGAATTCTATGTAAGGTTATCAGTGTATCTATTCTTACTGATGCAGCAGGTAAACTCCTAGAACTTTATTTAAACACGTTCAGAAGTTGTAGTGAATAAATTTATAAAGGGCCAAACTTGAAAAGTTAATCCCGATCATTTTATTTGCCTTAGATGGATTTTCTGGTGCATTTATGGTATATTTACCTATCGACGAAAGCAGATGAACTGGCATTTCTCTTCTTGGAAGCCATGTTGTAAACTAACCGTGTCAAAAACAAACTTAACACTGATAGCTAGGTGTCTACAGTGGCAAACGTTTTGGTGAGGGTGATATCGGCGATGCGAGGAACATCCGGGCAATAGCTACCACAATGGCGTCCCAAGAAGGTGGTGCGAAAAAACTGAAAGAATTGCGCGTCGTCGATTTAAGAAGAGAATTAGAAAATCGCGGACTTGACAAGACAGGTGTAAAAGCAGTTTTAACAGAAAGATTACAAAAGGTAGAATATGAGGCCGGAATCGGGGATTAGTTGGTAGCCGAATGCCGAACTATAGGCCTACCAACCACGTTTTTTCGTTTGTTTTCTTATGTTTAATCCATCAACTCAAGATGTACGTTTTCATAGACCAGTTTTATGTTAAACTTTATTCTTACTCCATATATCATTACAGTAAATGCGGTGATAATGCGATTAGGAAGTGGATGACTTGGATTCACTGAAACCATAATCGAATAAGTACTAGTCGTTTCGCCCCAAAATCCCTTTTGCTTCAAGTTGTTTCGTCCTAGTGATGGACAATCGGTTGAGAACAGCAACTGAACATCGGACGCTCAATACTGTTTCCCTCTAATACTTATCTAACAAATGATGGTATATTTGATTTCACTGGCATAACACCTGTTTGTCTGAAAAACGATTATGATAAATTGACACAAGCTGGGCTCTAACCCATGACACTAGACTTACTGGTCTGCCAATCTGACTGAGATTAAGGAAAATTTCATCTGACGCAAAAAATAGAAGGCAATTGTCAGGCCTCTAATTTAACATTTTATGTCCCTTAAAGATGATCCATCGCTGACAAATGATATTTTTTCACTATCTAAAACAGGAGCAGACGATTTAGTATTTTCTTCAGTCACAAAAGTTACTTACTCTACACCATAACACCCATTGAAAAGTTTGAGCTTCTAATTTTACTGTAAGATAAGATAAGATATTTATGGAAGCAGGCAATTTGCCTGTATTTCCATATCTAAAATGTACATTATGAAATTGATCATTGCTATTAATAAATAAAAGTTTTCAAATGTTGGATGTTCTGTGCTTATACATCTTGTTTTGGAAGTCTCGTAATTCTCCTGTTCCATGGTGGACCACGGACTCTATACACATAATCTTCCGTTTGTTCAGCGTTCTTGCATTCAGCCTCTTCTCTCATTTTCGCATTGGCATTCAGTAAGATCATTCTTCATTTGAATTTTCGAGAAGTAGGTGTGACTCAAAGTTTCGCAATATTCCTGTGAATTTTCTTTTTGGTTTCTGGAGATTTCAAACAAATGAGTATTGGCCGGCTTTTCTCTGTCGCTTCCTTTGCCTCTGGTTTCTTCCCGATTCTAATAACTTTTTGCAGGCTTTGATATTCATTTAGCTTCTCCCCGCAAACTTTTACTAAATCTTCAAAGTTAAAAATATGAAAAATAATTAATTGCATCCCGAAAAAATTCTGTTGCACTATATCCTATATGGAATGAATTACTGATTGTGCATGCACCAAAGGCAAAATAAATTATTTTGTATTATTTTTGTGTTAATAAGGCATATAAACACACGACTTAACACCAATTATTGTTTAAATGATGAATATCATTTATGCTCTGTCGGCGATGGAGCATCTTTAAATTTGCCAAAAAACAGCTATTGCTGTAAATTATAACTTGCTAAAATATCTTCCTTTTTCCTTGTATATTAAATATTCATAATGAAATGGTAGGCCCACATTTAAAGTTCTGATGAAGTAAAGGAAAGTATTTATTACAATACATCAAGGATGTAAACCATCTCCTTGCAATAGTCTCAAGGGTAATGAGAGATCGATGATATTTCATATGGACTTGTTGGTATATATCTACGGGTTATTTATTAAACATGCTAAATTTTTGTACCTGCAAAATATCTGAGCAAGCTGCCGTATAGATGTATATATATATTGTACAGGGCCCGGTTATTCAAAGCATGATTAGCTTAATCACATGATTAGTGAAATTTTCATTTCTCATTAACTGCAAAAGTTGTAATCATTTCTTCATTAAATAACGCAAGTAAGTAAAGAACAGAGTTCTTAAATATCTTATAAAATTTCGTAAAATTTCTATTACCAGAAATAGTTTTGTCTTGATTTGAAAATTATCGTTAAACTGTGATTAGCCTAATCAGCCTTTGAACAACTGGGCCCTGGTAATTAAGGTTTTAGAAAGAAGTTAGCGAGCACTTAATGTCTAACAGACATATTTTTAGTTTAAGCTCCATTTCTTTGATGCTTACAGTGATGTCAGATGAAGTCACAAGATAACATTAATAATTAAAGCTTTTACGAAGATAACATCAATGTGTACTTACAGTTTATATACTATAGTACAAGTAAAACTTGGTCTTTTAGTAATTAAGATACTAAAGTATTTTAGTGGATAAGTATGATGCATCCTTTCAGTATCATTTTGATAAAATATGGCGGCTTGCTTACTACAAAAAATAAAATGTGAGTTCAAGCGTACAAAAATATAAGTTAAAAGTGAAGGCAAAAGAAGCTTTTCAATACAATTCATTTTTGTTAACCAAAATTTTTTAGTTCTATAAATAAATTTGTGGGTTAGGAAAATTTTCTATTGTACCTGAAAATTTGTTGAATGTCAAGTCACAGTAGATTTTTAACTTAAACATGGTTCTCTGATGCAGGCCTTAGAAGATGAAGGAGAGGATCCAAATGAGTTTGTATTTGAGCCAGGAACTGATTCACCAAAAAGGCCAGCTCCTGCAGTTACACAAAAGAAAACACCACCCAGTAAGTCTTTCTCAATATCTTATACATTTAAGGAAAATTTGAACCACAAAAGTTTTCTTGATTTATTCATGTAAGACATAAAGGGCCTGCTACTTTACAAAAACAAAAACAAAACAAATCTTAAAAACAATCATAATATAAGAAAACAGTGATGGCGAAATTGATATTTTCTTTATTGGAAAATCGGTCTGGTCATCAAAGACAGTTCACCAGACCGAACAAATTTTTACCAGACCAAATTTAAGTCAATACTTTTGAACATGAAAATAAGCCATTAATGTAATGCTTGGTTTTACAATAAGTATGGAAACCTCTTTACTAGAAGCTTCGAGAGGGAGCCAAGAATTTGTGTAACTTGTCCACCAATATACTTTTGCAAGAACTTTTTAGGGCTGAAAATGCTGGAAAAAATCTACTATCAGTATATTGTGCGCATCAAAAAAAGAAGGGAAAAACGATGTCCTTGAGCCATAAATTTCAATGCAAAATATTCCCAATATATGCTTGCACGAAGAAGTGTTGTATTTAGAAAAAATACATATTAAAATCGCATTGTGTTTGTTTTGTTATATTGACAACCTTAACCTGAAACTGTGAATTATCTTGCAGATATCTAAAACATCGGCAGTCTACCGTACTCCGTGCGTGTGTCAATGTCTTAATATATATTATGCATGAATAGTTATCAGAAATATTTGAAAAGATCAGAATATAGTTACTTTAAATTATTGCCACAATAAGAAATTAGTGTCTTTGAGATCATTAACAAACTTTAAAGAGCAATATTTCAATTTTCACTGAAGTTGGACTCAATGAAACTACTTAAAAAATCTGGTTTCATTTGCTCATGAACTTGGGTATGAACTTGAGTATCATAACTTTGGTTTTCGTGCAAGAAAATATTTTATCTAGACCTACTTTTGCCTAAGAAGTTTCCTACTAGGCATAGGCATTGATCTAAACAGGGTGGTTTAAAAAGATGCAAATATTACGGACAGATTTCTACAATTTTAAAAGCATTTTTATGAACTCTCGTTTTACTGACTCCGTGACTCTTGTGTATCGTTCGAGTCAGCAACATTGCCTACCGAAGCAAAATAAAATGTGCCATGTCCCTGTGTGACGTGTGTCGAAACTACGCTAGAACGTCTCAGTTACAAACAAATGACGAAGCCTAAACGGCAATAAGAAATACTATATAAAAGTCAAAGAGTGTTGATTTACCTTTAATTAGTTGTTTAACTTGTATCAAGGCTAAAGGCTACATAAACCACTAGAACCTTTCCCTTCCCATCACGTTACAGTGTCTCTCCATTTTGAATCGAAGCGGGAGACAACCGTATCACAACCATATAGACATTATCTTTCCGCATCTTCGGCGGGCGATTTTTGCAATCATTTCTAAATCTGTTGTAAATGGTTTATGTTTCATCTGGATTACATTGATAATAAGTTGTTTCTAAATAAATGTATGACAAATTGTAATATTTTCGCTATTTATTTTTAATTAGTTGTATTCTAGTGAAGCACTATTTTCTTACGTCTCTCGTTGTAGACTTGTACAAGCACAGAAACTCGCAATTTTTTAACAAAAATCAACAAAAATCTAATACAATTGAATTGAAATATAAGGATTGAATCTTGCTTTGGTCGATTTCATGGGGTGATGAATTGAGTTGCTCTTGAAACAAATTCAACATGAACTGCTTTGCAGTTCATTCAATTTGTTTCAAGAGCAACTCAATTCATCACCCCATGAAATCGACCAAAGCAAGATTCAATCCTAAAATGAGATAAGGCATCTTATGA
Organism: Argopecten irradians; assembly: GCF_041381155.1. Classification (NCBI taxonomy): domain Eukaryota; kingdom Metazoa; phylum Mollusca; class Bivalvia; order Pectinida; family Pectinidae; genus Argopecten; species Argopecten irradians. The sequence continues at coordinate 36,565,253 of NC_091138.1, read as the reverse complement.
ATCCCACGAGTGCTTTGACTTTTTTACACACGGCCTAAACCGGAAACAGTTATACAAAAGTCGGACATATTTGTACCGGACAGACGACATTTCGCCACCACTGAGAAAATATATATCGATAGTCTAAGATGAGGTTTCAATACCAAACAAATGCAAGATTCCCTGCATAATATATGTTAACAGTGAAGATTCATATGGTTTTTTGCCGCCTGGTGCAGCGATTATCAACTAATGAGCGGTAATTAGGACGACAGTGGGAAACATAAGACGACTTGCGTTATGAAAAGTATATAAATTAGATTATTTTAATTAAATTGTTCAGAAGGTGATCGTGATGATAAGTGTATTATTAATGGTAAGCTGGTTACTTTTGCGACTCTACAAAATTATCAGTCTCGTTTTGCATTCCCATTTTAAAAATCAAAAGCTGTTTCCGAAAGTAGTGAGCCTTTAAACTATTACAATATGCAGATATATGGTTAAGATTTGGTTTTGCAGGTCAATATATATTACTGTATGTAAATGGATTATTTGTTCTTTACAAATTTTTCGTTTTCTTTTTAAAGGAGCAAGTGCTAAAGTAAAGTCAAAAGAGGTGAGTTGTACATTTAGTTATCAATTCCAATTCATTTGAACTTATTGTTGAAAAAATGTTGGGATGAGGCATTATGATTGAGTTGCATGGAAACCAGTTGATGGAAGTGATCTAACTTTCAATACAAGAATAAGCATCATACATGAAATGGTATATAAATATGCAATAGTCTTCCTATTTGATTGAGGCCTATACATTTGAAAATCAATTTTGTTTCCCTCCGTCCCTGAGAGATATAAAGTACTATTACACAGGTCTGTCTCGTCTATTTTATATATGGCAACTGTAGCATTTATATCTTGCAGACAAATCTAATTCTTTTTACAAAATAAGATCCCGTGGCAAATAGATAAAAGTTGCATACACTTGAAGCAGTCATGCAGTTTTGTTGAATATAATCACTTCCCTGTATATAGGGCTTTGGCATAACATATGAGGTACAGATACAGTTACCGCCTTGAGGATGAAACAGATACAGTTACCGCCTTGAGGATGAAAGTTCTAATGACCTCTTATGTCTATCAAAGACTGAAATTATGTTTGATGATGAGCATTGTGGGCATGAAAAGGTCACTCGCAAAGCTTGTGATAACTTGATCAAACCCTTGTTTCACTACAGCAGCCATAACTCATAAGGTGATAAAGTAATAAAAATAAAACTTGCCGATTTATTAAAAGTGTTGTTATTCACAGTCTGTGACTCTAATTTTTTTCGCTGCTAGTCATTTGGACTTGTAAACCCCAAAATTTTACTAGTCCGATTATTTAATCACTAGTCCAAATTAAATATACAGCCGTTTTGCTTTAGTATTTCAAATTCAGTCATGATCAGTTTACATTTTTTTACCCAAATTACAGTCTGGATGCTTTAAATTTCGTGAACACAAATTCTCACAAAATGATGCATCCGAACTGAAATAATGACATAAAGAATGCACTCAAAATGTGTTGAAAATACAACACAATCTTGTAAATGTAGTATTCGAATGGGGGAGCTACTAGTCCAATCGTACTAGTTCGTTACAATTGGCAGTAGTCTGGCTGTGAAATTACCAGTCATTGGCATCAGACTAGTGCTTAAAGTCGCAGACTGTATTCATTGTGGATTTTTAATATTGTTACAGAACTAAGAAATGTCTGGTACTTTACCTCTTTTAAAAACATAAATTTACCATCTTTATGATTGTATCACCCGGTATTTCTGGGTATTCTCAATGTGAATGTGTTTTTCAATAAAAAATTATCTCATCACTTGGAAAAAATGATACTGAAAGTTGAAATTTGTACCTTCCTTTATTTCTTCCTAAATTACTTTATTCTTCCTAATGTCTCCCTTGACACCACCTCACTTTTGGCCTTTAGTCTTAATGCGCCTCTGTGAGGTAGGCTCTGGGTTCTGTCCCCTGGTCGAGACACACCAAAGTCTATAAAAGTGGTAGTTTCTGCTCCTGCTTAGCGCTCAGCATAACGGGAGTGGGACGACTGGTTCGCCCGTTGTCAGTATAATGTGACTGGGTGGGGTGTGTTGCTTGGTGTCTTCGGCGGCATGCTTCAGTGATATAGCACTATAAAAAGGGCAACAGTTCCACTATACAAGAAGATACAACATTAACATACCACAGTCTCCCAAAACACCCACCTCGCACAACATACTTGCAAAACACTGCATACTTGGGAGGCTGTCCTAACATGACCATAGCTGTTAAAAGGACGTTAATTAATCAAACAAACAAATAAACCTTCATTGTGATTTTAATAATTTTGAAACTATATCTTGTGAGAAAACACCTCCAAATTGATCTTTCATGTCCCAAGATTTATATGTCAACTGTTACACAGCAACGTTACATATGACTTGCCCGCGAGAAATGTGTTTAAAAAATGTAATACACGCACATTGTTTGAAATGAATCTCACACAGATAATTTAAGGCCATGTCAGTAATTAGGTAATGATTATCTTTATAGCAAAATATTTCTACTATGCATTTGTATTAATACATCAGTCGTATATGAAAGCCCCATTGGATTCCAAATATTTAAAAAAAGAAAGGAAAAAGAAACCAACACAAATCACAAAAATATATTAATTAACATACTAGAAAAATTGGTCTTAAAGTGAATAGTCGGCAAAAAAAGCAGTCTAAATGTGTTCATTAGCCTTCCAAAAGTTCTCACATATTAATACGACGGTCAAGTTCTGCTTACGTTTCCCAGTTCTGACCACTGAAATAAAAAAGTTGAAAGCATTGAAAGCGAGGCTGCGTGGAAATGTAACCACGGACATAGTCAGCCGAGAGGAGAGTTTTGGATCCCTATACTTTAATTAATTTCTTCGTACGCAGACAAATTTTTGACGAGAGATTTTATTTTTCTATTTCAAAGAAATTAACTGGATACATTCACACCATTTTTACCGACTTTAGCTATCCTTGCCCGACTGTTCACTTTAAATAATGCATGGTATTAATTATATACAAATATATATAACAGGTCTATTGTGCACTAGTAATATATTTCAGTCTTTTTATATTTACTGGTTGACACGAAAGTCTCAACCTGTCTATTAGGACAACCTGTCTATAGTGACTGTTTCTCTGTCTCATCTTCAGTGGTTGTTATAGACAAGTTTGACTAGTTTATTTGTGGGGTAAAATCCTGATGAGTCCTGATTGTGATATTTAGTTATTGATGAAATTTGACCCTTGAAAATATGTTCCATTAAGTTCGATCAGCCCAACTAAATTTAAGCATTATTAGCTCACCTGGTCCAAAGGACCGAGGTGAGCTTATGGGATACCGCAGCGTCCGGCGTCAGGCGTCCGTCAACAATCGACTTCTTCTCCATAACCGCTGGTCGGATTTCAACAAAATTTGACACTTTCAACAAAATTTGTAGCATCCTTATGGGCTACTTACTGAAAATTGTACAAATGATGGGGCTGACCCCCCGGGGGCCTGAGGGGCGGGGCCAAAAGGGGTCAATTTGGCTATTTCCATATAAATGACTTCTTCTCTGAAACCAAGCATGGGATAGCACCCATAATGCAATGGTAGCATCCTTATAGGGTGGGGATTCAAAATTGTACAAATGATGGGGCTGACCCCCCGGGGGCCTGAGGGGCGGGGTCAAATGGGGTCAATTTGGCTATTTCCATATAAACAACTTCTTCTCTGAAACTAAGCATGGTATAGCACCCATAATGCAATGGTAGCATCCTTATAGGGTGGGGATTCAAAATTGTGCAAATGATAGGGCTGACCCCCCGGGGGGGCCTGAGGGGCGGGGTCAAAAGGGGTCAAAAGGGGTCAATTTGGCTATTTCCATATAAACGACTTCTTCTCTGAAACTAAGCATGGTATAGCACCCATAATGCAATGGTAGCATCCTTATAGTGTGGGGATTCAAAATTATGCAAATGATAGGGCTGACCCCCGGGGGCCTGAGGGGCGGGGTCAAAAGGGGTCAATTTGGCTATTTCCATATAAATGACTTCTTCTCTGCAACTAAGCATGGTATAGCACCCATAATGCAATGGTAGCATTCTTGTAGGGTGGGGATTCCAAATTGAGCAAATGATAGGGCTGACCCCCGGGGGCCTGAGGGGCGGGGTCAAAAGTGGTCAATTTCCATATAAATGACTTTTTCTCTGCAACTTAACATGGGATTGCGCTCATAATGCAATGGTTACATCCTTATAGGGTTTGGATTCAAAATTTTGCAAATGATGGGGCTGACCCCCCGGGGGCCTGAAGGATGGGGTCAAAAGGGGTCAATTTGGCTATTTCCATATAAACGACTTCTTCTCTGCAACTAAGAATGGAAGAGCACTTATAATGCAATGGTAGCATCCTAATAGGGTTGGGATTTGAAATTGTACAAATGATAGGGCTGACCCCCGGGGCCTTAAACGGCAATAGATGCGAGGTCAAAAAGGTCAATTAGGCTACTATTTTCATATAAATTACTTTGTCTCTGAATCTATGTATTGGATAGCATATTTGTATGGTATCAATAGCATCATTGTATGGTTGTGATTCAAAATTAAACTTTGGGAGTCAATTTTGCTTATTTTTCTTATTGGCAGAGTCTTGTGATAATTACTAACAAAAAACCAGGTGAGCGATACAGGCCCTCTGGGACTCTAGTTTTAAGCATTATTATGTTGTACCATTCATTTGGAGGTCATCATCTAAAGATAGAGCAAATTTATAGATTTTAGAAAACCATATGTTACAGACTATTGACATTACCAGGCAAACTGGGAAAATTACATTTGTTACTTGGCTATTTCAAGTTTTAGTTTCATGTTACTGTGCCATGTTTGAAAGGTTTTTGCAGCTGTTACTTTAAATCTTTGATTTATTTAAATATACAATGCTGTGATATATTGTGAGATATTGAAGAAGATATACTGGCAGTTGATAGCTGGGAGCTTGAGATATATTGACTGTTTTATCCCACATGTTGATGATAATAATCAGCTCAATTGATTTTAGTTTTGCTCAAGAATGTCTTTTTGCAGTTTTCTTTTCAATGGTCCATTGAAAATATGTGACTTGTACCGAAGAGAAAAGAAATCAGACCTGTACATTATTGACGGATTTAACAACTGTCATACATTATTGATTGAGATTACAACAAGACAAATCTGTTTGCTATGAACTAGTCTAGAGTAATTATAATTTAAGGGGCTCAGTAGTGTATTGTGAATCGCTAACACATCTTTGCTGAATCATGATGAAACCCTGCTGCACTGTGGGACCATGGGAACAGGAATTACCGGTATAACTACTCTATTCCTCTAGGCACTTTACAGCTCAGATGGATGTGTATAGAGGAATTTAGGTTGCAGTGATTACATAACATATTTGATCTTGGCTGTTTCTTAAAAATTCAGAAGATAAAACTTAATGAATGATTAAGGTGCCACATTAGTAAAAGTTTTCTTCTTATTGTTGTTGTAGCTTTATACTGATTTGGTTCATGCCTTAGTGTATGTGGGGTATAAAGTGTATTTGGATCAGTCTTACAAATAACAGTGGACATTATTGTATTATATACATTCGCAACATTTCATGGCCATGTAGTTAATTAGTTGTCCTGACATTCTGCCAATATCCATCGTTTTCTTAGATGCTAATTTGAACCCTATGGGGAAGGGAGGGGGCTATTCCTAAGTACCGATTGTAAACTAATTTGGTGGGTTTTTCTCCAGTTACTCTGGCTTAAAACCTGATACATTCTTGAGTGGTACAAGCTGTCAATAGATCTAGAATGTTTAACAAAAATAAACCAAGTTTATTGTTTATGTGGTCTTGCAATATCCAGAATATCTGTAAAGAAAATCTGATATTTGCTTTGTGTATGTATCACTGTTAAACAGGGCTTCCAACATTGTTATGTGAGGATTTTTGATGTATGTATACACATTCAAGAGAGGTGTACAGTGTAACTCATGCATACAGACTTGGTCACGCCTATTGAATGGGGAAGTTGGGCACAGTCATTCAGTTCAGGTTACACCTATTTAAATTAGGATCATTTAAGACAGTTCATGGTATATTTCACAAGATACTATAAAGAACAGAGCAGAAAAAGATCTTCTGTAAACTGGTTCTGTTATAAGTCATAAAATACCAGATATATTGGACAAACCACATGAATGCAATGGTACCCGGTACACATGTATTTGAAATAATTCTGGAAATTTTGATAACTTCGGTGTGAATATGCTGAAGGATAGAAATTCTATTTTGGGTTTATTTTGATATCAGAGTGCTGGTTAATTTACACATACTGAGAGTGAACATTTTGAATTGACCAGTACCCTGTAGTATCATGACCATTACTACTTGGTTACATGAGCAGAAATCACAAATGTTACAGCACAAGCCTCCAGGATGTTTATTTTTATCTTACTGAAAGAAAAAATAATTGAATCCTGATGGTCAGTGAAGCATGACCAAGTTATTACACTGGAAACAGACAAGTGACATTAAAATTGATTCATAATTGTTTTCAAACACAGACACACACAAAAAAACCCCAACTTATCTTCAATTTTTAGTACACTTTTTTTTTTGTTATGAATGGACACATTATCTATGGCTTGTCAAATGAAATATGGCTATTTTACAGGGAGCGTTTCTGCTCCATTTATCATGGTCCTATAGAGGGACAAGGTGTCACAGCTGGGTAGCCTGTATAGATGGGTTATAGTTGCTGAAGGCTTCATACACAGACAGTTTCTTGTACTGAAGGACTGATGCATATATCAGATAAATAGTTGTACTGGTGTCAGTGATTAGATAACAAAATAATGGCTACCACTGAGAGTGAATTGATTCAAGATCTGTATATTGGAGGAGGATCAGAATGGATTGTTCTGGTAATTTTAAGGAGTAATAGCATGTACACATATTAATATATATACATATATATATATATATGTTGTTTTGGTTTGAAATCATAGGAACAAATATATATACTTTCAATGCAATTTATGATAAATGTAGTAGGAATGCATAAACATTGTTTCAAACAGTTATCTGATATGTCATTCACATGAAATATTAAAACTACTTTATGTATGCTAAAAACTCTGCACCCACTAAACTATTAACACTTAAATTTCATTGTGGAAAGATGTCTACTTAATATACTTCAAAAAGAATTTCATTGTGGGGAAATGTCACACAAAATCACCAGAGCGTTAAATAATGTTACTTGTCAACAAGTCATTTGCTTTGAAATATAGTATATGTATGTCATATATTGTAAAGTGATCTTTATTCATATTACAGGATGGCGGTGATGAAGAAGAAATGGCAGAGGACCCGTTGTTGGAGGAAGACATAGATTTGGACGAGGAAATTGGTAACATCGATGATGCAGATATGGAGCTTCTGGAATCTGAAATGCAGATCATAGACCAGGTAAATAGTATGAATTCAGTTGCGGGTTACATTTGCAAAAGCTTATTTCTGCAAATTACCATCTACAGCATATATATTGATAGGAATTTCTATTAAAAATTTTCGATCCGCGAATTCTTTTCTTCGAATATCGCAAAATTTAATTGTCATGAAAGAATATTGGTTTACAGTACATAAAATATATTTCTTTCATACCTACATATGTAATACTGGCTGGTCTAGAGCAATACACTCATGTTGCCTGAGGCTGTATTGCATGGGTAAAGCCTTGTGACGTCACAGCGTCAACAAAGTCACTATTTCCTCAGTAAAATTTTAACATTTTTTTTTCACAAATTTGACTTTTTACTCTAAAAGATGTTAACAACAGAATTTGTGTTGAAAATATCACGTAATTTTTCATGTATAGACTTTCAGTCGTGCATTTCTTCAAATTTCTTTCAAAATGACAGGATATTATAGTTGTAAAATTGCAATAAAACGTTGAGGTATGAATTAGAAATACTCTTTCATAAGTGGATATGAAGGATAGGGATATTCTACCCTCGGGATCACAAAATGTTGCAAAACCCTCGGCAAGCCTCTGGTTTTACTATAGGAAATCCTGCTCTCTATTGCATATAGATAAACAGAAATCAATGTCAGTACATTATTAGATTAATTATCATTTGTTTAATATGAACATAATGCACATTAGTAAATACTTTTTGTATTGAAGGAGCTGGGAACACCAGAGACTGGTACACATGATGAAGAGATGGTAGAGGATTCAAATACACAAGCAAACAAGGTACGATATTGTATCCAGCTAGTGAGATCCTTTTCAAGGACATTCAGGTTTAAGTCTTTTCTTACTGTAAACTAAGCTATTAATATATAGCTTGGCTCTTTCAGTTTATGGAAATATAACAGATCATTGTTTCACAAATTGGATGTAATAATACAATGATGTGCGTGAGTGGACTATAATCAAGATAGGTGTTACTTTTTACATTATTTTGTTGTAGATGTAGAAAAAATTAATAAGAAAAACAAATTTGGGCAATGTTAGTACAGTAGGTTGATTTCCAAACCCATTTTGGTTGATTCCAATGAATCAGCTATAGGTCCAATGATTTTCTCTGGGAACTTTATCCCCTCTTATCAAGAATGTAAGCACAAGAATAGTTTAAGAGTTTGGAAAATACATTTCATATTTGTTTTCTCTGCAGGAAGCTGAGAAACAGTCATCGGAACCCACAGCAGCTGCAGATACAGGTAAAGCCTTTTGGTTCATTTGGTGTTTACTAAAACAAAAATTGAAGCCAAAATAAACAACGTGGTATGTAAACATAGACAGGTTATCCGCCCTTAATCAAGTCAAACCATAAAACAAAGAGATCGGGTACACAACTTAATTTGCGGTGTGTTTTGTTTGTTATGATAATGTGACTGCCTTGACTATAAATTAGTTTGTATTGTGTTCCGTATAGTTAAGGTTAATAGCTCAGGGTCAACAAGCTCACAGCCAGATCACATCTGATAATGAAGAGGACGGATTATCAGCGGATTATCAGCGATATGCATGCTTTGTATCAACAGTAATATGTGGTGGTGGTGGTGGAGTATGGTACTGCCAGTCTGAGCATTCATACAGAGGAGTCGATTAAAACCAACTGGATCATCATTTTAGGAGCCACAGGATAAGACCAGAAGGATACTGCCTCAGAAATACCATAATCATTCCAGGAATAGCAAATCTATCAGGAGACATGTGTCCAGTTGATGGAAACTCTGCTGGGTGAAATATTCACTGGATCTGCAGAACAAATCTCCACAGAGCTGAACAACATATATGGAAAAAAGTAAGCAGTGACAGCTGAATTAATGTTTCATCAAAGTTATCTTTTTGGTTGCGCACAAACTTTACCTAGCTAAAAATCTGTGGAAATCTGGAAATGACAGGAAAACATACCGGTATGTGTGAAGATTCTGAAAGTGATTTGAAGATGACACTTACACAGTTTTGTCGGATACAAGTAAACTGTTTTAGGGAAAAAAACTTTCGAAAGAGAATGTTCCCAAGATAAATCATCCTAAAAAATATTCATGTTTGGATGAAGGAAATCAATCCAGTAATGTAATTTGGAGGAAAAAAACTTTTGAAAGGGAATGTTTCCAAGATCATCATCAAAAATATTCATGTTGGAGTTAGAAAATCTTTTTTCAACTCTGCCCTGCACTGTTTTTCAACTTTAAAACTGGAAGAAAGGAAAATTGTGAGTAAAAGACAATGCCGAATCACGTGGACTATTTAGATTTTTTTCAGTTGTGCCAATAGACTGAATTTAGATACATCTATACTGAATATCTCAACTATCATAAGGATTATCTTGTATTGTAAAAAGCTAGAATTCAAGATGATTTGCTGCCAATTTCAAAAATTAGAAAACGGCATTGCTGAAAAGCTCTCCAGTGGAATACACAACAAAGGAAGACGTCCCAGAACAGTTTCTTCAAAATGTTACCACTTCATCTGCTGGGAAAAGTCTTGAATATCTGGAGTTCAAAACTGATTTATTTAGGTTAAACAGAAGTCTCTTTGTCAAAGAAAACACTGGAGAAAATCACATCTTAAATGACTTGAAAAAGTGAAATTCAACGGAAGGAATCAAAGAATAGAAATTGTGCCACATTGAGATTCCTTCCCTGAAATTACATTAGTTTTATTGGAGGTGAACTGAAATTTATACAATCAAAGAATACAGATAAACTGATGAAGGAGGAAAGGTCTATGGTGAAAAGATTTGCTGATGTATTTCTGATGAAGCAGGAAAGGTCTATGGTGAAAAAATTTGCTTATGTATATCTAATCAAGGAACAGTGCAGAAAAGTCTATGGAAGAAAGATCACCCTCATATGGAGTTTCCTTCATGAAAATTATGATGGATCAACTTTAATTGAATTCAATGTCGCTCCTAGGTGGGATGACTACACACACACTAACTACATGGAGATAAAAACTTTGTAGAAAATGTTACGAAAGAAGGAAATTTCGTCTTCATTAATAAACAAGACTGTGGTGACATTTGAACTGATGTTTGATGATTACGTTGGAGACCTGAGACAACAACTTTTAATTAAGCCATCATTTGCTCCGGGGAATGAAACTAATTCTTCAACATCTGATCGTTCACCACCCCAGATCAAGACTGCATTAAGAAGAAATAGACAAATGATGAATACCTAGCAAACCAGCTGTGAAGGCCCTGAGCTAAATTTTCACTTTTAAGTATAGATTAAAAGCTGACATTGTTACTGCAAAAATAGCTATAGGCTGTACTGTACTTTAACATCTGATTTTGTTGCCTGCAATTGATCTTAAAGATTATAAAACTTTTCTATTGAGAAAATATGGACTCCTGACACTAAGCACAAAAAATTATGTAACTGACATTGAGATTTGCTTCGGAGAGGTCAAAGTAAAAATTGAAGTTTTATAATCTTTATGTCTCAGGCAAAGCTAGCTTATTTTTGAAGAAACAGTGTTTGCTTCTAATTACTAAGGCAGTCACCTTCTTATTTTGGTAAATAAAAACCTATATTGCCATCAAGCTTTCTTTTTACGTATCGTAATTATATACAACAGAAACGAGACAATCTTCATCATTTGACTAAATGGCATTCAAAAGCAAAGTAGTTCTTTACTTACAGTTCACTTTATATAAGTTCTAAATTGAATTTCTTTAGCACCTGAAAAAAGTGTTCCTGCTAAGACTGAAGAAGAAACCCCTATGGAAACCAGCGAGGGAACTGATGTTTCTACACCTGTCGTGAAAACCGAGCAAATAACACCAGCAAAGCCCCCAGTCAAGGACATCAAACCTGTAGTCAAGGATGTTAAACCCAAGGAGGAACCAGCAAAGGCAGCAACCCCTAGTGAAAAAGCTCCAGCGTCCAACGTGGTGGTGAAGAAAGAGGATGTCAGTGCTCCACCAGACCCGGCAACTGTAGTTCCTTTAGTGGCACTCACTGTGGAAGATAAGATCAAAATGGACACGTCGCAGGGCTTACAGACCGAGGAGAACGAGTCGCTGGATGTCCATGTGGACGACACACAAAATGATCTTGACGCAGACCTTTTTAGTTCTGAGAAAGCCAGCCAGGAAAAGAAAGATTTGTCAACAACAGATGCAGCTAAAGTAGAGGAAAAGAAGGAAGAGGGGAAGGAGGAATCTGGTGTCAAAGAAGGAGAGGCTAAGGTGGAGTCTGTGACGCCTGATACTGAGGCAAAGGAAGATTCATCAGCTGGAAAAGACACCAAAGGAGAGAAAAAACCAGCGGATACGAAGGAAGAAAATGACACCAGCAAACCAGCTTCTTCTTCCAGCACTGCTAAGAGGTCGGTCTGGTTTGTATGTCCCATTTACATGTACATAATTTTATATTATTTAGAAAAATCTCTTCTTTATTCCTTGCATTTCTTTTCTTTGCTTTGTATTGTGTACAAAGGTTGGACCAAAGGTAGCGAGTGCTTGTCTTTACATTCTGTTGTGATGCTGAGAGACTAGCCTGCCATGCTATCCAGTCAGACATTTTTCAAGAAATTGAACGAAAAAAGCAACATCTTGTTTGTCTTTTGTATGCATCAGACCTACTTATTCCCTAATACATTATGTGGCATCATCTATCATAGTTATAGAGTCTATCGGCCAGCAAACCTGGAGATATTTTGTTTGGAAGCTGTTTTACACAAACCCCTGACAGACCGGTCATTGCAACTTCACAAATTTTTATCAAATGACATGACATCATTTTCGGGAGTTCACTACATACTTATTGCTGGGAGATTTCAACACTTGTGTGCATGCACATCTTAGTGTATTTAACTTAGATAGATCTAAAACTTTGGTAACAATCATAGTGTGTATCATCAAAGGATTGGCATTGATCAAAGAGCTTTCCTGACATCCTGTGAAAAAGGATCACTTTAAATGAGAATGCGTTTCAAATCATTCATAGAGGCCATCTGTATTTCACTGTGTAAATAAGAATCTGGTAGAAATCATCGGTAGAGGTATGATCTACATCCCATTATGTTGTATAATAATCTAACCCTATAGGAGGTTCTCATCATTGTAAGCTGTTTGCTTTGATTACGTGATAGTAAATTGCATAACAGTAGATAAACATGGAAATGATTAAGGCTGATATGTATTATAAGGTTAACTACTGAAAGGTAAGTTTTGTAAGAAAAATTATGAATTATGATGCATGTAAAATGATTGGTTGTAAGAAATAAATTACAAATAATACATTACTGGTGAATAAAATCCATGTCTGATTATATCTATGTATTAATTGATTTCTGTGTAGTGATATTGTTACTTTTGCCTTCTCATCTTCTTGTTGCTGCTTTTCCAGCAGTACTGCGCCAAAAGATCCAAAGAAAGAAGAGAAGGGTAAGTTGTTATCTAGATTCAGATTAAAATAGTATGGTAATACCAGGCTATTTGATGACAAAATACTGGTATTGTTTTAACAAAATAATGCTCTTCTGATTATAAAGAATGAAATGACACTTTTACAAAATATTGTACCTTGGTAATGAAACATTGTAATGCAATATATATATAAAACTGATTTAAATGAGTTTTAAGACACCTGTTTATAGCTTCATAAACCCTACCATTAATACTAGTCAGCAATTGTTTTAGATATGAAAATTATCTGATATACAAAAATCCACATAACTCAAAAAAAAATTCCAATTGGTATATATTAAAGATGATCCATCGCTGACCAACAATATTGTTTCTCTATCAAAAACAGGAGCAGACAATTTAGTATTTTTCTTAAGTTACAAAAGTTACTTACTTTAGACCATTGCCACCATTGAAAAGTTGGAGCTTCCCATTTTACTTCAAGATAAAACTGTTACAAATAATAGCATCCCGAAAAAATTCTGTGGCACAATTTCCTATATGGCATGAAGTACTGATTGCCCATGCACCAAAAGCAAAATAAAAGATCTTATATTATTTTTTGTGTTAATTAGACATATATATGCAGGATTAAACCTCAATTATTGTTCAAATGATGAGTATCATCTTTAAGAAACTTTGTAAGATTGTCAAGAAATGAAAAGTTCCAAATGTTTAGTAGTTACTCACTATATAATCAAATATTTATCTCACAGACTATTAAGTTGTTTGATAATGACATCATCAATTTGTTTGTACATATACCTGAATGTATGTCCTTGTTTGACTTCCTGTGTTAAGAACACCCTAACCGTGACATGTTTTACCCAACAGGAGGTAGTGGTGCTGGCCGTAACCTGTGGGTGAGCGGACTTTCTTCCTCAACGCGAGCCACAGACCTCAAGGCACTCTTCAGCAAGCATGGCAAGGTGTGTGGCAATATTAAAATTTGATTACACAATCTTATTCTGAGTTTTGAAGACTGCCAATAAAATTTAAAACTTTAAAATCACATATCAGGAATAATATTAATTATGTGTAATGATGAACTGTGTCTGTCTTTACATGCTGAATGTCATAGATAAATAGTGGTTCTGTGTCTTAATTAAACTATGCATCAACAATTCACCATGGATTAGTTTGATATATATATTGTAGTTTCTTGAAAGTTGGATCATATATAGGCCATGGGCTAGGAGGGTCCCACATGCACCCCCCCCCCCCCTCCCAAACCTCCGAACCAATATTTTTCTTAACCCTTATGACCCACTGATCACAAATCAAAATGTTAACATTGCATAAGTTGGGATGAACTTCCGGTTATGACGTTATCAAGATGGCCGCCATCTCAAATTTCACTAAAAAATGAAAAATAGTCATAACATTGACATTTTTCAACCGAAGTAGACAAATGAGGTATCAAAATGACCACAATAGAACACTAAAAACATATCAGGACCAAATAACCAATTATATGTAGTGATTTTTACGCAGGAAGTGAAAAAATAGGATTTTAAGCTCAAAAATGATAATTTTTTAGTAATTTTTTCATATTTTGCTTGACGCAGCAAAAACGTTTTCCAACCGCAAACTATTATTTCTAATTAGTTTTTTGCCCACTTATAAATCAGTTTAAACAAAAACAAGAAATAAAAGCAATGTTAGCATTGTATAAGTTCCGATTATGACATCATCAAGATGGCCGCCATCACATATTTCACTAAAAATGAAAAATATTCATAACATTGACATTTTTCAACTGAAGCAGACAAATGAGGTATCAAAATGACCACAATAGAACAACAAGTACATATCAGGACCAAAACATCCAATATATGTAGCAATTTGTACGTTGGAAATGAAAAAATAAGATTTTAAACTCAAAAATGGCAATTTTTCAGCAAATTTTTCATATTTGTCTTCATGCAGCAAAAATGTTTCCCCAACAACAAATTATTATTCGTAATCAGTTATTTGATATCTTATCAATCAATAAATCAATGAAAACACCAACAAAAATGATAATATATAGAAATGCAAAAGATAATTATTGTTATACCCTCATTAGGTTTAGAAAACATCACCAGGTGCGTATAATGGGCATATGCTATTTTTCGAACTCGAAGCCACTGACGCTAACTAGCATCTCAAAAATAATTATTACAGCACAACACCTACTGATAGAGTAACAAATGTAACCTAAGCCTGTGTTTCTGTTTATATCATTTTCCAGAACGTTTGTGTCTTTGAAAATGAGAACATTCATTGTTTATTTCCTATGCATAGCATAGGCAAAATGTTAGATGGTTACTAAAGTGTCACATATTTCTTTCACTGGTTCTTATTATTATCTATTATCATCGTACGTGCTTTCTCGCCTCACTGCTCCATCCACTGAAGAGACTCGGCATGTCTGGTAGCTGGTAGTCCAAATTATCAGAATAATCGAGATATCAGTATCAAATTCGTCGAGAGCCATTGCGTTGTCTTCAATGTCGATGAGCTGATGTGACAGTACATTACCAGTGTTGTTCTAGCCTGTCATCTTTCATAACCCATCCTTGGCCAGAGTTCATATCAGGAACAATAGGTTCAGAGATGTGGGATCTCCCTCAGATTCTAACATATCGTATATACTGTTCCAGACTTCTTCGGCATAATGGAAACTACACTAGATCCACATTATTCGAATGGTGGAATTTGTTCTCCTTAGCACATAGCTCCATAATTTGTATGAAGTACCATTCATTAATCTAGTGGACCTCGTGCGCCCATAAATGGCACAGGTGATATCATCGAGGTCATTAATGAGGCCATTAATGTTAAATGTTTTTCATTGGTCTGACTTTTCCCACTCGCTTGAAGGTGCTGGTTGTGTCACATCTGGTGTATGCGTAAAGAGACCATTGAAGACTCTCCAGAAATAAAATTTTGTACAGTGCTTTTCAGACTTGGCAAATAGTAGATCTTCACTGCAGACCTCATTTATGACCTCAAAGAATCCACCTGTGCCATCTATGGTCACTGAAGGTTCACAAGAATGAGGAATTGTGCTTCATACGAAATAAGGAGAACCAGCTCAAACCTTCGTAGAATGTGGATCTGATAGTCTGGAACATCATATACGATATTTGAATCACTAGGTTGGAAACAGGAAGAGCTCCTACATCCCTGACACTGATGTTTCTTATGTTAACTCTGGCCATGGACGGTTGACAAGCTACAACCACGATGGCAACCCGGTAATGTAATGTCACATCAGCTCATCGCTATCGAAGACAAAGAACTAGTGAAAGAAATATGTGACACTGTTAAGTAACCATCTGACATTTTGAATTTCTGACGTTATACACAGGAAATAACACTGGATGTGCTCATTCTAAAAGGCACAAAACGTTTCGGAAAGTGTCATGGTATTTACAGTATGACAGAATTACCTCAGTTTTAATTTGATACCATATAGCTATTAGTTGGTTGGCATTTTAATAATTCAGTTTGAGACGCTACTAGTGTACAACATTTCGAACATGAAAGTGAATTATTTTGAAGTCCCACTTAGATATTCGGCCAACCTAAAATTCTTTGTTAAGATTTAAATTTTCAATAGCCACTATTATATTCAGGAAATTCTAAGACACCAGGAAACTGTAGTCTCGGCGGTTTGGGAAAAATACACTATCATATGATCTGTATACGCAAACGGTGATGCTTTGTAAACCAAATGATGGTATAACAATAATTCTCTTTTGCGTTTCTGTATATTTTGTTGTTGTTTTTACTGATTTACAAGAAATAACTGATTACGATCAATAATAATTGTTGGGAAACATTTTTGCTGCATGAAGACAAATATGAAAAATTTGTTGAAATATTACCATTTTTGAGCTTAAAATCTTATTTTTCATTTCCTACGTACAAATCGCTACATATATTGGATGATTTGGTCCTGATATGTATTTGTTGTTCTATTGTGGTCATTTTGATACCTCATTTGTCTACTTCAGTTGAAAAATGTCAATGTTATGAATATTTTTCATTTTTAGTGAAATTCGTGATGGCGGCCATCTTGATGACGTCATAACCGGAACTTATACAATGTTAGCATTGTTTTTTTTATTGTTTTTGTTTAAACTGATTTATAAGTGGACAAAAAACTAATTAGAAATAATAGTTTGCGGTGGAAAACGTTTTTGCTGCGTCAAGCAAAATATGAAAAATTTACTAAAAAATTACCATTTTTGAGCTTAAAATCCTATTTTTTCACTTCCTGCGTAAAAATCACTACATATATTTGGTTATGTGGTCCTGATATGTTTTTAGTGTTCTATTGTGGTCATTTTGATACCTCATTTGTCTTCTTCAGTTGAAAAATGTCAATGTTATGACTATTTTTCGTTTTTTTAGTGAAATTTGAGATAGCGGCCATCTTGATGACGTCATAACCGGAAGTTCATCCCAACTTATGCAATGTTAACATTTTGATTTGTGATCAGTGGGTCATAAGGGTTAAGAAAAATATTGGTTCGGAGGTTGGGGGGGGGGTGCATGTGGGACCCTCCTAGCCCATGGCCTAATAGCAGTGCACAAAAAGCTTTTATTGTGCATTTAGAATTTCAATTCTTGATAAGAAAAAGCTTTGTTTGAATAGATAATTGTTTGAGAGCTTCATATCATCTAAAATAATTGTTTAATAATTCCTTTATAATATCTACTACAGGTGGTGGGAGCTAAGGTGGTCACCAATGCTAGAAGTCCAGGCTCCAAATGCTATGGATTTGTTACCATGTCTACAGCTGATGAGGCTACTAAATGTATCCAGCATCTTCATCGTACTGAGCTCCATGGCAAAATGATTTCTGTGGAAAGGGTATATAAACAGGCTTCATTTTGTTCATTGATATCTTTTGTAGCATTCAGTATGATTACTGTTTTGTTATTAAAGCAACAAACAGTTCATAATTATAAAGAATTTCCAATTTTAATATACAACCATGTGTATTTGTATGATAAATATTGATTGTAACTTGTTTGTACAAGTTGTCACATACCTGGGTAAACTCAAATCTGCTTTCAAAATTTGATATATGATTATGAGGAATGAAAAAGATAATTTGTAACATGAAGACATGCAATCCTACGTTTTGCTGTATAAGATAATAAAGGAAAACCAAAGCTTTCATTATCTGTGTATAATTTGGTAATTAGAACATCTTTATTGATTTATAATCTTTGTGTGATTAGGCCAAGAATGAGCCCGGGGCACCTGTGAAAGGAGCACCTACAACTGCTGGAGCTGCTGCCAAGAAACCAGAGGCTAGGAGTCCTGACAAGAAAGGTAGCACAACTCCACGAAAAGACGATCGAGGTAATTAAACATCTTATATATCTACAATTACTAAAACATAGCACTACTCCACGAAAAGACGATCGAGGTAATCAAATATCTTGTATATCTACAATTACTAAAACATAGCACAACTCCACGAAAAGACGATCGAGGTAATCAAACATCTTATTTATCTACAATTACTAAAACATAGCACAACTCCACGAAAAGACGATCGAGGTAATTAAACATCTTATATATCTACAATTACTAAAACATAGCACTACTCCACGAAAAGATGATCGAGGTAATCAAATATCTTATATATCTACAATTACTAAAACATAGCACTACTCCACGAAAAGACGATCGAGGTAATCAAATATCTTATATATCTACAATTACTAAAACATAGCACTACTCCACGAAAAGACGATCGAGGTAATCAAATATCTTATATATCTACAATTACTAAAACATAGCACTACTCCACAAAAAGACGATCGAGGTAATCAAATATCTTATATATCTACAATTACTAAAACATGGCACTACTCCACAAAAAGACGATCGAGGTAATCAAATATCTTATATATCTACAATTACTAAAACATAGCACTACTCCACGAAAAGATGATGGAGGTAATCAAATATCTTATATATCTATAATTACTAAAACATAGCACTACTCCACGAAAAGATGATGGAGGTAATCAAATATCTTATAAATCTACAATCAGTAAAACATAGCACTACTCCACGAAAAGACGATCGAGGTAATTAAACATCTTATTTATCTACAATTACTAAAACATAGCACTACTCCACGAAAAGACGATCGAGGTAATCAAATATCTTATATATCTACAATTACTAAAACATACACTACTCCACGAAAAGACGATCGAGGTAATCAAATATCTTATATATCTACAATTACTAAAACATAGCACTACTCCACGAAAAGACGATCGAGGTAATCAAATATCTTATATATCTACAATTACTAAAACATGGCACTACTCCACAAAAAGACGATCGAGGTAATCAAATATCTTATATATCTACAATTACTAAAACATGGCACTACTCCACAAAAAGACGATCGAAGTAATCAAATATCTTATATATCTACAATTACTAAAACATAGCACTACTCCACGAAAAGATGATGGAGGTAATCAAATATCTTATATATCTACAATTACTAAAACATAGCACTACTCCACGAAAAGATGATGGAGGTAATCAAATATCTTATAAATCTACAATCAGTAAAACATAGCACTACTCCACAAAAAGACGATAGAGGTAATCAAATATCTTATAAATCTACAATCAGTAAAACATAGCACTACTCCAGGAAAGATGACAGAGGTAGTCAAATATCTTATAAATCTACAATCAGTAAAACATAGCACTACTCCAGGAAAGATGACAGAGGTAGTCAAATATAATATCTTATAAATCTACAATCAGTAAAACATAGCACTACTCCAGGAAAGATGACAGAGGTAGTCAAATATCTTATAAATCTACAATCAGTAAAACATAGCACTACTCCAGGAAAGATGACAGAGGTAGTCAAATATCTTATATATCTACAATCAATAAAAACATAGCACTACTCCAGGAAAGATGACAGAGGTAATCATTTATTATATTGTCTCTATTACATTAAGGGTAGGTTTCGCCCAATGAAATATAAAGACTACGAAATTGAAATTTATCCTATACATAGATATAATCTTCAGATCATTTTCAATGCATACAGCGAACAATATGGGTGGTCAGTTGCCTAGCTTGACCAGGAAAATACTTCTCTAAAAATAGAGCGAAGTCAAGCTTTACATAGAACATGACGTATTTTTTTCCAAAACGAGGCCGCAGCAACAAACGGAAGCGTGCAACAAAATGTCAGATAGAAGTGACAGTCTTGCCACGGCATGTTTAGTTAAAAAAACAACAACAACAAATCGAAGTGCGAGGGACTGTTTATACATATCATATAATCTAAAACACTTCATGTTACTTACATACGCTCGCTAACTTTGTACACCAAATATACATGTAGTTAGTCTGCGGCTGTTTGTGCGCTGGCATATGTGTTGAAATTTAACTCACCACGTGCAATGCCGTTACACGAGTCCCAACAGATCCCGGCAAGTTCCGCTTGAGATGTGGCTTCTGTTTCTTTTATTGTTACATGCCATTTCTGAATTTAATTCCCTATAGATATCCTAGGGTGCTACCGAATCCATTATAATTTCCTCCACTTTGTTGCCGATTCAGATATATTTTTTTCATCGCACACACTTTCGTTCAGCCATTTTGTTTACTTTTAGTGCGTGACAATGCGCATGCGCCAAACTTCGACAACACAATCCATCGCAGCTTCATTTGCATATTATTTTGTCTGACGGACACCGTAATAAATCAAGGATTTCCTTCAATTTTGTATTCAAGACACATTTGTTCAATCTCAAACACATAAAGAAATTAAATTGAGATATTTTAATATGTTTTTTTCATCTTTTCTTCCGCTTATCGCATTTCACAAAAAAATAATTATTTGGTTGGGCGAAACCTACCTTTAAAATTAGTCCCTTCTAATCATAAATAAAATTTTCAGTATTTTCAAAAATTTTTGCTCACAAGTTTTCATGATAGTCAAGGTTGTTTACACATGAAATGTTTATAGAAATGAAAAAAATACACAGGTTTTATTTGAATAATACTTTGAAGTTTCTGCTTGTTTTCATTTATTTACCAAGATAAAAGAGACAGCGATAAGAAGTCGGATGATAAGAAGGACGACAAAAGAGATACAAAGAGAGACTCCAGGAGAGATCATAAATCGTCAAGCTCTCGTGATGACCGACACTCAAGTAGCTCTAGACGTGACTCAGGCAGACGTTCTGCTGGATCAGGTATGACACAAGTTTTGAGACGTATTATAGCAGTGAACAAATTCAGTTTTCAAGATCAGTTCTCATTTGATGAATTTAGAATAAATGGATTACTATTATAACGTATTGTTTATAGATGAGTCATACTCTCAAAAGATTAATTATATAAAGATTTTAAATGTAAGAATTGATATTAAACTCCTCTTTTTGATGGCTCCAGAACTGTCATATTAAAACAATGATTTTAGATGATGAAAAATTGTGTTTGTTTTAAACAGAGAAATCCAGAACCGTTGTGATGGACAAATCCAAAGGCGAGCCTGTAGTGAGAGTCAGTAGCCGTGACCGGTCATCCAGTCGTGTGTCAAAGTCTCCCTCTAAATCAAAAACATCCTCGGACCAAAAATCTCCAGGCAAGGCAGGGTCAACTTCGGGTAAAGAAGGAGATTCTGCAAAGAAAGATGACACAAAAGATGCTCTGTCTTTTGATAAGATACAGGTAGGGTTTTTTAAAAAGCATTTCAATATATGAGACTTTAAGGGTTTTTCAGAAGCCTGATTTCATATCTCATTTGAACAAAGTGCCACTTTTGCATGTCAAAATTAGGGAGGAGGAGGGCGGTATAGTGTACAGTTCTTTGAAGTATTTTTCAAGCATTTTCAAGTTCAGCTGCTCCCGTCTAAGTGATGTGTTACATTATTATGATATTGCGACATTGAAACTGAAATAATGTCAGTATTTTATAAGTTATAGAATGAAAATGAATAGTTAACATTAATTAAATCTGAATTTCAACTAAATACTCTCGTTTTGTTTACTTGTGTAGGAGGAGAGAGAGCGTGAACGTCTACGTCAGCGTGAGAGAAAGCTGAGAGAGGAGGAGAGGATAAAGAAGCAGGAGATCGAGTTTGAGAAGCGTCGTCAACGTGATGTTCATATGAAACAACGTGCTGAAGCCATTCGACTTGCCAGGGAACGTGAACGACTTCGGTAAATTATTTGTCAAATCTCTACAAATTGATAGCCTTTTGTAAAAAATAGATGCACTTTATATCAAGATTGCTTTCATGTACAACAATGGGGGAGTTTCTACTATAGCGGACCCCAGAAGTTTAGAAAAATTGAGGAAAATTTCTTATTCATTCAAAGGCTATCCAATCATTCCATGATGAGTAGATCCTGTTTTATTTTTTACATGTTAAAAACTTCAATGTTTTCTGTTTCAAAGGTTTGATATACAAGTTACTTCACAGGTTGTTCTCAATGACATGTTGCTTAACTTGTATTTATCAGCATTTTAATATCTGATTATATGAACATTTTTCCAGGAAAGAAAGGGAGCTTCTTGAAAGAGAACGATTGGAAACTCAAAGACTTGAACGACTTCGTGCAGAGCAATTGGAACGTGAACGTCTAGAGAGAGAACGAGAAGAAAAGAGAAGGCTTGAACAATTAAGGTACTTCATTTCATTCAAGAGTAGCTTTCTATACCTATTAGAAAACAAATTAAACTGATGATTTTTGTCTGATTACAATAGTGGAACTTTATGCATATTGCCTTAATCTTAAAAAGTAATGTGGTCGAGTGGTTAATATTTACTGACATGTTGTCATAAGCCCTCCACTTCTGGGTTGAGAGTTTGAATCCCATATGGGGCACCTACCAGGTACTGGCCCCTAGTTGGTGGTTTTTCGCTGGATACTCCGGCTTTCATCCACCTGCAAACCTTGCACATCCTTAAATGATCCTGGCTATAAATAAAATGTTGAATTAATTAAATTTAATCAAACTTTAAAATAAAATCAGTATGAAACACAAACATTACAATATAGATTGGTTTCTGTATAGGTTGGCCGAGGCAGAGCAGCGACGAGCAGCACTGAAGCGTACTTACGAGTCACGCGGTACCAGAGACAATGATTGGTCACAGCCTAAGCGTGCGTAAGTATCTGATGAATATTATTGAATTAAAATCACAACTGGACATGAATGATTTATCTCTTCAACAATTATAAGATTTACATGTCCCACCTCGCACCCATCCTTGTCTTAGTCACTATATAGTAAGTGCTCAATTCAGAAGTCCATTATGGCTAGATTTTCCATTTTTTAAAAATTCTCGCTTTAAAAACATGATATATCAAGAGTGCCTTTGTCTCTTATATTTGAATAATACACAAAGATAGTCATGCTTCCAAGAATGTGCAAAGATGCGGTCCTAATAATTGTTTGATTCTTCAATCATATCAGTCTGATATGTTGTTTTTCATACGGTTTTACAGCAACAGATTTAACGAAAACGATTCACGAGATAAGAATCCTAGAGACAATCGACCAAACCGTGACAACAATAATCGCTTCAATGACCGTGGATCTGGTAGTGGGGCTTCTGGTGGTGGTAACTTTGAGAGGAAGGTGGAGCGGTACGACCGTCGGGAGGTGAACCGTGTACAGGAAAATCGTAGTAATGACAATAGGGGTGGAAATACCCGACAGTTTGAGGAGAACAGACGAAGTGGTGGCCGGGGTGACGATAACTTCCGTGATGATCAGAGGGAAGATCGCCGCACTGATGACAGATTTGGAAGGTGGGTTTTGACAATCGGTTTTCTTTGAAAATATTGCTGATTTGGAAGAAAAGAGAATCATGCTTGCAAACAGTACACTTAAAATATGTTATCTCTTATTTGGAGGAACCATCTATTTGACTCTTTGATAGTTCCAAAATTTGCCTGAATTTGATTGACTGTGATTGGTAACCTTCTTGACTGTAATTAAAAATCTTCTTTAGGGCCATTATACCATGTATTTCTACTGAATCTCAGGCTTGAAGATGTAAATTAACAATAATACATTGCATGTTATTAACATATTGCACACTTGTCATCAGTGTATGAATCTAAATTATGAAGTATGAATATTGATTGCAGATCATACAATGACAGGAATGTGAACCACGGTCAGGCACATGACAATGCAAACAGGTCACATGAAAGAAACAATATGCGCGACGACCGACGAGACACAGGTTTCAACCGTAACCAGTCACGGGACCATGTGAGGGATGATAGGCGGGGTAATATGGACATGGGACAGGATGATCGTCGAGGTGGAAACATGCGAGACAACCAGAGAGATAACCGTAACATGGGGGGTGTTGGAGGAGGCGGAGGCCACAACATGAGGGGGACATCTCCACGACACAACGATAACAGGGCAGACTGGAAATCAGACAGGGGTAAGACATTTCAGCATCTGACTAGAGTCTTCGTACACAATCATAATTCAGTAGTCTGTATTTAAGACATTTCAGGATCTGACTAGAGTCTTCGTACATAATCATAATTCAGTAGTCTGTATTTTGCATATTCAGAGTTATCTGCCCTTGCGGGTAGTTATTGATTGTGATGTCTTGTGTTTGCGTGCATTATGTCATATTCTTCAGAGAAAACAGTGTGAATTCGCTCACAAATTAATGACATCACAATATATACCTATCTGTAAGGGAGGTAATCAAGAATATGCCAAGACAGAATTTCCAATACTTGTTGAGATATGAATTGACTGCTATTGATTGATTGTATCTAATGAACCTAAATACTGCTACCATAAATTGTGCTTCACAAATTATTTTGTGTAAAATTAAGTGGA
Source organism: Argopecten irradians (assembly GCF_041381155.1). NCBI lineage: Eukaryota > Metazoa > Mollusca > Bivalvia > Pectinida > Pectinidae > Argopecten > Argopecten irradians. The sequence goes on along the minus strand of NC_091138.1, from coordinate 36,540,370 downwards.
AACTCAGGTCTGATCCAAATCTCTTGCTATTTATAAGAACAGTTCTGAACAGTGTTCTCGTTGACTTCATCATCACAATAGCTACATCAGCCTACATACATAATGTACAGAAATAATTTGATTTCAAATTGATTTCTTGTTCATTGTAATATATATTTATTGTTCATAAACGTTTATATGATTTTATGATGATGTTTTTCAGATAACCGCCAGCAGGGAGATTCTCGGGTGGTGGTTAGAGGACAGAACAACATGTCTGGTGGTGGACGCGACAATTGGCAGGGTGGTCATGGTGGTAGTGGTAGTCATGGTAACTACTCTAATGTTGTTCAGGACGACCGTAACCGTGGTGGCAACAAGAGCTTTGGCGGTCACAACAGTGGCGCAGGCCTTTTAGGTAAGTTTGTAATACTAGTATTCATTACCCTGTGAATTATATGTCTTCATGCAAAATATTTACACTAATTCTCATCAAATAGAAATTACTCAATTGATCAATGGACTTCCTAAAGTGATAACTTATGCTTGATAGCAGTACAAAAATTATCATTTAGTCTCTAGTATATTCTTGAATTTATGTTGGAATTTCCGATAAACAGATTTTGTGATGCGTCTAAAGTCTATAGTACTTTACCGAAACAATTTTCTGGAGGAGAGTAAACCTCAAAACATTTTTTTTCTAGTTATGCCCTTTTGTAAATCCGAAAGGATTATGTAAGGTGTTTTCAATGTTTTCAATGGATGAATATGAAAATTTTATTCTGAATGCGCATAAACTTGTAATTGAATATTTATATATATAAGGTGTTTTCAATGTTTTCAATGGATGAATATGAAAAATTTATTCTGAATGCACATAAAATTGTAATTGAATATTTATATATAACTTTGGTTTAATTACAGGAAATGCACCACAGAGCCAGAACCGTCAGTGGGGATCAGGTACCGATAATCGTAGTAAGATGGACAACAACTGGAGCACACACAGTACACACAGTAATATGGACCAGCGTGTAGCACCACAACAACAAGACCGGTGGTCAGGAGGAGTGACCATGCAGCAGGAGGCACGGCCAGCGAGTTTCACACAGCCTGTAGCTACTGGCCTCATCAGTGTCCCTCCTAATGTGTACATGACATCTGTCCCTCAGCAGTCAGGGATGATCATCGGCAACATTGCTACAACACGACAGCCGGAGCCCAGGTTTGATGCCTACAAAATGCAGACGGGTGCAATACGACGCACATACTGAGGACATTTTTTTGGTGTAAAAATACTGAAACTCAAAAACTGTTCCTGTACAAAATGGATGTAAATATAGCATGCAATGCTCGTTGACTATAACCATTTTGAAATTGGTGGCTTACAATGAATACAACTTTTTACTGTTGTCTGTGCGAAAATATCACCTTATGGATCAGCATGTAATCTTCAAAATCTGAAGATTCGTCATGCTCTTCCTTGAAAACATGATGTCATAATGGTCAAAGTCTCATCTACATTTGATAAATACTTTCATTCAGTTAGATAATACAGCATTTTCATCGCAGTAAATGATGTATGTAAGGAAATCATTGTAATAGACTGAAGAACTTAAGGAATTCCATATGTGTACTGTTATGTGTATGTGCAACATCAATGAAGTCTTGTCTGTGAGAAGATATCAAAAGATATTTGAAGTATTATTCTGAATCATGTGGATGTAAATAAATTTTTACTTATGTGTAAAGAAATGTGATTTGTGTATCCATATTCAGTTTAGAAGTATATATGTTATTCATTTTAATCAGAATCATGACTTTTGAAACAGTTTTAAAGAAAACTGGCAGACAGCTACTACAATCTACGAATGTTAATTGACATTGAATTCACCTGTTAATCAGTCACTAACAGACGCCATATATAGATAAATCAGATCTGAGAATGTGTCCAAGTCTTAATGTTGCAGATTATTTCTGTTGGATTTAAATGCACCGACCAATTGTCATTTACCTTTAATATCAAATATGTGAGAAGATTTTATATTGTCAGTAGCATCACTGTTGTTTCATCACTTGTTTTATTTCATCAGTATTCTTGTCATCATCATCATCATCAAATCATTCTTATCAGGATACCAGCTTGTGATGTTTGTAACATTGTTGGCAGTGAAATGAAATATGTCTGAAAAAATGGCATTGTTTGTTGTTCTTTTGTTAGCTCACCTGACTGTGTCACTTCTCTGTCAGCATTTCCTTTAAATTGCTTCTAGTTATAAAGTACATGATGGATTTAACCAGATTTGATCATGAACATCCTTCTTCTTTTGTTGAAGTGTCAGAGATCTAAGGATGGAGTGCAATTGACACTAGGGAACAGGAGCAGATTCTCCATTAATGGTGACATTGGGCCAAACTGGGATCCAATAGTGGTCGATATCAACCAGATTTGGTCAGCGACATTTGTGATGAAATGGAATTAAGACAAATCATTCTTATCAGGATACCAGCTTGTGATGTTTGTAACATTGTTGGCAGTGAAATGAAATATGTCTGAAAAAATGGCATTGTTTGTTGTTCTTTTGTTAGCTCACCTGACTGTGTCACTTTTCTGTTTGCATTTCCTTTAAATTGCTTGTAGTTATAAAGTACATGATGGATTTAACCAGATTTGATCAGGAACATCCTTCTTCTTTCGTTGAAGTGTCAGAGATCTAAGGATAGAGTGCAATTGACACTAGGGAACAGGAGCAGATTCTCCATTAATGGTGAGATTGGGCAAAACTGGGATCCAATAGTGGTCGATATCAACCAGATTTTGTCAGCGACAATTGTGGTGAAATGGAATCAGAGTTTAAAATTGCATAATAATGTGTGATCCCCTAGGGTTGAGGAGGTTGCTTATAAGGGAATCCAAGGGATTTCCTTTGAAGATCTGCTTGTCATTAAGTACTCAAAGCAGACAAATTGTAGTGTCATATTCTGTCATATTGACAGCGTATGGGATTTTGCCATATTTACAGAATTAATTATGTGTGTGATACAAGCCCTCTTTGCCTCTTGTATTCGACTTACAGGGCAATAGGAACTATTAACGAAAGGAAATTGTAAGCAAGAATCTAGACATATTAAGATATACACATGGGCTTCCAGTAGACTCTCCAAACTGAGATTTGGTTCTAATGCACTATAAACCAGCTTATTTTCTATTTCCTTTCGCAAGCAAGAAGAAATCATAAAAATGGTTTTGAGTAGATATTTGAATCCTATAACAGTTAATCGCGAAGTGGTCCTTAGTCATGCAAATGTGAAATGGTCTTTAATCGTGAAAACGTGAAATGGTCCTTAGTCATGAACACTCGAAATGGTCCTTGGGTATGAAAACGTGAAATGGTCCTTAGTCATGAAAACGCGAAATGAAGTCGCCACAAAAATGAGTTGGCTTACAGTATTCGGTAACAGTCAAGGATCCACTTTATCATATACGGACATGTTGCCACTCCATACACTGTTTTGGGTTTGTTTGTTGGTGGTTACTGTTGGAATCGACGCTGAGACACCTGATTAACAACTTATCCCCCTCTTAAGAAAGGGACTCCTGTACGAATGTAATTATACGTACCATGTATGTTGATAGACCTGTTTCGGGAAAGTATACTCGATCATCACTCTCAGAACTCCCCAAGTGCTACGCTCCTTATCCCAACCCATCGTAGGTTGATGATAAGTTACCGGTAGTAACCGACGATGAGTCTTTATAGTTATATTGTGTTTTGAAATATACATAAAATATTCTTTGCCTCCTTATAGACTATACCAACCACTCTAGAGCACAGATAATATTAGCTGCAATATTGTAGCTCAAAAGACTTTTAGACAGATAATGGTGTCGTCTTTAGAAAGGTACTGTAGGTCGGGTACGTAAGAACAATCTTATCAAAGCAAATGTGATTTTTAGTTGTAACCATTCTCATGGGAAAGTACATAGCTGTTTCTTTATACAGAAATCTGGAATTGTGTCGACAGTGCCATATTACAAGAAGTTCTCGAAAGTTCATCAAAATTGCCTTTCAAGTCGACGAAAAAGCATCATAGAAAAAAATCTATATTAAGACTGAAACAGTATAAAATGAGTATTTAAGTCCCAATATATCTGTTCTTTAGAATAGGATGATTTACCAATGTGAACGTAGTGGATCCGCTAAAGCTTTTAAAAAAAGGAAATTCAGAGAGTTCACTACTATTGAACAGAAACATATATATTAGATTATGTATAGATGTTTCTGTATAGAAGAATTCATGTACATTGGATCATAAAATGTTCGTTACAATGGTCCATCCCGTCCTGCTTTTGTATTAGGGCGATGTTTAACGATGGATTTTCTGCAAGCACCACATCTTTGCTAGCTAAGAGTTATACAATACATTCCACGAACAGTAGTCAGTAGTAATCAGAAGCCTTAGCTAGCGAAGATTATTTCAACTTGTCAAAGTCATTCAAGAAGTACATGTATAGTTCTTTTTAAAATGACTGACCTGTATGTATTCGTTATATATATTGACATTTTAAAACAGACGATTGTAATACCTAGACTGGCCTGGATACATAGCTTCAATATTTATGATTTGGATGATTTGCGTATACAACACATTTTTTTAAAGTTCGGAATCAGTACATCCCATAAAAACTCAAGTAAAAAAATCAAATGGCCGCGGAGGCATGTTGCCAGGATCACGGAAGTTAATTATTATAAGTCTACATACACGTCATGATACCTATATTCCGATGACCTCTTTTTACTATGAACACCAAGATGTACATTGGCTGGATGAACTAACAACTGCTAATGTTTATATAATAGCACATGATTTTCCCAAACCAAAAACATTAAGTAGTAAGATTCTAGTGAAACCCAACTCGACTATAAACATTTTGTATACAAAATTCAGTTGAAATTTTCAATAAAAAAACAACAACCTGAAAACAATATGCACGCTCATTACACTAATATATGAAGACTGCGTGCAACTTTAATTAATTTTGGCGGGAAAACTTTAATAACGGTAGTCTGTCGGATTGTATACATGTACATAATCTAGTTGTCAGTCTGTTTTTATACATTCAGAACTGTTATTAATGTCAAACTGACTATCATACATGTATATTGGACTATACAGACAGACGAAATACGTGACTTGTACGTGCACATGCATATATATATGCCCTCATATATTATGCAAGGTTAACAAAAATAGAAATGAAATAGAAATAGTAAATGTTTCATGTAAAGCTTAAAATGATTTCCATCCAAATATTTAAACTTTTGATAATTTTCCATCGTTTTAAATATACTCGGAACAACCGGTTCGACCATTTGTTAAAGTCATTATTTCAAGTATAAATCTTGACGGACCTGCAGTTTTTGATACAGGCCTGTGAGGGCTTTGCTTAGGCTTGTTTGAAAACAATGTAAAATCCCGTCTTTAATATTAAGAAACGAACAACTAGGTCCAACTAGTCAAATCGTATTATTTTTTTCCGGATTTTCTTATGCGCTTCGATTCATGTTTTATACAAGGGATGTGTACTTCCGGGTACCTGACAGCAACATAACAGGTGTTCTTTTTATTGTTTTTGTGGACTTTGGAACAACGTAATGCAAATGGCAACGCAGTGAATGCATACAGGTAGATTACTCACAAAAAATGCACAGGCAAACGAACGGAATATTGTGCCACCAACCGAATGTTCGGATATCATTAAAGCACAGGCGTCTGCTTCTGGTTTTGGAAAAAATATAATTCAGTTTGTACTACTAATAATGTACATAGCTATTGTATTTTTTTCTAAAACCAGATTTGAGGTTTAAATGGTGTTTATGTATTCCAACAATGTTAGAGGTGTATCTTATAGAAAAATAGTAAATGTGCAATATTGAGAAAATTCTGATGAGCAATGTTGACACGACGTAATTATGATTCAGTAACCACTAACATTATTGTAATTGTTGGAATAGACACTTTTGAAACATTACATTGAAGTCTCTTAGCGCTGTAATCTAATATTGTATCCCGCCTCTGACAAAAATCTTTTCCAATTGGAAAAAAAGACGTCACGTGATATCCAAGATATATATATATAGTCAAATCAGGTTAGTAGAAATCGTATCGGGTTTGGACGATAGAGTTATCATTCTTTCCCCCTAACGTCATTTGTAACAAGATGGCGGTTAAGTAACGCTCCATGACGACGGCATTCAAAGAGGTGGTTACAAAATGTTTGAATGATGGTGCTGATGACCACTTTCAAAGCAAACCAAATTGGCAACACTTTTTTAGGATTATTTAACAGAAATGGACCATGACAATGCATTCAAGACTTCAATGAGGTGAAAATTGTTTTAAGTCATTTTGGTTTCCATACTCAGTACATATTAATGCATTTTGCAGTTACTTCATTGAAAGGGTCTTCGACAGGATAAATTTGTGACACCGTTTGTTAGTGAGCTAATACAGAAAAATATTGGGTCTAAAATAAACATGTATTAGGCTCGGCTTCGCCTCGCCCGATACAAGTTGATTTTAGACCCAATGTTTTTCCGGGTTAGGTCACTAACAAACTGTATAACTAATAATATTGGATTACAGTAAATACATGTAAATGTGTAATGTAACATCAATATTTATCATGTTTGAATTTTTTTACACTGCATCAAAAGCTGAAGTGTATGTACGTCAAGTCTTATTCTTAAATAATTTCATACTGTCAGTAAATATTGGGGTATGTTATTTAACAGTTTCCATGAGATGATATCTGTCCACTGGGATTAAAATAAAATAAAAAAAAAATTAATTGTTGGCTATAGTTTAACTGTAACAGGAGAGGAGAAAATATAGCGACCAGACCGGGATTCAAACCCGGGACCGATCGTACACTAGCCGAGTTCTCTACCGACTGAGCTACCTGGTAACCGTTGATCGACCCAGTCCAATTCCGCTACATAACTCATTTCAGATTAATTTTAGTTCAGTTTTTATTTTAGCTTACTATACGTTACATAATATTTATGAGCGTATATTGACTAAAGCCAGCTGATTGAAGTTTAAATTTTGATAAACTTTACTAAAATTTCAATGCAAGTATACCAATATAATACAGGTGTAATACCTTGGAAACCACTCATTTATATCTTTTGAAGTAATTTCTATACTTTCAATTCAACTAAGCGTCACATTCTGTTAAAGCCAAAACAGTCTGGAGGTATTATAATTTCGGGTGGAATTTGTAAGGTGGAGACTTGGATTTGAAATGGCACGTCATTCTGGGTTCTGGTGGAATGTGGTACTTTATGTCAGCCCTGCTGTCGTCACCTGGTACATGTATAAGATTCTCGTCAAACCGCTCCTGTCTCCGCTCAGAAAGGTAAATATAATCACCCGTTACAAACATTGTCAAGATTTTTGTAAATAACATGTACATGTAGATAAGGCATTTGTAAATTATATGATATATGTTTTAAATTGTAGCAATGTTGATCTACAAACTTCTAAGCACATATGCAATAGCACAATTAAGAAGAAAATATTTAGACTTGAAAAATACCATTAAATACGATGATTTCTTAAACTACAAAATGTCTTTTTCCTTTCATTGACAAATGCAATTAAACCTCAATTAACTTCAACTCGTATTATTTTAAGACTGTGCTTAATTTGATGTTGATTTGTGTTCCTAACCAAAATTTGTACAATGCATCAAAAAGTATTTTCAAATACTTGAATACTTGCATACTCCAAGTTTTATAACAGTCGAGCAGACTTTGACGTAATGAAGTTTGACTATTTTAACAATAAACTAAGATGTATATGCTTTGCACCTTCAACCATTTCAATCATCAGATAATAATCTTAATGACATGCTAGCTGAATCAGTTTTTCGTTTCTCTTCCTCAGTAACGCAATGAATTTTGACCATTTCAACATATAAATAAAACTTACATCTTGCACCTTCTACCATATCACCTTCAGAGGCATTGACATGCCTTTTGACGTTTAACGTTGTGCGATATTCTTTAATGACAAGCTAGCTGAATCAGTTTGTTGTTTCCCTTCCTCATAGTTACCTGGAACACCTTATGTACCTTTCTTTGGTAACATGCTCGAGGCTCGACGATATGAGGCCATGACCAACTGTATAAGGTAATATACTGTAAAACAACTTATTTCGCAATGACATGATTTCATGTTCTGTACCTATCGGCTTTTACATAGCGACTAAATTTTGTACAGTAAATGTTGTGTTAAATATGACTTGCAGTAGGATAATTTTTGCGACATTTTATTTTGGCGAATTCTTATTTGTATCAATATACACTGTTTTACTTTATATTGAATCTTACTTTTGTCTGTTTTGGCATAAGGTGGATGAAAAAGCTGGACTCCAAGATCATCCGATTTTATTTCTTTGGAGGACAAGAGCGAGTTTTGGTGGCAGATCCAGAAATTTTCCAGCATATTCTCATCACGAACAGTAGATATTATGACAGAGTCGGAGACTTATCAAATGGGTATGTTTGTTTATATTATCATAATCTCATCCTCCTTAATACTCTACGCTTATGTTCATTTACCTGTCTGCATTGGTGTTAAGTGCTACATTGAAATAAATGGTTTTGTTTTGGTTTGAATACTTATTAACGTCCTATTAACAGCACTGGTCATTTAAGGACATGCCAGGTTTCTGAGGTTGAGGAAAGCCGGAGTACCCGTAGTAAAACCCTGACCAGTGGTCAGTGCCTGGCAATTACCACACAAGGGATTCAAACTCATGATCCATATATGGAGGGTTTGTGGTAATATGCCCGAACACCTTAACTTGGCCACTTAGGCCCTATGAAAAGTAATATTTTTAGCACTTTTCGTGCTATCTTTGAAGCCCTAATTCATCAACATCACTGAATTTTGTGATAGGCTATTTCTGGTATTTAACCACCAAATTGCATTAATTCATACCTGTATTATTAATTTATAATTTACAGGTTTCTGATAAAATTTGACTGCACTAAAATAAATGCATTTGCAGTATAGATAATGTATGGTTTTCAGCAGGTGTTTATCATTCCATTCCACTCACTGCAGTCCTAGTCTTGGATGCTTGGCTCCTGGTACACTTTTGGGAGTCTCTGTGACTCTATGACTCCATATTCCCTTAAAGATGCTCCACCGCTGACAAATGGTATTTTTTCACTATCAAAAACGGGAGCAGACGATCTAGTATATTTCTTCAGTTACAAAAGTTACTTACTTTACACCATTACTACCATTGAAAAGTTTGAGCTTCTAATTTTACTTCAAGTTAAAAAGATGAAAAATAATTAATTGCATCCCGAAAAAATTCCGTAGCACTTTATCCTATATGGAATGAAGTAATGATTGCGCATGCACCAACGGCGAAATAAATTATTTTATATTATTTTTTGTGTTAATTAGGCACATTTATACACGATTAAACAGCAATTATTGTTTAAATAATAAATATCATTCATGCTCTGTCGGTGGTGGAGCATCTTTAATCAGTTATAGGGAGAAGAAGGAATTAAGAGCTGTCATTGATATAAAAGGAAAATATCACAATGTAGCGATATATATCAAAACAATGGTTTTTTAAGAAAAGATGAAATCCAGAATGGTCATTTTGTGTGTTACACAATTGGTTCTATAAATGATAACAACGCATGTCACTCAAGAACTCTTGCTAAGTATTTCATATATAATTTGTGGTAATTGTGAAAAATTCATTGAGTTAAAATGATCAGGAACCTTACAATATATATACAGTTGGTATGCCGTTGAAAATAACACACCATTCGTCGGTATTTGAAATCACACAATTTCGGTCATTGCATCGATTTCGGAAAATAGGAGTTGATATTGTATCGGAAGACGAGAATCATCAATACATCAGTATCATTTGTAATGATGCCAGCTCTAGAAGGACTGATTTGCACGTTGTCAGTATAATATGACAAGGGTGTGTGTGCTGTTTCTTTGGATGCTTCAGTGATATAGCACTATAAAAAGGGTAAGAGTTTCATAGTTACAAGGAGACACAGATGCAGTCTCTCCAAACCACACAAAACATGGTACATAAATTCCCTCATGCAACTCATTGCATATTGAGTAGGTTGTTCTTAAATGATCCTGGCTGTTAATCAGACATCAATCTAATATATCAAACCAAATTTATAATTACGATTTTGCTCCCTGCCAGCATTTGTTAGGTCATTTGACCTAAAGAGGATGACCTATTGTTATCAGCACTGTCCATTGTCGTGCGTGTGTGTAAACTTTTCATTGAAACGACTTCTTCTCAATAACCGAAAGGCCCAGGGTACTAATATTTGACCTGTAGCATGCTGGGATGAAGGGCTAACAAATTTGTTCAAATGAATGACCTTGACCTTCATTCAAGGTCACAGAGGTCAGAAAGGCAAAAATATTTAAACGACTTCTTCTCAAGAACCAAAAGGCCCATGATACTCATATTGGGCCTGCAGCATGCTGAGATGAAGGGCTACCAAGCTTGTTCAAATGAATGACCTTGACCTTCTTTCAAGGTCACAGGGGTCAAATAGGTTAAAACCTTTAAACGACTTCTTGAGAATAACTTGGAGGCCTAAAGACTTGATATTGAGCCTGTGACATGCTGGGATGAAGAGCTACCAAGTTTGTTCAAATGAATGACCTTGATCTTCATTCAAGGTCACAGAGGTCAAATATTCTAAAATCTTTAAATGACTACGTTGTGTTGTGCTAATAGTCAGATGAGCATTAAGGCCCATTGGCTTCTTGTTAGATATATAGTTTGGAAGTTTTTTTTGACATTAGTCCAACACTGTTTGAATATTTCAGTCCACTGGCAGATTTGCTGAGAAACCCCCTGTTTGTGTTGAGTGGAGAACATCATCATATTGTGAGGAAGATCTGTAACCCGGGGTTTTCCCTCAAACTCATACAAGGTAAATAAGATATTCCCTTAAACTCATGCATTTTCTCTTAAATTCTGTAGTGCTTTCCTATAAAGAATTTCAGGAATGTTGATGAAACTGCTGTCAGGATATCAACATGAAATTCCTCTTTTAACGCTGTTCAGAGAGTTGAAGTCTAATATAATCTTATTATCTTAAGCCTCGAGTTGACCAGCCAAATTTTTCCCTTTGGTTGAGATATCCCTGTCTACTTGACGTTTGATGTTTGATTAATTTTATCCCATATTTGAAAATATCTGATTACAAATTATTTTCATAGCCTCAAGAATTAATGGCGTCCTTGACATTAGTCTCCACATGTACCAATGAGGTCATTGTCAAACGCGTGTAAGCTATCTTTTCCTTACCCTGGTAAAAAACAGTTATCTTTTTCCTAGGACCTGCGGGACATCCCTGTCAAATATGTGAGAAAGATCTGTCAATGCTTATTAAATGTAGCTGATATTGTAACATATTTATTTATTCAGGAATGATACCTGTATTCCAAGAAAGAGCTGATGCCTTGATTCATCTCTGGACAAATAGCATGCAGATCCAGAATGGACAAACGTGTGGCGATGTAAACATACAAACAGACTTAGCCAAACTTGTAAGTGACCAAGATTTTGCTCAGTTTGTTCACAGAATAGTTTTATAATCATTTCATACTTGAAGTTTTCAATATATGATTACAATAACTGTTTTAGTAACATTAGTCACTCCTGTAACCATCTCCATGATGACTTATATATTTGTGAAGATAATGTTAGCTGGTATGAAGGAAAATTTTACGATCTCTGCATGTTCGGTGCTTGTGCTTTCTAACTTCTCAACAAGGGAGATAACTGAGATGGAGCAAGTCTTTCTTGGGATATATTGATAGAATATTTTGACAATCCTTGGCCAAATCTCTATATCACACTGAGATTCTCTCTCTGTAGGTATTTTGTTGTATTCCCTATACCTACTGTTAATTAGGTCGCCTGAGACAAAGTTTCAAGTGACCTATTCTAATCGCCTTTTGTCCGTCGTCGTTGTCGTGCGTCATATGGCGACAGACAATTTACTTTTTTGACTTCTCCTCCAGAACTACTGAACCAAATTTGTTGAAATTTTGCAGAAACCTTCCATAGCCAAAGGTCAACCAAAATTGTGAATTATATGGTCCCAGCCCCCCAGGGGCCTGAGGGATGGGGCCAAAAGGGGTCTAATAGACTAAAACTTCAAAAATCTTCTTCTGAAATTCCAGAAATGGTAGAATCAAATACTCTTCATAGATTGAAAGGTCTTAAGGTCCTTTACAAAAATTGTGAATTATATGACCCTAGGGTCTCACGTTCCTTCCTGGGGAGGGGGTCAATTTTACTATAGTTTATATCCTTTGGACGGCCGTAACGTATTTATGCGTAATTATTCATTTGCCCCATTTCATGCACCCTTCTGGAGCCCCACTGAGACCGTTGAAAACTAAATACTAGTTTTTTGAAAAGGAGATGTTCATCCCTATATAGCATGACAATATTGATGCGGTCATTGCATTAGTGACGTCACAAATCAACTTTGAACATGCCCAAATAAGTCAAAAATTGAGGTCTGAAATCCGGATTTTAGTGTGTGCCCGGAAACCTGTCGTTGTGAGCTTAATTATCAAGATACAGACAGGCAGATGATCTTAAACGATAGAAGAGATATCAAAGTAATAGAAAATAGAGAGAAAGGGAAAAGATATCAAAGTAATAGAAAATAGAGAGAAAGGGAAAAGGAAGGGGAAAATAGCACCGATTTCCCCCCCCCAAAAAAAAAAAAAAAAAAAAAAAAACAAGTCCCACGTGCAGGTTTCTGCCTCTCATGACCCGTGCGTGGTGACCTTTAGGGGACTTCCGGTGACTGTTTTTGCTTGTTTGTAGTGTGTACTGTTTGTTATCATCGTGAAAATGGCATCAAACCGAAATCTAGATGCAAACTGCTTTCATAGATGGCATTTGTAATAACCTACTATCAAAATTGAGTCAAGTTCGAATCCTGCCGGCCATCGAAAGGATATACAGAAAAACTCAAAATCGGCTAGAAACTTATTTTTATTTCATAAAATGTGTCTACACAATGTTTTATTATGATTTCGACTCGAAAACCGGGAGATTTTCCATATTCCGGACATCACTATATCCTTTGGACGGCGGTAACGTATTTATGCGTAATTATTCATTTGCCCCATTTCATGCACCCTTCTGGAGCCCCACTGAGACCGTTGAAAACTAAATACTAGTTTTTTGAAAAGGAGATGTTCATCCCTATATAGCATGACAATATTGATGCGGTCATTGCATTAGTGACGTCACAAATCACCTTTGAACATGCCCAAATAAGTCAAAAATTGAGGTCTGAAATCCAGATTTTAGTGTGTGCCCGGAAACCTGTCGTTGTGAGCTTAATTATCAAGATACAGACAGGCAGATGATCTTAAACGATAGAAGAGATATCAAAGTAATAGAAAATAGAGAGAAAGGGAAAAGGAAGGGGAAAATAGCACCGATTTCCCCCCCCCCAAAAAAAAAAAAAAAACAAGTCCCACGCGCAGGTTTCTGCCTCCCATGACCCGTGCGTGGTGACCTTTAGGTGACTTCCGGTGACTGTTTTTGCTTGTTTGTAGTGTGTACTGTTTGTTATCATCGTGAAAATGGCATCAAACCGAAATCTAGATGCAAACTGCTTTCATAGATGGCATTTGTAATAACCTACTATCAAAATTGAGTTAAGTTCGAATCCTGCCGGCCGTCGAAAGGATATAGGGAAAACACATTTTTGAGCATTATTTGGTCAAATTGTAACAGGACATAAGTCAAATGTTGTCAGAATTATCAGTATGAGATGGCCATTGAATCCTATTAACAATTTTTCCATGACTGACACTCAGGGGCCTGAGGGGTGGGGCCAAAAGGGGTCAAATATGCTAAAACTTAAAAAATCTTCTTCTGAAATTGCAGAAATGGTAGAATCAAATACTCTTCATAGATCTTATGATCCTTTACAAAAATTGTGAATTATATGACTCTGGGGTGTCACGTTCCCCCCTGGGGAGGGGGTCAAGTTTACTATAGTTTATATAGGGAAAAACGCATTTTTGAGCATTATTTGGTCATTTGTAATAGGAAATGAGCCAAGCTTTGTTAGCATTATTAGCAGATAGTATTTTAACATCATATCCATACTGGTCCTGGCTGACCCCCAGGGACCAGAGGGGTGGGGCCAAAATGGGTCAAAATGGCTAAAATTTCAAAAATCTTCTTCCGAATTGTTGTATTTTTACTTTTGTAGTTTTGCGAGGTGGATGGAAAGATCGACAACTTTGTAAAATTGATTTGGTTTATTACGCATATCAAATGTCAAACAATATAGACATTAATATGAACATACAAAATATCCTCAGCTCATACCATACACACCATAGTACGGAACAGAACAGCTATTAATGATATATATAGATATATTCTAGTTGATACTTATAAAACGTACCACTATGAAAAATCTAACAAATCGCTATACAGCTTATCCTATAATAAACTAACTAACCTACTGTCTAAAGAATCCCTAAAATGTGCTTGTACATTACGTACTCCACACTGAACTACTATGTATACCTATCATTTCGCTTGTACATTACGTACTCCACACTGAACTACTATATATACCTATAATTTCGCTTGTACATTACGTACTCCACACTGAACTACTATGTATACCTATCATTTCGCTTGTACATTACGTACTCCACACTGAACTACTATATATACCTATCATTTCGCTTGTACATTACGTACTCCACACTGAACTACTATATATACCTATAATTTCGCTTGTACATTACGTACTCCACACTGAACTACTATGTATACCTATCATTTCGCTTGTACATTACATACTCCACACTGAACTACTATGTATACCTATCATTTCGCTTGTACATTACGTACTCCACACTGAACTACTATATATACCTATCATTTCGCTTGTACATTACGTACTCCACACTGAACTACTATGTATACCTATCATTTCGCTTGTACATTACATACTCCACACTGAACTACTATGTATACCTATCATTTCGCTTGTACATTACATACTCCACACTGAACTACTATATATACCTATCATTTCGCTTGTACATTACGTACTCCACACTGAACTACTATATATACCTATCATTTCGTTTGTACATTACGTACTCCACACTGAACTACTATATATACCTATCATTTCGCTTGTACATTACGTACTCCACACTGAACTACTATATATACCTATCATTTCGCTTGTACATTACGTACTCCACGATTATCCTATCTAATAATTTTGTATTCCTAACCTATCCGAAAACTATCATATGTGCTTATACCTTACGTATTTCACACATTTATCCTTGCTAAACTAAACCTAAATAAATATCTAATAATTCCTAACAAATGCTTAAAGCTTATTAACTAATCGGCAACTCGAAATATACTAATAAAATAGTACCGAAGTACTTATGAAAAAATGCCTAAAGTTACCTTTCTATACGAGTTGCCTCCCTTACGCTGTCTGCTGTTCTGAACCTCGAAAACCGTTACAGCTGCTTTTTATAGTAGAATTCACGTGCCACAATAGCAACAACAACAACAAATGCAATATAAAGATTTAACTGTACATATTCCTATGTAATAATTTACCATTTCCAAAATAACTACTATTTACAAAAGCACGATCCTTAGCAACTTATAATACTAAAAATAGCTCCCGATAACAACCGGAAGTATGACGTCATCAAGTAAATATACAAACTGACAACAGTTTGCGGGAATGTCTAAAAAACGTAATCGCGTACGATAGCCATCCTCACATCATGAAGACAATATCTAGAAATTCCAAATACACGATAATATTATTATTACATATCATATTAATCTATTTTACATATAATTATAACCGATGAGATTTACAATGTATAATCTGTCCAGTATACACACGTACACTGACGTAAGTCTAGCTTGTAACTGATGATATTTACAATGTATAATCTGTCTAGTATACACACGTAAACTGACGTAATTATTCTAACATTTTACATTACAATTACAAATTAACAAAGCCTAGTGAAATCCATTTTCACCACACGAATTCACAGGTTTGATGGAACCAAATAATCTTCATAGATTTAAAAGTGAAATTTATAAAATCACTGACACTGACTGACTTCTAGTTTGGTTTTGTTGTTTAACGTTGGCAAAGCAAATTGGAATTTTAAGCATAAGGTTTGGTAACATAATACACTAGCTATCAAAATGAAAAACAAAAAATAAAAATTCTAGTACGAAGGTTCAACTTTAAAGTTGATTCTAATTTGTAAATACTTTTTACAGATTTTAACCAACTTTGCAATGCTCTTTCTGTATCAGCACTCAGGTGACCGTCAAGGCCTCTTGGGCCTCTTGTTTGGGTCTTAGAGTCACCTGTAGGCTGGTGGTAATCAAGGAAAAAAAGATACCCAATGTATATATACTAAGTGCTGCAACTACATATTTGGGTCATAGATTTACGTAAGTGAGGCAGTGTGTCATTCACTAAAAGTAGGCAACTAGTGGTCAACATTTTGACCTATGATCTACACCAAGAAAAAAAATGTTTTTTGTTGTTGTTTTTTTCGGGTTTACGTCCTACACTTCATTGATTTGTCTAGTTTCATTGAGTTACATAGTATTTGCTTAAGGTAACAGGATGAATGTTTTGTCTTGATAAAAATTAAATTGTGTATTTGTGCTTAGACAAGTGACGTGATCTGTAAGTGTGGATTTGGCTATGACATGCACACCATCGAGAACCCAGAGGCTCCACTCGTTCAACCACTGAAAAGACTGGGCCCCTCAGCTTCTTTTAGGTAATACTTTTTAAACAACTTACATGCATCATTCAGAAAAACATCATCCCACCACCTTCAGAAATTACTGTTTTTGAAAGTCAGGATGTATGATTATTGTATACTGTTTTTGCATGCAAGTGTTTAATTTTCTCGATTTCCATGTGTAAACATTTCACAATGTTGTTTTTGCAATGAATATGCCTGTTACTGTTTTGCAACAAATCTTCATTCATACACAAAGTACTTCATGTTGGGAAAATTTTTGAGAGCTTATTCTTCATTTCTGGATAAAGCATCCAAGAATTCGAGACAGCTCTGATTGGCTGAAATCATAAAATATGTCTTTTCTTCTAATAATTCGATGGATTAGTTAAAGTTTTCTGATTTTGTTGATAATCAAATGAATTTTCTGTTTTTGAAGTTTTCTAGATTTATTGCCATTTTCCAAATGGTTTCCTACCAAGAGGAACAGACAGGTTTGGCATGATTCTGAGATAATCAGTGATCTGGCAGACAAGGTGTTACAACAGAAGAAACAGATAATGGCGAAAAAAGGTAATAATTCATTTTTCTTTTAATTTTTTATACCAAATCTGACTTTCTGATTGACCGATTCTTTTTTTCGTACCACAATGAAAAATAATCCATGAATTGTACGAAAACCCAATGTTATCATGATGTCACAATAGAAACATTGACGTTGCATATTGATTCAGAAAAATAAAATCTCAGAAATCAATGGAATTGTACATGTACTGATAAATGTATTTTATTTCATCAAGTATTCTGGAAAATTGATTATAAGCATTATGATATCACTATTTTTTAATTCAATGGGGTATGAAATAAATTTTGTTTGCAAACTTCTGTGAGAATCTGCTACGCAACAAAACGTATTTGGGATGGTTACTATAACAACTACAATTGCATTGATATATAACTATCATACTAATTTATCAGGGATGTACCAGATATTTGAAATTCAATAATTTGATCACTTAATGACAGGTTTGAAAATTTGGGGGCCAAAAAGAGCTCAAACTCTACATAGTTCTTTCTGTTTGTAAAATGATTGGCCACTTTTAATATTCTTGTGATACGGTTGGCTGTTCAGATTTTGGGAAGGACCTACTGTCATCGTTATTGGCCGCCCGTGACCAGGAGGGCGGCGCTATGTCTGATAAAGATTTGTTTGGGGAGGTGATTGGGTTCCTGTTTGCTGGATTTGAGGTAAGTTTTAAGATCATTGACCAAAGATATAACGCAATTTTTAAGTTTTCTTTGAAAATCGCAATATCCGTATCTTTCTCATTTTTTCCATGATTTAGAAGAATGTTGAAAACAAATCCTGTTGTAAATCATGTATAGATAGGACTAAGTCGAAGTCAAGATAAGCGAGAATGATTTGGAAAATTTTGATAAAAATCAAATAAATATTGAACATCGCTAGGTGGGTCGCATTTAGTCAAACAAGCCGAAGTTAGCCGACATTGTAATGTCATTGCCGAGAACGTCATGTGACTACCGTAACTACGTAAGGTCTGCCCAAACTCTCTGAGAACAGGTCATGAACTTTCCAACTTCTGTTCGGCAATAATCGTAACTTCTATGGTAACCAGTTTGAAATGAAGGCACATTTAGAAGTGTCGACTTTGAACAACTGCACCAAAGTTATTAAGAAATCATTAAACATTTTCTTTGATATAACTTAATTTCAACTAAATCTACAAATATTACAATATCGGGGGCAAATCTAACTTGACTTTTTGTTGATAGTTACGTATAGTGTGGCTTTAAATTGAAACTTTATATGATATGTATTGATGACGTATTTATGATAAAATCTCTGTGACTGTTTCAATATAAAGTCATAAAATAAAGAATTAAAATTATCAAAGGATCTTACTGTACTAACTGCATTAGCCTCATAACTAAGTTGAAAATGAATTCTTGAACCAAACTTATCTATATGACATCAGATGTGGCAGTGCGCATGTTGATGTTTAATCAGTCATCAAAACTTGTAACAAAATAAAAACAAGATGCTGTCAAGGTCGTATTGTGAGACCACAACATTTTCAAAATGATTTCATATCTTATATTCAGTTCTAGCTTTAACTGATACAAGTTTATTATTATGATCATTACTTGATATTTCTGCAGTTTACAAATAGAAATGGGATTTTTTTTTGCATTTTTTCTGTGTATTATTATCGTGTTTCCTGGTCGGTATGTTGCTTCAGACAATGGCCTTATTTTGGTCACTGGCGGTAGATTTGTAATAAACTTATAGAAAATAAGGCACATGTTTTAGCGGGGTATTCATCACACATGTTTTAGCGGGGTATTCGACACACATGTTTTAGCGGGGTATTCATCACACATGTGTTTCGTAGGTAACATTGGATCTGTATGATAGATTGTTTTTAAGATGAAGCAATCAAAATTTGTTGTTGCAGCGGCTTTTCATGTCATACTGACATAATTCTAGATTTTCATAAAAGTATGAAAAAATTTTCATCTAACAAACAGGAAGTCAGATTTTGTATTCGAAAAGAAAAAATGTTAATTAAAGATCTTAATCATTGTGTTATATAGACGACCAGTATTGGTATGACCTGGACTCTCCTACAACTAGCACAGTATCCAGACATCCAGGTCAAGGTCAGAGACGAGGTCAACCAAGTACTGAAGGAAAACAATGGTGTTATCAACAACGAAACTCTGGACCAGCTCAAATACCTCACCTGTGTCATCAAGGAAACTCTCAGGTAATTATTACAATATCTCACCTGTGTCATCAAGGAAACTCTCAGATAATTAGTACAATACCTTACCTGTGTCATCAACGAAACATTCAGGTAATTAGTACAATACCTCACCTGTGTCATCCAGGAAACGCTCAGGTAATTAGTACAATACCTCACCTGTGTCATCAAGGAAACTCTCAGGAAATTAGAACAATACCTTACCTGTGCCATCAACGAAACATTCAGGTAATTAGTACAATACCTCACCTGGATCATCAAGGAAATTCTCAGGTAATTAGTACAATACCTCACCTGTGTCATCAAGATATTTCTAAGGTAATTAGAACAATACCTCACCTGTGTCATCAAGGAAATTCTCAGGTAATTAGTACAATACCTCACCTGTGTCATCAAGGAAACACTCATGTAATTAATACAATACCTCATCTGTGTCATCAAGGAAACACTCGGGTAATTAGTACAATACCTCCACTGTGTCATCAAGGAAAAACACAGGTAATTCATAAAATACCTCACCTGTGTCATCAAGGAAAATCTCAGGTAATCAGTACCATATCTCACCTGTGTCATCAAGGAAACACTCGGGTAATTAGTACAATACCTCACCTGTGTCATCAAGGAAACTCTCAGGTAATTAGTACAATACCTCACCTGTGTCATCAACGACATATTCAGACCTGCATGCTTGGGGGTGCAGGGGGGCGATAGCCCCTCAGAAGCTGAGGGGATATTGTTACAATGTAATAATTATTTTACCTCTATGGTAACTATTAACATATATATGAATGGCTAAATGGAGGTCACGATATTTAGGTGATAAACATGGAAAAATTATACACAAAATTAGAACAGAGATGATTTTATATACACATAATCGTCCTATACTTGACTCCCCTGATCAGTGCTTGGAAAAAACCACGGATTTTGGCTGTGAAAATTAAAATAGTAAGCAATGGTTGAATTTTGTGTTATTTTAACTTAGGACAGACTTATGATGAATATTTTCAACAAAATTGAAATTAAGTTCACATGTTGGTTTGTTTACGACAGCAGGTCAAAGACCATTGTCAAAATGGCGGAATTTGCGTAAGAATGGACCAGTCCTCGAACACTAAAAAATAAACATAGTATTTATGACAAGTTCTCTACCTATTCTGGTCTATTCAGATCTCTATTTATCAAAACAACACCAAAAAATATTTTCTAAATCCACTTCCTGTTCATATTCGACAAAAAACAAAGTCGTGGGCAATACACCGGAAATCATGGATTATCATTTTGTAAGTACCGTTTTGAGATGTTTTGCTATCATTTTAACATCATTATTTTTTTTATTAGGATATTTCTAACTTTTCATGCGAATTTGTTTATTTTGGTGATTGTAAGTGTTTGCCGATTCAAAATCCACATTTGCTTGAGGGATTTTGGCGAAGAAGTCTAATATTTTTTTTCGACATGATTCAAACATAACCACATTTAACAACTTGGTATTCTGATACATTTCTGGAATGACCAATCTTCACTATAAGTCTTACAAATGTGCACAAACTTGTGTTAGGCATACAGTCAGTCATATCACATGTATTTGTACATCATTTATATTTATATTCTGTATCGTTACATGTTTACAAATATTGTGTGTGTAATTTTTAGCTCACCTGGCCCAAAGGGCCGGTGAGCTTATGTCATGGTGCGTCGTCCGTCATCCGTCCGTCCGTCAACATTTCCTTTAAAACGCTACTTGTCATAGAGTTCCGCATGGATTCTAACCAAATTTGGCTAGAAACATCCTGGAGGAAGGGGAACAGAGTTTGTTTACATTTTGGCTCTGACCCCCCGGGGGCAGGAGGGGCAGGGGCCCAATAAGGGAAATAGAGGTAAATCCTTTAAACCACTACTAGTCATAGAGTTCTACATGGATTCTAACCAAATGTGGCCAGAAACATCCTTGGGGAAAGGGGAACAGAGTTTGTATAAATTTTGGCTCTGACCCCCCGGGGGCAGGAGGGGCAGGGGTTCAATAAGGGAAATAAAGGTAAATCCTTTAAATTGCTACTGGTCATAGAGTTCTACATGGATTCTAACCAAATGTGGCCAGAAACATCCTCAGGGGAAGGGGAATAGAGTTTGTATAAATTTTGGCTCTGAACCCCCCGGGGATAGGAGGGGCGGGGCCCAATAGTGTATAGGTGTTTAAATCCTTTAAATTGCTACTAGTCATAGAGTTCTGCATGGATTCTAATCAAGTTTGGCCAGAAACATCCTTGGGGAAAGGGGAACAGAGTTTGTATAAATTTTGGCTGTGACCCCCCGGGGGTAGGAGGGGCGGGGCCCAATAGGGAAAATAGAGGTAAATCCTTTAAATTGCTTCTAGTCATAGAGTTCTGCATTGATTCTTAGCAAATTTTGCCAGAAACATCCTTTGGGGAAAGGGAACAGAGTTTGTATAAATTTTGGCTCTGACCCCCTGGAGCATAAAGAGTAGAGCCCAACAGGGAATTTACAGGTAAATCTTTTAATTCCTTCAGAAATGAAACAATGTTCCTGTATTCAGAACATTACTTGGCATTACAAACCAGGTGAGCGATACAGGCCCACTGGGCCTCTTTTTTTTTTTTTTTTTTGACTGTTCACAAATGTTAGTTAGATTATTAGGTCACCTGAGACTAATCGCCTTTTGTCCGTCGTCGTGCGTCGTCCGTCGTGCGTCGTATGTCCGTAAACAATTTACATTTTCGACTTCTTCTCCAAAACTGCTGAAGCAATTTCAATGAAATTTTGCACAAACCTTCTAAGGCATAAGGCCAATCAAAATTGTGAATTATGTGGTCCCCAACCCCCAGATGTGGTAGAATCAAATACTCTTCATAGATAGAAAGGTCTTAAGGTCCTTTACAAAAACTGTGAATTATATGACCCTGGGGTCTCTTAATTTCCCCCTGGGGAGGGGGTTAAGTTTACTATAGTTTATATTGGGAAAACACATTTTTGCGTATTATTTGGTCATTTGTAATAGGAAATGAGTCAATTGTTGTCAGAATTATCAGTATGAGATGTCCATTTAATTCTATTAACAAATTTTCTATGACTGACCCCCAGGGGCCTGAGGGGTGGGGCCAAAAGGGGTCAAATATGCTAAAACTAAGGTCCTTTACAAAAATTGTGAATTATATGACCCTGGGGTCTCACGTTTCCCCCTGGGGAGGGGGTCAAGTTTACTATAGTTTATATAGGGAAAACACATTTATGAGCATGTTTTGCTTAATTTTCATTGGAAACGAGTCAAACTTGGTTAGAATTATTAGCCTGAGATAGCATTTTAATATCATATCCACAACGGTCCTGGCCGACCCCCTGGGGGCAGAGGGGCGGGGCTAAAAAAGGGTCAAATAGGCTAAATCTTCAAAAATCTTCTTCTGAAATTCTGGAAATGGTAGAATCAAATACTTTTCATAAATAGAAAGGTCTTAAGGTCCTTTACAAAAATTGTGAATTGTATGACCCTGGGGTCTCACGTTTCCCCTTGGGGAGGGGGTCAAGTTTACTATAGTTTATATAGGGAAAACACATTTATGAGCATTTTTTGCTCAATTTTCATTGGGAACGAGTCAAATTTGGTTAGATTTATAGGCCTGAGATAGCATTTTAATATCATATCCATATTGGTCCAGGTCGACCCCCTGGGGGCAGAGGGGCGGGGCCAAAAAAGGTCAAATAGGCTGAAACTTCAAAAATATTCTTTTAAAATTCTGGAAATGGTGTAATCAAATACACTTTATAGATGAAAAGGTCTTAAAGTTTGTTTATAGAAATTGGAAATTATATGACCCTGGGACTCCTGTTTCCCCTTGGGGAGGGGGTCAAGTTTACTATAGTTTATATAGGAAAAACACATTAATGAGCTTTTTTTGCTCAATTTTCGTAGGAAATGAGTCAAACTTGGTTAGAATTATTAGCCTGAGATAGCATTTTAATATCATATCCACATTGGTCCTGGCCGACCCACAGGGGGCAGATGGGCGGGGCTAAAAAAGGGTCAAATAAGCTAAATCTTCAAAAAATCTTCTAAACTTCTGGATATAGTATAATCAAATAATTATAGATGGAAAGGTCTTAAGGTGTTTTATAAAAATTGTGAATTATATGACCTTGGGGTCTCACGTTACCCTCTGGGGAGGGGTCAAGTTTACTTTAGTTTAGATAGGAAAAACATATTTGTGAACATTATTTGCCCAATTTTCGTAGGAAATTAGTCAAACTTGATTAGAATTATTAGCCTAAGATATAGCATTTTAACATCCATATCCGTCCTCGCCCCCCTGGGGGACCAGAGGGGCAGGATCAAACAGGGTCAAAATGATTAAAATTTAAAAAAAATACCTCTTAGTTCACAGGTTTGATGGAAGCAAATACTCTTCATAGTCTAAAGAGTCAAATTTATATATCACTGACCAACTTCAAGGCCCAGCATATAGTGTATTTATGTCTTTAATTTGTTTCATTATTTGTTTCATTATATATTCTAACTCAGGTGACCGTTAAGGCCCATGGGTCTCTTGGTTTTTTTGTATGCTCAAGCATGCAAATATGCACGGGCGCTATGCCACTGCAAGCCCTCCACCTCTGGTTCTCAATTTAAGCTTGAATCCCATGTGAAGCAGTTGCCAGTTACTGACCGATGGTCAGTGATTTTCTATAGGTACGCTGGTTTTCCTCCACCAACAAACCTGGCATGTCCTTATAATACATTGATGTTATCTTTGCATTTACCAACTGATGTGATTATGAATTTTTAGTTTTAGTAAATTAGACATTAGCTTTTATCCTGCAGTATGATTTGTTCTGACCAGTGAAATCTGTCATATTTTGTTTTAGGATACTACCACCCCTTGTGACAATGTTTCGCCGAGCCAAGAAAGACGACACCTTAAAAGGTTACTATATTCCAGCAGGAACCATAGTTGGACTTCATGTCGGAGCATTACATCGGTTAGTCTGCTTTATATCTGTAAGTGAGCTTTACATCGGTAAGTCAGCTTTATATCTGTAAGTGAGCTTTACATCGGTTAGTCTGCTTTACACACTTATACCTGTATATAGTTCTACACTTTATTATATCCCTGTTAGATCAAAGAATATAATAAAATCATCCATTTTATGTATCGAATCAGAAGAGCAATATCATTTCGCAGTGAAACTTGTTTATAATGAACACGCAACAAATTTATGATTGAAATATCGCCAGCTGTCAATCAAACAGCACGTGACTTTGGATTTCTTATTGTGTATATGTTACGATGATTGCTGCGACATTGAATGGAAGCATGTGCGTGTGCAACCACGAGACATGGCTACATACTGCCTGGCGATTGGTCAATTGTAATGTAGTATTTTTCATGTTTATGTGGTATGTAAAAGATTTCAAGTCTAATAAACAGGCTGTAACAAAAGGAATTTCAGCTGATAAACATTATTAAGCCTGCTTCACAAAATAAACACTTGTGTAGTAAGAAGTATATGTACTACCCCATTCCACCTCTTTGAAAAGTGTATCCGTTTCTGGAGCCTTGTAAATATTTGTTGTTCCCAGTTCAGTGTATTTATGTCTGAGAGACAACTTAGTATGTACAGTTGCACCTGACTATAAAGACCACCTAAAATGAGTAAATATTTTTACTCACTTTGGAAAATGCCTTTCGTCCATAGTTTGTCTTCCTTCCATCTGTCCATCTATCCATGCCTAAGAAGTTGTTGTTACTGCTACTTCTTAGAAAGTACTGAAGTGATCTGTTTCAAATTTCATACTTATGCACATCTGTAGATCCCACATGGACCTTAGTTATGTATATTGAATATTGGGACTTTGAGTTTGGTAGTTGAAGTTTGTTACTGCTATTTATCAGAAATTAACTTAAGGAAACTTCCTACATATAGGGGTTTTGAGATACGAGATACCAAAAGAACGATGTGGGTTAAGTACCTATTTACCATTGATTAGGCTTACCTTCCGGTGAATGGGATATCCTAGGGCCTTGTTATGCATGTGGCATTTTGGGACTAATCAGATGAGATGTCCTACAGACAGCTAGTTTTCATAGTTGAAGTTTCCTCAGAAAGTACTGAGAGGATCTGTATCAAATTTCAAATTATGTTCATCTTTGTCCCTTGATTTCTGCCAGTTGTATTTTGTAAATGGTTTGGAAATCAGATCTTGAAATTTTGATATTTTCACAGAAAGGTCTTTCTTAAATAAACCTGTAGGGTTGGCTTGGTCCATTAAGTTTGTTTCTGTCTAGAACAATCATAAAACATCATAACAGAAAGTGGTCCTAGGAAGTTTGACAATTAAACTGTATTGCTGCTATGCAGACTTTATTTTTTTTAAACTTAATATTTTTGAAGGAAGAGGTAAAAAAAAAAAAAAGCAGAGAAAAGATCCTTGTTTCCGTTGACTGACATATATCACTGTATGTTGGCTGTCAAAATCCCTCTTGGATCTCTTTTGAAAATTCACATATCTCAAAAAAGCTTTTGAGTTTAATGTAATGAAAACAGTGTCCAATCAGTGGTTAAAGAAATAATGATGCAACACAAAGATATTTCTTACATAACCGTGGAACACCAGGAGCAAGGTCACATATAAATACTCATCATCACATAGGAGTTTGTTCAACGTAATTCTATGTGGGAACTGTCATATATTATCGCACCTCGGACAAAATTTCCCCGAATGATTGGCGGAGAGCCGTCACGTGGTGACCCCCTATCACTTTATAGGGGGTCAGTAAATTTTATTATGGTGCAATATGGCGGCTCTCGCCCTCGCTTCAAAATTTAATCACATTATCTTCAAATAAATATACCACTTCATTACCGTAAAACTATATATTTATTGTTAATTTTTGTGTAAAAATAACTTTAATCGTTTTAATTCTTCAAATTACATGAAATGCATTTTTTTAAATACGAGTTGCTTCCCCTACGCCAGTTTGAAAGTTGATGACGCGGCGAAAGTCAAACGTAACAATTCAAGCGTTTTCTAGACTGTGATTATAAACAAATGGAGGTGTTCGTACCTACAGATCAATCTTCGCTCTACAATCAATTTATCGGCATAACTTTTAAGTGATTATCTCAGCGAGAATGCACAGATGATCAAGGAGATTGTGCTTAAAATGTTAAATGGATGATTGTGTCACTCTTGTTTGCAGACATGTTAACCTTTGGTGAGCAAAAAGAGGTAGATTTTTGACTCAAAAGCGGTAGCATTACACGCGGCATTTTTCGTGACGCGTCAGAGATGTATAAATATCAATAATATGCCAAATAATTACAAAAACATATTTTGTTAACAAATTATGATTTAACTTTAATTATTACCATAGGCCTTGCATTGGTGGCTCATTTTGTATTTTTAAATGTTAATTAAGGCTTACATTAAATTTAGAAGATGAAAAATGCCAACAAATACATTGTATACTTTTATTTCAATGCTATTTAGGCCTATCACCTTTTTTAATTATACATTTTGTCTATTTGTTTTTGTTTTTTTTTCACTTTTTTTTTTAATACATACTGGACTCATTTTCTTTTGATTTATGCAAGAAAAAATACAAATATTTGTTTCTGAAATTTACACCAATATTCTAGAGAAATAATCACCCTGAAAAAATAATTACTTTTTTTTAATGATATCCTGAAAAAATATACCAAAATCCGGATCCTTTATTAGAATCACCCCATTCCAAAATGGCGGCCATTACGATTGCAAAGTTTATGATTTTCAGCAGACACTGTATGCCTATTTTACATTAAAAACGTGAGTAAATCATTTCAATTATAAGTAGTGTTTGTTTTTGAAATTATGCTTACTAGTTTTAAGCACAAAATTTATTGAAAGGCCGGTAAGCCTACGAAACACACATCGTTACACTCAGACACAAGTGACACCACCAAGCCAAGGTGGAACTAGCCCCAGGCTGCTAATTAGCACCAGTGGGTGTTGGTCAGGGAGTGTTCACACCTCCTTTGTTTACTTAATTATGAAGCAAGTCAGCCTACTTAGTCTGGTATGCATTTTGAAGCCACCATGGCAGCCCCAACCGACTATGAAAAATTCAGAAATCGGAAGAAAAAAAAATGAAGACGATGTTTTGCAGAAATCGGAATATTTGGATATTAAAGCGGTAGGCGGAATATCAGTCTCAAAAGCGGTAGACTTCCGCCAGAATCGGTAGGGTTAACATGTCTGCTTGTTTGTGATGCTTTCAATATACAGACGGTCTGGTGTCGTATTGAGGTAGGCATAACTGTTACTGTGCACATAGGAATGTCGAAATTATTGTTCATTTATGAATTATTCATTATTATTCTGCAGGTTCCTTATATAGTATATTTGAAAATTCTTGAAAGAAATACATAGATAAATATGTAGCCTAGACCAATTATTTTAAAAGTGTCGATTGTTTGTTATCATTCGCACAAGTATGATTTAAGTTTGATTTCAGATTCTTGACCAAACAAATAGGAAACAAGAATAAATAAAACAAATAAATGGTCCTCGATGCGATAAATTCGTTATATAGTCAGTTACTGACCCCCTATAAAGGCATAGAGGGTCAGTAAGAAGTATAGGAGGCTCGGGCTACGCCCTCGCCCCCTATAAATCTTACTGACCCTCTATGCCTTTATAGGGGGTCAGTAACTGACTAAAAAACTAATAGTGGAACTAGACAAGTCTGATTACCGGTGACCATGTCTAGCTCAATCCCTTGAGCATGCGGCAAGTGTTCGGAGGTATCGGGTTCAAACCCAGGTCTGGCCGCTACATTTTTGTATTGCTCAACTGAAATACTCACAATCGTGGTATATGGGTCTTGAGTGTCGTCGAGAGCAAGGATAATGGGAAAGGGAGAGGAGAATTTGTGACCAGGTAGCTCCATGGGTAGAGCATTCAGCTAGTTTTCAGAGGTCCCGCGTTTGAGCCCTGGCGGTTTGGCTGCTATATTTTATCCTCTCCTATTACATTTACAAAATTACAGATGGTAGGTGATTTGGAAGGGTCCAAGTTATATTCGCATGATGTAATATTACACAAAATACATATAACATTGCCCAGACAATAAATATCGTACATATTTGTGAGTTTGTTTGTTGTGATTAACTTAACATTAAACCCGTGGTCAAATCAAAACACATGCATGGTTGGTATTGTTGCTATGTATGACGTGTTATGATGTTTTGGTCTTTGGAACATCAATAAATTTTAGAAAATTTTCTTCGTCTGAAGAATCCTTTTGACTGACCATTGGCTTAACAATACATTTTGTATATCATTAGACAAGTATCACGATTTGAGTTGTTGAGAAAAGTATACCATTACTACAAACCTTTGATATAATATCTATGAACTACATAGATGCCAGAGCTTGCAAGATTTAAATGCCGCATGCTCAAGCCTAGCACTGGATACCATTCATATTTCACTTGTAGTATCCTTTGTGTAAAAGATTATGAAGATGTTCATCTGTAAGGACTGACCTTCTGAGGGCTTTCCCAGTGTGTGTCTGTCTGTCCACAATTGAGTTTCAGAGATTGTTTTAAAAATCTAAAAGGTAATTGCTTTGAAATCAAGTAAATATTGTATAGCTAAAGATATATACAAATGCAGATTTATCACCTAACTAACCTGTCCAGCCATGTCATATGGACATGTCATAAATGGTTTTCCAGACCTCTGACCTTGCCCCTAAAATAAACTCTGAAACCAAGCAATGTTCAGTTTTTCACAAAACTGCATTGACTGTTGTGTTTGTCTAAGTATAGAAATGTGGGTTTAAATGATAATAAAAGAAATTACACCGAAACAGACCATATCATTGATTACATCAATTACTGTAATATGCTTTCCTGTTATGCTTGGGAATGTTGACCTCTTTGTTTCAATTGAGATATGTGTTTACATGTGCTTCAGCTTGGTAATTACAAAACTACAGAAACACACTGCGGTATTACGTGACTTATGTCGTAATAACTTCATTAAAGCTCAGGCTGCCTGACAAATTAAAAGTCTGCTGAAGGCCAGTGGCTGGATCTAATGTAGGTCACTCAGTGTACCATACTTTAGTACTATTAGGTCTATAAGCTTATATTAACCTGATGAAAAAGTCTTTGGAGTATCGATCATATACATAGTCAAGGTTGAAGATTTAAGGACCTGTACAAACTATTATGGATAGCTTGCTTTCTATTTCTGTTTACAAATTAAGAAGGCATCTACCAGCTAGACTAGCCTCAATTTTGGCATTGAGTATTCAGCATTTGTACCTGGCCATTTCTAAAAGTGGTAATTTCTGCTCCTGCTTAGGCCCCAAAAAATATGTGTCCGTTTAGGGTTACATTGGCAAAAAGAATAGGGTCGGTAGGTCAGGATATATTTTTTTTAGTGTCTTTCACTTTAAAGTAATGGCGGGAACCGGAGTCTGAGATAGAAATTAAGACTTTTATTTATTTAATTTTTCGTAGAAAAGTGGGGTAAAAAATTTGGGTTGGTCAGGTAACCCAAAACAGACTTTTTTTTGGCCTCAGCAACCAGCATAATGGAAATGGGAGGACTGGTTTACTTGTTGCTACTATGTGACCAGGTGAAGTGTGCCGTTCAGTGTCTTAGCACTATAAAAAAGATGGGAGTCAGGGATCAATCTAGCTCTGATTTATTACCGTTTATGGGTTAAATTTCCACTTAAGGAATGAATTCCCCTCAGGCCTAAAATTCCCCTGAAGATTTAAAAATTCCCCATTTGAAGCTAAAAAATGACCGTTTTTGTAACACAATTTTCCCTGTGACTTATTTTTTATTAATTTTTTATACTTTTGTTTGCAAATTTCTTCATATTTATCATATAGCTACTGCACATTTTATGATAAACAGAAATTTTTCATTATTGAGCTTAAAAATTGCTTTACTAAATCTAAAAACAAGTTAGTTGTACTTTTTCGTCAAAATGAATATAATTTTGGACATAAATAGGAAGATTCAAATTCCCCTATATTTCGCCAAACTTTTCCCCTATTTAAAAAAAGGGCAGTTTCCCCCAAAACTTAGATTGATCCCTGAGAGTTTCATTATTACAAGGAAACACAACTTGAAGATTCTGCAGTCTCCCGAATTACTCACTCACCAGACACAGAGACTTTATACAGGTTATCCTTACATGACCTGAACTGTAGCTATAAAGGACCGGAAACAAAACCAATCAATTTACAACTACCATCTACTACAAGAACATTTCATTTCAAAATGAATTTAGTTATATATTCATGGAGTGATAAACGGAACTTAGAAAATAATTTTGAAAATTTTATACAGCAATATGTCCAAAAATGCCTTTTAAAATATTCGATTAAATATTTTTAAAGTTGCAATTGTGTATTGACCAGCTCTCTTACGTTATGGTTCATTGCCACCTAAGGTAAATTATACCAGGTATCACTTAATACATAAACAGCAGCTACTTTTGAGAAGTTGATGGTGAGAAAACATTAAGAAACGTGTTATTAGCAGAATGCCATTAAAATACTGGAATCTCATTGGAGTGCAGATATCGCCTGCACAGCCCGAAGATTTGTGTTCAAGTAATATTTATAGATTTTTCTTCTGTAGAAGTGTTGTGTTTTACCATAATTAATACATTATCCAAATTTGGAAAACAGACCTTATTGGTCTCTTGTTTTGAATATATTGAATGCTGTCGGGCTGCTTGTTGAGGTAAATGTGACCTGTTGTTGATCATTAAATCTAGGAGTTGCCATGGTAACCTTCCTGGTATAATTAGATCTCAGATAGAGTCTGATTACACTATGATCATATATTTTGCTAATTAATGTTTTGAGTTAATTAACATCCATTGTTAGCCCGTCTCTCCTCTCCTTATAATGAGAGATAGATTTGCTAGCTTGTCTCTTTCTCTATCCATGACCTCACGCACTAACATTGTAGGATTTTCTTTGTTGTCTGTGAGAAAAGGCATCACTATTCCTGTAACCTGTTGTCAAGGTCTTTAAATATGCTGTAGACTGACCCCTTTGTATAGTATTGTTGTGTCTCATTTTAGGCCAGCCTAATATTGTGGTTGCCTATTTCTGAATATGTAGTTGAATTTTCTGTAAAACTCCAGTTCTTTTTTCCACCACTTTGGAAATGGGGTAAGTGGCATGAATTTAGGAAGTAAGCAATAAAACCAAGATTTTGGAAACATTATAAAATATGAGATAAGTCATAATGAATAGGATTATTAATTTTAGGAAATTTTAAGGCTTCATTTTGGAGCGGGGTCGAAATTTGACCCTAAAATTTGCTGACAAAATGTCCTGGAACTCCTCCTTTGAGTTTGACACTTATATTGAGTAGTTGATTATGCACATTTTGATTGGAACTTTGCATTCTAACATATCTTAATGAAAATGTTTTACTCATTTTAAATCTGCATTAATGAAGACCTGCAAAACCAAATTCGCATTAAAATGTCTGTATAAATAAGACAGCTACAGGCCCAGCTGGACTTTTACTGTTAACATGAGACCTAGATAATAGTTAGGCTTGTCTGTATAAATGAGACAGCTACAGGCCCAGCTGGACTTTTACTGTTAACATGAGACCTAGATAATAGTTCAGCTTGTCTGTATAAATGAGACAGCTACAGGCCCAGCTGGACTTTTACTGTTAACATGAGACCTAGATAATAGTTCGGCTTGTCTGTATAAATGAGACAGCTACAGGCCCAGCTGGACTTTTACTGTTAACATGAGACCTTAAGATAATAGTTCAGCTTGTCTGTATAAATGAGACAGCTACAGGCCCAGCTGGACTTTTACTGTTAACATGAGACCTAGATAATAGTTCAGCTTGTCTGTATAAATGAGACAGCTACAGGCCCAGCTGGACTTTTACTGTTAACATGAGACCTAGATAATAGTTCAGCTTGTCTGTATAAATGAGACAGCTACAGGCCCAGCTGGACTTTTACTGTTAACATGAGACCTAGATAATAGTTCAGCTTGTCTGTATAAATGAGACAGCTACAGGCCCAGCTGGACTCTTACTGTTAACATGAGACCTAGATAATAGTTCGGCTTGTCTGTATAAATGAGACAGCTACAGGCCCAGCTGGACTTTTACTGTTAACATGAGACCTAGATAATAGTTAGGCTTGTCTGTATAAATGAGACAGCTACAGGCCCAGCTGGACTTTTACTGTTAACATGAGACCTAGATAATAGTTCGGCTTGTCTGTATAAATGAGACAGCTACAGGCCCAGCTGGACTTTTACTGTTAACATGAGACCTAGATAATAGTTCGGCTTGTCTGTATAAATGAGACAGCTACAGGCCCAGCTGGACTTTTACTGTTAACATGAGACCTAGATAATAGTTCGGCTTGTCTGTATAAATGAGACAGCTACAGGCCCAGCTGGACTTTTACTGTTAACATGAGACCTAGATAATAGTTAGGCTTGTCTGTATAAATGAGACAGCTACAGGCCCAGCTGGACTTTTACTGTTAACATGAGACCTAGATAATAGTTCAGCTTGTCTGTATAAATGAGACAGCTACAGGCCCAGCTGGACTTTTACTGTTAACATGAGACCTAGATAATAGTTAGGCTTGTCTGTATAAATGAGACAGCTACAGGCCCAACTGGACTTTTACTGTTAACATGAGACCTAGATAATAGTTAGGCTTGTCTGTATAAATGAGACAGCTACAGGCCCAGCTGGACTTTTACTGTTAACATGAGACCTAGATAATAGTTAGGCTTGTCTGTATAAATGAGACAGCTACAGGCCCAGCTGGACTTTTACTGTTAACATGAGACCTAGATAATAGTTCAGCTTGTCTGTATAAATGAGACAGCTACAGGCCCAGCTGGACTTTTACTGTTAACATGAGACCTAGATAATAGTTCGGCTTGTCTGTATAAATGAGACAGCTACAGGCCCAGCTGGACTTTTACTGTTAACATGAGACCTAGATAATAGTTAGGCTTGTCTGTATAAATGAGACAGCTACAGGCCCAGCTGGACTTTTACTGTTAACATGAGACCTAGATAATAGTTCGGCTTGCAGCATACCGAGACATGTAATTATGGCTGTGTCGTGATTTTCTTTGTGTACAATAAGGGTGCTTGGCCTTTTCTGTCTGTATGTAGTAGAAGACAACAATATGGAGCTACAGATCAGCATCTTACATGTATAAAGTGCTGGTATTATCAGAGGAGGGGAGGGGAAGGAGGTGGTGGGGGTGACTGATGTACACATTGACAAAGAAATAATGTGTCTTTTGTCTGGTACTAATGTAACATAGTCACATCTGGTGTTTTCTGTTACATTATCCAGACATAAAAACATATATTTGTATTCCCTAGTAGTGTAAATCGCTAGAAACTATTTCTATATATTTGAATTACCTGACAGTATAAATTTTACTGTGATAATCACGTAATGACGTTTTTTCTGTCCCTAGTTTAAATTCCCTAAAGGGGGCGGTGCTCCTTTGTTTAAAATGGTTTCAGGATGTTTAAATGAAAGTAAAATGGTAACATATCTTTTTTGGTGACCAGGGAAAAGTATCATCTTTTCATTTATCTTCTATTTCTTAGATAGCTCATAGATCTGAGACTCAATAGATAAATTCTGGTAAGCTGTAATTAATACTTTACATGATTGTTGGTGAATCCTTGACCTTGTATGACCTCAATTCATCTCAATAACTACCATATATTAAAGATGGCCACTAAGTTCAATTTCAGATGGAGACGTTGGTTTTGAAGTCTTACAGATATTTTATTTCTTTTTCGTATTTTTTTCAGAATTATTTTTTAAACATTTTATTGTATTTTCAACATTTCAGCTCATCAATTAACATGAACTATTTTGCTGACGAGCCCATTCTCTTTGTGTCGTTTCAGATTGAATTGGGAAGATCCCGACTCGTTTAAACCTGAACGCTTTATGAAACATGTTGAAAATGAATCCAGACTATTCTTACCGTTTGGTATCGGACCCTACATGTGTATTGGTTATAGATTTGCCATGTTGGAGATGAAGACGGTCTTAGCTCGTCTCCTTCAGGTGTTTGACTTTAAGATGTCACCTGGCTACTCTTACAAACGCCAGCAGGCATTAGTTCTACGACCATCTCCTCAGGCAAGACTTTTAGCGACTAAGATTTGAGGCTAAACATCTATGTGACCTCAAGTAAAAAACAAATTTATAAAAAGTATATTAACTATGCATGTTTTATCAGTTCTTGGCTGATTCATTGGTCGATATGGCGTTTTCTAAAACTATTACATAATTCTGTACTGTGCCTTATATTGTGTCATCTAAAAAGGAGAGAGAAGACAGCACAAAAATTTAGCACCTGTGATTTAAGTTGTGATACAGGAATACTTAAGGTTTATGTTCAAGTACACCTAAGAAGTGATATATAGGCATACTTGATTTCACTAGTTTAAACAGGGTCTTAAACCTTAATCATTTTAACTTGTTTTACCAAATATGCAGAATCTTTCCAAAGCAGGGAACAGGGAAATATGTGACTGCTAAAACTATCCTTATACATATAACATGTACTGGTAATGAATAGAAATTATTTATCATTGTATAAACCATTTTAAAATATACCATTATATATAATATATCACCTTTTTATCTACATGTATTTTCATATACCAGAACTGAATCATATTGTCTGTATTTTCATATTACAGATTTATATTCTCTGGAATGTTGGTATCAATTGTGACGTCATGTGTTTCATTATAAAAGTCATCGTTTTCAGAAAAAAAAGACCCAAATAATGATGTCATAATGGATACCTACAGACAAGGGAGGTAACACTGTAATATACAAAAACAGAATATATGTAAATGTTCAATATAAATATGCCATGAATTTACACAGATTACAAATTCAGTTATCTGAGATCAAAACTACAGTGCAGATGACTATATAATGGGTTATTTGCTGTGTGTCAAATATTTTGCTCTTCAACAAACTGCTGTTAACGAACTTCTTTTCATTTGCAATAAAATTTTGTGTATTTCGAAAAATTAAAAAAATATATATTATTAAATCACAAAGACAATTTAACTGCAAGAGAGTAGCTTTATTTATGTATTATTTCTTGTGTTAATTCAATTAAGCCAGTCGGAGGGATATATATATAATGATTTTGTTATGGTGCAACCTGCGAAAAGTTTATGAAGGTAAGTGGGGATTGAATTGAAGAAAGTATAACTGTTTGATCAAATTAAAAAAGTGTATTTGTTATCGTTTGAGATTATTTGTTGTGATGGATATATCATGTGTGATAATTAAATGAGGAGATATATTTTGAATATTCCAGGTAACTATTTTATGAGCTCACTGGTCCGAAGGACCAAGGTGAGCTTATGCCATACCGTGGCGTCCGGCGTCCGTCGTCCGTCGTCCGTCCGTCCGTCCGTCCGTCGTCCGTCCGTCCCGTCCGTCCGTCCGTCAACAATCGACTTCTTCTCCATAACCGCTGGTCGGATTTCAACAAAATTTGACTGGTAGCATCCTTATGGGCTACTAACTGAAAATTGTACAAATGATGGGGCTGACACCCCAGGGGCCTGAGGGGCGGGGCCAAAAGGGGTCAATTTGGCTATTTCCATATAAACGACTTCTTCTCTGAAACCAAGCATGGGATAGCACCCATAATGCAATGGTAGCATCCTTATAGGGTGGGGATTCAAAATTGTACAAATGATGGGGCTGACCCCCCAGGGGCCTGAGGGGCGGGGCCAAAAGGGGTCAATTTGGCTATTTCCATATAAACGACTTCTTCTCTGAAACCAAGCATGGGATAGCATCCATAATGCAATGGTAGCATCCTTATAGGGTGGGGATTCAAAATTGTACAAATGATGGGGCTGACTCCCCGGGGGCCTGAGGGGCGGGGCCAAAAGGGGTCAATTTGGCTATTTCCATATAAACGACTTCTTCTCTGAAACCAAGCATGGGATAGCATCCATAATGCAATGGTAGCATCCTTATAGGGTGGGGATTCAAAATTGTACAAATGATGGGGCTGACCCCCCGGGGGCCTGAGGGGCGGGGTCAAATGGGGTCAATTTGGCTATTTCCATATAAACGACTTCTTCTCTGAAACTAAGCATGAGATAGCACTCATAATGCAATGGTAGTATCGTTATAGGGTGGGGATTCAAAATTGTACAAATGATGGGGCTGACCCCCCGGGGGCCTGAGGGGCGGGGTCAAAAGGGGTCAATTTGGCTATTTCCATATAAACGACTTCTTCTCTGAAACCAAGCATGGGATAGCACCCATAATGCAATGGTAGCATCCTTATAGGGTGGGGATTCAAAATTGTACAAATGATGGGGCTGACCCCCCGGGGGCCTGAGGGGCGGGGCCAAATGGGGTCAATTTGGCTATTTCCATATAAACGACTTCTTCTCTGAAACCAAGCATGGGATAGCACCCATAATGCAATGGTAGCATCCTTATAGGGTGGGGATTCAAAATTGTACAAATGATGGGGCTGACCCCCCGGGGGGCCTGAGGGGCGGGGGTCAAAAGGGGTCAATTTGGCTATTTCCATATAAACGACTTCTTCTCTGAAACCAAGCATGGGATAGCACCCATAATGCAATGGTAGCATCCTTATAGGGTGGGGATTCAAAATTGTACAAATGATGGGGCTGACCCCCCGGGGGCCTGAGGGGCGGGGTCAAAAGGGGTCAATTTGGCTATTTCCATATAAACGACTTCTTCGAACAAGCATGGGTAGCACCATAATGCAATGGTACATCTTATGGGTGGGATTCAAAATTGTACAAATGATGGGCTGACCCCCGGGGCCTGAGGGCGGGGTCAAAGGGGTCAATTTGGCTATTTCCATATAAACGACTTCTTCTCTGAAACTAAGCATGGATAGCACTCATAATGCAATGGTAGTATCTTTATAGGTGGGGATTCAAAATTGTACAAATGATGGGGCTGACCCCCGGGGGCCTGAGGGCGGGGTCAAAAGGGCCAATTTGGCTATTTCCATATAAACGACTTCTTCTCTGAAACTAAGCATGGTATAGCACCCATAATGCAATGGTGGATCTTTATAGGGTGGGGATTCAAATTGTGCAAATGATGGGGCTGACCCCCAGGGGGCCTGAGGGGCGGGGTCGAAAGGGCCAATTTGGCTATTTCCATTTAAACGACTTCTTCTCTGAAACTAAGCACGGTATAGCACCCATAATACAATGGTAGTATCCTTATAGTGTGGGGATTCAAAATTGTGCAAATGATAGGGCTGACCCCCCGGGGGCCTGAGGGGCGGGGTCAAAAGTGGTCAATTTCCATATATATATGACTTTTTCTCTGCAACTTAACATGGGATTACGCTCATAATGCAATGGTTACATCCTTATAGGGTTTGGATTCAAAATTTTGCAAATGATGGGGCTGACCCCCCGGGGGCCTGAAGGGTGGGGTCAAAAGGGGTCAATTTAGCTATTTCCATATAAACGACTTCTTCTCTGCAACTAAGAATGGAAGAGCACTTAAAGTGCAATGGTAGCATCCTTATAGGGTTGGGATTTGAAATTGTACAAATGATAGGGCTGACCCCCCGGGGCCTTAGACGGCAATAGATGCGAGGTCAAAAGGTCAATTAGGCTACTATTTTCATATAAATTACTTTGTCTCTGAACCTATGTATTGGATAGCATATTTGTATGGTATCAATAGCATCATTGTATGGTTGTGATTCAAAATTAAACTTTGGGAGTCAATTTTGCTTATTTTTCTAATTGTCAGAGTCTTGTGATAATTACTAACAAAAAACCAGGTGAGCGATACAGGCCCTCTGGGCCTCTTGTTCTTTATATTTTTGTATCTATTTCTTTTTATATTTTTTTCATAGTTTGATATTAAACAGTCTTATTAAAATTAGACTTATAATTCTGCTTCACTACGATGCTCTACGATTTGCTCCAATACAAGATCTAACAACACCCTGTTCGGGGTCACCTCAACATGACCCCTATGGTGAGCCAATCAGTGCCTATGAAATCATCAGTGTTGTTGAATCTCTTGGAAGTATAAACTGCAACTAGTACATCGTGAAATGTTCCGATTCTAGGCCTTGAAACTTGGAAAATTAAGGCCAGAGGTCATGCTGAGGTGATCCCAAAGCGAGAGGTTGTTAGATGTGTCAAGATCTTGAGGACCAAGGCAGTAGTTGTTTGATACTGTATATTTTTGATACACAGAGATGTATAGCCATTATTTGGTGGTTTTGTTTTCTCTGAGAACTCAGATTTACAATCGCCTTTTGTCTGTTGTCGTGAGTTGCATGTTCGTAAACAATTTACATTTTCGACTTCTTCTCCAAAACTGCTGAAGCAAATTTAATGAAATTTTGCACAAACCTTCTAAGGGATAAGGCCAATCAAAATTGTGAATTATATGGCCCCACCCCCATGGGCCAAAACGGGTAACATTGACTAAAATTTCAAAAATCTTCTTCTCCACTCGCAGATGTGATAGAATCAAATACTCTTCATGGATTGAAAGGTCACAATGCCCTTTACATAAATTGTGAATTTTATGGGCCTGGGGTCTCAGATTTTCCCCCGGGGGGGTGGGTCTAATTTACTATAGTTTATATTGGAAAAACACATATATGAGCATTATTTGGTCAATTTTCATAGGAAATGAGTCAAACTTAGTTAGAATTATCAGCCCAAGATAGAAGTTAACATCACATCCATATAGGTTCCTGCTGACCCCCAGGGGCAGAGGGGCGGGGCAAACGAAATAGTCAGAATGGCTAAAATTTCAAAAAGCTTCTCCACTCACAGATGTGGTAGAATCAAATGCTTTTCATAGATTGAAAAGTCCCAATGCCCTCTACCAAAATTGTGAATTTGATGGCCCTGGGGTCTCAGATTGTCCCCTGGGGAGGGGGGTCAAATTTATTATAGCTTATATAGGAAAATAACATTTATGAGCATTTTTTGCTCAATTTTCATAGATAATGCGTCAAACTTAGTTAGAATTATCAGCCTGAGATAGTATTTTAACATCATATCGATCTAGGTCCTAGCTGACCGCCAGAGGCGAGAGGGGCAGGGCCAAAAAGAGTCAAAATGGTGAAAATTTCAAAAATCATCTTCTCTACTTGCAGATGTAGAATCAA
This sequence comes from Argopecten irradians, assembly GCF_041381155.1. Classification (NCBI taxonomy): domain Eukaryota; kingdom Metazoa; phylum Mollusca; class Bivalvia; order Pectinida; family Pectinidae; genus Argopecten; species Argopecten irradians. The sequence goes on along the minus strand of NC_091138.1, from coordinate 36,500,447 downwards.
ATACAGTAAAACCTCAATGATTCGAACTTCGATGAATCAAATTTCTCGCTGTATCGAACTTTTTGTCTGGTCCCGAATTTCTTCACTATATAACATTACTAACTAACCCATGTATGAATCGAAGTTTTATGAATCGAAGTTCTGGATGTATCGAACTTTTTTCATGGACCATTTGTTATAGAATCATAGGTAACTGACACTCGATGATTCGAATACAAATTTACCTGTACAGATCAGGTGTTCGCCGATACCCCGCGGCATGCTGTCACATAGTCCGCTAAAACTGACCATAATCGCAGGCTCAAAATTCTGACTGATCGCCTGTTTATGGTCAGCTACCTACTGCTCTTAAAAAGTCGGGGATTGTAGTACAAATCTGGCGACAGCGATTATGAGAATTCTGCATGTTGGTTTGGGGTCAAATATGCCTTTAAAGTTAAAGGAAAACGTTTGGCACTCACTTTAATACATGTCACATCCCAATTCATCACATTAACGATGCTATGTCCCTAGTTATGTTCGAGACGTCCAGGGATCAGTGTTTCGGTAGCCATCTTTGAAGACCAAAAGTTAATTTTAACAGCCAATTAGAATCGTCGAATATCACCGGAAATCGATCCCAGCTGTCTGATTGGGTGTTAAAATTAACTTTCAGTCTTTCAACTTTGGCATAAATACTGGAGCAAATCGATCATTTAAGCATTGATGTCACTATTTTTTAATTTTATCGGGGTATGAAAAAAAAATTGTTTGCAAACTATGTGAATCCGCGTAGCGGATTCTCACAAAAGTTTGCAAACAATTTTTCTTTTCATAACCCGATAAAATTAAAAAATAGAGACATCAAAACTTATAATTAATTTTATACTCTATTTGATAAAATGAAGTATGTTTAAATGTAACATTACAGTGGTTTTTCAAGGGACTCTTTTGTCCGAATCAATACGCAACGTCAATGTCTCTATTGTGACGTCACGATAACGTCGGGGTTTCGCGCCATTCTCGGATTTTTTTTTCATAGTGGTATGCAAAAAAAATATTGGCCAATCAGAAAGCCAGATTTGGTATGAAAACAAAGAAAAATTAATTATTCTAAATTGAAGTATTTTGTAGGTGTTGTAGCGCTTTCGGTTCCTCCTTTTTCGTTTCGTTTTTACAACGTGTTTTCATTTTTATATTCATTCCGTAACATTAACCATCGCTTAAATATTCACCAAACGAACACTTGTACATGGGTTAGGCCTAGTACATGTAAGTCTTGTTTATAATATACGTATGTGTTGCTAACGATAGCAATACATGTGATTAATTGCATACTTCGTTTTTATTTTGTTTTGCTTGTGGTAAAAACAATGATTATAAAGTTTAGACAACTACCACAGTTGGTCATGGTAAAAAAAACATCGGTCTAATTTCAACCATGAATAATTCGAAGTCTCGATGTTTCGAAGTTTTTCTGACGGTCCCTTGAACTTCGATACATCAAGGTTTGACTGTACTCTTCATATATTGGAAGGTCTGAAGGACCTCTACAAAAATTGTGAATTTCAAGGACCTGGGTCTCAGATTGGCCCCTTGGACGGGGGTCAAATTTACTTTAGCTCAATTTTCATAAGAAATAAGTCAAACTCAGTTGGAATAATGAGCATGGGATACCAGGTAGTATATTAACATCACATCCATATAGGTCCCTGGCTGACTCCCAGGGGCCAGAGGGGTGGGCCCAACGGGGTCAAAATGGCTAAAATTAAAAAAAAATTCTTCTGAAGTCAAAGATTTCATGGAACCAAATACTCTTCATATAATAAAAGGTCTCAATGCCCTTTATAATATTTGTGGCCTTGGGCTCTCGGAATTGTCCCTGGAGAAGGGGTCAAATTTACTTTAGTTTAGATATAGGGAAAACACATTTATGAGTAATATTTGCTCAGTTTTAACATGAAGCAGTTGTAATGGAATCAAATACTCTTTAAAGATTAAAAGGTCAAATTGACTGATTTCAAGAGCCTGATGGGCATTTATAAGTGTTTATTTGTCTTTGTTTCATTCTTTATCCGAACTCAGGTGACTGTTAAGTCTTGTTTCTAGATTAGCAATATATTAAGAGAAAAATATGTCTATACAGAAATTGTGTAATATTCTAAAGATTTATTTTGATGGTAAAACCAGTAAAACCCCACAACTGTTTCAACGCCTTCATTACCAGCGAAATCTCTACTGTACAATACAAGCTAGTCTGTAATTTGACCCAAAAGGAAATTATTTCTAGCTATTGTCATGACCAGTGATCATTCTTCACTGCAAGAGTTAATAGATTCCAAGGAGTTAGTGGCCAGTAATTGGATGTCATTGTAATGGATGGAATTTCTTCAGAGATTTTGTTGGAAATTTTCTCTGTGCTGAGTCGAGAGTGCTGGATAATTGGATATTTCTGGAATCTGAAACCAATACATTTGTACAACATATATTATTGTAATTAGAACAGACAGATAATTGGATGCATCTTTAATTCACTAATGATTAGATTTTGTAATGAACATAAAGCCTTACTTGGTACCTTGGTCTGGAGTCTAAGCCATATTGTAGGCCTGTGTATTGTAAGATTGGTCCCATGTATTGTTTATTTATTATTCAGTGAGGGCCTAGGCTCTATGTATCAACACTTCCATGTGTGCCTTGTAAAGGCATGGAATCAATACACTTTTGGAACAAATCAATTGATTTTTCTGTAAATGTGTTACATTACATGATACATAGTCCATCAGTGCCCTCTGGGCCTTATGCTGTGAACCAATCTGATTAAAATCATAAATCATAATTATTTGCTAATAAAGCCGTTAACAGATGATTTTAATCAAGCAGTTTGCTATTACTTTGCTAGATTGAAGATCTCCAAAATTTGTTCAAATGAAGGACCTTAGCCTTTATTAAAGGTTAAAAGGTCGAATATGTTAGAAATGTTGACTTGACTCCTAAATCAAAGCAAAAGGCCCACAGAAGCAGATCAGCAGTACGTGAATTGTTTTATCACTAATCCAGGAATAAAAACTACAAGCAGATTAGTTGTGTTGATTTTTTTATTGTGAAGTGCAGATTTTTAAATCAAGCCATTGTTTTGATCAATACTTTGATATTTAATTGATTAAGAATTCGGTCATATTTTGGCCTTTTTTGGCCCTCAAATCCATCAATTCTTTAAACTCATTCTTAAAGGCCCATAACCTTTCCGGGGCAAAAAATAAAGGTTTCTTAAAAAACATTAATAACGTCAGAAAATGCATACCGATGACCTAAAATAAGGTTACGACACCAAACATATGCAAGATTTCCTACGTAATATATGAAAACAGCGGAAAGTCAATTCGCTGTTTTGCCGTCTGGCGCAGTGATAGTCAACTACCGCGTGGTATTTAGGACATCGGCGAGAAACATAATACGACCCGCGTTATGAAAATAAACATTCTATTTATTTTAATTGAATCGTTCAGAAGGTGATGATAAATGTAGTATTAACGGTTAGTTAATAATTTTTAAGACTCTACAAAATTATCGATCTTGTTTTACATTCCCATTTTAAAAATTAAAAGCCATTTCGGAAAGGTAGTGGGCCTTTAAGAAATAAAGTTGTATTTGAAGCATTTAGTACATCCATGATCCAATTGTAATGAAAGTTTTCTACAGCTTTAGAGTTGCCATGATAACCATCAGAAATAATCATAAAATCAATGAATTTGAAAATTTTGTCATTTTTTTGATAGTTTTTGTCTAAAAACCACATAGAACATGTAGACCCTTTAGATTCATTTTTGGTAGAAAAATTAAGTTTGTTCAAGGATGTACTCTATGTGGTTTCTAAGTGAAAACTCAGCAAAAAAAGCCGAAAATTGAGGATGGTAACCATGGCAACTGCAGCTGTAAAAATACACAACTATCATATCTATTGTATCAAGTATATACTCCATTTTTAAAATTGAACAATCTAATCACTACATAATAATTTGATGGATGTGGGTGCCAAACTGTACAGACAGAACCGGACAGGAAGAAATTATAACAGTACGCACTTCAAAGTATCTGGGAATGTTTGCTGTCACCAGTTTTTACCTCAAATAAACTTTGATACAAGTACCTAAGTGGAATCAATTTTGTATACTTCCATCGTTGGACATTGCAGAATATGAAGTGAACCAATTTTATGATATTTGCTTCATTAAAGTACTTCTTCCGAAGGGTCAGGATGACCTATTGCCATTATGCACTGTTCGTCGTCGTCCGCCGTGCGCCGTCCACGATATGCCTCCGCCGTACGTAATAACCTAAAGGCCTAGGGTACGGATATTTAGCCTGTAGCATGCTGGGATAAAGGGCTACCAAATTTATTCAAATGAATGACCTTGACCTTCATTCAAGGTCACAGAGGTCAAATAGGCTAAAATCTTTTAAACAACTTTGATTGGGATGAAGGGTTACCAAGTTTATTCAAATGAAGGACCTTGAATGACCTTGAACTTCATTCAAGGTCATTGGGTCAAAAAGTATAAAATCTTTAAACGACTTCTTCTCAAGAACCGTAAGGCCTAGTTTGTTCGAATGATAGACCTTGACCTTCATTCAAGGTAACAGGGGTCAAATAGGTTAAACAGCTTCTTGAGAATAACTGGGAGGCCTAAAGACCTGAAATCGGGCCTGTGGCATACTGGGATGAAGGGTTACCAAGTTTGTTCAAATGAAGGACCTTGAACTTCTTTCAAGGTCATGGGGTCAAAAAGGATAAAATCTTTAAATGACTTCTTCTCAAGAACCGTAAGGCCCAAGGTACTCATATTTGGCCTGTGACATGCTGGGATGAAGGGCTACCAAGATTGTTCAAATGAATGGCCTTGACCTTCATTCAAGGTCACAGGGGTTAAATAGGCTAAAATCTTTAAACAACTTCTTGTGAATAACTAAGAGGCCGTGATATTGGGCCTGTAGCATACTAGAATAAAGAGCTACCTTGTTCTTTTAAAATCAAAGTCATGAAAAATTTTGGAAACTTGCAGCTTCAAATAAGAGGTATGTTTGCATTGCCTTAATTGTTAGCCCCTACTGTATACTGTGACTATGTTGTTTTGTGCCAAAAGTCAGATGTCCGTTAAGGCCCATGGGCCTCTTGTTTTTTGTCTTGTTAAAAGCTTAGAACAGTCCTTTATTTTCTATTTTGAGCATACTGTAAAAGTTGTGTTATAAATATTGAGATATTTTCATAAGTACCAAGGAGATGAGTTATAACTGGTTGTACAAAGCCAGTAAGTTTGGGCAGTCATCAAAAAATTGCCTAACGTACTGGTACTTATGACTCACTGTTCAGTGGTTTTTCTCCGGGTACTCCAGCTTTCCTCCACCAACAAATCTGGCATGACCCTGACTGCTAATAGGATGTTAAACTTTCAAAACCCAAACAAATGTATTTTCTATTTGGACAAGAGAGTTACAGTATGGAGCCTACCTTCACTCCTTGACAACTTACTATTGTGCCCCCCCCCCCCCCATATCAAGGTCTTCATCTGACTGCTGTGTGCTGATAAGATTGATAAAGGTTTGTTAGCATTATGTAACAAAATTGATTTTCAACTTGAATAGTAAAGCATCAGTTTGAATATTTGAAAGCTTATTTAATGCCATTTTGTCAAAATCAAGTGTCAAGTTCAGATTTAAAGGATCAGGGCTGTTCATGTACATTGTTAACATCTGATTGGAGAAAATGAGAGAGTGCTATATATACACATGTATATACCTATGACATCCAAGTGCAAGTATTTCAAAACATTTTATTTTGTCTGGAAAGTATTGTTACACAACCAGTAAATATGTGACGTTTCTATGACTAGTTTGATGTGTCCCCTGTCACTTTTATCAAACAAATGACCAGGCAGCTTAAGTACATAAAGGTGTACAAGTGTACAAGTTGTCTTCGAAATGAAAGTTGAAATTTGATGCTCAATGTCGACTTCGGCACTGCTGAGCATACAACACTGTGCTATAGCATTTTAATGGGGCGAAATGACTTGATCTAGATACTCTTTGCCTACTTCCTGGTCATATATGTGGGATAGTCTATATCCCCCTCGTCTCAGAAAAAATGTCTGCCACGTGTTACGTAACAGGTAGGTGACAGAGCTTGTCAAAGAAATCTTACTGTGTACATATACCTGCGATTGAAACTTTGAAGGGAACTTTAAATTGAGTTTTGTCATTCCGTATCACAAATCATTCAAGTTCTCCCTTGGTTGTGTTAAAAGTTTAGTCCTCTCATTAATGTTCAGTTTATCACGGTAACGAAAAAGATTTATTAAAAATAAAATAATGTCAACCCTTCAAAATATTGAAGCAGGTACAATGTACTTTCATCTTTAGAAAACTCCAAATAGTTCCATTGCCCCTTTGATCTGGTTTGTTTTAGGTTTATTTTAGTTTACGTCGTATTAACAGCCAGGGTTTGATAGCGGAGGAAAGCGGAGTACCTGAATGCAGAACAACCACCGACCAGTGGTCAGTACTTGGCAACTGCCCTGCATGGGATTCGAACTCGTGATCCAGAAGTGGAGGGCTTGTGGTAATTATGTCAGGACATCTTAACCACTTGGCAAAAAAAAAATGCACACACACAATTTGAAAAAAAAATGAAAAAAATAAACATACAGCAGAGAATTTTCTATTACCCTATGTAATTTGATCTGTAGATTTGCATGAACTATTTTTATAAAGTTGACTTTTTCTTGCCATTGCTTTTCGCCTCAATACTTCTTGGAGATATTGTGTGAAGCATTTCTTTGAAAAGCATTATATTGATCAAGCTGGGCATTTTGGGAAAAAAATTAAAGATTAGAAGAAAAAAAAAATTTGATAAGCAGGGGTTTTCCCTCTCTCTCTAGGATATGAGAGCTGGCGTGTTTTGTTCCTGGATCAGTGTCTGTTCGATAATTTTCAGGATGTGTCCCCAGGTTTAAACAGGTAAAATGCATGCCGGTTGTCACATGTACAGTGTGCAGAAAATTACCTGATGACACTGTTAAACTTACTGAAAATATTTGAAAATTTACAAGGAAACATTGGAGAATATGAAGTCATCATTTTAGGTTTGTATATAACGTTTTTATAAAAGTTTGTTGTTCAAATTTATTCTTGTTTGAAATCAAATGAGATTTAATGCCTATTTTACAGCTTTTACAGGTGATTGCAGTCTGTTACAGTACATGTGTTTGAAGCAATATTGTGGTTAATGTTTGTGGTAAAGTTACTGCTGACAATTGCAGTATATGTTGAAGCTCATGATTGTTTCTTCGTTGCAGCTGATAATTGCAGTAATGTTCATTTAATTATTGCAGTACTGTTAAGCAGATGATTGCAGTGTTCAGCTGATGATTGCAGTATTTTTTAGCTGATAATTGCAGTAATATTCAACTGATTATTGCAGTAAATTCAGCAGATTATTGATTATTGCAGGGATGTTCAGCTGATAATTGCAATAATGCTCAGCTGATTGATTATTGCAGTGATGTTCAACAGATAAATGCAGTAATGCTAAGCAGATTATTGCAGTAATGTTAGAGCTGATTATTGCAATAGAATTGAGTATTGCAGTAATGTTCAGCTGATTAATGCAGTAATGTACAGCTGATTATTGCAGTAATGTTCAGCTGATGAATGCAGTAATGTACAGCTGATTATTGCAGTAATGTACAGCTGATTATTGCAGTAATGTTCAGCTGATTAATGCAGTAATGTTCAGCTGATTAATGCAGTAATGTACAGCTGATTATTGCAGTAATGTTCAGCTGATGAATGCAGTAATGTACAGCTGATTATTGCAGTGATGTTCAGCTGATTATTGCAATAGAATTGAGTATTGCAGTAATGCTCAGCAAATTTTTGCAGTAATGTTCCGCTGATTATTGCAGTAATGTTCAGCTGGTTATTGCAGAAATGTTCAGCTGATGAATGCAGTAATGTACAGCTGGTTATTGCAGTGATGTTCAGCTGATTATTGCAATAATGTTCAGCTGATGATTGCAGTGATGTTGAATTGTCAACTTCATTTATTTGTATGTTGGGTATGATCCTCACAAAAATAATACCACTATCTTTCCAAAACAAAACAAAATAAAGTTTCTTAAAAACATTAATAACATATAGGGAAACATATATTGATGGCCTAAGATGATGTTACAATACCAAACAAATGCAAGATTTCCTGCATAAACTATGTTCACAGTGAAGATTCATTTTGCTGTTTTGCCGTCTGGCCCTGTGATAATTTTAAAACTAATGTGTGGTAATTAGGACAACAGCGGGAAACATAATATGACTCGCATTATAAAATTTAACATTTAATTTATTTAAATTTAATTGTTCAGAAGGTGATGACAGGTGTAGTATTAACGGTAAGCTTTTAACTTTTGCGACTCTACAAAATTATCAATCTTGTTATAAATACATTCAAATTTTAAAAATTAAAAGCCATTTCAGACAGGTAGTGGACGTTTAAATGGTAAACATCTTAAAAGTAAAATTTATGAGTAGAATGTAAATGAAGTTGTCCTAATTAAAGCAATAACAGATAAAGTGTTACAGAAACCTTCCATAGGTAAAGGGTCAAATAGACTGATATCAAACAAAAATAAGACTTTAGCAGATATGGAAAAAATGGTCAATAATCTGTTTGTATTTATCTATTTATCTTATAACTTTCTTGTACATAATTAAGACACAGATTTTGATTTTAACAATGTTGTATGAATGTTTCAAAAATTCAATATAAATTAAATTATAAAACATATTGTTAAAAACCACAAAGATAAATCTTAAATGATGTTTTAAGGAAATTTTAGAAAATCTGCAAAATTATTATAAAAATACAAATATGATTAATAAAGGATCGATATGGAATAGTCAATAATTCTTTTTAAATATACTTAATAAAAGCATTGAGCAATGATAAATTGAAAATGACTTTGTCCCAATTCATTTAAGTATTTTGTTAGTGAAAGGTAAAGCACTTTGTTTCCGGAAAACCCCCTAAAAACTAGAAGTGGGCCTGTGGATGCTGATAGTCCAGAAAAACTTGCAATAAAGATGGAAATACATATGAATATGATGATTGACTAAGTATGTGTTAATGTTCAGATTACTGAGGTCTACTGTATAGTGTAAGTTTAACCTACGTTTTATTGGTCCGATCATTATGCGAGGGACTGTGTTCAGTGATGCATGTCTGACACAGCTGTTACAGTCAAATTGTTTGTAAAACCAGCTCGCTGTTGTACCCTATTGTTATACTGTTACAAGATGAATGGGTGCTACTTCAGGCTTTTCCAACTCATTCACCCCTGAAATTTCATAATGGACTGGTCTAGTCTTTGATTTAGAAGAGTATAAATGTGTCTTAGGGGTGTATGAGTTACGGAATATGGGACAATTTCAGAGATGCGGCGTGTATCATAAACATACAAGAAAACAACTTGAAGGCCCAGACAAGGAGATTAGGCTTAACTTTTCTTTTTTCTGTAGCCAAAATCTGTCATCCGTCTTCTCATTAAAATATCAGTGAAAGGTACGAGATGGAGGTTGGAATTTGGAGATGGCTTAAATATGCTTTGCCTGATGCCAAATTCATTTGCTTTTTTGCAATAAAATTTGTTGAAATTCAAAATTTCAGGTGTTTGGGTTTTGTTTATCAGCAGGGATCATTTAAGTGAGATATCCATGGTTTGGAGATGAAAGCCTGAGTTCCCAGGGAACATTTCTAACCAATAGATAATATGGCAACTTATCTTCATGTACAAAATTCACACTCTAAACTTGGAGATAATCAAGGCTAATAAAATTGATGCCTTAACCACTCATATAATGTGTCAGTCATTAAATCAGATTTAAAATAATAATAGATACCTTGAACAGTCAATATCAGTTTCATACCAAGTAAATTGTTTTATATCCTTCTTCATAATTTATCACCATAACAATTATTAGGAAAGAGACCATTCATCACCGAGAAGCCAACAGAAGTCTGCACACACGATCTTATAGCTTGGAGGCACAAAGGAGATAATTAGATTCAGACAATACACAAAACATTGGGGATGATTCTTGGTGAAACAAGCACATATATCATCATATGGTTAGCCAGGGAGTCCCGACCCAAGTGTAGGGTGACTATTGGTCTGTCCGTGGGGGTTCAAAATCAGGAGGAAATCAATGGTTGGTGTACTAGTGCTGCACTCCTTCAACTGACACTGTGTGGTGAGTGTGTGGTCTGGGCAGACTTTAGGCAGGAGTGCAGCGAGGTATACAGAGACAAGAGGTGTAGGTTATAACTGAGGCAGGATGTGCTGTGTGCTAGAGGAGACAGGAGGTGTTAACTTTCATCTGCATTAATGTGGAAGCTGGTTACAACAATGGCATGGTAAAATTACAAGGTTGGACAATGTCATTGTTTGAGGATTTTAACAGTGTTGTTACAGGATTCATACTGCAGCAAATCTACAAAACTTGACCATTGGCATGACCATTATCATATATAGTAGCTAGATTTTACCAGTGAAATATAGTTACAGGAATTACAAGATTTGACCATTGGCATAGTTACAGGATTTTACCAGGGGAATAAAGTTACAGGATTTGACCAGTGGAATATAGTTACAGAATGTGACCACTGGCATAGTTACAGGATTTTACCAGTGGAATATAGTTACAGAATGTGACCACTGGCATAGTTACAGGATTTTACCAGTGGAATATAGTTACAGAATGTGACCACTGGCATAGTTACAGGATTTGACTAGTGAAATATAATTACAGGATTTGACCTGAACTTGACCTTCAGTGGCACAGTTATATAATATTATACAAACTGCCGAGTTACTTCATCCTATAATGATTAACATTAACTACATCAATACAGTGGCATAATTACCAGATATGATATGATGTATCAAACTAATTAGCAGAGATGACCTATAGGGTGTACTATAAATATGTCTGACCAATACACCTAATTAGATTGACAAGTGAAGGGCCCTGCCATGTGCAGGTCCTGCTTACCAGGAAACAGATGGCTCCATGTGATACACAGTGTGCCCTCATATAGTTTATATTGACGGCAGTCACTAAGTTATTTATATATGTGTACACAGATGTAACTGTTACTGGAGTGCAGACTATAATCTTACCAGCTGTAAATGTGCTTAAGGTAAATTACAAATTCTGTGTTTATATTTGAATATTTATATTTCTGTTTTCTCTTTGTTGTATGACCTTACACACCAAGAATTTATTGTTTAAATGTTTATTTTCTCATTGTTATAACTACTATACACTAACTTGTTTTCACGGTGACTTGGTTTTGCGTTTCAGACTCATATTGTACTGTAGTGCATTTGTTTGGAAAATTTTTGCAGCAAATTATCTTAGTGATTTTTTATTACGCGAATTAATCGCATGCCAATACAAGTTGATTTACAGTATCAATCTCTAAGAACTGCTTCACAGAAAAATGTATAATATGCATTTCATTTCCTTGAAATTGATTTGAATTTGTATCTTACTTCAATTTAATATCAATCACTAATGTTACTATTATTTGGTAACTAAAGTATATCATTATCTCTTGTATTTTAAGTTTCAAGAACCAGGTATTCCAAATTATACATTTTAAAATAGAAAACATTTTTTTTCTAGTTTGTGATGATAACCTATTTGGCAATTTCAGGTGATGATGCAGAACCAGAGGCCCTTATTTTCTACTTTCCCTGATGGCCGAGATTAACACAACCCCAGACCCGAGATTTGTCACCTTACGAATTCCATCAAATATTTTTTCTGGAATTATATGATGATGGATAGTATTGAAGATTCCTTGATGTGTCTAAACATGTGAATGCTTTGCCAAAAGACCAGAATCCTTTGCCAGTAAAATTGGTAGTGTGGTCATCTACTCCAGAGCATTATAACCAGTTCAAGTCATGTTGGCATATCCTACTTCAGTTTACTTTGTGTTGGTCATAGACGGAATTCTAATTCTACTATTCCTTGTACTGCTCTTAATAGCGTACTCACTTCATCTCCTCTGTCAGAAGTATCTCCCCGAACCTCTCCACAAGGACGGAACACGGAAGATCAATATTCAGTACGAACATGTCTGATCTCTGCTGAAAGATGCTGAGCCTTGTGGACGAAAGACTTGATAGTCTTATATATCAATGAGATTATATTTTATATATCATGTAAAACATGTGCTATGTGATATAGTGAAGGATGAATATTTGACTGAGTGAAGGAGAAATATTAGCCCGAGATACTCTGGCCCTGACACCAGACTTAGACATTATGACAGATAAATGTCTGGTTTAGGGCCAGAGCGCAGTCCTATATCAAAACGTGGAATAAGCCGACACCGTTTGGTATCGGGCCAGGTCATCTCAGATTCAGACTACTTATAAAATATTACCACTGAGAATCGTCACTTACCTTGGTATTTTCAACAACTGCATAATTTACCTACTCATAACAATCCATTTCATTACGCATGCACGTTCTATTGTGTCAACACAGTAGTTTCTTTTCCGCAACTTTAAAATTCCCTCGTCGTCGTCGCCATTTTCTCGTAGTATGCAAATCGAGGGATTGCTATATTTGGTTAGATATTCATTTATTGAATAGACAAAGGTTAGTGGTGCTTCTCAATGATCAGTCTGAATCGGAGATGACCTGGCCCGATACCAAACGGTGTCGGCTTATTCCACGTTTTGATATAGGACTGCGCTCTGGCCCTAAACCAGACATCTTTCTTAAGTCATAATGTCTAAGTCTGGTGTCAGGGCCAGAGTATCTCGGGCTACAGAAATATGTGATGGAGAGTGAAGGAAGAATATGTGATAGAGTGAAGGACAAATATGTGATAGAATGAAGGACAAAAATGTGATAGAGTGAAGGACGAATATGTCATAGAATGAAGGTCAAATATGTGATAGAAGGACAAATATGTGATAGAGTGAAGGACGAAAATGTGATAGAGTGAAAGCTGTAGGATATGTTACACATTCAAATGTGTGATGATAAAATTATAAGTGTATGATACATTCTATTACTTATTATGTGTGACAGAGTTAGTGTAGCTAAACAATATTTTATTCACTGAAAAGAAATGAGTTCAATTGCAATACAGTAATTTATTGAATATGGATTTTTTAGCCGATGTAAAACCATTTCCTTATACAGGATAGAGTTTAGGTTGTATGTTACCTTATACAAATGTGTGATAGAGTGAAAGGCCCACTACCTTCCCAAAACAAAAAAAAAATCCTCAAAACAATAAAAACATATGAAAATTAATATCAATGGCGGAAGATAAGGTTACAACACCAAACATAACAACCTGCATAATCTATGTTCACAGTGAAGATTCATTTTGCTGTTAAGCCGTCTGCCGAAGTGAAAGTCAACTAACGCACCGGAATTAGGACAAAGGCAGGAAACATAATACGAACCGCGTTATGAAAATTAACATTTAATTTATTTTGATGAAACAATTTAGGGGGTGATGATTAGTGTAGTAATAACATTGAGTTGATAATTTTTGCGACTCTTCCAAAAAAAAGGTTGCACCTGTGTTTAAGTCGCAAAAGCCTTTTTTACGAATTTTCTTTTTTCGTACACATGAAGTCGCACTGGTAAATAAGTCGCATTTAAATAAATAAACCATAAGATGAGTCATGAAATGTTAAAAGTAGATTTGGCACAAAATCTAGAGATGCTGTTATTCATTCTCCATTTGCCTGTGTGTAGATCATATATCTGTGATGGGTTTGCTAATTTATGGATTTCCATCAGCAGTGCAGACCAACTTTCTGTACAGTATGTTTAAATATTCATACAACAATATCATTTATTAAATAGGAACTTTAGGAGTCAATTCCAAAGGGTTGTAAGGTTTAAGGATTGTTTTTAACATACCTTGGACCGTTTCTTTGGGTTTATGTAATCTGATATTGTTACAGAACCAGTGAAAATTTTGTGTGTGATGTTTCGATGAGTAGGTACAATGTATGCACTGCCACGCTCATCAGACAAAGGATTGCATCATTATCATCCCATTACAATGCTATACTGACAGCATCCTGTTGTATATTCAGTAGTGAAGATCAAATTAACAGATAGAGTTAAGGCTGTATGTTCCCTAACCGAGTATACCAATGATGTACATGAGAATTAAGTGTGTATGCTACCTTAGTTTGAAAGTAAAAACATACCCAGGTATGTTAGACTAAGAGTTAAGGCTACATGTCAGAATTAAGGTTTGTTACTTGCTGTATATGCTACATTATTCCGAATTTGCATATTACAGAGTTATCTGCACTTGCAGGTAGGTATTGATTGTGATGTCATGTGTTTGGGAGCGTAACGTCATACGTTTTGGAGAAAACGATGTGAATTGCGCTCACAAAATCATGACGTAACAATCGATACCTACCTGCAAGGGAACTAACTCTGTAATATGCAAAGACAGAGTTAAGGCTGCATGGTACCATACAGATTTATTACAGATAATGTATTGTATTATAATTAAGGCTGTATGCTAGAGTTAAGGCTGCATGGTACCTTACAGATTTAATATAGATAATGTATTGTATTATAATTAAGGCTGTATGCTAGAGTTAATGCTGCATGGTACCATACAGATTAAATAGGGATAATGTATTGTGCAATAATAAAGGCTGTAGGCTAAAGTTAAGGCTGCATGCTAGAGTTAAGAGTGTATGCTAGAGTTAAAGCTGTATGCTAGTATTAATGCTTGTAAGAAATACTGTACATTCAGAGTTAAGGCTGTATGTTACCATAGAGATTATACATATAGAATTGTATGCTTCATTTTACCTAACAAAGCAAACATGGGCATGAAAGTTAAGCTATACAATTTACCTGTGATGAAAAATACCTGTCGTTTGGGTTGTATGTGCAGCATTTCATCCCCAGTAAGGGTTTAAATCCTGAATCATCGGGCTGACCATCGTCGGTTACCCACGTTTATCAGCCTACGGAGTGGAGTTTATATACACTGGGATTCCGAGGATGCAGGTTGACAGAACATTGACTATATACATAGCTAGTGAAACAAAACCTATCAATAGGTATAGTCCTGTAGGTGGTAAACCTGTTATACATTCTGTCATATTTTCAGTAATGTATAAAAGAGAACAATAAAAGATTGCAATATAACTTAATACTGTGTCATATATATATTAAATTGAGCACAATAATCTGTCACAGTAAGCATGCATTATTAAATCGCGTTTTACACGTGAAAGTTAGTTCATGTAATATGGGATGAAATGCTGATGCCATAAGCATCACAAGTTGTAAAACATCACTAAATTCATGGGATGGGGGCATTTATATCACTTTAATTTCTTCTCCAGAAAAGGGGAGGGGTGTTAATTACATTGAATATGGTTATTGGCACTTCTAGACATTCTCCCTAATACTTAAGTCTCAAAAACAGTTTGTGAGAAATCATGTGGAGAAAATTTCTAATACAGGACAGAGGAGGGGGGCATAATAACCAAAAAGTCTAACTTTTTTATTAGACCAGTTTTAGTATATTAAATTGAACATTTATATCAACATCCTAGCTGCAGTTTCAATTACAATTATGTAATGCATTGATTAGAAGACCTGATTTGAACCCTTCCACATTTATCATTGTGCTGCTTGTTGATACAGTATCATGTTTTCAGGCAACCTAGCAACCCAAAAATTTGATAAGAACCAAAGAAACATTATCTTTTACTTTACATTGTGTGTTATGCAACAGCTGCAGAACTGTTAAAAAACATGATATTTACATCTACAATGCAGTATAAAGACTACACATGGCCAAACCATGTTGTGGTCTACCATTTGATTTTTCATAAAAGGTGATATTAGTAATTATAAAGTGACTTTTTCAGACTTGTTTTCATCTGTACATACATAATAGTGATAATATGTTAACACTCGGCCACTGTACATGATAATAGATGTTGATCAATTTGAGTTTGAAAAATTGTATACAACAAAACAAGTTTAAATGAACACATTTATGACAAATCCATTGCTATAACATATTTATTTTCATTTCCCAGTTCCTATAATACAGTGGGCCCACAATAATCCGGACGCCGATAGTCAGGAAAACTCACAATCCGGAAGGAAATGTCAGGGAATGGATTTCCTTAACGTTGTTTATACTCACTAGTCCGGAAAATCGTATACATGTATCAATACAATGTGTACAACAAACTATTCATATATAACGAAGTAATTCCGTTGTTCCACAATGTTTCCTTATAACAATGTTGGATACAATGTAAAGTCAAACCTGTCTATGCGTCACCCTATACATTATATCAACCTGTCTAATGTATCGCATCCATAGTCCATCAGCGACGTTTCTTATATAGTTCACGTGTTTTATGCATCAACCTGTCTAAAGCGTCGACTGCGTCACACATTTATTGCACATAATTTGTACAAATAACCTGTGTAATGTATCACTTAAATTTGCCAATCCATGTACCATATTTTCAATAAAAACATTCACATAATTTTTGATATGCATTAATTAAGAAAAAGACAAATCACACAATCAGTTCAGTTTTATTTAACATATATAATATACACTGTAACGTGCGTATACATTATGTACAGTGAATTTTCGGTCCTTTTCAGATTAATATCATTAATTTCACAACACACAATACATATAGTATATACCGAGTAAAGGTTCGGCCATTTAGTTTTGAAAAGCGTCCATACCAAAATTTCCTCATGATAAATCTACATTTTCTTCACAGCACTGAGCTGGCCTTTTCTATGATATCTGATTACCCGAGTGTGTCGATGGTATTGTAAAACAAACATACATGTGTAGTACTAGTGCGTACTGTACATGTATACTGTGGTAGGTACTTTTTTTTTATACCTATCTGGTAGGTTGTTTTGATGATGGGAGAAATTCCTCTTGCATCAAAACGAATACCATAACTTTTTTTTGTTATTCACACACTTTTCTCAGCTAAATTAAAATTTGTAGTTGAGGGTGTGCAAATAAAATTCATTATATGGGGGGGAAAAAACATCCATTCTCAGGGGCTGTCGATATTTGAATGTTGATGTACCGCTTGATTCATATGTTGTGGCCTTTTTATATAGGAATTGGTATACAATGCTCCACCTATTACAGTGGCTAATTAAGGCTATTTAGGGTGTTCAGTTATGATCAAGATGTTTTGTTTTGCCCTGAGAAGATAATATTTGGATGTGGGATGGAAATATGGTTAGTGAGAAAAGTATTGGATGTTAGCATAAAAGGGAGCTTACTTCTTTCCCCTAAATTTATCAGGTTGGAATGTTGGAATGAAGAGGATGGTTGATATCTCTCACATCACATGCAGGGCTCCAGATAATTTTTGGAGGGGTGGGTTACAACTCTTGACTTTTGTATAAACCCGAAACACTTAACACAGATATGTTTGAAAAAGTTATGTGGTTATATACTATAAAGTAATCAATGACAAGCTATCACATTATCTGAAACAAGAGCATGGTTGAATGAATTGTTTAGGTGATGAGTAAGTTGGGTGGGATAGAAAGATTTGTTTGATGAAGAGGTGATTTCCTCTCATACCCATCATATGGTGTTGTTTGTTCAAGGGGAGATCATTCGACAGAATCACAGTTAAGGACCGTTACTGATAAGTTAACATAGCATGAATTGAGTCTAATCTTGTACTTACACTGATTACGCTGAAACAGTTACATGACTTCATCAATAAACAGCTTGTCTAATAACACATTCACAGATCTTAGCCCAGCAATAATGTTATACATTATACATATGAAATGTCTGACATTTTTACGATATATTTCATAACTATTGTTAAGTTTACATATCTGTGAAGTTATACAAAGTTTTCATCACAAACATCATGTTTCTAAAGCTGGTACCTTATTCGCCGAATTACTATGTGTTACTGACAAAAGTATATATATGGACGCCCAGACAAACAATATTCATCCAACCCCAATATCTACTATCATCTTCTCTGAAAGGTTTTTTTTTGACAATAATCTCTTCTTTGCAAGTGGCTTCCATTTATCACATAATGTCCTATCTTAATGAGTATTTCTAATCATTGAAATATTATCAATGTACAATATTTGAAGTCGACTCAATTCTCCTGTCCTGTGATATGTATAGCGACATTAGAAGTGTCTACCATTGTCCCTGTAGCTGGAACAACCCTTTGTCATGAAGAGTTTTTCTTTTGTAGTGTTAGTCCAGCAAAGTCTGATAGTAATATATTGATATGGTTCACATCCTCTCTTGTTGACACTTCATTAAGTTTGTCACATAAACGGTCCAGTTCTGTCACATCTTCCGACATCCCAGACAAGTTCAAATATGTCTTCATCATATCACAAACCTGTGAACAGATTTTAATTTAAACTTCAAAAGAGATAATTACATAATAATAAGTTGTCAAGAACTACTGTAACAGATTTGTTTTTTTATCAAAATTCTATGAAGTTGACTGATATTTTTTTGGTATTTTTATACTGTTACGGTAACAAGGAAATTCATGTATATCAGAGTAGAAAAGATACACAGATTTCCATGGTTAATTTTTGTTAACAGTAATTGAACAAGCCTTCATCAAGCGTAATAGATAAAAATTATCAGAAAGATTTTTAGAGTATTGATTACTCACTTTTAAAGCCTCATCTTTCACCTGCTGTGAGGAATGCATTTTTGACTCGGAGAGAAACTTTAAACGTGACTTTCCCACTGTTAAAGGTGTGCGTCCATACTGATCAACTGATTGTAAGTCTGTGCCAGCTTTTAACAGAAGTGTCACTATGGGTACCTTCCCTGTACATGCTGCCAAATGAAGGGGAGTATTGCCAACAGCATCTTTTTGATTTGGGTTAGCTCCCCTGTCCAATAAAGCTTTCACAATATTTTCATTTCCCTGAGATGCTGCAAAGTGCAATGGTGTACGTTTCTTTTCATCATAACAACAGGTGTCTATTCCACTCTCTAATAAACTTAACACCAACTTGGAGTCATTTTCGTTAGCTGCCATTCGCAAACGCTGTTCATCAAGTCTGTTTGTCCTTGAATATGGTTTTCTATGTATACGTTCAGAGCAGTTTGTCTTAAACTTCCCAGTGTGTGATGACTGCTCATATTCTGGTTTGTAATGGGAAGCAAATGGAACCAAACACAGGTAGTCTACTCCAGCACTTCCAGCCTTAGGACTCCACGATGTCACGTCAAACTTTGGAAAATCTGTACTATCTTCTGGCATCTAAAAGAAAACATGAGGCCCATGGGCGTTAACGGTCACCTGAGTTCAGATACAGAATGAATCAAAGACATATAAGCACTGTGTATATTAGATAGGCCCATCAGGCTCTTAAAGTCAGTAAAAGTGGTGATATTGATTCAACCTTTTAATCTACATTTTGTATGAAGAGTATTTGGTTCCATTATATCTGTTACTTTAGCAAACAATGCTCATAAATCTGTTTTCCCATATAAACTATAGTAAATCTATGATTTTCAAAAAAGATTTTGAAATTTAACCATTCTGACCTGTTTCTGTCCCGCCCCTCTGGACCCTGGGGGTCAGCAGGAACCTAGCTATATAGATATGATGTTAAAATGCTATCTCAGACTAATAATTCATAACCATGTTTGACTCATCATTTTCTATGCAAATTGAGCAAATAATGCTCATAAATGTGTTTTTCCTAAATAAACTATAGTAAATTTGACATCCTCCCCAAGGGAAAATCTTAGACCCCCATGAAATTCACGAGTTTGGTAGAGGTCTTGAGACTTTTCAATCTATGAACAGTATTTGATTCTACCACCTCTGCAAGTGGAGAAGAAGATTTTTTTTTATTTTAGCCATTTTGACCCCTTCGGCACCATACAATTCACAATTTTGATTGGTCTTTGTTAGAAGGTGTGTGCAAAATTTCATTGAATTTAATTTAGCAGTTTTTGGAGAAGAAGTCAAAAACGTAAATTGTTTACGAACACACGATGCACTGCAATTTCAGGCAAGTTTTAGCAAAATGACAGCAGACAAAAGAATCTGTCATGAACATTTCACTTTAGTCCTTTAAAACCAAGGATGAAAAAATTCTCTTATAAATCCATGCTTATACCACCACAGGCCTGGTGCTTATATAATTAAGCCCTGTCTTTAAAATATAATACATTTATAATTTTATATATAATAAAAATAGCATATTACTAAACAAAAAAATAATTACATAGAAATGTGATATGTTTTATAATATTTATATTTTTTTCTAAGACAACTTCAAGCACCTGCAAGCTGTGTCACCACCAATCAGCACTTACAGAATATTCTCCCTCTGAACTGCTCATATTATTCCCAAGAGAGCTGGTACTGTCGCTATCATTTGCATCGTCCATGATATGCGAACTCAAGAAACTTGTTGTGAAGCCACCAAATAATTTTGATTTGTGCAGTAGTCCTGTCTAATGTCGATTTAGACGTGCAAGCTAAACAGACCACATTGGGCCGCTTAACGCATAGAAAATAAGTAAATAACATTTTATTACGAGAGGAAATTATAATACTAAATTAATATAAACTGAAAATAAAGTCACGAGGAAAGGAAAATACAATTTAGGTAAAAAGTTACATTTTGACGACTGCAATATAAAAACTGATGACCTTTGCAAATGACGATATAAGCGACAACAGGAAGTGGATCGTCGTGGAGTTTCGTCTGCAGTTTTCGCGGCTTTGCCGTGCTGGAGATAAGAAGATGTTGTTCGTTGGTTTTATACTGACATTATGGCCAATCATTTTTATTCTGTTATATATAGTGCTAAACCATATTGCCAAACCTAGACATTCCGTCTGCATAGTTGTCTTGGGTGATTTAGGAAGGAGTCCACGAATGTTGTACCATGCAAAATCGTTTGCTAAAGAAGGTTATGAAGTCGATCTCGTGGGATATTCTGGTAAACATCCCGATAACAAAAATATAACTATATTGATAAATACTGAAATGATCTTCCTATTTAGTTATTTTATAGTTATTTGGTTTAGCGAAATACAGCTAGTCCATGCCTCATCACTTGGTTATGTGATGTTTACGTGACAGTCTTTTGGTGTCGATCGAAGTTTATTTTTTAACTAAAAAGCTTTTGGCTGTAAGCCCTAAATTCGGTCAAGCATTTAAACATCATGAATCATTAGGTTTGAAATGCTTGTAAAAGATGTTCTTTTAAAACATTACTATTACCAACAAAGTGCATTATATTCACCATTTGCAATATAAATATATAATAAATCACTCAAAAGTTATAAATACATGTGTAACTAGAGAGGAGAAAATGTAGCGGCCAGACCGGGATTCGAACCTGGGACTTCTTTCCTAGCCGAATGCTCTACCGCTGAGCTACCTGGTCACCGCGATGATCGACCCAGTCCAATGCCGCTATACACATGTATTAATGTAAGGATGTGGCACTAATTCTTTATTTTTATAAAAATTTGTAATTTTTTTATCTAGGCTCCAAGCTTCATGAGGATATACAAATAAACAGAAGGATAAATCGGCATTATCTCTGGGAGCCACCAATCTTTGTGAAATGTAAGCATGTTACTATATCTTCTTATAAAATTTTAAATTAACTAAGATATCGATGCAAGATTTGCATACACTTGGATAATCTAAATGTTCTAAGGTTCACCTGACAAGGGGCTACCAGCCTACCACTTTAATTTATAGTCTACCCTGCATGAATTAAGTAGTGTTTTGAAATTAGGACAGGTTTGTTAAAAAAGTTAAGGACTTTTTTAGGATTTTCATAAAATTTTCATTTTGTTGCAAGAGTTGAAATGTTACTTATTAATTTAGAAAAAATAATCTTCAGAAATGTATATTTGTTATTGTTTAAGATATATGTAAAATAGATTAATTGAGCTACATATCATGTAAATACTGAAATGGAATTGAATTTTACCTGCTTTTTAAAAAAAATAAAAAATGGTTTTGATTATTTCTATTACAGAATCGAAAATAGTAACATGCATGCAGCACACACTCTTTACAGTCTAAACATTTATTATAGAGTTTGGCAAATTTGTCATTTTCACGATCAGCAGATGTACACCTGTATCTACCGACTGGGTTATTCAATATACTCTTGAAAGATCCTCCACTGCCAACATATATATAATTAAACAATACAATTGTAATTATCATTTAGTCAATAATTGATGTTTAATTGTATATATGCATGTCTAAATTAACACAAAATATACATATGAAATTATTTGTTTTGCCTTTGTTATCAACGCAATCAGTAACTCATTCCATATAGGGCATAATGTCATGTAATTTTTTTTCGGAATGTCATTGTGATCTACAGTACTAGAGTTGAGTTACTTCCCTTTGTTTCTCTCTGTCAGTTCTGAAGCAGTGAAACGAAGGGAAGTAACTCGGATCGATGTCTAGATGAGAATGTTAATGAGTGTAAATTAAACTGTTTGTTGTTTTCATGATAAACTGTAGGTTAGCTTTCATATTCACTGTAAGGAAATGATCAAATTATATGATATCATGTGTTTAATATGCTGGTAACCTTTCTTTATTTTACAGATGTTCCGACTCTTTTGGCATATGTGTTGAAAGTTTTATGGTTGGTCACATCATTAGGATTAAAGTTATTGTTTCTTCCAAAGGCGAATTATTTACTTATACAGGTAAGATGTATTCTATAATGGTACCATAGATAATTTATACATTTATATTGTTTCATTTGAAAGTTTGGAATCGCCCAGATCATCTCTCTGTCTGGAAAATCTTTCTAGTGTATCCTAAAAAGTTAAATTAATAATTCTCAAATAATGCATTCAGTAGGTACCTTTACTATATTCCTGACATTTATAGTTGTGCTGTTAAAATTGGTAGAGATATGCCTCGGTATTCTATCCTTAAAGATGCTCCACCGCCGATAGGGCATAAATGATATTCATCATTTGAACAATAATTGGTGTTTAATCGTGTATATATGTCTAATTAACAAAATAAATAATATAAAATAATTTATTTTGCCATTGGTGCATGCGCAATCAGTACTTCATTTCATGTACCCGAAAGGATATACAGTAAAACCCCTATAACTCGAACAGCAGGGGACCATATCAATAATTCGAGGAATACAGGGTATTCGACTCATCCGAGGTTGGTCATGATCGACCGTTGACAGTCAAAATGTCCGGTCTCCCTATGACAAACAATACATTGCAATGACATTTTAATTACCGTAATTTCAGCATTTTGGATTTTTTATGAAAGTGTTTTTGATAGCAATATCAAGTTGAAAAAAATATGTATTACATAAAATGAGGGTTTGAAAATACTGACGACAAAGTAAATCAAATGTAAACGATCGTCAAACGTGGTACCATATTGGTTAAAACAGGCAATGTGTACAATTTCGATGATTTAATTAACAAAAATCATTTAACACATTTACAAAATAAATACACACTATAAAGTTATTAACCAGCATAGTTACGAACAAACAACGATACCTATGTCTACCTTGTAAAAGCGTTAGGTTACACGTGTTCACGAAGAAAGTTACGAAAATACAATATGCGGGGAAAGATACGGAACGCACTGATAAAATCGAACATGGGTCAATGTGATTTGTACTTAGCACTATCAAATTTTGGTATCGTTTATGTCTTTTGGAAAAAGAACACAGAAATTTAAAAAAAATATTGAACTTATACAGGAAGTCGGACGTCAGCGATTTCTTCCAACTCTTTTGTCATTTCACAATGCGTACTTTCTATTTAACACGAATCAACATCTTCCGTATTTTCATATTTAAGCAAAGATTATTACGAGAGAGACATCAATTATTTAATGCCTTTTCTGAAATATTCAAATAAAGTTTGCATCAAACAACGACTGGCGATCGTGAAGGTAGGTAATACTGACACTGTTAATCCATTAATCACCGAAAGACTTGATACGACACTTGTATAAACACAGGTCGTGACGGTCGGTGCAGTCAGGTGTGACACAGGTAAACAATTATCAAGGGCCGAACACCTGTTCGACGAATGCATGGGTACATACTATGTATTTGCTCAAACAGTGATATATTTCTGTTCGAGGAATAAGGGGTATTCGATGAATAGCTGTTCGAGCTATCCGGGGTTTCGTTACATAGATTATATAGGGACACGGTCGGGACAGTACGATCATTTCGACGAATAGGGGGTATTCGAGGAATCCGGGTTCGAGTTAGAGGGGTTTTACTGTAGTGCAACAGGTTTTTGTCGGGATGCAATTAGTTATTTTTTTATACTTTTAACTTAAAGTAAAATTAGTAGCCAAAACTTTTCTATGGTGGTAAAAGTGTAAAGTAAGTAACTTTTGTAACTGAAGAAAAATACTAAATCGTCTGCTCCTGTTTTTGATAGTGAAAAAATACCATTTGTCAGCGGTTGAGCATCTTTGATTCTATAATATTGAATTTTACTACCGTATTCTGATTATGGTAAGTGTATCCACATGCAATCTGATTAAAATCAGCTGTTTGATACTCCGCTTACTACGTGCTCCGCGGAGCACGTAGTAAGCGGAGTATCAAACAGCTGATTTTAATCAGATTGATCCACATGATACATGTTTTGCTTTTCATCAAATTGTATACCAATGATATTAATGTGAACTTTATACACAGTTTTACTTTTCATTCAATTTTCTAAGACTAAGAGTGTGATTTTCCCATGTTTTCAGAATCCACCGTCCATTCCAACAATGTTTGTTGCACTGGTTGTTTGTTTACTGCGGGGCAGTGTTCTCATTACAGACTGGCATAACTATGGATTTACTATACTGGCTCTTTCTCTCGGCAATAACCATCCCCTGGTGAAATTTTCTAAATGGTAAATATGAGATTTTAATGTGATATAGCTTTGATACATAATACAACATTATAACATCAACTTACTTTTCTCGAAGGCATTGTTTGATTCAAAGTATCATAGACAGTGCACATATTTGTGATGATCATGATGTTTTCAGAGGAGATATTATTTAGCATTGAAATAATTGAGATTTAATTTTTAAAAGTTTACAGACAAAAGAGTTTGTATTGCATAGATTTATCAGCCATATTTTAACAGATGAATTAGCTCCCTTTTTAAAGTAAAGCATTTTATGAATTTGTATATCCTATTTGGGTTTGACAATGTGTTATTATTATTTTAACAGAAAAAAAATATATGCATACCTATAATGCTGGTATATTTATCTGTCATTGTATGACATTTTTTTTATCTTGGGCCAAAAACATCTGATCTGGTAATAAACCAGTGGTAATTTGTTTCAGGTATGAGAAGCTATTTGGCAGATTTTCCAAAGCTAATATCTGTGTTACAAAAGCAATGCGAGAAGATTTAAGAACTTGGGGTATAAGGTAATCATCGTACTTACTCATAGAGTAAATGTTATATAGACATGTTGCGAAAAATCCGCATCAATTGGGATTATTTTGAAAATTATATATTTTGCTTGATAATTGTCACACATCTGCTGTTAAAAAAAAAAAAAAAAGTTTTGAGACATAAAGCAAATAAGATAGGACAGAGCAAAAACCACCCCCTACCCATGTAATAATACAAACACTTATGCTACAGTGCTAGTGATAAACTACAAGGAAGTGTTAAACACAGCATGCTATCTACCCGAATGGCTATCATCCCGTCAGAAATCTAAAAGGAAATCATCCTTTATTTCAGTGCTGAGACACTCTACGATAGACCAGCTGAAATTTTTCAAGAAGCTACAGTGGAGGAGAGACATGATCTGTTTAGTCGTTTATCTTTGGCCTATCCTATATTTGGTAGCAGGTAAGATTTGAGATTTGAGTAAAAAAATGTGCGATTTGAATAAAAAAAAATATGCAAACTTAGGAACTGAATTGTAGTTATTAATAAGTGCTACAGTGATATATCAAATTGTATCGTATCGTGATATCTAACTGCATGTAGTACCGAATCATCATCAATGACTGATATTGTGATAACTTGATATTTTTATTTCTTTGGAAAAAAAAAATTTGTTCAAATTGTCAGAAAATAGATTCTTATAATTAATCCTTTTCTTTAGATATAGTTCACTCATAAAATCTTCATGAAAACTTCCTCATCAATATATCATTATACTATTTTTTCATGATATACAAATGGTATTGTTGTTTATTTTTTAATAAGCTCATATCAGAAACTCTAATACTAGCATTAATAAGCTGTAATTAATATATTAAAGTATGAAGCTCCTGTTTCAGTTTTAGAATCATCATAATATATTATCCTTGTAACATCAATATTCTTGGATGCATTATTCCTTGTGAAACAATTCAGTACTTCATTACACAAGAAAGGTTTTTCTTTTATTACAGAAATGAGCGAGAAAAAGATTCTACAGTGTTTACATACCGGTCAGCGTCTGGAAAAATCCAGTACCGAAATGACCGTCCCGCACTTGTAGTGAGCAGCACCAGCTGGACAGGCAAGTTCTGAGTTTGTATATTTATTCATCTATAGATTTCATGGAATGGAATGCTGGTACTGTTATATTGTATCTTGTGTTCCAAGCTAGAGATGCAAATGTCTAGTCAGTAGATTTTGGTTTTCTCTGAAAACTTTTAAGTTAGTTAATACGGTATATCCTTAAAAAATCACCAATTGCCGAAGCAAAAGATTCTGTGGAGGAAACAAAGGGGTGAAACAATCGTGTGTATTCAATTGTAAAAGATTGAACCTACATATTTAAATCTCAGCTTGTTCACAAGAAAAAAATCCTCTGTAAGAGAAACATGTGGTTGATGCCAAATAACATTCAAACAAATGTATTCACACTGTTACTTTATTTTAATCCGGTAAAAAATGGGGGGATACTGGATAAAGGTTGTTTGTTCGTTCGTCCGTCTGTAGGTACAACGACCAACTTAACTACTGGAGGTATTTTAAAGAAACTTGGCAGCAATTATCCTTATACAGTATAAATGTGTGTATAATCTCATATATATCGGAACACAATACATTACCCCTTTTTCAGAGTCACGCCACTTTGTTACAAAATGGGGTTGGATGTAGTCTGGTCTACTGGACAACAGTTCTAGATTTCATTTGCTGAAAATCCAATCTGTGATTTGAAAAATTTTATTCCTACTTTCAGTAATAAGACCCCTCCACTTAAAATCCCATTATTTATTTCTTTGGTAAGGAATCGGCTGGAGTGCTTGGATATTGTAATTTAAACATTATAACAATAATTTTAGTTGATTTTATGATTACTGTTTCATTTTTGAACATTTTCTTTTCATTCATTTTACAGAAGATGAAGATTTTGGAATTTTATTAAAAACTTTGCAAAGTAAGTAAAACATTTGTATATTTATATTCATTTATCTTTCCAATTGAAATATCACTACTGTCCAGGTTTAAAACTAAGTTCATAAGATATCTGTAATATCAAGGTAAGCAATGTTGGCTCTTTGGGCTTTTTGTTACCTCACGTTGTCCAAAGGACCAATGTGAATTTATGTGATACTTTTCCTCATAACTAGTACTCCTTGTCAGAATTTAACAAAATTTGACTGGTTATATCCATATTGGGATGTGACTCTAATTGTACAAATGGTCTGACTGATCCCCTGGGGGCCTGAAGGATGAGCCCAAAAGGGGCAAATTTGGCTATTTCCATATAAATGACTTCTCTGAAACTGATAATTAGATAGCACTCATATTACATTGATAGCATCCTTATGGGATGAGGATTCAAATTTGTACAAATGGTCTGGCTGACCCCCTGGGGTCTGAGAGGCGGGGCCAAATGGGATCAATTTGGCTATTTCTAGCTGTAAGTAAGAGTTTTGGTGATAATTACTAAATGAACCAGGGGAGTGATATAGACCCTCTAGGACTCTTGTTTATTTTTCACATTTAAAATGTGAGTGTGGATTTCTCTTTTCCAGAATATGAAGTTGTGGCTTCAAAAGATCCACACAAAGGAATGCCAGATATATTATGTGTAATAACAGGTTTGTATACAATTAAATGGAAGCAAATTGATTAATATTCTGCCCTATTTATTCTTTTGTCTTTAGACATTGATTTGTGCTGCTAATGAAATGGCTGCTCTAGGTTTTCAGGGCCCAGTTTCATGAACATTCCTTAACTTAAAATTCTCCATAGGAAAGCATTACTGAAGTTAAGGAAACCCCCTTAAGCTAAGAAGCCTTCCTTTAAATCTTTAATGCTTTCCTATGGAAAAGTTAAGGAATGTTCATGAAACTGTGCCCAGGCCGTTCATTAATGGAATGTGTATACCGTCACTTTCGTCAGACTATTGCTACCTGTGAGTTTGTCCAATAAAGGTGTACAGCTCTTCATCACAATGTCTCGCATGAAATATTCACTTAGGATGTTTAACAAATATTCTTGCATAAACCGTCCTGAAGAAAATGTTTAGAATTATAAAATATTTTACACCAATGGTGCTTTGGTAAAACTAAATTCCTTATCAATGAGCTTATTTGTTTTGGCACATTATCCGATAGATCATCAGGTAATCTTTCACTCTTGATATGGTGTTTAGGTAAGGGACCACAAAAAGAGTTTTATAGCCAAGAAATTGAAAGCATGACATGGAAACATATACACTTCTGTCTACCTTGGCTGGAGGCAGAGGACTATCCAGTTCTTTTAGGTGAGTACAATTCTACCCAGATTGTGTTTCAGTACCCACAGTACTTTGATTCATAGAATACCAATCACCTGTCAAGACATCGAGTTTACTCTTGACTTTAAGCAGTTTCAGAAGACAAATTACTATTTCTCAGAAATCTGTAAGAGTCAAAACATATGGCTGATAGACATTTTAAACTGAAGAGTGAAATCTGGTTTTTGGGAGTCAGAAACATACTTTATGTAATTGTGCAGAATCCGCATTGATATCCTACTCCTCTTAAAACGCTTATTGATGAGGAAACTAAATATTTGAACCAGACAAGTTTCAACAGATTTGCTTTACTATGGGTTCTGTGTCCCCTGTAGTGTGAGGAAGGCAGTATAAATCATAGGGATAGGTGTTCTCATTGGAGCAGCAGTGTTGTCATGATTAAGGTTTTGTGTGTTTCTGGATTTTTTTCTGACAAAGAGCTGGACCAGGCAAACTTGGAATATAAGTATGTCTGGAGTCTCTGAGCTCATTACACTAAACTAAAGGCTTGATTCCAGGGTAACACAGAAATATTAAAATTTTATGCAAAGGTCATTTTCAGACAATTAAATGCTACAGCTACCATATTAATTGACAAAGTGGAATAGACTCAACATTTAAAAACGGCTTAACTTAGCTTTATTTGTACTTGACCTTCAGGATCCGCCGACCTTGGTGTGTGCCTTCACAAATCTTCAAGTGGCCTTGACCTTCCTATGAAAGTTGTTGATATGTTTGGTTGTGGTCTTCCAGTTTGTGCTGTCCAATACCCTTGGTAAGATTATCGTCCCAACTAGTCTTCACATATATCACAGACTTTGTTTGATTTCAGTGATGTTTTTTGTAAGTGAATCTTGCTTGTAGCCATGTTATGTATCTCTTAGTTGAGAGGATTTCAGAAAGGGAAACAGACTTGTAAAGATACACTTAAATTTTAAGTTATTTATTTGAGTTATTTTATTGTGATAATATAGTACAGCTATGGTCATTTTAGGATATACCAGCAAGGGTTTCCATGGTAGAAAGCCAGTTCCTTGAGGGAAAAAAATTGAACAGTACCTGTATGGTAATTTACTAATTGTTGCCTACATTATTCAGTTAAACCTGGGTCCACGTATTTCGACCCTGAACATGTGGGCTATTCTTAGTATGTTTAAGTGAGATAGTCTTTGTAAATACACTGTGTTTGATACATTAGAGACTTTGCTTAATGTGTATTAACCAAAATTAAAGAATCTACAAAAAAAAACATTATCAGCTTGTGTACTCAGAAAAATTGACCATTTTGACTTTACGAAATCGAGAGTTGACTGTGCTTTGTATATTAAATGATGTTTGTAGCCGTGATTTATCTAGACACATCCCAAATTATTATTTGTTTTACCTTCCAGTTTGTCAGAGCTTGTAAAACCTGGTCATAGTGGCCTGATTTTTAAAAACAGTCAGGAACTGTGTACCCAATTACAGGTAAGGTCAACAGTCTGCAGTCGCAATAGATATCATTTGTGTGAAGGTTTTAAAACCTACTGTAATATATACTCAAAATAAAGTCACAAATCATATAGAATTTTATCTATAACCATATGGAAGCTAATAAGTATGATTTGTTTGATTTAATATTATTTTCATTCTTCTTTTCTATTTCAGGAACTATTAGAAGCCTTCCCCGATGACCAAAAAACATTGAAGAAAATGCGAAGCAATCTGAAATCTTTTCAAGCAATTCGTTGGCATGATAATTGGAAAAGAACAGTTCTCCCTTTGTTGAAACAGCATAAAAAAGACAAGAAGAAAAGATAATTCAACTTGGTATGCAATCATAGTCCTTTTATAATGATCTGTATTTTGCAGTAAAAATATTGCTATTCTGTTGATCAGTAAAAACTTGTTGGAGTTATTTTCAAAAAAAAGTTAGGAACTTGACATTGGACCATTATATGTTGGTTAGGAAGTCAAGACCAGGTTGGGCAGTTACCATGTACTTAATTGCTGTTGATAACCCAGTAAGCATTGGACTGCATTCAATTGACAATTATTGGAGTATGAATGCCAACTGGACAACTGCAAATTTAATGAAGGGCTTCATGTGGAATTTGCTGTTGTCTAGTTGGCGTTTATGCTCCAATAATTGTTAACTGAATGTTGTTTAATGCTTGTATTTTCATAAGACAACAATTTTATAATAAAATCTCGAGAGAGATTTCGCATTAATAATGAATACTTTTATTATCTTCAAGGACAAACCAGCCATTTTCCGTGATTGCCGACTTGACAATTGTAACGTCAAAGTAAGCAGATGGCAGTTCACTGCTAAGGTTATGTAGTAGGGTTGCAGTGAAAATGTTATTAATGGAAATCAAACAAACAAACACAAAAACACTGTACCATGAAGCAAGTATTTTTCCGAAAACTTTATCAAATCCTGAAAAAAAAATCCTGAAACATTGTATTCTGATAAAAACAGTGGTTTTTGATAAACCTGGTAAAACAAAGCAAGAACTGAAAGAACTGTTGGAAAATCATGCCCACTTCGTAATGCTGTATAGTTGACACAAATAACATCGCTATTGACATTTCTTACATTTTCTCCAAATAGGTCATTACGGTTCCTTAAACAGGAACAGTTACCAGATTATGTTTGTATATGTCAGAATTCAAGAATCCACATATTATTTCTAGTTTGAAACAAGTTTTCTCACTTTAAAGTGCTAGTCCAGAGCAGTGCTGCGACTTCTATCATGATAGTATGTCAAATCATTTCCTTAAGTTATCCTTACACGTTATCATGTAGGTCACGGTGACCTAATTTTGCAATTTTAAAGTTGCGTGTCCAATGTTTTGCCCTTGATATAAATTTTTCTTTTATCCATCGTCTGTCACAACATTTTCTTGCAATCGATTATTTGAGTAAATATTCACCGAGCTTAATGAAACGTTGTATACAGACTTCCAATACTTAGATCGTGGACAAATTCAAAAATGTCCTATACTACTGTTGTCAATGTTGTCAGATGACCGTTAAGATCCTCGGGCCTCTTGTTTCTAAAAAGTAGGCCCTTATGCTTTATTTTGTAAAAGTTCAGCACCCCATGTTCATCCCAGATACCAATTTTCGTTGCCCTGTTTTTTTAAATGTCCTATTTTTGCTCAGTGGAAGTACAACATAAATTGTTACCCCAGATGTCCCTTATCATTGCCCTTATGTCAATCCTTTAATGGCGATAACCTGGATTCTCGTATACATTTTTACTAAAACGTAAGCCAGAAGTAAGATTTATACTAACACTGATCCCTTTGCCTTAAAGATGTTTATTGTCAGATTTAGTTACAATTGATGCAGAACTCTGACTATTTGTGGTTAAAAGGAAATGTTGACGGATGATGGATTGGCTGTCGATCTAATGGAGCAATACTACTTCTTCTCTCGGGATTAGTTGTCGATCTAGTGCTTATCATTATCTGAAGCAATGTTACATCATTCTCTCGGCATTGGTTGTCGATCTAGTGCTTAATCTTGAACAATACTGCATCTTCTCTCGGGATTGGTTGTCGATCTAGTGCTTATCATTATCTGGAACAATGCTGCATCTTCTCTCGGGATTTGCTGTCGATCTTGTGCTAACCTGGAGCAATGCTGTATCTTCTTTTGCTAACCTAAAGCAATGCTGCATCTTCTATCAGGATTGACTGTCGATCATTTGCTAATCTGGAGCAATGATGCATCTTCTGTCGGGATTGACTGTCGATCTTTTGCTAACCTGGATCAATGCTACATCTTCTGTCGGGATTGACTGTCGATGATTTGCTAACCTGGAGCAATGCTGCATCTTCTCTCGTGAATGACTGTCGATCTTTTGTTCACCTGGAGCAATGCTACATCTTCGGTCGGGATTGACTGTCGATGTTTTGTTCACCTGGAGCAATGCTACATCTTCTGTCGGGATTGACTGTCGATGTTTTGTTCACCTGGAGCAATGCTACATCTTCGGTCGGGATGGACTGTCGATGTTTTGTTCACATGGAGCAATGCTACATCTTCTGACGGGATTGACTGTCGATGTTTTGTTCACCTGGAGCAATGCTACATCGCCGGTCGGGATTGACTGTCGATGGTTTGTTCACCTGGAGCAATGCTTCATCTTCTGACGGGATTGACTGTCGATGTTTTGTTCACCTGGAGCAATGCTACATCGCCGGTCGGGATTGACTGTCGATGGTTTGTTCACCTGGAGCAATGCTTCATCTTCTGTCGGGATTGACTGTCGATGTTTTGTTCACCTGGAGCAATGCTACATCTTCGGTCGGGATTGACTGTCGATGTTTTGTTCACTTGGAGCAATGCTACATCTTCGGTCGGGATTGACTGTCGATGTTTTGTTCACCTGGAGCAATGCTACATCTTCTGTCGGGATTGACTGTCGATGTTTTGTTCACCTGGAGCAATGCTACATCTTCTGTCGGGATTGACTGTCGATGTTTTGTTCACCTGGAGCAATGCTACATCTTCGGTCGGGATTGACTGTCGATGTTTTGCTAACCTGGAGCAATGCTGCATCTTCTCTCGTGAATGACTGTCGATCTTTTGTTCACCTGGAGCAATGCTGCATCTTCGGTCGGGATGGACTGTCGATGTTTTGTTCACCTGGAGCAATGCTACATCTTCGGTCGGGATTGACTGTCGATGATTTGCTAACCTGGAGCAATGCTGCATCTTCTCTCGTGAATGACTGTCGATCTTTCAATGTTTTGTTCACCTGGAGCAATGCTACATCTTCTGTCGGGATTGACTGTCGATGTTTTGTTCACCTGGAGCAATGCTACATCTTCTGTCGGGATTGACTGTCGATGTTTTGTTCACCTGGAGCAATGCTACATCTTCGGTCGGGATTGACTGTCGATGTTTTGTTCACCTGGAGCAATGCTACATCTTCGGTCGGGATGGACTGTCGATGTTTTGTTCACCTGGAGCAATGCTGCATCTTCGGTCGGGATTGACTGTCGGTCTGAAACTTGGGTCAATGCTTCATGTTAATCTTCGCTCGGGATTGGCTGTCGAATATTTTTTGCATTATGCCGATCACTTATACATGTCAGTCATTGATATATGGTACAAGTATAACAATAATTTAAATAGCAAATATTTATATGATCAATATTTTATTTCAAAAGTGAATTAAAGAAAAATCCATCATACAATGGATTCGTACTCCAGACCTGTGGCACTGCTGTTGATGTCCCTAAAACAAACAGAAAACACCTTCAGTTCTTGTGAATTTGTGATATAAAAATATTGTCAATAATGAATTCTGCTTCGTACTTTAAAGAAAAACACATGAAAATAATGTGACCAGAGCAGATACTATCAAAATATCCGATTATTTCATACCGCAAATTAAACTTTTTTATATGTAAAAACTCAATAATTTTAGTGATGTCAAACACGATTACGTGCATTGAAGTATTCAGATTACATAAATGATAAGGATTTTTCCCATTTGCAATACTTTCTTCGCAGTAAACAGTTTTAATCACTATTAAGAAAAGTGTAATAGTGGTATTTAATATACATACTACACATATATTCGTCGGAACCATCATAGCAGTCGTATTTTCCATCACACACCCAGTGTTTCGTAATACATGCGTTGTCAGATTGGCATCGGAATTCACTAACTTGGCATCTATGTTTACCTGTAAATACAAGAGAATCGTTTGTTTCCTGTTATAGTAGAGGTGGTAGGTTAACGGACGGCACAACTTCTAAATTTTGAACATTTTTTTGTGGCTTTCCTGATGTGTCTTTAAGACAACTATGAATTTTTGGTCTGTAGGTGAGCGTTCGCTTCTATGGGGAAGATCATCGGTTTTCCTAGTTCTCATCGACCGAGACACATTATTAAGGTTCGTGTATTTAGATGTTTTAGATTTTTGGACCTTTTTCGATTTTGTTTGGATTTCTTAATTGTGTTTTGGATGAAGTCTATTCTATTAGTTCTATGAAAAAGAGAACGCTAGACTTACAGTTATCTTCGTCTTCCCCGGTCCGACAGTCCGTCTCGCCATCGCATACCCACGAAGTAGGAATACACTCCGCGTTGGTGCATTTGAAATATCCCTCCGCACACTCAGAAGTCAGACCTGTTTCAAAAGCAAAACGTTTTCGTGAAAAGAATGGTTTGTAATGTCTTACATTTAAATTGTTCTAAAATGGCCGTGCAATGTTAGAATATTAAGCTGTATTTAGGTTCATGTCTATTGTCAAGCTACGTTTCAATTGTAAAATAATGTACCGATTACAAAATTGTCATAAAGTAGGTACTAGGTTTACAGGAAATGACAGAATTACTAGAGTAACCTCTTACAAAGTCTCATGATGAGTCGGCATATTTACATGTAAGTTTTATCATCATGAATTCATTTTTAACCTATTCACGCAGCAAGACTAAAAATGATTGCTTCTAGCTTCTGGATTTGTTTGAAATAACACATGTATATAAATTGTTAATTTTATATCTGGATAGACTTTTTAGATGTTAATAGTGATGTAATATAATAACAATTCACTAGACTTTAACAATATCATACCGACAAAAGTGGGCATTTACGTTTTGAACATAAAAAACTAACTTGCTTCTCAACATTCAGTGACAAAATATTCATAGTTGTAGTGGCCAAATAATAATGTTATACCGACAAATGTATATAGAAAGGTATTTAACGAAAATAAGTGAACACGTAAAATCCAATTAGTGTCTACTTTTTATATGGAAGTTGATTCATTTACAATTTATGTAAATGCGCCAGCAGGTACCCGCCTTTCATACTCTTATTACCTTTGTGTATTTCCATCACCAGATACAATTTGCTGAAACTAACAAAAACAACAAAGCGCTTCACAACGATAAAGATATTTGCACACACATGTTTTAAAATATTAGTGATTTGTAAAACATTGTTAAATGTAAATAATCAATAGTTATATGAATAAGTATTAGTCATGCGTACTGTAAAGTATTAATTAAAGTTAAAACTTTGATCCCGAATTAGCAAAACGTTACAACTTCTTGTTTGATTACCGAATGTGTGTTAAAAGCAACTATCTGAACGTTGTTCGATGTATAATAATTTTGGGCTCTCAAATCATATGTTTGCAATGCAAATGATAGGCAATGTCAAAGATGCCTTTCAGAAATATTTAAAAATTGGTAGAACTTACCCCATTTAAGCAGTGATGAAAGTTAGCGAAACACGAAAAGTGTCCATTTAACGGATTTTGTTTGGCCGTTAGACCAGAGCATATTGATTATATTACATGTAAGCATGGTGCGTCTTCTCATGGGTTACAGAATATGTTAGTAGTGTATGCATGAAACGTTATGTGATTGAATTAGATTTAAAAGCGATATTTGGCAAATCACTATACAATAAGCAAAGGTATGATATAATATGCAGCTTAATTTTTTCCGCATACGTGTCTTAATGAGGAAGGAAAGACATCCTAATAAACGACATGATTTTTAATGTTATTTTTGACTTAGAAAACTTTGCTCGAATTACTATATTCTTTATATGTATTGTTCGTTATACACATGAATCACTTACTGGACGAAGAGGTACTGCTGAGGTCTACGGTTGATGACGTCACTGATATGGGAGTAGACGTAGAGATGGACATGGTGACGTTTGTAAGGACATCTGGAGTACTTGTAGGTGACGTAACTGGTTTGTAGAAATAAACAAAATAAATGCAATCTCTTCATATCATGAACGTATGATTACTTTCTTATACTGCACGAGTAATTATTTTAACGGATATGATATTTTAGCACAATTCGTACTCGACACTTTGCACTAAAATGTGACTCTGTAAGGCTTTGATCGCTAATACAATAATTTGATTGTGTAAGAATAAGTTTACAGCACTTTTCGCGAGGAACCATGAAAACAGTTTTTTTTTATAATTCATCATGTTTTTCAAAAAAAAGTTATTGTTGTCTTACGAGTACTTTAACAATAATGTAACAATGAGCAGTTTATTTCTCAGTCCTAGTTTATACTGTAGCATATGGACTTATCCTTGGGAAATGAACTCTAATTGAAATTTCACATGTTTCAATAAGCATTATTTAATTTTACCTGTAGTCGACGTGCTTTTCACTTCTGGTTCTGTGGTCGAGGTGTGGCACGTGCGTCCGTCAGGACATGCGCAGGTGTACTTTACGTTAGTTGATCGTTGTTTCGTATTCGAAGGGCGAGGGAGACAAAGGTATTCGCATTCGAATTCGTTCGTGTAGCATATACTTGTTTCTTCAAATAAATCGCAAATAGTATAAGTCAACTCAGGAAATATAAGACAAACACCTATAATTATTGGAAACAGTATCATACCGTCGACGTCCGTCGTGCGATGAAAAACAATTTACATTTTCGATTTCTCCTCCAAAACCGCAGAAGCAATTTCATTGAAATCTTGCACAAACCTTCTTAGGCATAAGGCCAGTGCAAATTGTGAATTATATGACCACCACCCCCCAGGGGGCTGTGTGAGGGGCCAAAAGGGGGTTAAAATTGACTAAAATAGATGGAAAGGTCTTAAGGTCCTTTACAAAACAAAAAAGAATTATATGACCCTGGGGTCTCGGGTTTTCCCCTGGGGAGGGGGTTAAGTTTACTATAGTTTTTATAGGGAAAACCCATTTTTCAGAATTTTGTAATAGAAAATTAGTCAAACGTTGTCAGAATTATCCCAATGAAATGGCCATTGTATCCTATTAACAAATTTTCCATGACTGACCCTCAGGGGCCTTAGGGGCAAGGCTAAAAAGGGGTCAAATTAGCTAAAACTTAAAAATCTTCTCCTGAAATTCTGGAACTGGAAGAATCAAATACTCTTCATAGATGGAAAGTTCTTAAGGCCCTTAAAAAAAATTGTGAATTATATGACCCTGAAGTCTCAGGTTCACCCCTTGGGAGGGGGTTCAGTTTACTATAGTATATATAAGGAAAACACATTTTTGAGTATTATTTGGTCATTTGTTATAGGAAATTAGTCAAAAGTTGTCAGAATTATCTCTATGAAATGGCCATTGAATCCTATTAACAAATTTTCCATGACTGACCCCCAGGGGCCTTAGGGGCGGGGCCAAAAGGGGTCAAAATGGCTAAAATTTCAAAAATCTTCTTTTTAATTCATAGTTTTGATGGAACCACATACTCTTCATAGATTAAAAGGTTTTAAGGCTCTTTACAAGGATTTTGAATTTCATGGCCCTGGGATCTCAGATTTTCCCTTGGGGAGGGGGTCAAATTTACTAAATTTTATATAGGAAAAACACATTTATGAACAATTTTTGCTTAGTTTTCATAGGAAATAAATCAAACTGGGTTAGAATTATTAGCTTGAGATAGTATTTTAACATCAATATTGGTCCTAGCTGATCCCCACAGGCCAGAGGGGCGCGGCCAAAAGGGGTCAAAATGGCTAAAATTTCAAAAACCTTTCTTCTGAATTCACAGATTTGATAGAACCAAAATATCTTCATTGATCAAAAAAGTCAAAGGAGGTGTTGCATGGCCGCCCACAATCGATTTTTAATTTTTTGGTGCGAATACATCAATCGGCACATAATACGTATCGGAACAGTACTTATTCCATGAATAGATTAATCATGCGACTACAGCGCCACCTTTTGTAAGTTTTACGTCCGATTCCTACTTGTGCGCATTTAATGTATCATATTTAGGCATACAAAACCCAAAGATAAATTAATTTGGTGTAATAACATAGCATTTCGT
The DNA here is from genome assembly GCF_041381155.1 of Argopecten irradians. NCBI lineage: Eukaryota > Metazoa > Mollusca > Bivalvia > Pectinida > Pectinidae > Argopecten > Argopecten irradians. Next base: position 36,461,768 of record NC_091138.1, on the reverse strand, counting down.
ATTATCTTTTTAAAGTGAATAGTCGGGCAAAGGAAACCAGTCTAAATGCGTTCTTTGGCCTTCCAAAAGTCATTGTATACCATAATGGTGGTCAAGTTCTGCTTACGGTGTCCAGTTTTGACCATTGAAATTTTGGGGAAGCCCCGTGTAAATTTAGCACAGTTCTAAATATAAATTCGCCAAACTGAAAACGAGGCTGCGTGGAAATGTCAACATGGACATGTGTTTCTCAGTCGTGTCGGTTTCGTTTCGTGTGATAAACCACTAATGCGGTATGCAAATTGTTGTTTTGAGATGATACATTTGATGCAAATGAAGTATTCTTACATTAATGACAATGCTTTGTAATCATTTTTCGATAAAAGCATATTGTACATGGAAATCGACACAAATATTCGGCCGATGCAGAGATGGGGCCCCGGCAAGGGGCAATTATTGCAGCATCGCATTCGTCGTATTTTACATCAACCGAATCATGAAGGTTAAATACAAATAATCGTAACATAATTTCCCATTTAAAACCACACGAAAACGTTCCATAGAACGTCCATGCATGTAGCTGTCAAAGATGTGAAAATAAATTAGCTCATACATAGATATTTTACAAGTACAATATATGTGTTCAATTATTCGTGTAGTTTTTTGCAGAGATTTAGTTAAATTATCTATGTCTCTGGTTTTTTTTTTTTGTTTTTTTTTTTGTAAACAATATTTGAGTTCTGGAGAGAGATGACATGAATGTCCAGCTGGAAGGAAAGAAACTTTTATGATGTATATGTATCGTACAATGTATATATGTAAACGTACATTCCATGTAGCTGCTATAGAATTACAGCTAGGAAATTCTCTCAAACATTGATAATATTTAATTCTTTACATTCATGTAGGCCTATGCTGTGAGAATTAACACATCATATATATTTCCAGAAAACATATAGGCCTGCATGTATGTTACTTTCCTTTCTGTTGTTTCCTGTTCTTTTTTGTGCTCTGGAGAAAAAGATGATTGAGTTGAAGAAAAAGTAATTAATTAAGAGAAATGTGTACCACAGTACTTTGTCTGTAGCCGAGGGGTTCTATACTGTTTTAATAGTCCAGTAATTAATAATTAAATTGAAAATTTCAAAATTAAGATGAAATTGTAAATTTCATTTTTGAATGAAGTGGTTCCCCTCCTTTGAGAGTACACAGTGTGTATACCCTTTTTGGTTTTTAGGAATAATACCTGAATAGGAACCTGAAATAACATGACAATCAATCAGGTATGTGTGTGTTGGGGGGGGGGGCTAAAAGACAGAAGAATCATGAGGTTGGGAAGTTGTAACTTGAGTGGGGGGTTGAAATATAGAATAGCTACAGATAACTGGAAGTGGAAGGGTGCTTTATCATTGATCTGGTCATTGCATATTTGGGGTTTACATGGCTTTTTTTTTTGGTTATTTAGTCTCATTGATTTTGGAGCAACTTTGAATCCATATGGTACTGTATATCTTTCTTTTTTCCATGTGTAGCTATTTCTTCTGTATTTCACCTTTCGCCCAAGTCACAACTTCCCAATAGGTACCACTTTTTTGTTTAGAACTCATATCAAAGACAGATGTACATAGTACTACATACTACATTTTAGTCTATGTGTTTGTAATCACTGTTACTACAGTATTAATACATAAATGGTCTATGTACAAGTTACACATAGACAATAAATGTGAAATTTGGTTCAGACAAAAAGATTTTTAACATTTCAGATAACTTGCTAGTTTTATGGTTTTATTTATATGTTGAGTCTACTCTCTTGTAAAGTAGAATTTAGAAATCCTAAGACAATGGTATCTATATTGCTATATGTAAAAAAAAAACCTTATATTTTAAAAGTAATTGAAAAGCTATCTCACAAGCCCTGACAAACAAATGGGCAGGCATATGGATGCAAGAATTATAATCACTGGATCTAGAGGACTAATATAAACAAATATTTCTACAAAGTTAAACAATGAAAAAGTATTGCATCATAATTTTATTTAATGATTACAGTTGAAAGGAACATTTAATAAATTAATACTGTTTAAATGTTCTGTTCATGATCTTCTAGGTCTATATTGGAAAAGTTTACTTTCAAGAGCACTCAAATCAACATTCTTCAGTCTTCATATGATGCTAATTGTATGTATTTGTATACATACACTTGTATACAGGTCCAAGGGATGAACTTTATGTATTCATGTCACTATGCATGCATGGTGCCTGAAAAAAAGAACCAACAATTTTTTATATCTGTTGAATGTGACAAAAATTGAAATGATTAATTTCAAATATATATAAATGAATAAATGTAGGTTCATTCTACAGGGTTTTTTTTATTTTAGAGAAAACATTTTATAAGTTGTGAATGTTTCACTGATGCATTTGATAGAATCAAATATTGTTTCAAAAAAGAATCTATAGTTCCAACAAAAATTCAGAATAATTATAAATGATACATGGCTGCAGTACATTTCAACTCTGTAAAGTTTGTCATGTACACATGTACAAACACTATTTATTATTATGACCAGTAATAATACTGTATGTGTCCTCCAAATATATCTAAAGAACAAGCTAAAACCTACATGTACATATGTATATGTGTATATCAGAACATATACAATACAATTTTACCAATTAACCTACAATGTAAATCCTATACACAATGTATGTGTATAACACTACCAGAACATGTACAGAACAAAAATTTACAAATTAAAAATCTATAAATATATACATCAGAACTGTATGAATTGACCGGTAGCATAATATTATAGATTAATTGAAACAAATCTTAGCTTGATAATGCACTAGCGGTTACATTCTAACTGTACATGCATTACAACGGTACATTTTATAAATATACAGGGCATTCATTACCCCTAAAGAGGCCCCACTAAAGAACCGCTATTTACCCCAGGGTTACGTTTTACGCGATTGGGGAACAGGTATGAAACATGTGACCATATGTGACCACTCATTTATGAAAAAATACTGCTAGGGACTATTTACATAATGATCAAAATACGAAGACTCACTCACTATCAGCTGAGCAGGGAGTACCGGGTAGTAGGCCTAGGTACGTACAGTAGCGGTCCGGAGCCGCGTGCTCGTTTGAACTGTTCTCTTCACTTTAACAAGTTGTATTAACACTGTCCATGCGTTGTAATGTTTACCGAGTCAGTTGTTGGGATTGTCGCTGCTCCATTGCCTTTCCTTTCGCATTTTAGGTGAGTCAGTTGGTTGTTTTTGCGGAAACATTTTGGTTCAAAACTACGGTAGCCATGTTTTGTTTACTACGGAGAGTGGTGGGTGTTGCGCATGCGTTAAGGTTGAACTGCACTCATAGCCGGTCGGGAGGACTTTTAGGATTCCCATAGATATTATTATTTTCTTCGCATGTACAGCGATTTTGACGGAAAGTTTTATTTTTCTAATTCATAAGAAATTATACCGGATATATTAATATCATTTTTACCGATTTTACAGTCACTTGCCCGACTATTCGCTTTAACGATATACAATACTTCATCACATCTGTTGGGATTTCCTTGCAATTTCCAGTTGTGCTCTTAATTTTTCATGAAAAAAATTTCATTTCATTAGTTTTTAATTAATTCCTTAGATAACAATGACAAACCCCGAGTACCCTAAAATTTTAGCAATCAAAAATATCTTCATATATCATTTATTGACTCCATGAAAATATTGTGTCGATGAATCACTGGATATGCCGACTTTTTTGCACTTTTGTACGTCTACCCCCTTTATTTCTTACCCAATATCAAAGTACTGAGAGTACTGAGTGATAAAAATGTTAAACGAAAGCTGTACTTCTCTCGGCTCTATCATATATCAAAAGCCGCATTAGCGACGTCATAGTTGAGTAAAACGTATCCCATGTAAGTTGGTGTACCAAAGTTCGGTCAAACTGACATGTATATTGACATTTGATCCATATCCAAATAAAAACTTGTTTTGCCTATATATCACAAAATATTAATTTTAGGGTCATATATTGAAATAGACAATACATTGTGTCATAAAGCAAAATAAGGTCAATATGACTTATTTTCCTACACCAATCGTCAGAAGTATTTCCTATTTCTGTCTTCATGGGTTTATTTACTTATTACTAAGCAAATGTTCCGTTTAGCGAAACGTATATCGATGTAACTTATATGTTGACCTTAGATATTTCTCAAAAGGAAATACTGTTGTTCTGCTGTCATAAACATGTCATGGATAACTAGGATTTCATTCGTGAGTCAAACAGCCCATGTCTGACAATTATTCACTCAATAAAACATGGTCAAACTATACAGTAATGAAAGAATCCAGTGGACTGAAATTGCTCAACTTTTTTGGGGCACCAAATAAGATTTTGCGCGCTAGGAACTCTTCAATTGACGTTCTTGGTGTCTGATATAGTTAAAAAATGTTACTATGAAAGTAGGTCAAATAAACAAATCATGTAGAATTTTAAAGACCCACTATCTGAGTTATTTAGGCTTTCATATATTGAAAAGCTGTTTGAAGATTTTCATACATTTGACCTGTCTGAAGCTCTTTATTCCAGCATACTGCAAGGCGTCTTAGTTTTTGTCAAGAAGTCGTTTATGTTTGGCAATTTCAACCCTGTGATCTTCAATTAATGTCAAGGTCATTCATTTGACAAACATCTTTGTAGCCCTTTATTTGAGAATACGTTAGGTCTAACATGTATCAATGCCTTTCAGTTATTGAGAAGAAGTTGTTTGAATGAAAAGTTTATGAACGACGGCGCACGAAGTACGATCACTATAGGTCACCCTGACCTATCGGGCAAGATGATTTAGGAACATTTGCCCTTCACCCCAACATGCTATATGTACAATATCAGGTCTCTAGTCCTCTTAACTATTCACAAGAAGTAGTCGTTTAAGCTATCATTCTACAATCCCAATATCAGATTCCAATGCCTCTTAGTTATTCACAATAAGTCGTTTAAAGGTTTTAGCCTATTTGACCCTTGTAACATTAAATGAACGTGGTAGTCTTTCGTGCCAGCATACTACAGGCCTTATATCAGGTATCTAGGTATATTAGTTATTCACAAGAAATCGTTTAAAGATTTAGTCTTTTTGAATTATGTGACCTTGAATGAAGGTCAAGGTAATTTATTTCCGCAAACTTGGTGGTCAATCATTCCAGCATTCTACATGCCTAATATCAGTTTCTTGGGCCTTTCGGATGTTGAGAAGAAGTCGTTTCGATGAAAAGTTTATACGAACCACGAAATGCGAACAGCGCATGACAATGGACAAAGCATGGTGACTATAGGTCATCCTGACCCTTAGGGTTAGATGAAGTTACGACATTAAAATGAACTAACGATGAAAACGCGGTCCTGCAGGTAGGGCGTTAAAATTGTACCTACTGCCCCTATTGCATGATCGTAAAAGGCGACTAAATTTAGGATCGTATCATAGCATCTCTTCTTCCTAACTTAATTTATATTTCCTAACGTCTTCCTTGACACCGCCTCACGTTTGGCCTTCGGTTGAGAGCTCGCCCCTGTGAGGTAGGCTCTGGGTTCTGTCACCTGGCCGAGACACACGTTACACCCTGCTTAGCGCTCAGCATTAAGGGAGTAGGACGACTGATTCGCATGTTGTCAGTATAATGTGACTGAGTGGGAATGTGTTGCTTATACCTATGCAAGGATTTCTAGAACAGTTCTAGAACTGCTCCAGAACGGTTCCGGAAAGAGTTCTAGAAGTGTTCTAGAATTATTCTAAAGGAATTATAGAATCATTCTACAACGTTTTCTAGAAAGATTCTCTAAAACTGTTCTAGAACAGTGTTCTAGATTGTTCTAGAGTAATGTTCTAGAACAATTCTAGAACTATTCTGGAATTAAGAAACTGGAGCAGTTCTAGAACATTTCTGAAAAAGTCTCATTTAACATTGTAGAACCCTTCTGGAACAGTTGTAGAATTGTTCTAGAACAGTTGTAAAACTGTTCTAAAACTTTTTAGAGCGTTTCTAGAACTTTCATTAGATAATCTAGAAAGCATGCACTTTCATGAAGGATGTTTGATGAGGAAAAACTTATAACTTGTAATCAGTACCTGGCAAACTTTTTGATGGTATTATTTCGCGATACTAAAGGTAAAATGAGACATAGCGCCTCGTCTGATGTCTGATTGACGCTAGCAGAAAAGATACCAAATTTAGTCGCCTTTTACGATCATGCAATGGGTATAGCAGGTGCAATTCTAACACCCTACCTGAGACGATGGCAACATTGATGGTTCCCGTTAACAATAAGCAAAGGACACATACTGTCATATTTATTACCTTAATGCTTATACAGTTTCTGGAATGCAACATGGCATTGTATATATGTTAAATCATAACTGTCAGTATTATATGTCCCACTGTTTCAAAACGGATAAGTAGAATTTCTAAAAAATATTATAAACATGAGTTAATGATGATAATTTCAAGGTTTGGTTGAAATACGCAACTCATCATCACATTCTACTCTTACAGTAAAGTCGGTAATATTACAGTGTACTCTCTCAGTACTTTGATATTATGGAAAATACAGGGGGTAGACGAAATAAACCTAAAAAAAAACGTGGCATATCCAGTGATTCATCCATTTGAGCTGTTTATGGTGAAACGATGATAACCTGAATATAATTTTAAAACATCAAAATTTTAGGGTACTCGAGCAGTGCCTTACTTATTCTGTTGCTCAAACGAAAAATTGAAAACTTCAAAAAGTCGTATTTTTTGTCAAATTTGATATTTACGTTCCATTTGAGATAAAATGATATTGGATACAGCCAAGTGTGATATGTCGTTAAAAAGGCAATTTTATGTGGTATTTTTAATCATAAGAAAAACATGATTTAAGTGTTTTTACTATGACTTATGCCAGGTAAAAGGCCCAAGAGGCTTTAAATTTACCAGTGTTAATGTAGGAGGCGCTGTAGTCCTAATAATGGCCCAATCGGGTTTTAAGTATTATAGACATATGTGTATTAATGCAATTAATTAATTTAAATTCAAAAATCAAAAAATTATCGTGGGCGGATTTTCAGTCTATAACACCTCCTTTATAAAAATACTGACAGACTTCAAGGGCCTAATGGGCCAATATATAGTGTTCATATGTCTTTGTTTTATTCTGTATCTGAACTCAGATGACCGTTAAGGCCGATGGCCCTCTTGTTAAATTATGTAATTATAGTTCTAAAGAGCTAAGTTTAGTTATATATTAGTACATAAAATATTTGTTTGGTGGATATGTAAATTTACATCAGCAAATGGTTTGTGAAAGTTAACATTTAAAAGTATGGTTCATAACTGAAAATCAAAGCTGTTCCTATTCAAGTCGTTAAACTGTATGATTAAGATAAAATAGAACTTACTTTGTCTTTGCATGGCTTTGTTGTATACTTTTACTCCCATAGGCTGAACGATGGAATCTGACATCTCGTTGATGTAATTCGTCACGTGACCATCTACTTTTGAAACTCCAATAACACCTCTATCCCTCCATGACGTAATGTAGATGTTAAACTAGAAATGAAACACGATGGTTGTCACTGATACATTATATAGTATACAAAGTTTTCTGAACTCTTTTCTGAACTCGACTTTCCCGATTTAAAAAAAAAGAAAAGAAGAATATTGAGAAAAATTAACGTATTAAGTCAGGTTATCGAGTTATCGGAGTTCGTATCAACTAACTTCTACTCAACATAATGTTTCATTTTTCCTTGATGACTACAAGTAACATGATATTCATATGACTAAACGACAAAAGAATCATTCAGAACGAATTCGAAAGTTTGTTGCCCGCTGAACTTATTGACATCTTAATTCTGATAATGCTCTTCTGTTAATACCTCGTGACCTGAGCCGGGGGTGGGGGGGAGGCAAACAAATCTTTTTGCCCTCCCCCACTCCATTTTCGCTTAGTAAAATGTTCTTAAAATGCACATTTTACTAAGCGAAAATGGAGTGGGGGGCAAACATATCTTTTTGCCCTCCCCCACTCCATTTTCGCTTAGTAAAATGTTCTTAAAATGCACATTTGAAAAGAAAAAGTGCCCTCCTGCACATTTTTGTACTTCATTTTAGAAAACTTTCCGCTTCGCGGCGCGTTTCCTAAAACGTTCAAGCATGTAATATTCGAACCTTTAATAATGAAAATTCAATACACACGAACTAGACAAAAAGTGTCCATCAAGGGATTATACTATTTCAAAAAATGCTGCTTAAAAGATTAGTTTGTTTATATGTCAGCAAGACAATCAATTCATTATGATTTTGAGTTACACAACAATGTGCCGTTGGTGTGAATCCGGTATGTTCAGATCGAGCTTGGTTGCAAAATGGTATGACGACACTTCTAAATGCAGGTAACTTTAAAAATCATCAAAACACATCGTAAAACACATCTCAGCCATTCTAATTCGTAATAGTTTTCCAGTGGATATTCAGGACCCCCAAAACTCGCACGCTGATTTGCGTTATCATTAATTTCATGTTAGCGACGCCACTGTCTATAGATATGTACAAGAATTATATGTAATGATATATGAAAAAAAGTATCTCTTGTGGGTGCGGGGGCTCGCGAAGGGAGGGGGGTGTTAAGAAATATTGAGGATCTTTGCCCCCCCCCCCCATTATGTTTCATCTTCCTACGCCACTGTAACTATGTCTGTTTTATTTGTAATAGTTGTCCTAATTTGTTAAATATCATTTTAGCTCCAATATGATTTTTACTGTTACGACAGTATTCTTCTGATGTTATTTAAATGAACATACATCTATTACTCTGACTTACTTCAGATGTTGTAACAGCGAAGCCATGACCTATAACCCCACTGCTGATAACTCTCCTGTCACTTCCGTCCGTCAGTGACGACTCAACCGTATTCGTTTTTGCATCAATCCAGTAGAGTCGGTCGTCATAACTATCTGTAAAAGTTAAACAGATAACACCTTAAACTGTATATCAATTACAGTTTCCTTCCTCCAAATTTTCAATAAACAAAATCACGAATTCAAAGGGTTTGCGTTGCCCACTTTTAGAACCTAATTCAGAGAAACCCTATTGAGGCTACTTCCATCAGATACATGCATTTATTTGCCAGTTAGCAAACAGAAATAGCAGAACGGCATTGTTTTCATTTATTACAAGATCACATTTTTGCCTATTGATGACCACAAACTCCTTATTTTTCTTTTATTTGTAACCAAGTATAGAGAAATCGTGTTTTTATTTGTTAACGTTATTGAAAAGGAACGACAGAAAACAGTATTTCCTCGAAACAAGAACAAGAAAAAAATGTAAGATTATCTGTGTAATCCTTATCAGCATAGAAGATTCATTTCGCTGTTTTTATGTCTAGTGTAGTGATAATCAACTGTACGACAGTAACCCCATGGATATCGAGGATGTACCTATTGTGATGCCATTAGGCCATTGTAAGTTGGTTGATACTATAGTGCTCCTTTGTTGACCATCCATCCCGGCTCTGTCTATCTTGGCTTGACTTCCCCAGTCGGTCCAGTACATCCACCTGTTTGATAGATACGACACATTGTGATTCAGTATATATTTGTAATACTTTGTAAAACAATATTAGAAGTAATTTAATACAAACTTAAAAGAAAATTTAAAAACATAAAAGTACACAAATATATTTGGACCAAGCGTTACGGAGGAGCAGACATATACTATTTAATAATGACACGCGCTGTATTGATAAAGGCCGAATTTGATTGATTATGGATATGTTCTCGAAATGTCTGAGTCAGCGCTTACATATACATTTAAAGCAATATTTTATTTACCCTTACCCAGTAAACGGATTGACCACTATCGCTCTCGGCTCATCTAGGTCTTCACTGACCAATACTTTTCTCATCGTGGCATTATAGTTTGAGACTGATATCTCATTGCGGCCCGTGTCTGTCCAGTAAATCAGGTTGTTCACCCAATCCACCGCTATACCGTCGGGTATATCTATATTTGAGTCCTGCACGACTCTCTCGTCAGTAACCGAAGAGGAGGCATTGAGAAATCTAGCACTGAACGAGGAAACAAAAACATTGACTTTAGTGAATTATAGTTAGTTAAAATTCTATCCCAGTTTAAACGATGATTAATGTGTAAGCGTATACTGCCTATTGTACGAGAACTTCAAGGACAAAGTTGATATTTTTTATCCTCCGCCCAACGAAGTTGGCGGGGGATATACAAATGGGTTCCGTCCGTCCGTCCGTCCGTCCGTACGAATGGTTTCCGGAGCATAACTCTAAAACCAAAATTAGATATTTCCACGAAACTTCATACTCACATTGGTCTTATGGTCTAGTAATGCCTTTTGCTATTTTTAGGTTATCATTTTTTGCATTTTTTTCCGTAACCATGGAAACATTGCTGAAAATATCATATTTTTGTACCAGGTTCGTTTCTGGAGCATAACTCTAAAACCAGAAGAGACATTTCCACGAAACTTCATAGACACATTGGTCTTATGGTCTAGTAGTGCCTTTTGCTATTTTAAGGTTTTCACTTTTTGTACTTTTTTCTGTAACCATGGAAACATTGCTGAAATGGCAGATTTTTGTGTAAGAATCGTTTCCGGAGCACAACTCTAAAACCAGCAGAGATATTTCCATGAAACTTCATAGACACATTGTTCTTATGGTCTAGTAGTGCCTTTTGCTATTTTTAGGTTTTCATTTTTTGCACTTTTTCCGTAACCATGGAAACATTGCTGAAAATATCATATTTTTGTACCAGGTTCGTTTCCGCAGCATAACTGGAAAACCGGTTGAGATATATGCACGGAACTCCATAGGCACATTAGTCTTATGGTCTAGTAGTGCCTTTTGCTATTTTAAGGTTTTCGCTTTTTGTATTTTTTTTCTGTAACCATGGAAACATTGCTGAAAATGGCGGATTTTTGTGTAAGAATCGTTTCCGGAGCAAGTACAACTCTAAAACCAGCAGAGATATTTCCATGAAACTTCATAGACACATTGTTCTTAAGGTCTAGTAGTGCCTTTTGCTATTTTTAGGTTTTCACTTTTTGTGCTTTTTAGCTTGCCTATTCGAAGAATAGGGGGAGCTAATGTTGTCACCCCGGCGTCGGCGTCGGCGTCAGCGTTGGCGTCCCATTTCATGTTAAAGTTTTTGAGCAAGTTTCTGTTTCGTCAATTGTTTAAGCTTAAGTCATCATAAATGTTTATGATTTTATTTTCCTAATGTGTATGGATGCTGAACGTGATAATACAACCAATTTGGGGCCCTTTAGGGGTTTTATGAGTCTGTTAATTTGTCATATTTCCATGTTAAAGTTTTTGAGCAAGTTTCTATTTTGTCTATTGTTTAAGCTAAAGTCATCATGAATGTTTATGATTTTATTTTCCTAATGTGTATGGATGCTGAACGTGATAATACAACCAATTTGGGGCCCTTTAGGGGGTTTTTGAGTCTATTAATTTGTCATATTTCCATGTTAAAGTTTTTGAGCAAGTTTCTATTTTGTCAATTGTTTAAGAATAAGTCATCATAAATGTTTATGATTTTATTTTCCTAATGTGTATGGATGCTGAACGTGACAATACAACCAATTTGGGGCCCTTTAGGTTTTTTTTGAGTCTGTTAATTTGTCATATTTCCATGTTTAATAGTAAATACTTGAACATCAACTTCTTCTGAATAGGCGAGCTTTGCTGTTCTCCAGCAGCTCTTGTTCTGTAACCATAGAAACATTGCTGAAAATATCATATTTTTTTAGCATGTTCATTTCCGGAGCATAACTCTAAAACCAGCAGAGATATTTCCACGAAACTTCATAGACACATTCTTTTTATGGTCTAGTAGTACCTTTTGCTATTTTTAGGTTTTCATTTTTTTGCACTTTTTCTTGTACCATGGAAACATTGCTGAAAATATCATGGTAAATGGTAAATGTTACTTTGCAAAACTCCACCCATCTTTGTGTATATAGTCTAATATAAATGTCAAGGCTGTATACCTGATTCAACAATTGCAGTCCCGCTCTACTTGAATGATACTCCATCTTTCTTTAGCTCAACTTCCTTTTTCCTGTTTTTTTTCCATACACATAAGTCTCAACAATCAAACTTACTTTAGCTTTGATATCTCCATTGGCGGAGGATCTGAATGACTATGTCCTTGTTTTAATTTGTACTAGAAGGATTTGATTTGATATTATATCAGAAATTCTCTAATATCTCCTCAAACATTGCTGATTTGTTAAGGGTTGTATTTACTATTTGACATCTTATTTTGTGTCGTCTGCAAGCTCTCCGGTCTTGTTGGCACCTAATCTCTATATTAGAGCAAAACCAGCCCAATTTGGAATGAGACCAAAATATAAGTGGCATGTGAACAGATTTGACCTAACCAAGTGATCGATTTCCATCATTGTTACAATAAAAAATATCGCATTTTGGGTACAAACATTAAGGTTTTGGGTTTACATAATTTGATCACAAAATGCAAAGATTAGACCATTCAAACTTTTGTTCAAGATTTTGTGATATGCTTAGCTAATTACATTTAACATTTGGTGTAATATTTTTAACTTCTTAGGGGCAAACTCATTCCAGGGGTTACTATCATTGTCGTTATATCTACCGATAGACTGTGTTATAACTAAATTGGAGGCTCCGTATGTGCCAACAGATAAGACAGTAGTTTAATCCTTTGATTTAAATCAAAAAGCTTCGAAAAACGGTATACTGTATATCTTTGAATTTGGGCATTCGCAATCTGTAAGGAAGTCTGTAGACATGTGATTGGTATTTTTACTCATGAAATGACTTCATGTTTGCTATGACATTGTCAAAGGGTTGATATAACGACAGCGATAGTAACCCCTGGAACATCATGGATGGGGACATACTACAAATGGAGTATATATACAATTACGTGTGATCCCGCTTTTTAAAATAATGATCTGGGAAGTTATTTGTTCTGCGTCGGAGTAAGCATTGCAAAAATAAATATATTAAACCAATTTTATACCAGATGTTTTCTGTGTTTCCCTTACCAAAATATACTGCTCTGTGAGTTGTCTGTCCAGAACACCAAGTCGTCGTCGTAATCATAATCCACACCCACCATGGCATGTTGTGTCCCCGAGTGGGAGATACGTCGAGACACCGCCTTTTTATAGTTGCCGTAAAGGGTGACCATCTTCAGACTGTTCCTGTCCGCCAGGAGAACTTCAGTGACTGTAGCATAGACAAAACACGTTAGAAGAACTATAGATAATACAGTGAAATAGTAACACAAACTGATAAAATGTGGTAACTGCCCTCCCTGGTACTCCCTGCACTGAAGTTCAAATGCATTTCCTCCATCTTGCTATATCAACAGAAAAGAACATTTCTTTCCGTTTCACATATAAATTTTGCTATGTTGTGTTCATGAGATGACTACGTACACAACAAAATGATTCTGACAGTTCATGCAAACTATCTCGCTCACAAAATTTTACATACAGTAATCTGGAAGTAGCAATATGATTGGCCAATTGGCCCAATCACAAGGTCACCAAAACGTGACCCCTAATAGGATGTTGTCAGATCCTCAATGAAACGAATTGATAATAAGAATCTACATGTATATTGTAATGAGATTAATACCTTACCTTCAGGTAGACACCTTACGTTTAGGTAGACATCTTACCTTCAGGTAGACTCCTTACCTTCAGGTAGACACCTTACCTTCAGGTAGACCCCTTACCTTCAGGTAGACCCCTTACCTCCAGGTAGACTCCTTACCTTCAAGTAGACACCTTACCTTTAGGTAGACACCTTACTTCCAGTTAGACACCTTACCTTCAGGTAGACACCTTGCCTTCAGGTAGACACCTTACCTTTAGGTAGACACCTTACCTTTAGGTAGACACCTTACTTCCAGTTAGACACCTTACCTTCAGGTAGACACCTTACCTTCAGGTAGACACCTTACCTTTATGTAGACATCTTACCTTCAGGTAGACACCTTACTTCCAGTTAGACACCTTACCTTCAGGTATACAACTTACCTTTTATGTAGACATCTTACCTTCAGGTAGACACCTAACCTTTAGGTAGACATTTTACCTTCAGGTAGACACTTACCTTCAGGTAGACACCTTACCTTCAGGTAGACACCTTACCTCCGGGTAGACACCTTACCTCCAGGTAGATACCTTACCTTCAGGTAGACACCTTACCTTCAGGTTGACAGCCAGTTTCGTCCCTTCCGTTGAAGCAGTCCTTGGTACCATCACATCTCATGGCGGCGTCAACACACGTCTCGTTGTCACATTTAAACTGATTCTCCGAACATGTGACAACTTTTGTACCTGTTGTGTGAATCAAGAATTTCATAGAAACCTAGACCTTCTTATTGATTATGTACGAGGGCAAGTGAAACCCGCCTGTCTCATTTTTGATGGAACCGAGTCCAAAAAAAAAGACCCAGCCATTTGCTGGCAAGATGGTAATGACTACAGTTTTTGGACTGAAAAAGCTGTTAAGTGTGTTGGACTGTTACCAGAGATAAGTACAAAAAACTGGAGTGAACTATGCAAACTTGCTAGATGACCTGAGGACCATCTTCTGTGAAAACGCTAAGGTATACTCTCTAAAGGCCACACATGCGAACTTGCAATGGATAATGTGGAATGAACACTAACATTCCTAAACTTCAGCAAAATCCCCATTATTTAAGGTTATCCACAGTAAAAAATACAAAAGTTAAGAAAGTTTGTCTTTTGTCCGTCGTCGTCCGCCGTGCGCCGTACGACGTCCGATAATTGTGAACGCGATAACTTGAGTAAATATTCACTGAGCTTAAAGAAACTTTATATGTAGACTAACATTGAAAAGATCTCGGATGAGTTCGAAAATCGGCTTGATTTGAATGAACCAATAATTATTATTGGACCCTGTGAACGCGATAACTTTAGTAAATATAAACCGAGCTTAATGGAAATTTGTGAGAAGACTAACACTGAAAGATCTCGAACGACTTCGAAAATCAGCTTGATTCGACAGTAACTTATATTCACCGAGGTTAGTGAAGCTTTTTATGTAGACTTATTAGATGTACATGTATGTTCCTATTTCGTGAACAAAAGTTCAAATCAGTTGGCTAGTAAATTACATAACTAATTTCTATCAATATCAGGTGACCGTTAAGGAGACAAAATCGAAACTGATCCACTGAGCTTGTGTATCACAATTTTATCCAATCATTACTCACAGTTCCACTCGTCCGATCCGTCTTTACAGTCGGCGTTTCCATTACATACAAACGACAGAAGGACACAGGCCATCCGGTTTTTACACTGGAACTCGTTTGAGGAGCATACTATCTGAGAGCCTGTGGTAGTAAACAGTAACTTTACAGAAGTCTATACTCTAAAATAACGACATATGTTTGTCAACTTTAAATACGACTTTTATCTAAATACATTTTTTATGTTTCCACGCAAATTTGCGCTTTGTTTGTGTAAGATATCACTGATTTCTAAAGTAACTGGCAGTATAACTATTTATAACTACATGTGTACATTGTATACGTGTATTAGTTATTGTGTTTTAATAATTCTGAAAAAAAATATATCCTTTAACAACTCCGAGTTACTTGTTATATGTATGTCTGCAGAGACTGTAAAATGAGTACATTTTTTTTTTTTTTTTTTTACTGGACTTGCATACAAATATTTTACTATCTACTTTAGAATCCGATCCAATGCCCCACACTTTACTTACAGTTTTTCTCGTCTGACCCATCCGGACAGTCTGGGTCGCCATCACACGCCCACGCTTTAAGGATACAATGTGTCGGTTTGGATTCACACATAAATTCCTTGGGAGAACAGGTCGCGGTTGTAACATTACCTGTACAGGAATTTCAATCTTGGTCAAATATAAACTTAATTTAAGGCAAAAAAAATAACATGTCTGTTTAGGGTTACATTGGCAAAAAAGTAGGGTCGGTAGGTCGGCATGTTTTTTGTTAGTAGGTCACCTGAGACGAACGAAGTCTCAAGTGACCTATTCTAATCGCCTTTTGTCCGTCGTCGTGCGTCGTATGTCCGTAAACAATTTACATTTTCGACTTCTTCTCCAAAACTGCTGAAGCAATTTCAATGAAATTTTGCACAAACCTTCTAAGGCATAAGCCCAATCAAAATTGTGAATTATATGGTCCCCACCCTCAGGGGGCTGTAGGAGGGGCCAAAAGGGGTAAAATTGAGTACAATTTCAAAAATCTTCTTCTCTACTCACAGATGTGGTAGAATCAAATACTCTTTATAGATAGAAAGGTCTTAAGGTCCTTTACAAAAATTGTGAATTATGTGACCCTGGGGTCTCTAGTTTCCCCCTAGAGAGGAGGTTAAGTTTACTATAGTTTATATTAGGAAAACACATTTTTGATCATTATTTGGTCATTTGTAATAGGAAATGAGTCAAATGTTGTCATAATTATCAGTATGAGATGGCCGTTTAATCCTATTGACAAATTTTCTATGACTGACCCCCAGGAGCCTTAGGGACGGGGTCAAAAGGGGTCAAATAGGCTTAAACTTCAAAAATCTTCTTCTGAAATTATAGAAATGGTAGAATCAAATACTTTTCATAAATTGAAAGGGCTTAAGGTCTTTTACAAAAATTGTGATTTATATGACCCTGGGGTCTCTAGTTTCCCCTTGGGGAGGAGGTTAAGTTTACTATAGTTTATATTGGGAAAACACATTTTTGAGCATTATTTGGTCATTTGTAATAGGAAATGAGTCAAATGTTGTCATAATTATCAGTATGAGATGGCCATTGAATCCTATTAACAAATTTTCTTTGACTGACTCCCTGGGGGCAGAGGGGCGGGGCTAAAAAAGGGTCAAATAGGCTAAAACTTCAAAAATCTTCTAAAATTCTGCAAATAGTAGAATCAAATAATTATAGATGGAAAAGTCTTAAGGTGTTTTATAAAAATTGTGATTTATATGACCTTGGGATCTCACGTTACCCCCTGGGGAGGGGTCAAGTTTACTTTAGTTTATATAGGAAAAACATATTTGTGAACATTATTTGCCCAATTTTCATAGGAAATTAGTCAAACTTGATTAGAATTATATATTAGCCTAAGATATAGCATTTCAACATCCATATCCGTCCTCGATGACCCCCTGGGGGACCAGAGGGGCAGGACCAAACAGGGTAAAAATGATTAAAACCTCTAAGTTCACAGGTTTGTTGGAAGCAAATACTCTTCATAGTCTAAAAAGTCAAATTTATAAATCACTGACAAACTTCAAGGCCCAGCATATAGTGTTTGTATGTATTTAATTTTCATTATTTGTTTGATTATATATTCTAACTCAGGTGACCGTTATGGCCCATGGGCCTCTTGTTGATTTTTGTTTTTTCACTTTAAAATAATGGCCGGAACCGGCGTATGAGATCGAAATCGCGACTTGAAAATTTTTTTCATAGAAAAGTGGGGAAAACATTAGTGTCGGGGGTAAAAAATAAGGGTCGGTCGGGTAACCCTAAACAGACACTTTTTTTGTTTGATCATACATTTTTGTAACCTGTGATAAAACCTGCGGCAGGTAAAAATTGAAATACCTGTCTTACAATACATATACTTACATGTATATTGATAAACTTTATGATCGTATATTAATTGATAATTTGAAAATAGTATTTTATAAATTGTGATAAAACCTGCGGCAGGTAAAAATTGAAAATACATACAGTTTATTTCGTCTGAGCCATCTTGGCAATCCGATTCCCCATCACATAGCCATCTCTTGGGCATACATTTCTTGCTTGTTTGACACATGAACTGATCAGCAGCACAGGTTGTATTTGAACCTAGAAAAATATAAACATTGGATATGAACTTCCGTATATATGTCTGAGTACCATTTTGTGATAAAAGAAACCGAAAGGTACGTACAGTTAAGTTCATCCGAGCCGTCAACGCAGTCTCTGTCACCGTCACATCGCCAGTTTTTGTGGATACATTTTTGGTTTGTTTTGCACAAAAATCCTTCATCCGGGCATGTTTTATTTAAGGAACCTGGACATAAATAAAGGATTTTTTGTTTCAATAAACCATGTTTGACTCGGACCTTCCGTAGTAAAGTAAGATAAATCCTTCAGCGATGCAGTTTTTAAGGCTGAGAAATTAAAGAGGCAGTGATTCAATTTTGGCGATATCAACTGAAAAAAAATCTTTCTTCAAGCAAAGTAGAATTCTAGATATTATAATAAATTGGATAGCCTTGATATTTTCCATTGATCATTTACTGACAAGCATAATCTTGATATTTATCCCCTTTAGACACATTTGAACTCTCTCAATTCAAAGGTTTGAACAGTTCATTATAAATGTTCAGGGGTTAATGGGTTAAGCCATCTATTGATGAATATTTTTTCTTACTGCGTCTTTGACAATGTCTCCTTTCTATAGCGGTATTTAGACATTCTGCATTAAACATTTAGGACTTACAGCTAATTTCGTCCGAACCATCTGCACAGTCATTTTGTCCATCACATTTCCATGTTTTAGAGATACAACTCTGGTCGGTCTTACACATAAACTCGTCTTCCGTACAGGTCTTGTTGTGACCTAAATATTTCAATTACCACTTGTTTACTAAATTGAAAATAAAAAGCGAATAACCTCTTTTTCTATTTTTTTTTTAAATTTAAAACTATTTGATATTTGCCGATACTAAAATGCACATATTATTTTGTTGAATGCCGAAAAAAAGTATTCGACTTTGCAGACCTCTATCGATTGTGAAGTCATTGTTTTGTGAGCAAAACCCACGTCGTATTTGGTCTCGCTCGTTTTCCTTGAAAGTTATGACGTTACGCTCGCAAAACACAAAACGTCACTATCAATAATGGCTGGAGAGGAATATACGATTTAGCTTCAATAATTCGAACTTATCAAGTCATTGCCTTGATTTCTTCCATAGACCATTTACTGACAAACATTATCTTGATATTTTACTCATTTAGCCCTTTAGACACATTTCAACTCTCCCAATTCAAAGGTTTGAACAGTTCATTATAAATGTTCAGGGGTTAATGGGTTAATTAAGCCATCTATTGATGAATATTTTTTTCTTACTACGTCTTTGACAATGTCTCCTTTCTATAGCGGTATTTAGACATTCTGCATTAAACATTTAGGACTTACAGCTAATTTTGTCAGAACCATCTGCACAGTTTTTTTGTCCAATTTATAAAATTGTTTGTTATTTACGGTCGGTACTAAAATGCAAGGAATTTATTTTGCTTAATGCTTGGTTGGAAAAGTATTTCGTCTTAGCATATGACATTACAAGTTTACCTCCCGTGCGGGTAGGCATCAATTGTGACGTCATTATCTTGTGAGCGAAACTCACGTCGTTTTTCTTGAAAAGTATAACGTTACGCACACAAACTCATGACATCATAATCAATACCGACCTGAAGCGATACACGTAACTCTGTTTAATATGCAAATACAGTGTATACGATACAGCAACTTATCAAATCGAAGATAATGTTTAAAAATTCTGTGTTTATTTAACTCAGTCGAGAACTTTCAGTTTCTCGTTTACGGAAAGTGTCGGACGTTCCCGATTGATGTCTTGAGTACTCACAGTTAGCTTCGTCAGATTTGTCGATGCAATCACTTTGTCCATCACAGCGCCACGCTTCAGCGATACACATCCTGCTCGTTTTACACATAAACTGTTTGTCTGTACAGGTTTTATTGGGACCTAAAAACGTATAATTTAAATGTCAAAACACTATTTACTCTCTGTAAAATTATAATAAAGAATGCAAAACAAACATTTCTTTGTAAAATTGTTCTGCCCTGCAGGTAGGGCGTTAGAATTGTACCTGCTGCCCCTATTGCATGATCGTAAAAGGCGACTAAATTTAGGATCTTATCCTTTCTTTTCTTCCTAACTGACTTTATCTTTCCTAATGCCTCCCTTGGCACCGCCTCACTTTTGGCCTTGAGTTGAGCGTTCGCCCCTGTGAGAATGGCTCTGGGTTCTGTCCCCTGGCAGAGACACACCAAAGTCTATAAAAGTGGTAGTTTCTGATCCTGCTTAGCGCTCAGCATACATGGAGTGGGACGACTGGTTCGCACGTTGTCAGTATAATGTGACCGGGTGAGGTGTGTTGCTTGGTGTCTTCGGCGACATGCTTCAGTGAAAAAGGGCAACAGTACCACTACACAAGAAGACACAACACAAACATACCGCAGTCTCCCAGGACACCCACCTCGCACAACATACACGCAACACACCGCATACATGGGAGGCCGTCCTTACATGACCATAGCTGTTAATGGGACGTTAATAAATCAAACAAACAAACAAACAAAGTAAAATTGTTATTTTGTATTATCTAAAGTGGGGGATATAAGTAGTAAGAAGCCTGACTAAGCACAATGTACATGTACCTGTAGTATACATTAGTGGGGTAGATTCTATATCAAGTTTATCTGAATAAATCATCTTGACCTTCGTTTCAAGTAAAGAAGAGTATAGTGCATTAATATTCCGTATTTTCATAGTTAGCTTTATCGATCTCTGTGAAGCCAACTATAACTTGGTTACGAGAGGATTTCACAAGTATAAAAAAAAAACATCAGTCAAGCTAACTATGATTTCTTTTCGATCTCCAAATCTCGTATGCGAAGTTGAATGTAACTGGTTGATCAAAATGCGCAAAAATTAAATATAAAATATAAAAAAAATATATATATGTATGTGAAAAAATAGCGGTTATTGGTCACTACTGAGACGCCATTTAGCCATATTAATATGAGGTACCCTATCACAAAGAATATGAATTATACTAACAACTCAGTTCGTCCGATCCGGAATTGCAGTCCCGTTCCCCGTCACAAACCCACTTTTTCGGAATACATTTGTCTGTTGAAATCTCGCATTTATGATGTTCTGGACTACAAGTTGATGCTTCTCCTGTGTGAATACAACAGCACGCTGATAAAATGTGTAAGGTGAAAGCTGATGGATAAAATGCTTTGTAGTCGTCGGTAAAATGATGTGCGGTGGTATAATGTGCGTTGCGAATGGATACAGTGCTCAGCGGATGACAGGTAAAGAGGTTGTAGAAGTCACTAACCATGAAGATTATACCTATTTCATCGCTTTAAGCAGAGAAATACAAAAGTTACACAAAGTTTTATTTGACCCTGATAAAGACATGTTCATTTCTCCAGGGGCCGCGGTGCCTGAGTGGTTCAGGCTATTAGAGTAAGATTTTAAAGGGACATGAACCTAAATAAACCACGTGAATTGAGTAAAATACATATTTAAGACGTGTCAGATACTGTACCTTACTAAGTAAAATATATCAGTTATTGTGCAAATGTGTCAAATAAAATAGTTATAATGGAAATTCCATCTTTCTTTATTTTGAACCGGCCCGGTCGAATTTCGCAGACTGCATATAATAGTGTTGAACTTTAGTGACCTCCCACAATGCACTGCACAAATTACATAAACGTAAACAAAATGGTGTGTCGAAAACGTGGGTGAGGCGAACCCAAACGAATTCCGATAGAAAACGGATTACGACAAGAGTCAGTAACGTGCACGATTGGGAAAGTAGGTAAATATAAATGGATTGCTGCAATGCAAGAGGCGGAAGCAACTTCCTACTTCATACTTGCGTGATGTACATGTGTGCAATAAGTCAGGAACCTCCCTGCGCGGTGCCCCGTCGAATGAAAAGTCTCGTTTGACTTTTGACTTATCACTCAAGTACGCTAAATACTAATTGTTTTATTACGAATATTAACAAATATGGCTTCTACTTCATATGTCAACGATTGTAAATTAGAAAATCATCTTTAAATGTGGAAAACTTATATTCCTTGTCGTGTCAGCAAGTTTGTTGTTCATTATAACCTCGCTATCGACCAGCTTTCGTTTTGTGTTCCAAAAATAGAATATGACGGTCTATTTTTATCATTTTTGGGGTAGGTATTCCCCACGTTTTCCTATCGTTTTAGATAACCAATAATTATAATAAAATATTCAATAAACATCTGAAAATCATATCTAAGCATACAGAATAACTTATTTAATGTTCATGTCCCTTTAAAGGGGCAAAATATGACATAAATGCCTTGTTCTACATTCCGTATGAAGCATATAACATATAGTATTCTCAAATTCTTTGTCATTGTTAAGTATTTTGATTAATACAGTTGAAATTCCAAATGGTATAGCAATACCATTAAGAAGGTATAACATGTACGCTATACCAACACCCGAGCCATAGTCACGTACGTTAAACAAATGAAATATATAACCATTGAGGAGTTGATGAGATGATTTTTTGGCAAGACAATTTACCTAATAAGACAGATACATTATTGTAAGAGCGATTTGAGTAGTTCTGGAAATAGTTGCAGTACTCCACGAGGCATACAAGGCGTTCGACCACAATGTGTAATGGCGGACAGCGAGTGAGTTTGAACATTTCTGGCATATCACAGTAAAACCAACTAATCTCACTTTCATTAGAACTGGTTTATGTCTGATATATGTGCAAATTTTAATGTTCTCTTAGATTGAACTGTCTATTTTACACCAAACAAACCAGACGAAACGTTTCGTCATTTCCGACCACTTGTCTATAACCATAATCAATCCAAACTGGAGAGATATGAAGTCTTCAACTTTGAACATGTCTAAAACCCTGAAGAAAAGAAAATAATCTAAAGGCTTCTGATTGAAGATGTATTGGTTATTAGACACACATTGCTTTTTTTTCTTATACATTTTTAACACTAAATAGTATTAAAAATTGTGATGAGAAAGCTTGGGGACTGGGGACTCGAGGATCCATCAGCAGTATGAAAATGTCGAGTATGAAAAATCACTTTCGGAATGTATATTTATATTGTTAATGTGCTACACCGTCTACGAATATTCCGTCTTTGCATATTACAGAGTTTGTGAGCGCATTTTACGTCGTTTTCTCCGAAAAGTATGACGTTGCGCTTGCAAGCATATGACGTCACAATCAAGACCTACCCGCAAGGGCACATAACTCTGTAATATGCAAATACAGAATATATCAATTAAGACATGGAGCTGACGAATAAGTATTTTACTTCAGTAACAAAAGTAATAGCACTTATGGCAATAAACCATATAGTGCGGTTATCGGAGGGCACCTGTTGATTTGGTAGCGTGATACCTAAAAAAGTTATGTCAGAATTGCTGACGAGTTATTCCACCTTTTTAAATGAAGACAACTTGGTACAATGACAGCTTTGATAGAGGCTAAGTTTATGTGAAAAAAAATTGGTTTGAACACTCAATTTCTTCACCCTCCCTGAAATCCCTCCCATTGTTGGTTTTTGTTTCTGCTGTTGTTTTCTTTTTTGTGTTTCAGCCATGGTAGTAGAAGACAGGATCGTCACGGCTCCTGGACATCGCCCATGGTTCTACTGTTTTTATCAAAAGACTACTCCACAACTCATTGGACTTTGTGTTAGTGACAGAATTTTCCGTGCAGTTTCTGGTGTTGCAGATTTCGCGGTACATATTAATGATTTATATTGATTGATTGACATCATATTGATTATATATGCTGTTTATATTGACGTGAATCAGTTGATATCTGTTTCCCAGTATCACTGATCACTATTGACATCTGATTGATTGATTGATTGAATTTATTGTTTAATTGATTGAGGATGGTTTCCCAGAATCAATCAATTTATTTGATTGATGGCTTGCCATTATGGTCTATTGATGGACCGGCGGCCATCTTAATTGGTGGATTACTGTTTCCCAGAATCTATCAATTAATTTGTGTTGCAATTTTGATTGAATTTGTTTGATGGCGTGCCATTATGGTCTATTGATGGACCGTGCCGCCATATGTATATATTCATTAAAGCTGTGACCATAAATCCAAAATTGAAATTCTTTGTTGTCTGTGCATCTAATGATAACTTACCTAAATTAATATTGTTACCATTATTGAAAAAATTCGGTTTTCTTATTTTCACTTCAGAATAAAATAGTTTAAGATAATTTATTGCATCCGAAAAAAATCCATAATACTAGGCATATGCACAATATGGCATTCGGTATGATTGTGCAGACAACAAAAGCATAAGGAAAACATTAACTATTGTCAAAATGATTGTGTTTATGCTCTGTCACCGGTGGAGCATCTGTTTCATTTTCTGTAGTTACCATGAATTGTGCCGAAGGGTATTTGTATTAGAATACATAAGTACATACAGGATACTACGGTGGCTGATTTATGCCATTTCGTCTTTTCGTCTTTTCGCCCCGAAAAGACGAAAATTAAATATCTTAATTCTCGTCTTTTCGTCTTTTCGCCCCGAAAAGACGAAAATTAACAAATTTAAATTTCGTCTTTTCGCGGCGAAAAGACGAAAAGACGAAAAGTCAAACACGAAAAGACGAAAGTGAAGCACGCTAATTAGCGCCTTTAATTTTCGTCTTTTCGCCTTCAAAAATCTCGTCTTTTCGTCTTTTCGTCTTTTCGCCCCGAAAAGACGAAAATTACAAACCTTAAATTTCGTCTTTTCGTCTTTTCGCCCCGAAAAGACGAAAATTAACAAACCTTAATTTTCGTCTTTTCGTCTTTTCGCCCCGAAAAGACGAAAATTACAAACTTTAAATTTCGTCTTTTCGTCTTTTCGCCCCGAAAAGACGAAAATTAACAAACCTTAAATTTCGTCTTTTCGTCTTTTCGCCCCGAAAAGACGAAAATTAACAAACCTAAAATTTCGTCTTTTCGGGGCGAAAAGACGAAAATTAACAAACCTTAATTTTCGTCTTTTCGTCTTTTCGTCTTTTCGCCTTTTCGCCCCGAAAAAATACAAATTACAGATATACTTTGTCATCTATCATATACGACGGAGATTATAATGTAATTTCTAATGTACAATTATGATGAAGACCATGTCATGTATGTAGTCAAAATGTCTTTTCAAATAATACACAGTACATTGTACCTACTGATTGACTGTTATAATTAACTGTATTTGAGCAATTTCTTGGTACAAGTCCTTCCTTTAAACTCAAAGTCTTCACGAGTTGTCTTTCATAAATTATTTTGTTAACAAGTTTATCCGTGGTTCAAACGCTTTCAAATAATACCCGCCGACAACTTTTTTTTCCCAAGTTGTGTAGGGGAGGCAACTCCTGTAAATGCTATGTTTAGCATCTTAAGTTCATTATGGTCCTTACATATACACGGCAATGTTTTGATAAGCGTAATTGCTAAAAAGGGCGATTAGAACACAAAAAAATAAGATATTAATGAATTTAAAAAAAATGTATCAATCACGCTAAAGGATTTGCGGAATGATGAATCTGTTAGTGGCACGTGGCATATGCCACGTGTGAGAAATCTACGTAACTGCTGTAAACAAACATGTTGACTTCTGTTTTAAAACTTCTAATCTTAGTTATTGATGAAGATACTTGTAATACTATCAATTTAATAAATCGATTGTTATCATAAACTACTTTGATGCTTCTATATTGAACAATTAAGTCAATATTAAGATAAAAAGATTTCAAAATGACTTCCACACCAGACCGGAAGGCGAAAAGACGAAAAGACGAAAATTAAGGTTTGTTAATTTTCGTCTTTTCGGGGCGAAAAGACGAAAAGACGAAATTTAAGGTTTGTTAATTTTCGTCTTTTCGGGGCGAAAAGACGAAAAGACGAAAATTAAGGTTTGTTAAATTTCGTCTTTTCGGGGCGAAAAGACGAAAAGACGAAAAGACGAAAATTAAGGTTTGTTAATTTTCGTCTTTTCGGGGCGAAAAGACGAAAAGACGAAATTTAAGGTTTGTTAATTTTCGTCTTTTCGGGGCGAAAAGACGAAAAGACGAAAATTAAGGTTTGTTAAATTTCATCTTTTCGGGGCGAAAAGACGAAAAGACGAAAATTAAGGTTTGTTAATTTTCGTCTTTTCGGGGCGAAAAGACGAAAAGACGAAATTTAAGGTTTGTTAAATTTCGTCTTTTCGGGGCGAAAAGACGAAAAGACGAAAATTAAGGTTTGTTAATTTTCGTCTTTTCGGGGCGAAAAGACGAAAAGACGAGAATTTTGAAGGCGAAAAGACGAGAATCAAAGTCGCTAATTAGCGTGTATCACTTTCGTCTTTTCGTGTTTGACTTTTCGTCTTTTCGTCTTTTCGCGGCGAAAAGACGAAATTTAAAGTTGTTAAATTTCGTCTTTTCGGGGCGAAAAGACGAAAATTAAGGTTTCTTAATTCTCGTCTTTTCGGGGCGAAAAGACGAAAAGACGAAATGGCACAAATCAGCCACCGTAGGATACACTTTTACCTATTTTCTACCATTGATTTCATGATTCATTTCCCGAAGCACCATTGACTTTTGTACAAATAGTTCTCATTTAGAATTCAACCACAAGCCGAATCACCATGAGTAAGGGTTTGCACAGCTATCCTATCTTGTAGATATGCAATGGAAGTGCAAATATATAACCTTTGCGAACCAGAAGTTCATAATTCTAAAAGACCTTAAAAGAAGCAAAAACAAGAATTGTTAGAAAAGTGAAAGGATGGTTGTTTTTAGGGACAGTATAGACAGCCGAATGACATCCTGACGGTACGTAAACTCTCCCGGTCAAATAGTCACTTCAAGATAATCCAGGAAATAGCTCGTTACTGTATCAGTGTATAATACAATGTTTGATTCATGTATGTGGATGTGGTAAGTGTGAAGCAAAGGTCACAAGGTCACAGACGAACAGTTTTATAGACGAAGTAATTAAGACAAACGAACCCATTCTTAAAATCATATTACAATGTATATGATATGAAGACTATTGCTTTATTTTCAGGTCTAGTTCATCACGCTGATCATAAGCCTAGTTTAAAGCGAATTAACAACTTCTGTAAAACAACTATGGTTTACAAACGTATTTTTATGATATTTTGAGAATGTTTTAGGAAGACTAGCATTATACTGTTCCTACATACACGATACAAATGTCTGTAACATTCGTGTAGGAAAATCGACGTTTCGTCTCTTTGACTTGATTTTATAACATAAAAATAAACCACAGAATAGTGTAATATCTTAGGACATTTACAAAATTAAGTAGTTTACAAAGCAATGAAATATGTAAAATCTTCATGGTTAGTGACTTCCACATCCTCTTTGTTGTCATCCGCAGAGCACTGTATCCATCCCCAACGCACCTTATACCACCGCACATCATTTTACCGAAGGCCGCCAAGCGTTTTATCCACCGAAACACAAGTTATATCCATCCGCAACGCACATTATATCACTGCACATCATGCATTTTACCAACTGCCTTAAAGCATGTTATCCACCCGAAACGCACTTTATCTGAGAGAAGCTGTTTACAGTTTACACGTACGATCAGTGTGTTTATGGGGACAACTTCCGGTGATATGCAAGGCCTGTGAACGGAAATGTGGCTCAGACATGTGTCATTACCTAACACCATCAAACTTCATATCTACACGTGACAGTAAAAATATATTATTTGTTTCACAAAAAGGTACGAGGCTAGGTTGAAAAGTGCCGTTTTTTTCAAAGATACAAATTAAGTTTACGTGTTGATAATGAACAGTGCCTTAATTTGTTACCATAACAAAGAGCAAAATCTTGAAATCTATGGATGGGGTTTCGTCTGTTATTTTGATTGGCTGAGACAACGACGTCATGATTCCATTGAAAAAAGTATCCTTGAAGGAATTTGCATTTTTGAAGAGTTTACTTTATAGTGAATTGGGTTTATGAGGATTAATTTGAATATGTTTTTTTGTTATTGACTATTGAGATATAAAAAAAAACTTCCGAGTGTACTCTCATAAATCTGCTTCACGGTTTATTTATAATACACATATGACATGCTTTATGTTATATCTCCATAACTCAAGTTGATCCTAAAAAAAATCACGATTCGTATGGCAGATTTGTGCATTATTCAAAATACTGTAATTGACGGATCGCCAGCTGTCAATCAAACCGCACGTGACTTTGTATTTTGTATTGTGTGTGCTACGATGTTTGCTCCGACATTGAATAGTCCGTTTGTGAGCACGAGGCGTGGCTATATTACACCTGGCGATCGGTCAATTTCGTGACTAGCCCCTGTGTTATTTTGAGAAATAAGAATCATGACGAAGGTGAAAATTACGACTGCACCGGTCCCTGTGGTATGCTTGTGTACATTGTCGTCTGCAAGTTGTGTTGTATTTCTAACATAAAATAAACAAATGATTTTGACTGCTCGCACCGTGAAACACTACGTAAATGAACTTGACACGGACGCTTTATTATTTCAAAGAAACTAATTATACAGAGGTTAATTTCAGCGAAAGCAATTATCATTCATATGAGCCTCTTGGTCGAGTTAAACTGGATGGAAACACTTCGCACATTAAAGTAAACTCATAGCTGATTTTACACATAGTATATAGTATTATACACATAAAATTGAGAAATTAAATTAACGTCTTTATCATCATCATTATTATAATCGTTTATTTTTTAATGTTTATTTTTTAGCAATGGTACAATTAATACATAAACATATTCATAAAAATTAATTAGTTACGACAGTTTGTGTACATAATATATAAATAACTTTGACAAATGCTAGTAATTTTCATGCGAAACATAATAACACATTACATAATTCATGCACACCGAAAAGAAATTTCATGAGAATAAAATGTGCTAAAATGTTATGGAATGACACGAGAATATATACATGTATAAACATCGTGGAAAGTAATTTGAATTAAAAAAAAAATCTGAAAATCCAAATCCGTGGATGTTTAGGTGAATTTCTGGAGGATGACACCCAATTACATGTATAATGCTGTCGATTATCTAATTTAATTAATATGGTATCCGTGTATCGTAGACGTGGTTTCAACGGTACACTGCCTCCGATAACCGCTATTGCCTATGGCTATAACAGATGAAGTGCAATGCCGTTTAACTTATGAATTAATCTTCAAAAAAAAAAAATTCTTTGTGTAATAAGCGATTAATTACTTATATATTTATAAAGAAACTTTCCAGTGACAATAGGAAACGTTTTCAGCAAGTTTGATACCCATTGTATTTCTTTTTCATTATTGCTACAATATAGCCCAAACCGTAAATAAAATTTCCGTAAATACATGATAATAAAAACAACAGTACCTGGATTTGTGAAGCAAACAGCAATAATAATGGAGAAGAGAACGACATTAAAGATGTATGTCCCAACCGCCATGGTCCCTGGTGCTACAAAATTACACTAAACTGAATCCGTCGGTGAAGATGTTGTTTCCGGAACAGACAACCGAGTCATATGTTAGTGTATACGTATTATTCTGTCTTGCCACGGAGATGAAAGATTGTCTAACGAATTTTTTCTTTTATAGTTTGTACGCTCGATTTATTTAGTATCTTACGAAATTTTACTAATGTTATTCCAAGAAAGGGCAAGTCTAGATTTTTTTGCCGACTTATCATGGACATGTTTCATCCTGTCGCTGCGCATGCACTGAACCGTATATGTTAATTATCCTTGTGATATTATATATATATATATACTTTATGTGACGTAATCAGAAACATTTTCACACTTACAAATTGCTACGTATGGTATACATTTCGAATTATATCATGTTATTATATAATATAATAAAATAGCGACGATCAATCTAAACCGCTAAATGAATGTAGAACGTTAGGGAACTATAACATGTAACCGACAAAAGAGAAGTAACTTCACATCAATGTCGACGTTAGCACTGTAAGGGAAGGGGAACGTAATGATATATAACGCCAAGTGACTGACATCGGTTATCTACGAAGAGAGGGAACATATAAATCATCACGATCTTTTGCTTATGGGTCGCGAGTTCGAATTTCTTGTGTGGTTCTTGCCATGAATTGCTGAATGGTGTTTTTTCTACGGGCACTCCGGCCTTCTTCCGCCTCTTAAACATGGGTCGTCCTTCTATAATCACTCTGGTTAGGACGTTAAATCAAACGGACCTTAATTTCATATATCATTCATATTATATGTAGGCTAGAGTTCCTTATTCAGTAGTTTTTAGCTGTGCATAATCACCGTCGAAATAAAAACATGACCGACAGGCTCCTTCCATCCATCACTTGATTATGTCATATAGCAAACCTGGAGCATCTGTGTGTGCAGCTGTTGATGAGACAGGTGTTTGCTCATTGTATGCACACAATCTTATTAAAATTAGTCTTTGAATTCCGCTCCAATACAAACCAAAAGGATTGAATAACGGTACACCATACACCAGACATGTATCTAGCTGTCATCAATGTCTAAGTCTGGTGTTAGGGCCATACTATCTCAAGCTACGGTACACTGTATGGCTTTGAAGTTTCGCTCTTTGTAAGCTTTAAATGAAGTCTGTTTGCCTGTGACTGGTCATTTTTTCTCTCTCTCCCGAAATGCATTCAGTTTTGCTACGACAAAGTCCAGGAGTGGATACATGACAGTGATAGTAACCACTGGAATACCGAGGATAGGATTAAAAAACTACACACTAAATCTACATGGTGACATTAATTGTCAAAATATCTTGTTTATGGAATGTTTGAAGGAGAGGAAAAGAGGAGGAAAGATAAAATATACGTTGACATATCATTCAAAGGTGCATCCTCGATACGCCAGGGGTTCCGATCACTTACGATCACTATAAGTGATCGGAACCCCTGGAGTATCGAGGACGTAAATGATGGAATTGCTTTGTTTGATATTTTGTTTTTCACTATTTTAATATATTTTCATTACAGTTCAGAAAATGTTCAAACATTCCAAGAAAGATAACTTCTGTACAACTAAAAGCTAAACAGCGAAGGGAGATTACTCCTGTGTCCGTATGAACATTGCTGACTTGAGTTTATAATTTTTCCAAACAAATATAGCTTAAAATGCTCCAACGCTGACAAATGGTATTTTTTCACTATGAAAAACAGGATCAGACGATTGGGTATTTTTCTGCAGTTACCAATGTTACTTTCTTTACACCATTACCGCCATTGGAAAGTTTGAGCTTCTAATTTCACTTCAAGATAAAAATATTAGAAATAATTAATTGCATCCTGAAAAAAAATCCGTGGCAATATGTTATATATAGAATGAAGTTCTGATTGCGCATGCACCAAAAACAAAATAAAATATTTTATATTATTTTTGTGTTAATTAGACATATTTAAACACGATTAAACGCCAATTATTGTTCAAATGATGAGTATCATTTATGGCCTGTCGGCGGTGGAACATATTTAAATCGGATGTTTTCATTTACATATTTTATCAATTACAGGGTGAAAAAAACCATAACTACGTCGAACTTCAATCGATTGTATTAATTCCGTAAAATGTCGATTGAACTGCGTGTAAACTTTTCATAATTGGGGATTTTAGAAAATATATTTGGTTTAAGAAAAAGAGTGTACATGTAATTCAATTCAGTCTCGCTTCAAAATAGATTACATAGTATTGATAAAATAAATTGATTTTTTTTTTTAAATTTCCGAGTTATACGTATGAAACCACATCGATATTGACGTTTTGTGTAGCACAACAGGTGTTTTTAATTATCTCTATGTTATAACTAGTACCTAGTGTAAACGTAAGGTCTTTTGTTGGTAAAAACTAAAAAAGAACTCAACTATTTTTTTTTTATTTATATATACTCTTCTTTATTATTTGCTGATAGTCCGGGTGTATGATAGGGACCATGTAATATCTGATATCTGTCTTTCTTTATTTCGCCTCGCTGTATATTTTGTTTCAATCTCTCCGTCGCTGATCACATTTTGCTCGTCTGTTCTTCAATGGTGCAACACCAATTCACAAACGCCAATTAATTTTGTCAATGTGTCGCAATTTGTTTCGTTTCTTCCCGAAATAAAAAAAAATAATTTCGAAAAAAGATTGAGGACTGTAACTTCTAACTGCGTTTTTCAAATGAAAGTACTAAAATGACATTTCAAAACGTACGTTAGAATGCGTATTTTTATTCGTTTTTAGCTCACCTGGCCCGAAGGGCCGGTGAGCTTATGTCATGGCGCGGCGTCCGTCGTCCGTCGTCCGTCCGTCGTCCGTCCGTCGTCCGTCCGTCCGTCTGTCCGTCAACATTTCCTTTAAATCGCTACTAGTCATAGAGTTCTGCATGGATTGTAACCAAATTTTGCCACAAACATCCTTGGGGGAAGGGGAACAGAACTTGTATAAATTTTGGCTCTGACACCCCGGGGGCAGGAGGGGCGGGGCCCAATAGGGGAAATATAGGTAAATCCTTTAAATCGCTACTTGTCATAGAGTTCTGAATGGAATGTAACAAAATTTGGCCACAAACATCCTTGGGGGAAGGGGAACAGAACTTGTATAAATTTTGGCTCTGACCCCCCGGGGGCAGGAGGGGCGGGGCCCAATAGGGGAAATAGAGGTAAATCCTTTAAATCGCTACTTGTCATAGAGTTCTACATGGATTGTAACCAAATTTGGCCACAAACATCCTTGGGGGAAGGGGAACAGAACTTGTATAAATTTTGGCTCTGACCCCCCGGGGGCAGGAGGGGCGGGGCCAAATAGGGGAAATAGAGGTAAATCCTTTAAATCGCTACTTGTCATAGAGTTCTGCATGGATTGTAACCAAATTTGGCCAGAAACATCCTTGGGGGAAGGGGAACAGAACTTGTATAAATTTTGGCTCTGACCCCCCGGGGGCAGGAGGGGCGGGGCCCAATAGGGGAAATAGAGGTAAATCCTTTAAATCGCTACTAGTCATAGAGTTCTACATGGATTGTAACTAAATTTTGCCACAAACATCCTTGGGGGAAGGGGTACAGAACTTGTATAAATTTTGGCTCTGACCCCCCGGGGCCAGGAGGGGCGGGGCCCAAGAGGGGAAATAGAGGTAAATCCTTTAAATCACTACTTGTCATAGAGTTCTACATGGATTGTAACCAAATTTGGCCAGAAACATCCTTGGGGGAAGGGGAACAGAACTTGTATAAATTTTGGCTCTGACCCCCCGGGGGCAGGAGGGGCGGGGCCAAATAGGGGAAATAGAGGTAAATCCTTTAAATCGCTACTTGTCATAGAGTTCTACATGGATTGTAACCAAATTTGGCCACAAACATCCTTGGGGGAAGGGGAACAGAACTTGTATAAATTTTGGCTCTGACCCCCCGGGGGCAGGAGGGGCGGGGCCCAATAGGTGAAATAGAGGTAAATCCTTTAAATCGCTACTAGTCATAGAGTTCTACATGGATTGTAACTAAATTTTGCCACAAACATCCTTGGGGGAAGGGGAACAGAACTTGTATAAATTTTGGCTCTGACCCCCCCCCGGGGGCAGGAGGGGCGGGCCCAATAGGGGAAATAGAGGTAAATCCTTTAAATCGCTACTTGTCATAGAGTTCTACATGGATTGTAACCAAATTTGGCCACAAACATCCTTGGGGGAAGGGGAACAGAACTTGTATAAATTTTGGCTCTGACCCCCCGGGGGCAGGAGGTGCAGGGCCCAATAGGGGAAATAGAGGTAAATCCTATAAATTGCTACTAGTCGTAGAGTTCTGCGTGGATTGTAACCAAATTTGGCCAGAAAACATCCTTGGGGGAAGGGGAAGAGAACTTGTATAAATTTTGGCTCTGACCCCCCGGGGGCAGGTGGGGCGGGGCCCAATAGGGGAAATAGAGGTAAATCCTATAAATTGCTACTAGTCGTAGAGTTCTGCACGGATTGTAACCAAATTTGGCCAGAAACATCCTTGGGGGAAGGGGAACAGAACTTGTATAAATTTTGGCTCTGACCCCCCGCGGGCAGGAGGGGCGGGGCCCAATAGGGGAAATAGAGGTAAATTCTTTAAATCGCTACTAGTCATAGAGTTCTACATGGATTGTAACTAAATTTTGCCACAAACATCCTTGGGGGAAGGGGTACAGAACTTGTTTATATAGTTTATATATAACAAATATAGCTTAAAATGCTCCAACGCTGACAAATGGTATTTTTTCACTATGAAAAACAGGATCAGACGATTGGGTATTTTTCTGCAGTTACCAATGTTACTTTCTTTACACCATTACCGCCATTGGAAAGTTTGAGCTTCTAATTTCACTTCAAGATAAAAATATTAGAAATAATTAATTGCATCCTGAAAAAAAATCCGTGGCAATATGTTATATATAGAATGAAGTTCTGATTGCGCATGCATCAAAAACAAAATAAAATATTTTATATTATTTTTGTGTTAATTAGACATATTTAAACACGATTAAACGCCAATTATTGTTCAAATGATGAGTATCATTTATGGCCTGTCGGCGGTGGAACATATTTAAATCGGATGTTTTCATTTACATATTTTATCAATTACAGGGTGAAAAAAACCATAACTACGTCGAACTTCAATCGATTGTATTAATTCCGTAAAATGTCGATTGAACTGCGTGTAAACTTTTCATAATTGGGGATTTTAGAAAATATATTTGGTTTAAGAAAAAGAGTGTACATGTAATTCAATTCAGTCTCGCTTCAAAATAGATTACATAGTATTGATAAAATAAATTGATTTTTTTTTTAAATTTCCGAGTTATACGTATGAAACCACATCGATATTGACGTTTTGTGTAGCACAACAGGTGTTTTTAATTATCTCTATGTTATAACTAGTACCTAGTGTAAACGTAAGGTCTTTTGTTGGTAAAAACTAAAAAAGAACTCAACTATTTTTTTTTTTATTTATATATATACTCTTCTTTATTATTTGCTGATAGTCCGGGTGTATGATAGGGACCATGTAATATCTGATATCTGTCTTTCTTTATTTCGCCTCGCTGTATATTTTGTTTCAATCTCTCCGTCGCTGATCACCATTTTGCTCGTCTGTTCTTCAATGGTGCAACACCAATTCACAAACGCCAATTAATTTTGTCAATGTGTCGCAATTTGTTTCGTTTCTTCCCGAAATAAAAAAAAATAATTTCGAAAAAAGATTGAGGACTGTAACTTCTAACTGCGTTTTTCAAATGAAAGTACTAAAATGACATTTCAAAACGTACGTTAGAATGCGTATTTTTATTCGTTTTTAGCTCACCTGGCCCGAAGGGCCGGTGAGCTTATGTCATGGCGCGGCGTCCGTCGTCCGTCGTCCGTCCGTCCGTCCGTCCGTCGTCCGTCCGTCCGTCCGTCTGTCCGTCAACATTTCCTTTAAATCGCTACTAGTCATAGAGTTCTGCATGGATTGTAACCAAATTTTGCCACAAACATCCTTGGGGGAAGGGGAACAGAACTTGTATAAATTTTGGCTCTGACACCCCGGGGGCAGGAGGGGCGGGGCCCAATAGGGGAAATATAGGTAAATCCTTTAAATCGCTACTTGTCATAGAGTTCTGAATGGAATGTAACAAAATTTGGCCACAAACATCCTTGGAGGAAGGGGAACAGAACTTGTTTAAATTTTGGCTCTGACCCCCCGGGGGCAGGAGGGGCGGGGCCCAATAGGGGAAATAGAGGTAAATCCTTTAAATCGCTACTTGTCATAGAGTTCTACATGGATTGTAACCAAATTTGGCCACAAACATCCTTGGGGGAAGGGGAACAGAACTTGTATAAATTTTGGCTCTGACCCCCCGGGGGCAGGAGGGGCGGGGCCCAATAGGGGAAATAGAGGTAAATCCTTTAAATCGCTACTAGACATAGAGTTCTACATGGATTGTAACCAAATTTGGCCACAAACATCCTTGGGGGAAGGGGAACAGAACTTGTATAAATTTTGGCTCTGACCCCCCGGGGGCAGGAGGGGCGGGGCCCAATAGGGGAAATAGAGGTAAATCCTTTAAATCGCTACTAGTCATAGAGTTCTACATGGATTGTAACTAAATTTTGCCACAAACATCCTTGGGGGAAGGGGTACAGAACTTGTATAAATTTTGGCTCTGACCCCCCGGGGCCAGGAGGGGCGGGGCCCAAGAGGGGAAATAGAGGTAAATCCTTTAAATCACTACTTGTCATAGAGTTCTACATGGATTGTAACCAAATTTGGCCAGAAACATCCTTGGGGGAAGGGGAACAGAACTTGTATAAATTTTGGCTCTGACCCCCCGGGGGCAGGAGGGGCGGGGCCAAATAGGGGAAATAGAGGTAAATCCTTTAAATCGCTACTTGTCATAGAGTTCTACATGGATTGTAACTAAATTTTGCCACAAACATCCTTGGGGGAAGGGGAACAGAACTTGTATAAATTTTGGCTCTGACCCCCCGGGGGCAGGAGGGGCGGGGCCCAATAGGGGAAATATAGGTAAATCCTTTAAATCGCTACTTGTCATAGAGTTCTACATGGATTGTAACCAAATTTGGCCACAAACATCCTTGGGGGAAGGGGAACAGAACTTGTATAAATTTTGGCTCTGACCCCCCGGGGGCAGGAGGGGCGGGGCCCAATAGGGGAAATAGAGGTAAATCCTTTAAATCGCTACTAGTCATAGAGTTCTACATGGATTGTAACCAAATTTGGCCAGAAACATCCTTGGGGGAAGGGGAACAGAACTTGTATAAATTTTGGCTCTGACCCCCCCGGGGGCAGGAGGGGCGGGGCCCAATAGGGGAAATAGAGGTAAATCCTTTAAATCGCTACTAGTCATAGAGTTCTACATGGATTGTAACTAAATTTTGCCACAAACATCCTTGGGGGAAGGGGTACAGAACTTGTATAAATTTTGGCTCTGACCCCCCGGGGCCAGGAGGGGCGGGGCC
Source organism: Argopecten irradians (assembly GCF_041381155.1). Lineage (NCBI taxonomy): Eukaryota > Metazoa > Mollusca > Bivalvia > Pectinida > Pectinidae > Argopecten > Argopecten irradians. The sequence goes on along the minus strand of NC_091138.1, from coordinate 36,424,831 downwards.
CAAGAGGGGAAATAGAGGTAAATCCTTTAAATCACTACTTGTCATAGAGTTCTACATGGATTGTAACAAAATTTGGCCACAAACATCCTTGGGGGAAGGGGAACAGAACTTGTATAAATTTTTGCTCTGACCCCCCGGGGGCAGGAGGGGCGGGGCCAAATAGGGGAAATAGAGGTAAATCCTTTAAATCGCTACTTGTCATAGAGTTCTACATGGATTGTAACTAAATTTTGCCACAAACATCCTTGGGGGAAGGGGAACAGAACTTGTATAAATTTTGGCTCTGACCCCCCGGGGGCAGGAGGGGCGGGGCCCAATAGGTGAAATAGAGGTAAATCCTTTAAATCGCTACTAGTCATAGAGTTCTACATGGATTGTAACTAAATTTTGCCACAAACATCCTTGGGGGAAGGGGAACAGAACTTGTATAAATTTTGGCTCTGACCCCCCCCCGGGGGCAGGAGGGGCGGGGCCCAATAGGGGAAATAGAGGTAAATCCTTTAAATCGCTACTTGTCATAGAGTTCTACATGGATTGTAACCAAATTTGGCCACAAACATCCTTGGGGGAAGGGGAACAGAACTTGTATAAATTTTGGCTCTGACCCCCCGGGGGCAGGAGGTGCAGGGCCCAATAGGGGAAATAGAGGTAAATCCTATAAACTGCTACTAGTCGTAGAGTTCTGCATGGATTGTAACCAAATTTGGCCAGAAACATCCTTGGGGGAAGGGGAACAGAACTTGTATAAATTTTGGCTCTGACCCCCCCGGGGGCAGGAGGGGCGGGGCCCAATAGGGGAAATAGAGGTAAATCCTATAAATTGCTACTAGTCGTAGAGTTCTGCACGGATTGTAACCAAATTTGGCCAGAAACATCCTTGGGGGAAGGGGAACAGAACTTGTATAAATTTTGGCTCTGACCCCCCGGGGGCAGGAGGGGCGGGGCCCAATAGGGGAAATAGAGGTAAATCCTTTTAAATCGCTACTAGTCATAGAGTTCTACATGGATTGTAACTAAATTTTGCCACAAACATCCTTGGGGGAAGGGGTACAGAACTTGTATAAATTTTGGCTCTGACCCCCCGGGGCCAGGAGGGGCGGGGCCCAAGAGGGGAAATAGAGGTAAATCCTTTAAATCACTACTTGTCCTAGAGTTCTACATGGATTGTAACCAAATTTGGCCAGAAACATCCTTGGGGGAAGGGGAACAGAACTTGTATAAATTTTGGCTCTGACCCCCCGGGGGCAGGAGGGGCGGGGCCAAATAGGGGAAATAGAGGTAAATCCTTTAAATCGCTACTTGTCATAGAGTTCTACATCGATTGTAACTAAATTTTGCCACAAACATCCTTGGGGGAAGGGGAACAGAACTTGTATAAATTTTGGCTCTGACCCCCCGGGGGCAGGAGGGGCGGGGCCCAATAGGGGAAATAGAGGTAAATCCTTTAAATCGCTACTAGTCATAGAGTTCTACATGGATTGTAACTAAATTTTGCCACAAACATCCTTGGGGGAAGGGGAACAGAACTTGTATAAATTTTGGCTCTGACCCCCCCCCCCCCCCCCCCCCCCCCCCCCCCCCGGGGGCAGGAGGGGCGGGGCCCAATAGGGGAAATAGAGGTAAATCCTTTAAATCGCTACTAGTCGTAGAGTTCTGCATGGATTGTAACCAAATTTGGCCAGAAACATCCTTGGGGAAAGGGGAACAGAACTTGTATAAATTTTGGCTCTGACCCCCCCCCCCCCCCCCCCCCCCCCGGGCTGGAGGGGTGGGGCCCAATAGGGGAAATAGAGGTAAATCCTTTAATTCGCTACTAGTCATAGAGTTCTGCATGGAATGTAACCAAATTTGGCCAGAAATATCCTTGGGAGAATAAGAACTTAGTTTGTATAAATTTTGGCTCTGGTCCCCGGGGCAGGAGGAGCGGGGCCCAATAGGGGAATTATAGGTAAATTCTATAAATTGCTACTTAATTGTCCTAGAGTTTTGTATGGATTGTAACTAAATTTGGCCACAAACATCCTTCGGGGTAGGAGAACAGAACTTGTATAAATTTTGGCTCTGACCCTCAGGGGGCAGGAGGGGCGGGGCCCAATAGGGGAAATAGAGGTAAATTCTATCAAATGCTACTTGTCCTAGAGTTCTTCATGGATTGTAACCAAATTTGGCCACAAACATCCTTGGGGGAAGAGGAACAGACTTTTATAAATTTTGGCTCTGATCCCCTGGGGGTAGGAGAGGTGGGGCCCAATAGGGGAAATAGAGGTAAATCCTATAAATTGCTACTAGTCGTAGAGTTCTGCATGGATTGTAACCAAATTTGGCCAGAAACATCCTTGGGGGAAGGGGAACAGAACCTGTATAAATTTTGGCTCTGGCCCCCCGGGGGCTGGAGGGGTGGGGCCCAATAGGGGAAATAGAGGTAAATCCTTTAATTCGCTACTAGTCATAGAGTTCTACATGGAATGTAACCAAATTTGGCCAGAAATATCCTTGGGAGAATAAGAACTGAGTTTGTATAAATTTTGGCTCTGGTCCCCCAGGCAGGAGGGGCGGGGCCCAATAGGGGAATTATAGGTAAATTCTATAAATTGCTACTTAATTGTCCTAGAGTTCTGTATGGATTGTAACTAAATTTTGCCACAAACATCCTTGGGGGTAGGAGAACAGAACTTGTATAAATTTTGGCTCTGACCCTCAGGGGGCAGGAGGGGCAGGGCCCAATAGGGGAAATAGAGGTAAATTCTATCAATCGCTACTTCTCATAGAGTTCTGCATGGATTGTAACCAAATTTGGCCACAAACATTCTTTGTGGAAGGGGAACAGAACTTGTATAAATTTTGGCTCTGACCCCCAGGGGGCAGGAGGGGTGGGGCCCAATAGGGGATTTAGAGGTTAATATTAAAATTCCTTCAGAAAAGAAACAATGAACCTGTATTCAGAAAATTATTTGGCATTACAAACCAGGTGAGCGATACAGGCCCTCTGGGCCTCTTGTTTATTATTTTAGCGCTTTTCGCGCTATCACTTGGAGCTGTAAAATGGTACGTATTTCCTGTAGTGAACCTCCTAATGGAGCTAGTTTATATCCGCGCTGATAAATCATACTTTACAGTTTCACATTTGCGTTTACGCTAAAATACGAACGTTTAACAGTTTATATACATGCTAATGTGGACGGAACAGAAGATTTGTTTTGCATTTTAAACGATCGCAATATTGTACTACACAAGCTGTTGACGCGTATCCAATGTCGTTTATGTGGATTGATGTTGTAAGACAACATATGTTGGTAAGGTAGCTATGTACTTTTATGATCAATCGTAATTAAAAGTCAAACTACACTATGTTTATTGTAAATGATTTTGCATTTAATATTCTAAATAACGAAAATTTATGGTTTTTGCAGTTGTTTTATCCTTGGAGATAGAACCATTATCGATACTTCAGGGGTTACAATTACTAACTTATATCCACCTCGGCCCCGGACATATGTACATCGAAGGTCTTGTCTCGTGTTTGCTTTCCAGTTTTTTTTATCAGGTTTGTATATTGTATCAGGGATGGGATAAGAACGTGTATTTCAATTAATACAAATGTCTTTTTTTATTGCTACCACTGTGTACAATCCAAACGGAAATTTTCTATACGGTTAAATGCATTTTAACTGCCCCAATCAAGAGCTAAGTTGATTTTAAAAATAAATCTAATTTATTACATGCACTAATATGCCCACGTGTTCTGCCCTACAATGTTCACGTGTAAATTACGCGGTAACAGTATATGACCTTTGACCGCACTCAATTTTATCCAATACCATTTGTGGTATCAAGAACTCATGAATATTCATGACCTGTTACCTGTTGTGGCGAGAGAAAATCGATAGCGATATGTGTATCGATTGAAAAAGACGAGGATAGGCCCCGAGACATTTGTCAAAAGAAGAATAACTTGTTTTCTTCGTCATTTAATTAAGGAACTGTACACGATTATATTGAAATATATTTCCCAACATTTGGAGAGTCGTGTCCAGAATATTGACGGCTTCTGTGCGTACCGTGCAAAGGTAAGAGTGACATTTCAATGAATGGGTTTTCAGAACGTCCCGTCCCGTGCTGTACGGGTATATATAGGTTAGCTGTCAAGCGGGTATATGCCATTTACTTGTATACATGCTGACATTGTTGTGAAATAATATCAATGTCGAAGAAACAATACATTTCTACATATATACAGCACCTGTATAATCAACTGTTTTACAACAGCTATAACTAGGTTGCTAGTGTGATGAAAGGGTCATTCATGTTGTCGACATCTATGTACTGTATATATATCGGGGTATATATATGTACTGAAACTTCTGTGTATAAGACAAGTGGCCATACAAAGTTTTGTAATTGTCTATATAAGTGTTTCCTTCACGTAGAGTTACACACATACCTTTTTGTACCTGTCCTATACCTATACCGTAGCCAGGTAATTACTTAACTACTTACCTGTCCCCAGCTTGTCAAATCAACACCTGTATAACTTATACTGATATACATGTAATGCACACTTTTTGCACATAAATTGTTTACATGTTATGAAACGACAAACTTGAAATAGACAAATGTGTACAATTTGCTTGGATATTTTTCAGTTATAATGTAATCAGAATTTATAATCACATGAACTGCACTTTTACATGGATTATTTTGTAGATTACACGACCATAAAACTGGTGTATGTACTGTTAATTACTATGTATACGGAAATTAGACATATTTGTCATAGTTTTGTCACTTTAGGAAGTGCTTAGCCTTCCAAGTTTGTCTTCCCCTTAAAAGTATGTACATGTACATTTTGCATGTGTAAAACTAGTTTATTGGCACACTTGAACTGTGAATATTGCCTATATACAAGAATTTCTCAGCTCCATGCAGGCCTACCAAAGTTAATATCTATGAAAGTTTTCCGACTCCCTGCTTAAGCCCTTTAACTGATAACTCCAGCAAAGTCCTCAAAATTAAAAACACTTGATATGCAGAAGTCCTCATACTTGACCTATAAAAAATTTTCATGTACAAATCTCCAACATATATAGGGAACTGGAGTTAAGAGGGGGCACAGGCACCAACAAGCCTCAGGTAACCCTGGTGTTTTATGTGTGGTCGAGTGGCCAAGAGGTTAAAGTGTCTAACATACTACAATTCCTTGTTTTAATTAACATCTGAGTCAGGTGGCTGAGTGGTTAAGGTGTCTTGATATTCAGTCAATAGCTTACCACCTCTGGATCTAGATGGCTGAGTATACATGTAAGATGTCACTATTAGCCTGTTAATACCACCTTTATTTGGGCCATATAATAAACCATTCTGATATATCACAATTACTTCCCTTAGTTTCACAGTTACTTCCCTTGGTTTCACAGTAACTTCCCTTTGTTACACAGTTACTTCCCTTTGTTTCACAGTTACATCTCTTTTGTTTCACAGTTACTTCCGTTTGTTTCACAGTTACTTCCCTTTGTTTCACAGTAACTTTCCTTTGTTTCACAGTTACTTCCCTTTGTTTCACAGGTACTTCCCTTTGTTACACAGTTACTTCCCTTTGTTTCACAGTTACATCTCTTTTGTTTCACAGTTACTTCCCTTTGTTTCACAATTACTTCCCTTTTGTTTCACAGTAACTTTCCTTTGTTTCACAGTTACTTCCCATTGTTTGTAATGAAGGGAAGTAACTCAGATAGATCAGGAGGTGATAAGTGAGTTTTTGGGTTGATTGTGGTAATTATATAGCATACCAAGTGGTGAAGGTCTATTGGTACCTGGTAATATAAATATCGGACACATTGACCACTACGCCATGTACCTCGAGGCTGTGTTGGTAGAATATCAGATAAGCATTTCCACATCTCTACTATCACCCTGTTTAAATAACTGTTAAAAATGACAAAACAGTCAACACACTGTTGTGACCTATCAGTCGCTATAAGATATCAAACTATAAAAGCTCTATCACAGATTTCTCTAACTCAAGATGAAGAAGCCTTTTGTAGTCAGTGCTAAAGGAATATTTCTGTAGCCCAGTAACTGTTTGTCATGAGTTTGACTTGGTGTGAAACTGTTGTGAGATGTAAGGAATACCCTGGGATACAAAAATGTGCAGATTAAAGTTTTGACCTTAACCTTTCAAAATGATATTAGTTTCAGGGGCTGTTTTGCTGAAGCACTTGTTATAAATGAGGTTTTCAGTGATACAAAAAAAAAATATGGTAAGCTGCTATAGAACTTCAGCAAAACTCTGCTTGGTTTTACATACATTTTATCCGTATTTGTACCAGACAAATTGAAGCAATGCTGGTTAACTAGAAATAAAACGATTTAAAAAGTTCAAATAAAAGAGTAAAAAAATGTTACCTGATAATGTTTTCGATTTGCATTGCAACAAATTAACATTCCATAAAGCATCTTTACAATTTACAAATTTGGTTGTTTTGTTTTAATCCCTCAGTAAAAAAGGTAAGTTACAGAAGAAAAACAATTTCTTACAATTGTATAAAATGTACAGTTTTGTAACTCAAATCCTTTGTATAAAGTAGAATGAGATATGGCTGGCTATGTTTGAGGTTAAACACTAGTATTGTGACAGTTATCTCCCCTTCACATCAGCTAAATCTCTTGCTAGAGGGTGTTATAGGGTTGGTACATATAATGGAATTATAATTTTAAAAATGCCCTGTAGCTGGTCTATGTATCTAGATCTAGAATGGATCAGTGTTTTATAGCAAAACCAAGGCCATATAAAGACAATGTCTTGTTTTACATCCTTAAAGGGATGGTATAAACAGTTAGTACATAAATTCTCCCATATATTGATGCTAAAAGCCGGTATGGATGTACTTGTTAACCTTTTTGAAATTTTCATGGATGATCAACATGTGTAGAAAAAGAAAACTTTATAGTAGAATTGTACAATGACTATTATTTTTGGCATACTAATTAGGGTGCAGGTTTTTTTGTGGGTTGGACATTTCAAAGACATGGATTCAATATGTACTTTTAAGCTACCATGGAACAAGAAAATCAAACTTTTCATGGGTTAAACTACATACAGTACTCTCAGAATTATCTCCTCTTTTCCAATAATTATCCCACATATCCATTTTTCTGTGAACCCATGACTCTCCATCACAACACAACTAAATCCAATATCTAATAGAAACATTGAGCTTTTTAATACTTTATTTATACCATAGAATTAATTTATACAACTCTGCCATTCTAATGTCGGGTACGATGAAATGATATGATTCATGGGTCTTAAACAAATAACGGTATGCTCCTGTATACCTTCTGTGCATGCACACTTTGAAGTTTGTATATGGGCAGGCTGAAGACTGTCACTCAGTACTTCCTGGTTCACTCAAACCCTAGCAACTGCAGTGCCGTATGTTTGTTATGGAAAAATGGTTAACTGATGTAGATAATAAAACATCATGTTTGGTACCAGAATGACCTTGACCTTGAAACTTCCCCTTACATAATACATGTAGTATAACTTGTCTCCTGGTAATCGAGTGTTAGCTAAATAATATGCTGTGTTATAACTAAAACAAGGATGTTAAGCCCCATCAATCAATCAATCTATCAATCAATCAATCAATCAATAGCTATTGAATTATAAGTAATGAAAATATCATTGACACATTGGTATCTTTATTCTTATTTATCCTAAACAAAATTTCTCTAAATGAAGATTTCAAAATTGTTGAATTAAACATATTTGAAATAAAGCAAAAATTTTGACAAGTGTAACTTACAGTAATTTAGAGCTATAGAAAATTATCTCCCCTCATTATTTTTCTATTCAAATTTTTTTTTGTAAAAATAGCTGCTCATGTGCTTCTTCTGGTATATGTAGTTATATTTGAATGGTTTTGATGTGGTTCTTTCTGTAACATATGCTGATAGAAAAAAAAGTATTCATGCAATTATGAAAAACCAGGTATTACATATATGCATTTTAATGAGAGATTGACCGGAAAATGAGCTACCTTCCATCACTTTTAATTATAGATGATAGCCTTTGATATTGGTTGTATTTTATTATGGAATTCTTTAAACATATCATGTAGAGGTAGTATTTTTTATCAATATTACATCTATATTGGAGAACTTCAAACGTTTTGCTATAAATGTTCAAGATACAAATTGATATAAGGTAGGAATTATGCAATAATAGATTCAATGTTTAAAGTTGATGGTCATCGATCGTGTGATCAGTATGCCTGTACACTTCCTGGACTACCAATATATTATGTATGTGTTAGTCAGATCCCGGAGGTCTTGTCTCGTGTTTGCTTTCCAGTTTTTTATCAGGTTTGTATATTGTATATTCATATTTTATATTGATATTTGAAGACAGTTGGCGGAGACGTCCATTTTCCATACCTGGCCAAATTTTATATGGCCAAATATAGATTAGACAATTCTGTATTTGCACATATATTTAGAATTAAAGGATACTCATGGAAATCCAACATTTGATTTCAAAGCAATTTAAAAAAGTCAATTAAACAAATCAGATCGTGTACAGTTAAAGTAGTTCTAGTTTTGGACCTATAATCGTCGTTATATACTCAGGGTATATAAAAAATATAGACAGTCGACTAACTTCCTGGTAGATTGGTCGTCTTTTTAAATGTTGTAACGTGTGTACGTGACAATGGTTTAAATGTTTTTCTTCAGTACAATTCTCTGCTGTAATTAATGTATTGCACCTGCATGAACAATATTACAAACCACAATCTCTCCCTCTTCTTGCAATATCCACATATCTAATATACAGAATTATTTCCCTTTTATAATTTTTGTACATTTGATTCTTAAATTATGAGCTTAAATGTAGCAAATTTTAAATTGAATAAGTGTATAACTGTATAAAAAGATCAAAATTATGATTTTTGTCAATGAATTATAAGTTAGAGGTTAAAATTTACATATCGAAAAAATGCAGTGACTATTTACACTTTATATCTATAAGAACAAGTAACAAAAACAACAAAATTACTTGTAAGCGCTTTGCCCATCCGTGGGCTCTTCAGACCATCATTTATTCAAACAAACAACTTGATGACACATCATGGGGCCATGGTGGCTGAGTGGTTTAGATTGAAATATTACCACAGGCCATCCACCTCTTGATTGCGAGTTTGAATCCCGTGTGGGGCAGTAATTAGGAACTGATCGCTGGTCGGTGATTTTTCTCAGGATACTCTGGTTTTTCCCTGCCATATAAACCTGGCACATTGTTAATTGACCTTGACTGTTAACACAACGTTAAAATACAATCAACATAAACTTGATGATGTCATCAATAACAATACATTGTATAGTGCACTCCTTTGAAATTTTTTTTACAGTTATAATTATGGTAGGTTTGTGGATTTGTAGGAGGACACTTACATTTATATAAGTTATAAGACAAGTGCAGTAGGGACCTATAAAGTCGCATTAATTCTACACTAATAACGATTATATATCTGTTTGAATTACACTCATCTCCCCGTTGCCATCCATCACAAGAAATGGTTTGGGCGTTAACGTAATTAAAGTGTATATTTCTCACCAAACACCTATTTATATTAGTAACATACCAAGTTTTTATGAAAGAAATGTATATAAATATAACATTTCATGATTTATTTGTAGTTTAAATATTTTTAGAAATACATTATCAAGACTGATGATTTATCAATATTATTGCTAACCACTGTGCATTGTTTAATAATTCTTGTTTACAATTTCCTTGACAAGTCAGTTTGTATAGGTTAAAGTAGATGGTTGCCACCTCATTGAAAGATATTCATTATGGTATGAGTTTCACATTATCATATACTTTTTAGGAAAACCACCGACCAGCAGTCAGTAACTAGCAACTACCTCACATGTGATTCGAACTCGCATCCCAGAGGTGCAGGGCTTGTAGTAATATGTCGTGACATCTAAACCACCAGGCAATCGCTGCCCTTTTTCCTACTATAATCAGCCACTATTATGCAAGGATTTAAATTTCAAGATTCTGAAGATTGAGGAAAGTCAGAGTACTTGGAGAAAAGTCACAGACCATTGCTCAGACTAATCTACATATAGGCACGTGGCCAAGCAATGCAAGATTTTGCCACCATGGCCCTACATCACAGTATGTTAGTAACTATACTGATGCAAAAAATCTCATTCCTAAAAAAAAAGAAAAAAAGAAAACAGGTATTAAATTACTGTAAACGGTTTGGTTTGTTTAGTTTTACGTCCTATTAACAGCCAGGGTCATATAAGGACGTGCCAGGTTTGTTGGTGGAGGAAAGCCGGAGTACCCGGAGAAAAATCACTGGCCAGCGGTCAGTACCTGGCAACTGCCCCACATGGGATTCGAACCCATCCCAGAGGTGGAGGGCTTGTGGTAATATGTCGGGACATCTTAGCCACTCGGCCACCGCGGCCCCTAATTACTGTAAACATACGTAGGATTAATGAGTAAAGGGTACATTACATGACTATAGGTTTGTTTGAGTCACAATGAAAAGTCAGTCAACAGATCTATTGTACGAAAATGTGTTTAAACACTTACAAAGAAAAATGTTACAAAAAAAAAATAAGAAAAAAAGAAATCTTTAATTACTTCATTGAATTGAATTAGTTGATCTCAGCTAAAATTATGTTTTTGTTTCAAATTTCTGAAGCTTCAAGTTAAATGTATAACTTACTGAAATGAGAATTAGAAGAGAAAAGAAGTCAAAGACAAAATTGGTCAAGATACTGCAATGATTTGTCAATAAGGGAGTTTCATGTGTTAACTTATTGATTGGCCCAGATGTGTGTCGGTGGTAAATATCGGTGACATATTTTAAATTTACTCTGACAGTTAATCTTGTCAATACATCACCGGGATTGATAACGTCATTGTCCGGAGTTTCTTCAGGAGTTCCTTCGTCCCTAGTAACCATCTCGGACTCCCTGAATGTACATAAAAACAAGCTTGTATGTTTGATAAGCAGGTGTGGTAAGGTCCCTCAATAGGAAAAAAGGGAGAAATCTTCACCAAAAGATAAGATGTTCATTATGATATTGAGGTTAAAGAAGATGCTTGTAGAATATTATTCCAAAAAAAGGAGATAATATTGTTCACTAGATACAAACAAAATGTCGCTGTATGTTTATAACTTAAAGTTTATTATGGGAAGTTAGAAATCTGATATCAATGGATAGTTTGAATTTATGGGTATCAAAATTTCATGAAATCTATCGTAATTTGTAAAGGTTAGTTGGCCTTTATGATATTTTAGGGTGTCGTCTGCCATTCATAAGAAACATTTACTTTGAGATTAAGCTCTCATGGGTAATATCTAGAAACAAACCCTTTGAAGGCTTCTCAGTTAGAAACATATTTCAAATTAACATAAATTTGAAGACGTTATTCATAGAATATAGTGCATAAAACTATTTCTGAACCATTTTTGTCAAGTTCTTCAAAGAAAATATGATTTTATTACCAAATCCTAGTCACCATTTTCATTTTATTTGATTATGCTATGATTCAGTTGTGTATATATAATTGTCGACTGAGGCCCGAGTTATTCAATATCCTTTGAGTTTATCTCAATGTAACACTTTCCTGTTGACAACAAGTACCAATATTTACAAAATATGTACTCCTCAGCTTTATCCTTAAAATAAAGCTTTTTTAACAAAATTAATCACCTTTTCTTGAGTAACATTTGTTGGAATTTTCGAAATAAAATTATTAATTAATTTAAGAATCAATGTAAATGTCAAATTTTTCACCAATTACATATGTACATCTAAGGGTCAAAGGTTAAGGTGTCTACCATTTCACCATCTGCCTTCCATCTCGGATTGATGGCTACAAATTAAGTAAAAAAATATTTTTTACAAAATTCATGAACAAGTTGTACTTAATTATTTAAATCCTACATAAGCTTTATGGCTGGATAAAAGTGTGTACTGGAGTGCCTGTGGAGAGGTGTAATACTCGGAAACAATTAATATATAACGATTGTCTAATAACTTGGTGACCCCATGTCATTTCCATGTGCAATCGGAGAAGTGAACCTGTGGTCAATTAATTCTGATAGGTTACCACCATCGACCTAACATTAATTAGTTATAGGTTAATTGGTATAAGATAGCGGAGATAATTATTACAGATAATCATGTTGTCATGATATGCTAGGGACATAAAAAAATGTTGGTTCCATTTCAAAATGGCCGCCTGACCCTCTAGTACTGGGCTGTTTAGTACTTAAAGGCTTCTTACTGAATATTTTAACATATTTCCAAACTATACCAGATATTCAATGACACACATTTTTTTTATCGCTGTTTTTATGACTACAGTACATAAATATTGTTATTTGTAAATTGATTACGGTAAACTAGGCCAGGTGAAGGACTATCTATCCAGCTCTAAATCTCCAAAGGTCAGCTTAACCGTAGGTATTGTCATCTGGTAAACAAGTGGGAACTTTCTTCTTTCCTTTTACCTGTCTGTCCTTCCTATCTGCTTGTTTGTATTCTTCCTTTTGACTGTCTGTCTTTCATCTTCTATATCTATCTGTCTATTCTTTTTGTCAGCTAGTTTACATTTGCATGGCCTTCCATTCCTCCTTCTGTCTTCAAGCCTTCGATCTTTCTCTGTGTTGTGAGTTCAAATGTTGGGCATTTGTCAAGAACTGGTCTGTAGTTTTTCTCCATGTACTCCTGTTTTCCTCCACCATTTAAATCCTAGCTGGTATGTCCTTAAGTGACCCTTGCTGTTTTTAGCACTTATTAACCATCAATTAAATTTCCAATCAAAAGACTTAAACCGCAGCGTCCGCGTCCGCGTCGGGCGTCGTCAACAATCTTATTCAGTACAAATAGGGGCTGACCCCCCGGGGCTGAGGGCGGGCCAAAGGGTCAATTTCAACGACTTCTCAGAACATGTAGGGAAAGCACCCATAAGCATGGTAGCATCCTATAGGTGGGATTAAATGGGGTCAATTTGCTATTTTCATATTTCCTAGCATTTTGATATCGTTATAGGGTGGGGATTCAAAATTGTACAAATGATGGGGCTGACCCCCGTGGGGCCTGAGGGGCGGGGTCAAAAGGGGTCAATTTGGCTATTTCCATATAAACGACTTCTTCTCTGAAACCAAGCATGGGATAGCACCCATAATGCAATGGTAGCATCCTTATAGGGTGGGGATTCAAAATTGTACAAATAATGGGGCTGACCCCCCGGGGGCCTGAGGGGCGGGGCAAAAAGGGGTCAATTTGGCTATTTCCATATAAACGACTTCTTCTCTGAAACTAAGCATGGTATAGCACCCATAATGCAATGGTAGCATCCTTATAGGGTGGGGATTCAAAATTGTGCAAATGATAGGGCTGACCCCCGGGGGCCTGAGGGGCGGGGTCAAAAGTGGTCAATTTCCATATAAATGACTTTTTCTCTGCAACTTAACATGGGATTGCGCTCATAATGCAGTGGTTACATCCTTATAGGGTTTGGATTCAAAATTTGCAAATGATGGGGCTGACCCCCCGGGGGCCTGAAGGGTGGGGTCAAAAGGGGTCAATTTGGCTATTTCCATATAAACGACTTCTTCTCTGCAACTAAGAATGGAAGAGCACTTATAATGCAATGGTAGCATCCTAATAGGGTTGGGATTTGAAATTGTGCAAATGATAGGGCTGACCCCCGGGGCCTTAAACGGCAATAGATGCGAGGTCAAAAAGGTCAATTAGGCTACTATCTTCATATAAATTACTTTGTCTCTGAACCTATGTATTGGATAGCATATTTGTATGGTATCAATAGCATCATTGTATGGTTGTGATTCAAAATTAAACTTTGGGAGTCAATTTTGTTTCCCATTTTATCTATTTATTTGAGTTTGCATTCCTTTTGTCTGTTTGTATCCTTGTCCTGCCATCCTTCCTTTTGCCTGTCCTTTCATCCTTCCTTCCTTTTTTCCTTTCCCTACTTTCCTCTGTCCTTCCATCTCTGTACTTCTGTGTATGTCCTACACATTTTCCCCATAGATTGGAGGCTGGGATGATCAAAAACAATATAAATACATGCAATGAAAATAAATTCTTATGTGATATATTGCCTAATCTTATAGAGATCTAGATCCTATGTGTATAGAAGTAATTAGCAGTCCATAAAAAATGTGTGACATGTCTTTCGAGTGGTCAGTCTGTGATGGACTGGTCATTATCGTATAACTGTCTCCGGGCGACAGGTTGTCACCCGACCAGGTGAGTGGGCCGTCTTACTCTAATTATGACCTCACATCACACCTGCTGTCTGCTGTCACTTAAACTGTAATAAGGCAGGGTCAAAACTGGACTAGAGGTCAACGTCGATACAAGGGTGATGTTAATTACATAGAATGGACGTAATCTTACCTACAGAATAGAGTGGAAACAAGATTTTATTTGTACTATAGGGATATGTTACTTATAATGTAAGGGCCATAGGAAATCATTTAGATTGGACTTACTCGATCATCGGTGACCTGAGGTAACTTAGTAATAAGTAGAGCATTTGGCTAGTGTTCGGAGGTCCCAGGTTCGAGCCAGGTCTAGCTACAACATGAATTCAAATACATGTTCATAACATTATGGTATATTTTTTCTTGCTGAATAATTTATGATTGAAATCTAATGTTGTAAGGAAGTACTGAGACTCCAGTGCAGATATAACATATGGTCTAATTTGGTGAATTTAAAAGAATTTTATAAAAAAAAAGATGCAGACTAAATTGGTACAGGCACTTGTGACCTTTTGAGAAGACTTGTCTATACTGATCAGAATTACGTTTGTATTGTAAATATTGTAATTGTCAGTAAAGTAATTTGCATATCACCCGTGAAATCTTTATCATTATGAGAAAACACATCTTCATGAAAATACAGTAACGTAAACCGGTTGGCCAGCATGTGGAACACGGTAAACAATTGACTTTTAGCCCTCTTTCATTCTGATTTCTCGTATGTTTATATATTTACGTGCGAGATAGACATCAGTTCATAGAAAAATCTTTGAGAAGTGTTGTGTAGTGTGTCAGTGACATAGCTACCCTCGTATCCGATATGACGTTTAGCCTAACGTCTTTGTGTACGGTCATAAATATGATGAAAACAGGGTAAACACTAGAGGTGGAGCTATATGAATGGACGTTTAAACTTCTTTTATGCCATACAGTAGCCGAAATTCTTTTTAAGAATTTACACAAGCATTCAGTGAAGCGTTCGCTGAAAGGTAGCCTGTTCCATGTGTACAAGGGAATTAGGTCCCAAAGACCGTCTGCCCGCTCTTGATCCATTTGAGAAACTAGGTTCGGCTCGCAATCGTTCACCTGTGTACTAATCCGTGGCCATTGAAGGTGTATTAGACAGAGAAAGTGTTCTTATTTGGAGGAATTTTAACAGGCCAAATGGAAAGTGAAATCTTGTATATGGGTCAGATGTATAAAGAATTTATTTTCTTAATTGTTTATTATCATGTCATTGTTAATTTTTAAAATCTCAATAAAACTGTTTTAGTAGCCATGCAATGTTTGGTAAAATGAAGTTGATTATTACTAGGTTCTAAAAGTTTTAAATATAGGTCGGATAATGCACCTGTTAGTACAAATTATGATATTTCATTTTGATCATGTATAACAGTCAATATCACTTTTACATACATTTTTACTTTATTAAAGTGCAAGAATTTAATTAGCAATTTTTACCTGAGAAATATGACAGTGCTAATTGCTTGTTCTGCATATGCTTACAAAATATATTCAATATGATGATAACATAAATTGATCATAGAGTTTATACCTGTTCAAGATTGTCTTCAAGTTAAAATTTGATTACACCACTATAAATATGTATGCTGTTATTTCTCCAAATTTAAACATACTGTTTTTGATCAAGGTTGATTTTTATAAACAATTGTTTAAAAAGAAGTTAATACCACAATATAAATTCAGCCTTCAACTGCTAAACAAGTATCTTCAATTACGATTTTGAATTTTAAATCCCGGACGTGTTCCATTCATGTTGTGATCATGGACTTCTGGACAAGTTATATGTACAATCAAAAGATTGTCTCGGATATGTTTTAACAAAACAGACATTTGCATGTCGGAGCCCTAGATGAAAAAAATATGTTAATCTACATTGTACTGGAGGTATTTGAATTTCAAGGAGATATTTGAATTTCAAAGAGATATTTTTAAGAAAATGAAAGTGAAAGTAGAAATATTTGATAGATTAATGAAGGGTAGTGCTTTATGAGTTTTAATTCATTGCCAATAGTCCTCCACGTTTCCTCAGTGGCTTAGTGGTTCAAGTGTGTGGCATTCAACCACTAGCTCTTCACCATGCACTACGTTGAGTGTGGAGTGATTAAAGTAATCAACATTCTACAATTAGTAGAAATTTTGCCCTCCATCTCTGCGTTGACATGGTTGGGTGGTTAAAGTGTCAGGTATTCTAACACAAGCCCTCCACCTCTGCATTGAAATGGCTGAGTAGTTAAGGTGTCTGGCTTTTAACCACTAGCCCTACATCTCTGCATTGAAATGGCCGAATGGTTATCTGGCACTCGACCCCTAGGACTCTACCCCTGGGTTGAATTGACTGAATAGTTAAGCTGTCTGACATTCACCTCTATCTCTCGGTTGAACTGGCTGATTCAAGTAACAGTACAGATGCATTCTACCACTAAAATAGAATGGGTATTTTGCCTGAAAACGACAGAGATCTGTGGTTTTCCTCTGAGTACTCTGGCTTTCCTTTGCTTCCAACGTGGTAAAAGGCCGTTATATCAATATGTGGTGAAATTAAAACCAACAAAGCCCTATTACCATATTTGGTATACACTTATGTCGATGGTGTAAAAGAGCAGAATGTTTTTGGGATGGATGTATTCTCGGTATTATCTTATTTCATGGCTCTAAATGGGGATTATCGTGTCTGGCTAGTATGGGGTTTGACCATCATGGCCGTTCAAGTTTATTCAAAGAAACTGTATTTTCAGCAGATGATCAATCAACCTTGAACATTAAGAGTTCAAAGCGTTCAAGTAATCTGGGTTAATTCTTTTTCTTTTTATATTCAAGAAATGTTCTGTTCCGGTTGAAATCCTCCTTTAAGCTACATCTCTGTGTGTGATTTTAAGTGTTCATGTACATGTATTAAAGGAAATGTTTGAGCTCTATTAAAGCTGACATATGATTAACATAAAAAATTTGACCTGAAATCTATTATGACAAGATAGGTGAAAGGTGTGTTGTATATATAATACATTGTATTGGTAAAGTTTACATGTATATAGTCTTTACCTGTACAGGTATATATAATGGTGAAGAGCCATAGGGTTTGTTGAATTATAAACTCGCCCATGTTGAAATTCCGCCCATTGTCATGTTAATGAAGCTAGTGTAGAACCTGAAAACCGGTATACCTATATATGTGTGTATATCCCAGGTCTGAGTGTGTACGCTTTACCGATCAGTCTAAAATCACCGGCGATAATACAACATAGGTAAGTGTGTGTGCTTGTGGTGGACACTTCCAGATCTCTGGACGATGGTCAGTTTGTGCTTAAAATAACGTGTTTGGATGACAAAAAAAGTGTTCTCTAACTTGGATTTAATTTTCACGGCAGAAGGAAGCGACAAAGTGATTTATGGATAAGATTTTCATGCAGGTGGTAAGTGCTTGTTTGGTTATAGACATAATACAGGTAGTCAAATAGCCTGTGATGTATGTTTCTATATGTACAGGTAATCTAATTAATCTTCATTCGTTATATACTACTCAATTCAGGACTTATTTAGCACTAATTTGGGCCTGTTCCTCATAATTTGGTGATTTTAAACAATTTCTCGTAAAACCGTGATGGCATTAAGCTATTTGAACATGTACTATAGCAGTGTTAGATCTGGGTGTCGATAGCAATGTATATATATATGTATACCTACGAGGGTAGAACATTCACAAACCGTAGCTATCAGGATTTAACCCAGAGATCACGATAATTATCATTTCACAGTTACTCCTAACAATACGTTTGGGAGGGGTGTTAAACACGATTCGATGACACATGTATATTTCTTCATTTTGACCCAGCCCTATAGCACCAGCAAAGGCGATGTCGAAATTCTCTTCTGTGAAAGTTTAATATCAAGTTTGTTTACATGGTATTATAGAGAACGTCTTCTGTACACAGGGTGTGGTAATAATATCATTTCCATCTTTGTGTACATTGCAATGTTAATAGATATTCCAATGGCGTTTCCTCTTAAAGGTTTAAGGGCGGTGCTGTATGTAAACTTGTTTTAAATAAGTGGTGTGTATATTTCTAAACTCTAAATCCTTCGTTAAATGTATATGGGCCATTTGGAAGGTTCTACTATGTTGGGTTTTGGTTTAGTTTGTGTTGTGCCATATTTGGTAGTGTAGATGACAAACTCTTCACTCATTCCTATTGTTCAATTACTGTCAATAAAATTGTTACTTCAATGATTGAGTTAATTTGAATATACATGGTACATTGATTATCTTTAAATCCTCAGTTTTATGACAAATATTTCCAAACTGTTTATTGTCATCTGAAAAATGTAAACAAATAAATATGTATATATTTGCATATTTTCATGTTCACGTGTAAAACATTTTTCTAATTTTAAAAAGGGTCAATGTGTTCTGATGGTAAGGTGCCCAATGTCCCTATGGTAATCAAATCTGGCTTTGGTGGCTAAATGGTTAAGGTGCCTGACAGTCTATACAACTAGCCCTCCATTTCCAGGTCATGGTGGCCAAGTGGTTAAGGTGTCAGACATTCTACCACTAGCCCTTCATCTCTAGGTCATGGTGGCCAAGTGGTTAAGGTGTCTGACATTCTACCACTAGCCCTCCACCTCTGTTCAAAGTGGCTGCGTGGTTAAGGTGTCTGACATTCTATCACTAGCCATCCATCTCTGGGTCATGGTGGCCAAGTGGTTAATGTGTCTGACATTCTACCACTAGCCATCCATCTCTGTTCAAAGTGGCTGCGTGGTTAAGGTGTCTGACATTCTACCACTAGCCATCCATCTCTGGGTCATGGTGGCCAAGTGGTTAAGATGTCTGATATTCTTCCACTAGCCATCTAAATCTGGGTCATAGTAACCAAGTGGTTAAGGTGTCTGACCTTCAACCAGTCAAATAGAAGTTATTTTGACTCATTATTCCTAAGGTGCCCCTAGAGTGATATCCACTAGTCTTCTCCACTACCCTCTGTTTAGTCCTTTAGTCGAAGCTTTAAAAAGACCACAGTTCTGTTGTCTGTCACTTGTACATGCTACAAATGATCTCGGAGATAGAGCTTTTACTGTTTTGTAATTGTTTTGTGACCAGTCTTAGCTATGCTTCAGTTCATTTGTCTGAGTCCATGGAACGTTTATTTGCTATGCTTGGGTTATAGATAAACAAATAATGATTTTTCTGTCTGTTAAACATTCAGAACAGTTGTTTTACCGGTTCCTAATGTGCAAAGAAGGTCTTAAAAAGGTCATATGTACAAGCAGGATCACAAATAAGGTCATATATGTACACGCAAGGTCACAAATAGGATTATATACATGTACAAACAAGGTCAAAAATAAGGTCATGTGCAAGCAAGGTTACAAATAAGGGCATATGTACAAGGTCTTGTGAGGGGTTAATCTTATGAACATTATGGTAATAAATTGTACATATTTACCTACTTTAAATACGGATTGGTCCATTTAGCTTTTCATTGTGGTATTCTATTACATAGACCAATATGTACATTTAGCATGTGTAAAATATCCATGCTATACATACTTAATGGTGTGGAAAATCCTTACACCAAGTTTCTTTGAAAACTGAGTGGACTGCAATGAATAAGCAGCATTCATCAAATAAATTACAAACCTTATGATAAAGCAATTCCATTACAAGTTAAATTTCCTAAGTGTAGATGTACATGTATAATAAACCTTATCTGGCTAAGATTGAAACGCACATCTCATTGGCTAAAATATTGTCTTATCAGTACCAGTATTTTTAGATATGATCAAATATGCTTATTTTCTTTTTTTAAATTCAATGTTTGCAGTTTAATCACAATGCTTCAAATTCCTATCTTAGCTTCAAGCATTTCTCATAGTTGATATTTGATTTTACTAGGTTATCATAACTCCATTTCAACCTCAGCAAAGGTCCATAAATGTATGTTTTGTGTCTTGTGCAATAGTGATTATAGTCTACTTAGGAAATTGCGTTGTACAGCTCGGAGATAGTTAAACTTTAGATAATGTACAGTTTTCGGCTTACCTCCATGACTGAAAAAAATTGAAAGGAAGCATAAAACAGTCAGAATATGAGTTGAAAATTATGGTTTATGAATTCATCAAGTATTGCAATCAGCATTTGATTAACAGATTAAGGTTTATTGTCTTGCATTTGATGAAAATTGAGGAAGTTGAGACTATAGTGTTGTTTTTCCAGCAATGGTAGGGACAACGTTACACAGACAGAGATTGAGAAAAATTATCTTTTGACTGGTTCAGGTTGAAAAATTTAGAGGATTTGCATTTAAGTCCACTTTTGACAAAGGTAATCACATCCATTAAACAAATGAACAAATATTTTGTCCTTGGAACTTTTGGGCTAAAACTTGTTAATTAAAAAAAAATGTTAATCACTTTTAATTGTAGTGGATTTTGGTCGAGATACATTTTGCATTCACCAGAACACTTACCATAGACTAAGATTTAAGAAAATATTTTTCATGGTTCTAGAACTTTTGGGGTGAATTTCGGTGGATTTTGAGAATTGGTGTTGAAGTCTAATTTTTACCAAAATTTATCTGATTCTGATCTTGTTGAAGTTATTATTACTGTCATACATTACATGGGGTGAAATCTTACGGAGAACTATTTGTTTTGATTTTATTTTGTTAAATTGACTTTAAACATTATATAGAAAGCAGTATAGGCAAGATAGATCATTACGAATAATTCTTGTTTAAAAATAAATTAGATTTCTTCCATACAGTAAAATCTTAATTTTGCTAGGTAAATCCATCTTTTAGTTTGAATAATAAAAGCTTATTATTTATGTTATCATATTTTGTGATATGACATTGTTGAAGTGTTCTCTTGACGTCATTAAGTTTTGATGGATAATACATATTTCATACTTAAAGATTTTTTGTGTAGAATGATGTTCATTTTGACAGGGCATTATTTATTTGTTTTAAGAAATGAAAAGTAAAATAACCAAACATGGGTTTATAACAATGTATCCTTCTCCTCTTGTGCCACCAAACTATCCTATACACTTTCTCGTGTCGTGTTTGTACGTCAGTAAACATTTTGTTAATCTTACTCACTGGCCAGCAATGCATGTCGTCTGCCATATATTTTAGCTAACTGTATACTCTCTTACATAACGTACCTTTTAACAGAAGACATGTGATTTAGATGTAGCGTATCGTTAAAAGGTGAGATCACCATAGCAACCACATGTATATAGCTAGTACAGGAAGTGTTAATTGTGACATTTGATTAATTTGAGGTATAATTTTGTTCACTTTCCTCGAGATTCGTGTGTGACTCACACATTAAAGCCCCGGTTTACAGTTAACTTTTTATAAAGTAATTAAAATAAAAACACAAATTTACTGCAACCTAAAAAGTGCTCCCACCACCAACAACAAAGCTTAAAAACATTATTTGGACAATAACTGATGTTTGATCATGTATAATATCTACTTAACACAAAGATATATATCAAATTATTTGTTTGGCTTTTACTAACAGTACCTCCATCATTCCATATAAGGCAATATAGTGTGATGGATCTTATTCGAGATGCAATTATATTTTGAATACTTTCATTCTGAATGGCAATAAGAAGCTCAAACTTTTTGTACCATTTGTATTTCCTTGATAAGAAATATTGTGATGTAAAGTGAGCAGTATTTCAGTATCCATTTGTTTTTCCTTGATGCTGAGAAATTAGAATAAAATTGTGATGTAAACAATAGCTTTTAAACTGAAATCAATATGTCTCAGAAATTAGACCTCCATTTTACATGCTGTAAATTGTATGATATTTCTTCCGGTAATTTAACACTTATAAGAGTGAAGTTATTTGTTCACATTGTATATTTGTATGATGTTGTGACTAAACGTCTGGAAACATCAGCTATTTGACAGGATGTGAGAACAGTTTTACTGCTCGAGGGACAATTTGAATGTATTTAACAACCTAAATACACATTTTTTACCCTAAAATTCTCATGGTTAGACATGGTATCTTTACGTTCACATTGCACAAAATGAAATAAAATTAAGCCAAGTGGAGACTGTAATGCTTTCTGAACCGTGTAGCGTACTCTATTACTCCATAAGGCTGTACCTATACATTTGTGAACAAGGCGAGGTATTCCTCTCCAATGAATCATGTCCAGCTACCATCTTACCTGGTACCATATTTAACCGTCAGCCACTCATGCGACTGTACCCTCCAGCCCTTTCCTCAGCACTGCTTTTCCCTTTACAAGTGTTAATATTTATATATGATGAAAGAACTGGCCATCTAGCAAGACGTCTGATGGAAGTTGATGTTCATTGGGAGTCAGAGGCTATAGGCTGGTGTGAATATCACTTGGTGGTTTTTGGTAGAAGGCTTGCCTTTAGAGTCAGATGTCATAGGCTGGTGTGAATGGCTTTCACTGGGAATCAGAGGTTATAGGCTAGTGTGAATGGCTTGCACTGGGAGTCAGAGGTCATAGGCTGGTGTGAATGGCTTTCACTGGGAATCAGAGGTTATAGGCTAGTGTGAATGGCTTGCACTGGGAGTCAGAGGTCATAGGCTAGTGTGAATGGCTTGCATGGAATCACATATGGTGAATGGCTTCAGGGATCAGAGTCATAGGCTGGTGTGAATGGCTTCACTGGGAATCAGAGGTCATAGGCTAGTGTGAATGGCTTGCACTGGGAATCAGAGGTCATAGGCTAGTGTGAATGGCTTTCACTGGGAATCAGAGGTTATAGGCTAGTGTGAATGGCTTGCACTGGGAGTCAGAGGTCATAGGCTGGTGTGAATGGCTTTCACTGGGAATCAGAGGTTATAGGCTAGTGTGAATGGCTTGCACTGGGAATCAGAGGTTATAGGCTAGTGTGAATGGCTTGCACTGGGAGTCAGAGGTCATAGGCTGGTGTGAATGGCTTTCACTGGGAATCAGAGGTTATAGGCTAGTGTGAATAGCTTGCACTGGGAGTCAGAGGTCATAGGCTAGTGTGAATGGCTTGCACAGGGAGTCAGAGGTTATATAGGCTGGTGTGAATATCCTTCAGCCTCACTATTGGTTGAAGGCATGCCTTGGGGCAAGACTTGTAGTAATATTCCTCATCCCATTGGTAGGAGGCATGCCTTGGGGCAAGACTTGTAGTAATATTCCTCATCCCATTGGTAGGAGCTTCCTGTCTTGCTTTGTGAGTAGAAGTTACAGACCTGTGAGATTATCTCTCTTCCTACTTGTAGGATTGATAGTGTGTGAGAGAGAGAGTGTATGCTAGTGGTAATCTCCCTTTAGTTTGTAGGATTGATACTTGCTGTGAGGGAGAGAGAGTGTATGCTAGTGGTAATCTCCCTTTAGTTTGTAGGATTGATACTTGCTGTGAGGGAGAGAGAGTGTATGCTAGTGGTAATCTCCCTTTAGTTTGTAGGATTGATACTTGCTGTGAGGGAGAGAGAGTGTATGCTAGTGGTAATCTCCCTTTAGTTTGTAGGATTGATACTTGCTGTGAGGGAGAGAGAGTGTATGCTAGTGGTAATCTCCCTTTAGTTTGTAGGATTGATACTTGCTGTGAGGGAGAGAGAGTGTATGCTAGTGGTAATCTCCCTTTAGTTTGTAGGATTGATACTTGCTGTGAGGGAGAGAGAGTGTATGCTAGTGGTAATCTCCCTTTAGTTTGTAGGATTGATACTTGCTGTGAGGGAGAGAGAGTGTATGCTAGTGGTAATCTCCCTTTAGTTTGTAGGATTGATACTTGCTGTGAGGGAGAGAGAGTGTATGCTAGTGGTTATCTCCCTTTAGTTTAGAGGTAGATCATGCTTGCCTGGGGATGTCGAAGGCTAGTTATAGACTTTACTTTCTACAAAGCAATAGAGGATGGCTTGCTTTGCTGTCAGAATATCCTGTAAGTTTTATTACCCATTTCCCATGTCTATCCAAGTAATACCCAACTTGTGTGGCATTCTATTCTGGTCTAAAAGAACAGAAGTATGTCTGACAAGACATTTTCGGTGATATCCGTAACATGTTATCATATATTTATTGTGGCTTATTGAGTAAATATGCAGTCATTTTCACAGCACAAAGAATAAGGTCGGCGGGCTGAATGGTCATGTTGTCATAGCTATTATTAAACCATTTGACATCCTGACATCCACATGTGGCTCACAGGTTTGAAAACTTGAATGTATGGGGCTGCAGTGGCCAAATACTTAGGATGTCTCAACCTATTACCACAAGCACTCTACCTCTGGGTCGTGAGTTTGAATCCCATGTGGGGCAGTTGCCAGGTACTGGACCACTGGTCAGTGGTTTTTCTCTGGGTACTCAGGCTTTCCTCCACCAACAACCTGATATGTCATCACAAAGAATAAGGTCGGCGGGCTGAATGGTCATGTTGTCATAGCTATTATTAAACCATTTGACATCCTGACATCCACATGTGGCTCACAGGTTTGAAAACTTGAATGTATGGGGCTGCAGTGGCCAAATACTTAGGATGTCTCAACCTATTACCACAAGCACTCTACCTCTGGGTCGTGAGTTTGAATCCCATGTGGGGCAGTTGCCAGGTACTGACCACTGGTCAGTGGTTTTTCTCTGGGTACTCAGGCTTTCCTCCACCAACAAACCTGATATGTCCTTACATGACCCTGGCTGTTAATAGGATTTTAAACTAATAAACCCGCTTGAATGTGTGTCAGTAGCCAAAGACTGACTATTGGTCAGTGGTTTTTATCCAGGCACTCTGGTTTCCCTCTACGTCTAAATCATGGTATATCCTTAAGTGATACTAGCTGTAAATGGTCATAACAAAACAAAATTCTAATCAAAACCAAAGATAAAAAGTTTTAAAATTCTTTCTTTGTATTGTCCTACAATGATTTCCTTTGGCGTGTACAGAGGAAACTTATACTGTTTAAGGCAAATTTGTATAACATCAGGAAATCTTGTATAACAATATAAAGAATGGTTGGATGATTTATAAACAAAGTTGCTAAGGTATATCCCTACTGAAAAGTTTTGTATCATAAATATTTATATCGACAGGCCACTTGTGATAAAGGAGATTATGTAATGGAAGTTTGGAAGTACTTGAATACTTTACAAAAAATGTTTTTTATATTTGGGCATTAAAGCTTTTATGTATGTGATAAAGAGGTCTTACTTCTTCACTGTAAGACGTCTTGTCATGGCAAAACAAGACAAAAAAATATTGTTCAAGTGTTGTTGGTATGTTGAGTGTAGCTTTAGTTTCAATTTCGATTTAAACTTATGTAAACTAAAACATTTTGCACAAGGACTTCACAGAAACTCAATGACATTATTTGGCCGATATAATCGATATATTTTTAAAATCATGTCGCTTTCCTGGTTTTTATGAAATGTACCAAAAACAAACCTAGTGAAAGTTGAGTAGTTAGTTGTGCCTGTCCACTCGATGTCAGGGCTATATTTTACCTGCCAATAACTTCTACACGGTTTTTATTATCAATGGTTCTTCCTGTCAAACTAAAATCTAAATTACTATATATCATTTTGAAATACTTTAGTCAAGGCTAGTGTAACCCCATTTTGAACATTGATTTTAAGGAGTGGAACCAAACATAAATTGAGTTCCTGGTTTCACTATACACTTGTTGGGCTACCAGTAGGTTTCCAAAGTGGTTGAGGAAAAGAGTCAAACTAAGGAAAATATTCCATTAATTGCAATAAGCTTCAGAGAGCTTTAATTGCTAATGGACGGTTTCATTTGCCAGTTGTCAATCAAACCATCAATACGACTTTGCATTTTGTTTTGTGTATGCTACATCATTTTTCTTTCACATTGAATATGTACATGTTCATTTGCAAGCACAAGGCATACATGTATACTGTCTCTTGATCAGTAAAATTTCCCAAAAACCAAAGTTACCCAACTTGTCCCTTAAAGCTTGAGATGACTGAACATTTTGCCCAATGATCAAATACACTTAGCTCATATCAGTGTAGAAAATAGTGAATGTTTAATTTCCATTATGTGCCAACTTTCTCTAGCAGAAAAGTGTGTACTGTTTCACTTTTTTTGCATAATTTAAGTATTTAAATGTTGTTTACAGTTAAGCTAATGTTAAAAGCTATCAAACTATCTAAAAAGGTTTAGATTCTAATGGCCTCTTTAAGTGGTGATATTTGCATTTGAAAATAACTTATAAAACCATAAATTTTGAAGAATTGGACTAACTGATTGATCAAATTTTAAATTGATGCATTTGTATTTTCAGATTTAAAGATGTGACCTTGAGGATGTGACCTTTAGATTTCCTCGTCAAAATGACAGAAAAAACTGAGAAAAGTTTCCAGGGATGTTCTACAGGCTAGTGTTGAGTGAATATACCCACAACAGAGGTAGGTAAATCAGACAACATCAAATCTTCACTAATTTACTCTACCCAACAAGTACACATGCCCCTTTAACCCCCTCTTCTTATTTCTCCATCCCCTTTCCCTTTTTCTCCTTCAGAATATCAAGTACGTGAACAACAGAGGTACGTAAATCAGACAACATCAAATCTTCACTAATTTACTCTATCCAATAAGTACACATGCCCCTTTAACCCCCTCTTATTTCTCCATCCCCTTTCCCTTTTTCTCCTTCAGAATATCAAGTACATGAACCATGGATTTGATTCAAAATTTAATAATTAATGAAACATATTATTAACAATTATGAGTTTGAACGCACATAAGGAAACTTGAGGCCAATTCTGCATTATTTAAGAATTAAGGGGGTGTTGGATCTTACATAAGATACAAATTATGTATCATATACATAGCAGGATAAAACTTTCAATTTAAGCAAATGTTTCGATTTCGTTTCATTTAAGAGTGGCGAAATTCAGATGTGAAGTTTCCACCTAACGAGACAAATGTTCAACTTCATATTTTGAATATGATATCACTGTTACCTTTGATGTCCGAAAGTGTTATTAGATGTTTGTCTTATGATATTCATGACATCACAGAACGGGCCAGTTATGTGATAAAATATATAAATTGTCCTAATAGACCACTTGTAATGTTGTTTGTATGTTACGTAATGTTTAAATCTCAGTCAATATTTGTAACAGTCACGGAGTACAAGGTTTTATCAAGCTATTTATCCTGTAATAAACCCAGGTTTGACAATAAACAAATCAATAAAATACAAAGTATGCTGGCTAACATTTTGTATCGGTAATAACACTTTATTGACTTTACCTTCAATAGTTTGGATTAGCGAGGGATGATTACCAAATATAGTAAAATCTGTCAATAAAAACTGTCCAAGACGCAAGAAAAATAAATGGCATGGGTAATTTTGTATTATACAGGTAAATAGCCAATGAGACCCTTAGACAGTGGTCTTACTAAGCAGGTGGTCTTTATACAGAGGTGGTCGCTGATATATGGGCTCTGTGAGTTAGACAGGCCTGGAGTAAAAATGAATGATTAGCATTTAAATAAACTTCATAAAAACCAAACCAAACAATTGGGTTGTCTCTCTACCATAGATACAATTAAGGGAGTTAATTATTTGTTGACATTTATAATTTTACATCAATTTCAAAGATAAATGTAAAAATAAATAAGACCATCCTATAATTATTTTACCAAATATAGGTTATTATTTCCTTAAGTTTCTAATAGCCCTGTATCAAATTTCTAAAAATAGGGGTTTGGATTTCAAATAATGAAATTTATTCTTCTTCAAATTGTAGCATAAGGTTAAAAATCATTATTTTTCAATTGTTTTCTTCAACAAAATAGATTTGTTTCTTTGTTGTATATTGATATTTACAGTAGAATTAAAACTGACACTGCACGATATTAGCTGAGCAGGTAAACGGATATTGATTATTTGTACAGTATAGAGAAGCTAATCTGTTTCCTTATCAGGTCTCATAATTACAGCATTTCCAATTGAAAAATATCAGGAGCGTTCCTGAAGTATTGGTCTATCATTAGTTGAACCTGTTGTAAGGAAAGTCTGAATTTAATGTCATTGAAAAGCTGCGCAAGGCTATTGTTGTGAGATTACGCGGAATAATTACGAGATGATAAGGAGATTAGTAATCGGACGACAGGCATTTACAGGTAGATTGGGTTTGTGTATGTCGACAGGCTACCTGTGTATCTCCTGTACAGATCTATAGATATATCCTTGGATGTAAAACTTTTCAAGCATCTGCTCATCAAATATGGCATTGATATAGTTTTGGTAAACTTTATGCTTCTGTAGAATTTTGTTTCAGAATTAAAAATGAATGAAAACTATTTATTTGTTGAATTAAGTGCAGAAAATATTAAGGTTTAGGAAGAGGAGATACCAGTAGTGTAACAGTAGTGCTATGTTTTAATTAGGTGTTTAGGAGGAGAAGTATTTTTGATATAAGATATCTCTATCCAAGTGACAGGTTTCAAGGTATACTTTTAAGCAGATATAAAAGCAAACAGATTGTCAAAAACAACAATTATAAAACTATGAAAATTACAAAATGTAAGCGCATTCCTTGTTCTGGTTGACTCTAGATTATTGTTGTGATAAGGTATTTTAGACCTTGTAGAGACCCAAAAAGACGTTGACCTTGACCTTACAGATGTCAGACATTTTTTGATCTTATAGATGTTGAGTACCTTATATATACAGATACTGCAAGATATTGTCTGACTTCACTGGCAAACTTGACCTTACAGATACCACAGGCATTGACCTTGACCTCAAAGATCTGGGAGCATACCAATGACCTTGGCCTTGAAGATACCACAGACTTTGACCTTGACCTCACAGATGCTGGACATTCTTTGATCTAATTGACGTTGGATACCTCATATATATATATATATAAAGATACTGCAAGATATTGTCTGACTTCACTGGCAAACGTGACCTTGACCTTATAGATACCGCAGATATTGGCCTTGACCACAAAGATCTTGGAGCACACCATGACCTCGACCTTGACATATATTGATCTGGACCTCACAAATGTCAGCTATAATATCTAAGCCTATGTAAATTATTGTTTGGTTTTTAACCATTAACTGTCAATAGGTCTAGACCCATGGGACTTTGCTGCAATGAAATAGGAAATTTGAATAAAACATAAGGATGATTTTATTGTAATAGTCATGCAATATGCTCGTATGTTAACCCATCCAGTTATAGGGTATATAACTTCTACCTTGAATACATAAAATGATATGTACATTCTAATGGCAGATGTTAACAAGATTTTGCAGTATAAAATTAATCCATAATTTTGGTTGCTTTTATTGGAAAATGTGCTGGAATGCAGTGAAATTTTCAGAGGTATACTGGGACATTACCAATAGTCTTGAAGGAACAGTAGTCGTGATTTGGGAAAAATTCATTGTTTATATCTCATGAAACATATTATTTCCACATAAATCAAACAACACTATTGTGAAGTAATCATCAGCACCTCCAGACATTCAGAAATCTAGACACAATTACAACTAATGTTCCGTTACGACTACTGGTTGTATCCCAGAAAACTACATAGTTAAATTAGATTTGAGTAACTGGTTGGGCTCAATGTTGGGATCAATGCCTTTGGATAAAACTGCGATTCCAGTTATTCCACTTACTTAGTTAAATTAGCGCATACGTCAAGATTTAAGGTCACAGAGCAAGTCAAAGGGACATTACTCATGGATATGTAACTCAATTTGATTATCCAAATTTCTACTAGCTTTCTGATGGAAGCAGACTTCTTCCTTTGCTTTCCCTGCCTTGAGATAACTCTATAGTTAACATTAATACACAAGGCTAATATATCTCGTCCAACTGTGGGTGACCAACTGCAAATTTTTTCTGCATTTGCATCTGACTGAGTTATCTGCTCTTGTTGGTAAGGGGAAATAACTCGTACCTATAACTCACAAATAAAGCAGTAATAAACTATATAGATTATTTTACTCATCATTCTTTCCATTTTGTTTGAGGGTATTTAAATTCACAGAAATGAACTAGACCATGAATACAGCATAATTCATTCCCCCGCTAATTAAGGTGATTGTATAGTACCATTGTGAGTATAACAGTCCCAATTCTAAGATTACAAAACCCATCATTTGTTAGTACTATAGCATGTAGCCTCAAGTTGTTCCTTTACATTAAAACACAGACAAAAAATGTAATGAGTATTCCGTTTAAAGCTTTTTATGGAGTCAAAATCACACTTTAAACTTTCTGGTGTGACACAAAAAAATGTTGCTCAAGGGGCACCTGAAAGTTGATAAAATCTTTTAACATATTTCTGAACAATTTCCACAGGCAAAACCAGCATCAATTGTGAATGTCCCATTTAGGGAAGAATTGCTTTAGAGGTTAATCATGTGGAACTGATGAGAGAGACTGAACAGGTCGGTTTTTTTACCTTTGGTACAAAATATCTACCTGGGAAAGGTATTCAGACCAATCCACAATAGTGTCATAATTGTAGACCAATGTGCGACCGTATGATTTGATGGTAGCACGCTAGCATTCGTGTCGGTATAGATGAACATAAAAATAAACAATATTTTTCAACCATTGAAAATTAAACTTATTTCTTTTATTCTATATTTGTTACAGTGTACCTATGTAAATTGTCGGTGTTAAAATTCAGAAATCGGTACGGCTCATGTCACTCAGTGTACATTGGAGATCAGCAGTTCAGACTTAAATCATTTTGTTTGTAAATATTTAAGCTCATGCAATTCAAATTGCCAGTGTAACCACACATATTTATCAGGGTAAAAAATGTCTGTAGGCAATGTAACTCTGTAAGCATGTTTTATTCATTGTGAAACTTGTAATTCTATATTCAGCTCTTGACGAATTCAAACATTTGTCCATCCACGGTTATGAATGGAACTTTGACCTCCAACCTTTTCAACACAATTCCTTGCCTTTCAAAGGTCACAAGTGTGGTCTCATAAAACGTCCATTTTCACCAAACTCATACGAAAATTAATGAATGCTTTTGTCGTAAATTATACATTTGTTCTTGTGGCTTTAGAGATTACTGTCATCAAATGTCATCAGGCCATTTGTCATGATACTGTGTACGACAATACTAAGCCTTGTACCATCTTCAGAGAGAGACTGTACACATACTGTTGTCAGAGCTGAAGGGTTTATGGATAATAACTTGTGTATTAAAAGTCATTTCTCCGTAATACTTCTCATAAATATGTTAATTATCAATTAATCCTGGGAAACGGCATAATACTATCAAGACCAGTACCACCATTTACATGTTTTAAATGACTGCACCAGCTGTTAAATACACTTAAGAATACATTTGAATAGTTTCTTTTATTTATTAAATCATGTCCTTTAAATATCATCATCAATATCATCATTTTAAGTCTAGTGTAGTATTTTGTATATCCAGTGAATATTGAAGGCTGACATTGAACAAGAATTGTTTTTGTCCTAGTATTTTTGTGCAGGGAACTGTAGTAATTAGGTCACTGTGACTTTGACCTTATTGTCAAAGAAATAGAAATTTTTAGTGAGTTTTTTCGCAGTCATATTTGTTGAAATCTAATTTCATGCAGGTTCATTTGCAGGGAAATGTATAGGATTGCATTGTTTTAACATTGGCCCAAGTGTTAAAGGTCAACAAGGTCAATTTTTATGGAACTTAGTTGATAGAGATGTATATATGTAGGCTGTCAAACCTGTCTATAAAGGCCTCCAAATGGAAAAAAAAGAAAATGGTTTAATAGCCAAGTGGTCTTTATACACAGGTGGATCCTAAGTAAGATTAATCATGTGATCTTTGTACAGAGGTAGTTGCTAAGAAATAGTTGCTAAGGTAGGTTTCATTGTATATATTCTTATCAAACATACAATCGAGATCTGGGTTATTTGCTTTGCTATATATTACTACTAAAAGACAATAGAGTTAAAACAGAGGAATAAAGAGAAGAAATCAGAATGTCATCATTGGGGTGGTGTGTGATGATTCTACATAAGGTTTCCTCAAGTTTATACATAGTTTTATATGCAATATAGATAAGCATTGATGTTATAATGGTATGATGATGTTAAAGTCCCTAAATTATTCAATGTAATAAATTATTGGGTAAAAACTATGCATACATATTAATTAATTTCCATATCAATAGGAAACATGAATCTGGCTAAGGCTCAGTCCTTATTTACACCCTGTGTCTATAAAGTATGAAAAATAGGTATTGCACTTAATGTGTAATGAAGTTGATTTTGTTATTGATATAAGATCGAATCAGAAGACCGGTATTTCATATCCTGTTTCATCAAATTTCCTTATATTTTAATTCAAATTTTAGTACAATCCCACCCCAAGGCACAACATCTTTCCCTACATGTGGAAATCTTAAACATATCCCAAAACAATGTTATGTCTGCTATGATTAGTTAAAAACTAATATATCAAAGATACAATTGTCCAATCGGAGCAGGTGTTACTGAAAATGATGCTGGAGGGAGGTTACTCCATTGTTCGCAGTATCATGTACATCATTACAATTGTTTGATTTTGGTTTATTGGTTTTTGTTTTACATCATATTAAAAGTCAAGGTCATTTAAGGGCATATACTATGATAAGGAGATGGAAAAATCAGAGTACCTAGCGAAAACTACCGACCAATGGTCAGTGCTTGGCAACTGATTTTATGAGTTTTAAACTCGCTACCCAGAGGTAATAGACAGCTATATAATGGTGATGTGGCTGGTCACTTTAACCACTAAGCCACCAGCAAAGGGATGCTATCCATGTGACACCTTTTACTTTTAATAATTGTAAATTATCAGTAATGTTATATATTGTGAGTAATATGCATTATTCTTATATCCTTTCAGACTGAGTCGTTGGGAGAACCAAAAAACCAAGATGGAGGACGAACAGAATGAGAAGGGGGTGGAGGATATGATCAATCTCAGGTAAAATATTTACTTCTGATGGTAACTAGTCTTCCTGATGATCTCAATGTACAACTCCCTACTCTGTCACAGGGAATTCTATCTTTCTTGTGACTGATTAGGGTCCCACATCTTGGCACCACATCTCAGGGCCCCACATCTCAGGAGTTTGACAGTCTGTTTCTCTGTCCATTCCTATCAGCCATTGTTTTCCAGAGATTTCTTCTCAGAAACCTTGAAACATAAAGACACATGTTCTTAGATATTTTAAGTTCCTTGCATTCTGTTAACAAAGTATCCATTTCTGATTTCTCACAAATAATTTGTTTCTTTAAAAAAACTTTTGAATATGATAACAATAGATTATCTCCCCCTGATTTGGTCGTGTTGACCAAAGGTCTAAACACTTAATTTAAAACTTTTGATGGATTTGTGAACCAAACAATGTCCCAAAATATGCATATAGCCCTTTAGATTTCAATTCTTGAGATGCGGACAACTTGATTACGCCACTTTCATTAAATGGATAGTATATAGGGTTACCCATGTATGTCCTATTCAGTTCCGCTATGATATATACCGGTGGGGGTGGGGGATTTATATGTTTCAAAAACATATGTTACTGTAATACCTACAGTGTGCCTATTGGTCCACTTATCAATACGGTCCTACTGGGTAGTATTGACCAGAGGGTCTAAAGAATTCATGAGGAAGATCAAGGAATGGCACGAGGGGTTAGGATTAGTGTAATCTCCCGGCCAGTATCCTAAGTATACCGTAATTACCACATGTATTACCAGCATGTATCTATACACTGCGTTAAACTATGGACCTACATTTCTAAACATACTTTAGTATTTACATATAGGTGAATTTTATTCTCTCCTGTTCCTTTGATTTATATTTGTTGAGAAATTTTAGGATTGGTTTACTTTGGTTATATATATTCAGTTAGACAGAGTATGTACAGTAACACCTGACCACAACCTGCTGGTAGGGATTATAAGAATTGGGTTTATAAGAATGTAGTTGGTTTTTACAGGTGGAGTTCTCGACCTTTAAAAATCTCCATGTCTCATTTGATAGTTTATAATGTGCGTGCTCCAATGAGCGTTCAGTAGGTTGTATAATACATAGAAATAGCATAGATGTATGAACATGCAGAATCAGTTTATCCTGAATCATAATTTTATAAGCTAACAGGATAGGGAAAATGTAGCGGCCAGACCAGGGTTTGAACCCACGACCTCCAAACACTAGTTGGATAATCTACCAACTGATAAACCTGGTCAGTGATGATTATAACCCAGTCCAATTCCGCTACATTTCAAGTTCTCTCCCCTCTCTTCAATTACCAAGACAACAACTCACCAATTTGCTCACTACTGTATATATGCTGTAGAACTGTAATATGCATGGTTATTTGTGAATCAGCTGTGTTAAGTTATGTCCAGTCATCAGCTGACCTACATCCTACTGGACATCAGTCTAAACATGATTTGTCCATTAATGGTCAGACTGACCATAGTGTCCCCTCCTGTACACCTACAGGTGTGATTTTATAGCCTGATTATAGGTACATTACGGTACTACTGGCAGTTTGTACACAAATCATTCTACCACCTAGATCTAACATATTGGGGAATGAGTCCTATATCATAAGGGTCCTATATCATAATGGGTCCTCTGTCATAATGGGTCCTAGCCATGTCATTTTGAAACAAAACAAATATGAAAGGTACAAAGTACACGCAGTAAACCATATAGTTATAACAAACTTCTGGGGACAGAAAATTTACTTTAATCATACCATTTTCTTCGTAATTAGCACCCCTTCCCTTATAAGTGCCCCTTCCCATCTTTAGAGAATTAAGGAGTTGAAATTAGATAAATTTAAGCTCTCCATTTCATGGACTAAACAACGTTTTACATCTGTGTGATGCTTATAACATCAACATTGTTTTCCATATCACGTAACATGACATAATAATGTGTCTCAATGGAAATAAGACATATGTATGTTTACTTTCACCTTCACCTACCAAGCGATACTGACATATGTCGTTGATCCCTTGGCCTATTGACCCACTTTTCCTGGGAAACCTGCACGCTGATTGGCTACGGTGAGAATCGACAGCACAATCAGAGCGCCTGTTACAAATCAACAGCGTGGCTGTCTGAAAGCGAAAGTGGCACTAAAATTACAACCTTTGAAAAAGAAACAAGCGCTCTGATTGGTCAGAATTTACGTCATCGACCAGTAACAAGATTGTAGTGAAAGTTTTTTGCACCTTGACAGGGTAATGGAGATTCTGAATTTGATATCATTTGGATTCAGGATGTTTTTCGTACCATATCCTTTGGACGCCCGTAACATATTTATGCATGATTATTCATTTGCCCCATTTCATGCACCCTTCTGGAGCCCCACTGAGACCCTTGAAAACCAAATACTAGTTTTTGAAAAGGAGATGTTCATCCCTATATAGCATGTCAATATTGATTCGGTCATTGCATTAGTGACGTCACAAATCACCTTTGAACATGCCCAAATAAGTCAAAAATTGAGGTCTGAAATCCGGATTTTAGTGTGTGCCCGGAAACCTGTCGTTGTGAGCTTAATTATCAAGATACAGACATGCAGATGGCCTTAAACAATAGAAGATATATCAAAGTAAGAGAAAATAGAGAGAAAGGAAAAGGAAAGGGGAAAATAGCACCGATTAAAAAAAAAAAAAAGTCCCACACGCAGGTTTCTGCCTCCCATGACCCGTGCGTGGTGACCTTTAGGGGACTTCCGGTGACTGTTTTTGCTTGTTTGTAGTGTGTACTGTTTGTTATCATCGTGAAAATGGCATCAAACCGAAATCTAGAAGCAAACTGCTTTCATAGATGACATTTGTTATAACCTACTATCAAAATTGAGTCAAGTTCGAATCCTGCCGGCCGTCGAAAGGATATAGCATTTTTCTACAGTATAATTAACCTAATTTTAACAGGCAGAAAACAAATGTTCATATCCATTGACCTGAATATTAGTTAGTTAAGATAGAGCATTTGGACAGGTAAGACTGTTCAGGTATGCCAGGTGTATAGGGCATATTAACATACCTTTCTAATTAAAGGTGAACAAATTAACTTTAATGTTTGTGTACATTTGTTTTAGTTCTTTTGTATTTGAAATTAAGTCAAGAATAATTATTTTATGAAATTGAATTTTCTTTACTTAGTATTACACTGTATTTGATTACTGTAATTGATGTTTGTATCGTGTTAAATTCTGGACCACAGCAATTTGTGTTATATTTTGTTTTGTTTTTGAAAAAGAAATATTTGATTTCAAAGACAGCTGTTATCTTTTTACCTGGCTGAGGTATCATTTCCTCAAGGTGTTACAGTTACAGAATATGATTTAAAACCTGAATATGCTTGATTTGTACTATTTCAGTTTTACCTGAGTTAGCAGTTGAAACAGTCTTTTCTGAGTTTTGTTGTGTACACTTGTCAGTATAGTCATCAAAAAGATAGATTACCTTTTATATATATAATACGGTCGTCAGAATAGCTTTAATTCCCAACCTGTCACAGAATGTATCATTATTTAACGACGTACCACGCATTCCAATCGTCATATAATGAGTACCTTCATAGAAAAGGAAATCAGATTGAAAACAGTTTCAAAAATATATTCAGTAGTGTCTGTGAAGTGACAAAATCTGGCCGACTTTTTTACGTAATCATTTCCTTATGATGTGCGCTAACAAAGTGACGAATTCTATGTCGAGTGATTGAGACCCGAGATAATTTAACAGTTCATACACTCCAATTTCAATAGAAATTCTGTGCAGTTTTACATAAAAATAACATGCATATTTCTTGTTATTAGAAATTCGTAGTAAACATATGAATGGACTAATCTAACATCTATTTTGTACACAATATTGACCTCTGACCTGAATCTTTTCGAATAGATTATTGACTGAAGGTAGCCGGGAGTTTATATTCAGCTTTATATAGACTAGTTCTAACAAATTGAATCTTTTCAAATTTTATCGAGTGAGATGAATGGAGTCTAAGGCAGTTAATGGATTTCTTTCACAATATTAAGTGAATATATTTGAATACATAAATACTTGACCTGAACTAAATGCAGGAAATCTTGTTTAAAGTCCTATATGTACAGTATACCACATAGAAAAATAAATAATCACATAAACTTTACAGATAAATCAATACAGATCATTGTTTATAGTAATGGCCACAGCCTGACAAGTTATATGTAGAATTTTTATGATTGTGGTAAATATGTCCAAATTTTGATGAACGTGATGTATTACAAGAAATCAAAGAAAGTTTCTATGTTATTTTTGATATCACAACCATGAAATTGGTTTATACTAGGAGATGGAGTCTTTGGAGAAAAAATATCCACTTCTGTGAGAAAATTGATTCACTTTCGGTTAGCAATTGATATCAGCTCCATATGGGTTTTAAACCTGCAAGCCAGAGCAGATTGGGTTTGCATGGCCTAAAGCCAATGAGTGATGCTCTACCACTTGGTCACAATGACCTAGACCTCTATGACGTTGACCTAGGTCAAGGTCAAAGGTCCAATGATCAGTAGTGTTGTATAATCGGCTAAAAATGATAATCGATCATCGGTTGGAATCGGAAGACTCATCCGATCCGATAATCGCACAAAATGATCGGTTCAATTTTCTATTCAAATTGCCTATAATCTATATATTAAAAGCTTGTTTTGCCCTCTCTGTTATGAGCAGTGGATAGAATGTTGAAAACAAAAATTTCTGGCCTGTTTTTTACTGTATTTGGTGAAAATTATTGACATGGAGGAATGTTAGGGAGTTTTCAGTGTATTTTAGGTTTTTAATAGAAAAATATTTGATTCCCAATGAGTTTAACTTTTTTCCCGATGATCGATTATGACATTTTCAATCGATCATCGGATCGGTTGAGGGTCATCTAGCCAGTTAATCGATTATTGCCGATCATCAATACAACACTAATGATCAGTGCAAATTTCATAGCAATGTGTCCTCTTTCTATAATTTCTAGACTATTGAAGATACACTTGTAAGAATTTGGAAGATAACTGCATTGCCATTATGTAGTGCATTGCTGTTAGGTCACAGTAACCTTGACCTTAGGTGAAAGGTCAAATAAGTGCAGATTTCACAGAGATTTCCTGTTGCCATTATTTCTATGCCATTGAATATAATATGTTGATGCAACTGAAAGGAGAGTCGCGAAACAACATTGGCCTTGTTAGGGCTCCTTAAATTGTAAAGGACGAAAATTGAGGATTCATGCTTTAAAGATGTTATTTGTCCAGTTCTTGCCTAGCATTATTGTCACTCATACCTGGTGTTTTTATTGTTCTGTTATGACATTTGAGACCCCACAAAGCCCTTCATCACAGAAATTGAGTATAATGTCGACATTTATACATTTCAGTATTTACATATTTCACCTCCATATTTCATTAGAACTTCAAAGGACATCAAATTATTTTGTATTTTACCGTATTTATGAATCGCCTAAGCTATTTTTATTTCTTTGAACAGTGTTCTGGATGAAGGCACGATTCTCCATAACCTCCAGGCTAGATATGAAAGGGAGCGTATTTATGTAAGTCTGATTTTATACTCATTACCATTCAGATAAAGTCGTTTGTATATTTTTCAATATTGCCCAAGGCACACATTTCATTTTTGTTGTATTTATACAGGATGTGGTTTACGCTGATGTATGCTGGGATAGGTATTGCTCAACTACAATTATGTACCGACGTCTGTTAAGTCGGGCATAAGACGTCATGGACTGAAAATATATTTTCCAATCATGTAAAACAAATGACTGATGAATTTGTGTGTCTATAAAGAATTAAATGCAAGGTATAAGTAAAATACATATAGCTTGGTTTTTATTTCTTGATGAAAGAGAGAAAGGAGTTTTACATTTGATGAAAAGATCCCTTTTTGTTTTAAAAAACAATTGATTAAAAAGTCATTGATTAAAAAGTCATTTTAAAGTACTCCTTTTGTAAAAAAAAGTTGTTTTCAATAGCTTAGCTTTATGGCATTGCAAAGTGAATTTACAGGGAAAGGACATTATGGCATGTTGAGGTCCATGTATCGAAATTTATGCTGCATTCAACTTGATCAGCTTTATTAACCTCTTTCTGTAAAATGTTTTTGAATGTAATTAGACTTGACAAATGGATAAGAAAATATACAAATTAGAAGTGCTTTGACTTCAGGATCTTTTTTGTACAAAAATAACTTATGTAGCATCTGAAGTTAATTTATGGGGTTCAAAGCAAGCGTCTGTTTCATGACTTGAGAAATCTCCAAAAGTATCAGGCATGTTGGTTTATTGTATTATTTGAAAAAGGGAAAAATAATAACATTCTATATTATAAAAAAGTTGATTGAATATTGCTTTGAGATATTGGGAGGAGAGTGGGGTGGGGAGGGGTGGGGTAGTGTAATGTTTACTGTATTTGTATATAATTCAGTATGGATACAGTTTTAATGTGCTTTATACATTTCTTTGGATTGTTCTTTTTTTTCACAGACGTTCGTGGGTAGTATCCTGGCATCGGTCAACCCCTACAAGATGTTTAACATCTATGGCCGAGATATGGTCAAGAAATATGAGGGACAACCGCTCGGTAGTCTTCCGCCGTAAGTGACATTATAAGTATCGTTGTTTACTTCCATGGATGCGGGGAGAGGGGAGTGAGGATATGCGTGTTTTCACAGTGAGATAGCACTATAAATTCAGTGCTATCACAAAAAAAAAAAGGAAAATACCACAGCCCCCACTCCCCACCCTTCTATCCCCCTGTAAGACCAGCATTCAATTTCTTTAATATTTATTTATAAAATATAGCTAACCTTAGTTATCAGCACTTTGAATGAACAAAATTATTCCAAAAGCTGCTGTATGGTGGCTAAATTTTAGTGAGTGGTTTATTTTTGCTATATTCACATTTACTGAAATCCATGAATCTTTGAACTCTAGCGAAATAATTGCTACATTATTGTGCCATCGTCAGGGCTTTTTTACTGTATACCCTATCCAAAATGGCACCGCTTTCAAGCGATTAATTACAAAGAAAATATTAATAATGTTGACATCATTCAGACTTTTTCGAACAGTGAATATTGAATTTAGAGGAATTGGTGTATCACTAAATTAAACCCTTGCAAATTGGTTCTGTTTAATATAACCAAAGAAGATAGTCCTCCTGAATTATAGTATACAGTATGTACCGCGCATAGATCTTGATATTTTTTTCTCAATCTAAATCTTCTTTCTTTCATGAAAATATTCATGTGTTGTTGAAAATAAATTGGTGACAATAAAAGCCAAACAGAATAAATACACCTGCAATGATAAAAGGCAAAATTTATATGAGTGCAAAATTTAAATTCTTGTTTTTCCTGTTTGAGGAATTAAGAAACCATGCTAACATATTATGCAAACTAATTTTAAAAATACAAAATATATGCTAATTTGTATAATGTATGCTAAGACATAAATTGCTTATACAGACATAGATAAGCTGTATTGTGATTTAGTTATGTAAAGTCGCAGGATTCCTTATCAATTTATTGTTGTAGTAGTGATTCAAGGATTCATAAATGTTCAGCTGAAACTACATGATTTTTACTTGGAAATGCACCATGTATTACAAATATCTGTGGAATATGATTTCAAGATCTCCTGCATGCATGTATTCATTGTTTAGGTCATCAACCTGGTTATATAAAAAAAAATCTGATTGATTTAAAAAAAAATTTATTTCCTGATCATGAAGGTAGTCTAAGGCAGGTTTGACTGTATATATTAATTTCAACACAATTTTGCCTGTTTATAAAAAAACCCAGCCTAAATCAGCCCTTTTTTTATCCCCCCCCCCCCCCACGGGTATTCTTTATAGACAGGTTTAACTGTATATGAACATCTCTTGTATCATATTAGTTTTGATACACAATAATTCAGGGAGATGTAATATCAACAGAAAATGATGATGAATGATTTATCAGGTGTAGCTGTACTG
This sequence comes from Argopecten irradians, assembly GCF_041381155.1. NCBI lineage: Eukaryota > Metazoa > Mollusca > Bivalvia > Pectinida > Pectinidae > Argopecten > Argopecten irradians. The sequence goes on along the minus strand of NC_091138.1, from coordinate 36,383,439 downwards.
TCTTTTACTGAAGGAACCATACCTAGCACAGGAGAAATGTGTTCATATGAGCTGTCCAGGGCTTGTATTGTCTGGTTTAGCTAACACTCTTGTTACCGAAGATTAGGAACAATAGAAGGAAATGTCGATAGACATCGGGAATTCTTATAGCCGAACCCGCACAATAAACTCAGGGTATATTCTGTACACTGTATATATATATCCGCTGATTTTCAATAAACCCTGTACACCCATTGATTCAGTCAGGACATTTAAACTCTATTGTCACTGTGAAATGTCAATGGATATTCCTAGGCTTTTGTTAATTATCTAGTCTGCTTTAGATTTCAGCATTCCTGCTGCCAACTCGTACATCCATGATATATTGTGTTTTTTTCTTGATTTCAGCCACCTGTTTGCTATCGGTAGTGTGTCCTATTCTCGGATGCTCAAGGAAAAGGAGAACCAAGTCATTGTTATCAGGTAGAATTCTAAATCCTGAACAAATTTCAACAGAACAAAATAAAAAAACAAAAGGATGTCTGATAGGCAGCAAATTATACCACGTAGAGTAGGTCAATTTTAGTCTTAGCTTAAAATCTTTTTCGGGTTTCTTTACTCCACACTAATTTGCTTCCCAAAACGAGACCAAAGGATTTTGACTTCAAAAACAAAGTTTCTGCAAAGGATTTCATCATTCTTTGTTGGACTCCATTTTAAATGGCAATCCAGTCAAAGAAGATTTCCTCTATTGGCACTTTTCCTTGCCTGTTTTGTTGTATGGGAATTGAACTCCAATGGAATGCCGATTAACAACAGTCTAAGTTCACAGATAAAAACCCTAAAAGTTCCATATTCAGGGTCGTAGATAACACAATTTAAATATCCAGACTGTAATTGTAGTAATTCATTGAAAGCATTGAAAACAATTATTTTACCTTCCTGGTTGTGAGGGGAAGGCAATGTCACATTGTACACACATTTGACCAAATAAACACCAACATTTTCCTGTATGGCTCATCATCTTACCAGAAACCCTTTCTTTATTCTGTCCAAAAATAAATAGACATAGTTTAAAACAAAAATAGAAAATATCAAAGGAATTAACTTAATTCATACCAGTATTATAAGACTATCTGTAAGCCTAGCACAATGAGACTCTAACCTGCTAGCACAATGAGACTTTTCACCAGCTAGCACAATGAGACTTTACACCAGCTAGCACAATGAGACTTTAACCAGCTAGCACAATGAGACTTTACACCAGCTAGCACAATGAGACTATAAACCAGCTAGCACAATGAGACTATAAACCAGCTAGCACAATGAGTCTCTAAACCAGCTAGCACAATGAGACTTTACACCAGCTAGCACAATGAGACTTTAACACCAGCTAGCACAATGAGACTTTATACCAGCTAACACAATGAGACTATAAACCAGCTAACACAATGAGACTTTTCATCAGCTAGCACAATGAGACTTTACACCACCTAGCACAATGAGACTTTACACCACCTAGTACAATGAGACTTTACACCTTTTAGCACAATGGGATTTTATACCAGCTAGCACAATGAGACTATAAACCAGCTAACACAATGAGACTTTTCATCAGCTAGCACAATGAGACTTTACACCACCTAGCACAATGAGACTTTACACCACCTAGTACAATGAGACTTTACACCTTTTAGCACAATGGGATTTTATACCAGCTAGCACAATGAGACTTTAACACCAGCTAGCACAATGAGACTTTAACACCAGCTAGCACAATGAGACTTTACACCACCTAGCACAATGAGACTTTACATCAGCTAGCACAATGAGACTTTACATCAGCTAGCACAATGAGACTTTACATCAGCTAGCACAATGAGACTTTAACACCAGCTTGCACAATGTTTACCTGCTGTAGTTTTACTTGTTAGCTGTGGGACCAAAACTCACACTGCTATTGTATGACATCAATGAAATGATGATATCACAACAGCCACAAGAATTAAGGGCAAATGCCTGCTAAATATTTATATATGGAAAGAACAAAATTACTTGGGATAAACCTGTTCAATCTTTACCAAATGTAAATTTTGGTGGATTGAAAACTACCTTCAGTTGGCATGCATAGGCTTTCAATGCTAAATAGATTCAAGAATACCATCAGTATTTGTCTTTGTGCATTTTGGCATTTATGAGCCCATGAATACCAATCATGCTAAAATATATGAATGAATAAATAGATATTATTTCCTAATTACACATACATGAATCAGTTTAATGAAATTTCTCACAAGGAGTTTTGAATTGTTCCAAGTCATTGTCCTACATATGTTAATTTCTGGGTAATTTCAAACAACCTTGGTATTTACAAATTTTGTGGTAGACATTCTGTACCCTGACAATTATAAGCTGTACACACAAGCGCCCGACCTCGAGTAAATTAAACCGAAAGTAGATTGTATTTCCAGGTAATTTACAAGTGTGTTATTATTAACAGGTATCATGTTTAGTCTGTATAACCATTCCTCAATAATCTCCAGATCAGTTGTTGTAAAATCACAATTTTACGCCTCCCAAAAATACAAGTTTTTAAATTGTCTCTGTGCATTTTAATTACAGACCAACACAGCAAAAAGATATATGTTAAAGTAATATAATGTATAACGTAGTGTTGTGTATTTTCTAGAAACAAAAATAAAAATTCTGAATATTTTCATTCTGTGAATATTTTCTCACTTTCAAATTATTATTAAGAGATAAACAATATTAGTAAGTTTTGTGAAATATACACCAGTTGTAATGCAATGTTAAGAACTTTTGTAATTAATCATGTATTGTTTTGGATGAAAGCAGGGGGGGGGGGGGTCTGTTGTAAGAGAGAAAAAATCTGGGAATACACATAAAGTGATTGTTATCATTAAGTTGACAGTACTTTGTATCTATAAGCACTGTCACTGTTAAAAATGAGCTAGTTGGGATTATTCCATAATCTTTACATATCTGGATGTCTCACTTAAAATTGAAGTCTTTGTTTACTTGGGATTTTGTTTAGGAATTGAAACCTGAAAAAGATAACTTGACGTGTTTAAACAAATCAATGTTTGTATCCAGTTATTGTCCATAACTTCTTAGGAAAGATGTATTATCGTGGTTCTATAACATTTTAATTAGGTCACTGTGACCTAATTATAACCTCAACATCAAGGTAATAGATTCATAAGTGAAATGAACTATGGTTCAATAGTTCTCATTAGGGAATTAAATGTTGTATACCTGATACTTAATTGTTTGAAGCATCCAAATATATATGTACATTTTTTTTATATACAAATCCAAGAGTTCCTTTTGAAGGTATTTAAATGAAAGAAAAAACAATAATAACAATAAAAAAAAATGCAGTGTAACTTGGTTAATACTAACTCGAAGGGACCAAGATAAAACAAGAGAGTTCTCAAGTCTACTGAAAATCTCTTTACTTTGGTTTTTGTAGTTGGAAACAGCTTTTGAAATTCTGTTCTACGGCAGATTTACAAAAAAGAAATCGGCATCATCGGCAATCTTGTTGTCCAAAAAATTTCACTTTGAGTTATGCGAACATTTTATGTATGTTTTTGTCATTCGGACCAAAAATAACTTGTATTGGAGTTTTTTTTTTTTTTGAGTTTTTTAAACAAAGATAAAGAGGGCATAAGTCCGGGACCAGCAAAGTACTTTGTATTAAGCAGAGTTGTCGAATTATCCGAGTTCGTATCAACCAAGATCCACTGTAATAAAAATAGAACCGTTAAGGGTTCTGCTTCACGTATATACTAAATGGAGAGACATAAGTTTTTCATATATCTTCTTCTTTTAAATTTTTATTTTCGTAAAAATAAGATATTGACAAATTGCATTTTATACATTTACTTGAGAAAGTCATTTAAAAACGGATTTGAATAGCTATTTTGGAAACATTTATGAACCTGATGTGGTTTAATGTCTCCAAAACTCATATATTGCTTGGCCAACAAGATTGTTTATGATGTAATTTTATCTTTTACTACCTTTCAATTGCTGTTAAATCAATAAAACTTTACATGTTGCACACTCACATTTTTTATCGCCAAATAATTTTTCTCTTCGCTGAATCATTGAAAATATTTTGATTCCGAATCGATGCTATGAGGGCGATCAACATAATGGGAATGATTACAAAACATTACACAATGTAGCAAGCTAGTATAAATTGCTTCTCTTTGAAAATAATATCTTCGGATTATCAATATCTTTGAAAGCCTTTGAAGTGTATAGTTATGCTTGTGAGTAGCTCGGAACTCCAACTATCTTTATCATGACTATATAGAGAGAAGAGAGCTGTTTATTATAAATAATCGATACTAGGGTAAATCCCCACTGTTTGGTCAGGCCAGGCCTATATCACACCTGGATGTCTGGGGCAAGGAGTCGTTAATCAATATCTCCACTTTACCTGGCACAGATGTGTCGTACAAAACACAAACACTTTACATAGCCTATTCACTAACAAATGATTTAAATTACAAGACAATATCTTATAAATATATATATATATCATATATATATATTTTTTTTTTTCATTCGCTCATCATGAAATGTGTACAGTCAGTATTACTTGTATCCGTCTCGTCCCATCCAGTCTCGTCTCGTCGTGCACAGATTTTGTACGGAGACAGGGGTATTTATTTATGTCTGACGGACATTTCTAGTTTTTCATTTTTTCAAAACTATGTCCTTAATTTTTTGATGCAATCTTGACTTAGTTTAAGTCCACAGTAATAATTTGTAATCTTTCTTACAGCCATATTATCTTAACAGATTAAAATAACAAACTTCACTCTATCACAGACACACTGATAAAGTATTTAACAGATTTAAGTAGATTAAATGTGTATTAGGATAAGCTCCATGTTCAATGTATGGAATTCATAACTTCGATAATTGTAAAATAACTTACCAAGTGCACCAATACTAAAACCTAAGTGACCTATTTTATTTTACAATTTAAATAATGCCTTTGTGACCTACATTGATGACCTACATATCTTCAATTTTGCACAAAGTATTTTAAAATTTTGAACCTGAGTGGTTTTAATGTCACCAAAACTCATATATTGCTTGGCCAACAAGATTGTTTATGATGTAATTTTATCTTTACTACCTTTCAATTGCTGTTAAATCAATAAAAAACTTTACACGTTGTAACATAACATTTTTTCTTTAGTATTTGCCTACCAATATCCTGTGATAATTTTTAATCTTCTGTGAATCATTGAAAATATTTTGATTCCGAATCGATGCTCTGAGGGCGATCAAATAATGGGAATGATTACAAAACATTACACAATATTTAGCAAGCAGTCAATAAATTGCTTCTCTTTGAAAAAATATCACGGATTATCGATATCTTTGAAAGCCCTTTGAAGTGTATAGTTATGCTTGGAGTATGGAAAGACCATCCGAAATCAATTATCAGACAGATATGGAGAGATAGAAGTTTTCTTATTATAAAAATCGATAACTAGGGTAAATCCCCGCTATTTGGTCAGGCCAGGCCTATATCACACCTGGATGTTGGGGTAAGGAGTCGTTAATCAATATCTCCACTTTACCTGGCAAAGATGTGTCGTACAGAAAACCCACCGAACTTCAGGCCTATTTGAAGTCTAAATTACAAGACGCTTTAGATATCCAAATATTCCGATTTCTGACTGATATTTTTGTAGTCAGTATTACTTGTATGGGGCTCGTGCCTGGTCCCACCGCTTTAATATCCAAATATTCCGATTTCTGACAAAATATGTCCTTAATTTTTTGATGCAATCTTTTTTATTTTTTAATTTTGTACAGCTAATTTATCTTAACAGATTAAAATAACAAACTTCACTCTATCACGTAAGGACACACAATAAAGTATTTAACAGATTTAAGTAGATTAAAATGTGTATTAGGATAAGCTCCATGTTCAATGTATGGAATTCATAACTTCGATAATTGTAAAATAACTTACCAAGTGCACCAATACTAAAACCTAAGTGACCTTTTTTAAAGTTTAGCCATTTTGTGACCTACATCATGACCTACATATCTTAATTTTGCACAAAGGATTTTAAAAAAAAAATGAAAATTAATAGGAATCTTTTGAGTAAAAAAATCTAAACTTCTTTTTGGTCACCAAAGGTTAACATGTCTGTTTGTGATGCTCAATAACTTTGATGATTGTTTATCTCGGATGTGAGTAATGGACTGGTCTATGCTATCAACAGTTCATTTTTTGTTTTTGGTAATATGTTGATGTCTGTCTCCACATTTGTTGTTAAGTATAAAGCTACCAACTACTCCAAAAAACCTGATCACAAATTATTTTGTCAAGATGAAAGTTGCAAGAAAAGCACAGAAGGAATTATTTTTTCATTTGTTTTTCTAGGGGTTCCATTGTAGGGGCTCGTACTTCAGAATACCTGTTGGAGAAATCACGTCTAGTAACTCAGGTAAGTATATCTTGGTGCTAAATTTCTGGATTGAATGTCAGAATCAAGGTTCTTATTTAGAAGACCAATTTGATGCCGCAGTATCAGAGGTTTAGATATGGAGAAGAACTGGCGTTTTCAAGTACTCATTGTTGCTTAATTGTACCAGCTTCCAATAAAGGTATAAATATTTGATGTGATGAACATTTTTTTTTCTGTTCAGGCGGCAGAAGAAAGGAACTACCATGTATTTTATGAGATGTTGGCTGGGTTTTCTGAGGAGCAGAAAGGAAAATATGGGCTCCAAGCTGCCAGCAAATACTTCTACCTCAACCAGGTAACTTTAATGTACACCATTATACATGAAATAAATTTTTCAAAGAGCGTTACGGGATAGCTATTCCTCACTCAACTTAAAATAGAAAATTATATTATCAGTTGTCTTTCTCTTCCCTTTACCGTGAGGTGGAGATGTTGACTTCACTCGATCCCCCCACCCCCTTGTACACTCAGAGATATATATATCTCCATATGTATATCTATCTTTACATGTTGAAATTGATTGTTTGGCCCCACCCCCAGGCTCCCCTAACTTAAGATAAATGTACAGATACATATAGATGTGGTTTACACCCAGTCTTACCTGTTGAAATTGATTATTAATTAATTCTAGATACGTGGACAGCAGGTACTCGATAGGGAAATCAACATCAGTAGTTATTGGTCAATCAAAACCTTGGAATAGACTTTATTGTCACGGTGAAATCCATCCTTTGTTTATTTCTTATTCATCAAAGAGAATTTACACCATACTTATACAAACAATATAAATAGCTAAAAAGTTAAGACAAGGATGCTCCAACCGAGAACTAATGTTTGACTTCTATAAATTCCTGACTTCATACATAATGTACTAAATTGACGTTGTATCCAATATCTGAGTGGTGATATACAATTAGTGATCATACTATCTGACGGAGCTGTTTTCCTTTTCTATTTTTAATTACTTGGTGTAAGTTAGTATTTTAGACTCCCAGGAGGTAGATGATGAGGTTACTGACCTTGTGTATGCAGCTTATCTCCTGCTCCTTATAAATTATATAAATTTTCAATTCCTCAATCCCCCTCCAAACAAAAAAAACAAAAAACAAAAAACAAAAACAAAAAAAACCATTGAAAATAAAGATTGATGAATGAATGTTGAAAAATACCAAAAAATTCAATTCTGAATCTTCAATTACACCTTCCTATAAAGACCACCCAAGGGAAAAGTGGTCTTTATAGCTAGGTGGTCTTTATAGCTAGGTGGTCTTTATAGCCAGGTCAAATTGTATATGCCATATTTGGGACCTTAATAAGCAGGTGGTCTTTATACAGAGGTGGTCACTAAGGTGGTTAAAATGAAATTATTACATTCCCTTAAAATTAACTCAATGAAATTGAAGAAACATAAAAAAATATCATATTTTGATCATTTTATTTCCACAGGGTGGTAACTGTAGCATTTCAGGACGTGACGACGCAGACAATTTTCGAACCCTTAGTGCAGCCATGGAAGTGCTCAATTTTGAACGACACGAACAAGAGACAATATTCAAGATTCTGTCGTGTGTTCTGCATTTAGGCAATATATATTTCAAAGCAATACAGGTAAGGATCATCCTTTGAGTTTTTATTTTGTTGTTTAAAAGTACAGTAAGTCGGTCAGACCAATGAAAACGCTTAGTAGAAATCAGTCTTAATGAAATCTAACTAGAGGCTTTTTGTCCCGATGAATATAAGATGAGTATGTAATCTAAGTTAATATTCTGCGCTGTGTGTCATGTGTACCAAAAGACGTATATTTACAGCATTCTGAAACTGCCCATGTAAAAAAAAATTAAACTTTGCTAAAATATATATAGATTCAAAGTTACGATTTTGATAGAGTCGCAGCAATAAATGAAGAGATAATTTGAACTTTGATCACATGAGTTATTTCCAAGGCATTAACGGTTTCTGGACTGACAATAATAAGTACAAACATTTCTCATTGTGCAGCTCGGAATACTTCATACAAAGAGATATATTGTACATAGTGACTTCATAATTGCAGGAATAAAATACATTTAATTAAAGAAAACATGGCAAGGGAATTTTTTTTAATCCTTCCTGAAATGCAATATATCCATATACAGTCAAACCTCGATGATTCGAACTCCGATGAAACAAATTTCTCGCTGTATGGAACTTTTTGTCTGGTCCCGAATTTCTTCACTATTTAACATTACTAACTAACCCATGTATGAATCGAAGTTTTATGAATCGAAGTTCTCGATGTATCGAACTTTTTTCATGGACCATTTGTTATAGAATCATAGGTAACTGACACTCGATGATTCGAATAAAAATTTACCTGTACAGATCAGGTGTTCGCCGATACCCCGCGGCATGCTGTCACACCTAGCTGTCTCGCGACAGCCCTTCGTCGGACAATAGGGATTATGACAGCTTGTGTTGCTAGCTTGATATCATCAAGATAATTAATATCACTGATCAGGCTGATACCCGGTGCTTTGTTTTTACAAACTGCGTTATTAAATCATTACTACGGCAAAGATACAGTTAGTCGTTTTTGATGTTTGCCGCCGCCATTGGTAGCGGTTTGTAGAATTTACGGAACGGTAAATAGTGAGCCACATTATTAGTAACTCATACTAAAAACCGTTACATTGCAAAACTTTGGCATAAATATTGGAGCAAATCAAACATTCTAAATCGAAGTATTTTGTAGGTGTTGTAGCGCTTTCGGTTCCACCTTTTTTAGTTTCGTTTTTACAACTTGTTTTCGTTTTTATATTCATTCCGCAATATTAACCATCGCTTAAATAGTTTATGGAACGGAGAAGACATGTACACAACTACCACAGTTGGTCATGATAAAAAAAACATCATTCTAATTTCAACCACGAATAATTCGAAGTCTCGATGTTTCGAAGTTATTCTGACGGTCTCTTGAACTTCGATACATCGAGGTTTGACTGTATCTTTAAATCTTACTTTATAAAAAGTTGAGTCAACTGTAGTCACAGACTACTATAAGCTTTTATTGAAAATACAAAATTAGTATGCATCTGTGCTATTAAGATTTTGTCAAGAATTTAAACTGCCTTGTGGCTAACTTGAAAACCATGAATATCTGATTAGATGTTTACATTCCATTTATAACTGACAAGGAGCTTATAATCACAAAATTAAATATTTGTAAAGATATATATTGACACTCTTTTATAGCTTTTGTTGGCATTATTTTGATAAAGAAGAAAAAAACAGAAAATTTAGCAGCTACATGATAAGCAAGGTTTGTCAGTTGGATGAACTTTACATTAAGTGTCTGAACAATGACCTTGCAGTGTCCAATTAGTCTTTGGCTGGAACTTATTCTGTGTTCTCAGGATGTGCCTCATTATTGAAGCAATTTGGTCCAATGTACATCATAGTGTATGTGACTGGTTCACGTTTTGGTAGCTCAATGTGACCAGTAGGAGGGTTCCTCTTCCTAAATCTTCACTAGTGCACTTCAGTGAGACAACACTATAAGTCTATATTATTCTGCACAATCATAATAAGACAAAATTAATTATACTACAGTCTTCTAAAACACTGGGATGCTCATTGCAGCAGAAGGCTTTTGTTGAGTAACTCTACTTGTTGACAGGTTGAATATTCGGAGAATATAAGATCAAATCTTATGAATATCAATTTATTTTAATTTTCAGCATGACAATGGTCATGACACAGTTTTACTGGGGAGTGATGCTGAGCTCAAGTGGATCTCTCATCTTCTACAACTCTCTGAGGACTGGCTTCAACAAGCTCTCACCACAAAAGTCACGGTAAGTAAAGCTCCAACAAGCTCTCACCACAAAAGTCACTAAAGTAAAGCTCCAACAAGCTCTCACCACAAAAGTCACGGTAAGTAAAGCTCGAACAAGCTTTCACCACAAAAGTCACTCAAATAAAGCTCCAACAAGCCCTCACCACAAAAGTCACAGTAAGTAAAGCTCTAACAAGCTCCAACCACAAAAGTCACGGTAAGTAAAGCTCCAACAAGCACCCACCACAAAAGTTGATCAAATAAAGCTCCAACAAGCCCTCATCACAAAAGTCACGGTAAGTAAAGCTCCAACAAGCTCCCACCACAAAAGTCACGGTAAGTAAAGCTCCAACAAGCTCTCATTACAAAAGTCACGGTAAGTAAAGCTCCAACAAGCTCTCACCACAAAAGTCACGGTATGTAAAAATTCAACAAGCTCTCACCAACTCATAGTAATGAAAGCTCCAGCAAGCTGTTTCCCCAAAAATCATGGCAAGTGAATCTCAAATTGTAGCTCTAGACATAAACTTTCTCAGTAAGAATCACCTGGAAAGTCACAAAAAGAGCTCCAAAAAGTTCTCAGCATATTTGTCACAATTAATGTCCTTATCTCAAATGATAATCAACATTGTAATTAAGTCATAAAGAGTCGATGAAAGTGATGAATAGAATCTTGTATAGGTACATGTAGAGTCTTAGTCCTGTGTGACAGTTATCTCCCTTGGCATGGTAGCATGAAAATTTATTGACTTGACACTTGCTTTTTCAGGAAACCCGTGGTGACCGAGTTCTCACACCATTTAACATAGACCAGGCACTGGATTCTAGGTAAAAAAAAATTAACATTCAGTTTGGTAACATTTCAGGATAATTGATGTAAATAAAGTTAATTTTAGACGCATTTGTCATTGAGATAATGAAGAACTTTTGGTTTTCTTGGGTATCATAGATATGTATTATGTGTGCCTTCAGAACTGAATTTAGCTGATTTAATGCATTATTATTACAATTTATTTTTGACAGGGATGCCATATCCAAAGCCCTTTACAGTCGTCTGTTTACCTGGCTAGTAGAGAGAGTCAACCTCATCATTTGTCGGGCTGAGCGCGAAAAGACCTCAGCCATTGCAGTTCTAGACATTTTTGGGTTTGAAGTAAGTAAAATATGAATTTTGACTTAGAATAGCAATATTAAAAATCATGGCAAATGTCGTTAAAAGTATTCTTCAGATTTATCATTTGTCAGATGTAATGAATAAATGATAATTTTTCTTGCAATGGTTGTATGGCAATATTCAATTGTTATTCTTTATACTTTCTAAAATCACAACAAAAGGCATGATTTATTGAATTTCTCAAAGTGTATTCAAGTCTGTTTCATTGAGATTGCACTTTAAAATGAGCATGAGCCTTAACACAAGCATACAGCAGTCTTCAAAAAAAAATGTAAAATGGGCATTCAACAAAATTTGAAAATATTCCAACGGAAATGAGATATTTTATTGGCCCCTCCAAACTTTGATAAAAAAAGTTCTGAATTGTGTAAATGAAAATTAATTGACATAACCTTAAATTTCTATTTATAGGACTTCCATGTGAACAGCTTTGAGCAGCTGTGTATCAACTATGCAAATGAGACGTTACAGTTTTTCTTCAACCAACACATTTTCCGACTGGAGCAGAAGGAGTACGCTAAGGAGAACATAGATTGGTCGTCTATAGAGTTCCAGGACAATCAGCCAGTTATTGACCTCCTCGCCAGCAAACCAGCCGGAATCCTAGTCATTCTCGACGATGAATGTAGCTTCCCTCAGGTTAATAAATCCTTACATAATAACTACTCATGAAAAAGTGAACAGATCCTAACTCGATTTGCCCACTTCTACTTCTACAATATAACTTTTGATTACTTGAGTTAGAAGAGTGATTTTCAGTTTAGAATTTTCTTTGGGAGAGAGTAAAAATTGAGCGAGTTGTCCTCAGGGTACATTTTGTTCTGTTTGTACCATGTTTTCACGAGGGGCAATACTTATCCTTTTGATAACAGTTCTGGTTTTGTGCAATTCATTCATTTTCATCCAGATTTAATTCAAGTCTCATACATTTGTACTTAAGCATATGGTTGGAGTGTGGGGAATTTGTTCAGGTTCAATAGTATAAATCAATTTACCAACATTAAGTGTTTTATTTTTGTCTGTAAGTATCTGTGTGATGTGGTTTTGTCAGATAGGAACAACACTTTGGTGAGATAGCGTAATATATTGGTCCCATATATAACCCAATCACAACTCTATATTTTTGACAACGATTGTTTGAAATTTTAGCCAAGTTTTGTAGTATTTTGTTTCATTGTTGGTTGACTCTGAATGCTGTAACTGTAATATCTCATTGTTAGTTGACTCTGAATGCTGTAACTGTAATATTTCATTGTTGGTTGACTCTGAATGCTGTAACTTTAATATCTCATTGTTGGTTGACTCTGAATACTGTAACTTTGATATCGCATTGTTGGTTGACTCTGAATGCTGTATCGCATTGTTGGTTGACTCTGAATGCTGTAACTTTGATATCTCATTGTTGGTTGACTCTGAATGCTGTAACTTTAATATTTCATTGTTGGTTGACTCTGAATGCTGTAACTTTAATATCTCATTGTTGGTTGACTCTGAATGCTGTAACTTTGATATCTCATTGTTGGTTGACTCTGAATGCTGTAACTTTAATATCTCATTGTTGGTTGACTCTGAATGCTGTAACTTTGATATCTCATTGTTGGTTGACTCTGAATGCTGTAACTTTGATATCTCATTGTTGGTTGACTCTGAATGCTGTAACTTTGATATCTCATTGTTGGTTGACTCTGAATGCTGTAACTTTAATATCTCATTGTTGGTTGACTCTGAATGCTATAACTTTAATATCTCATTGTTGGTTGACTCTGAATGCTGTAACTTTGATATCTCATTGTTGGTTGACTCTGAATGCTATAACTTTAATATCTCATTGTTGGTTGACACTGAATGCTGTAACTTTGATATCTCATTGTGTGTTGACTCCGAATGCTTTAACTTTAATATCTCATTGTTGGTTGACTCTAAATGTATTTGTATTTGACAGGCTACAGATCTCTCATTCCTGGAGAAATGTCACTTCCATCATTCCAGTAATTCTCTCTATGACAAGCCTCGGATGTCTGTCCCTGAGTTTTATGTTATCCATTTCGCTGGGAAAATCAAATACAATGTAAGTAAATATCAAATACAATGTAAGTAAATATCAAATACAATGTAAGTAAATATCAAATACAATGTAAGTAAATATCCAATGCAATGTAAGTAAAATCTGTCTTCTTTGAAGGGAATCCATTCATAAAATATTATAGGCAAGTGTTTTGATACTTTAATTGGAGAAGGCTTCTTAAGTTGAAATAACTTGTGCCTAATCCATTTGTCCTTTTATGACAATGAAATATGTTTAAAGTTTAAGTTACTTTAATGAGTTTCAAATTTTTCTGAGGATTTTTTCAAGCAAGCTGAGAACTTTTATAACATTTATTTGGGAACGTTGGTGATGTTTGAAGGTTGACCATTTCTATATTTTTAAAATGAATTACAGATTTTTTTAAGGTTAGTATTTTTTTAAGGTTAGCTTCTATAGTTTTGAAATGATTTACGGGTGTTTGGAAGGTTGACCATTTCTGTAGTTTTAAAATAATTTACGGATGTTTTGAAGGTTGACCATTTCCTGGAGAAGAACAAGGACACACTAAGAAGTGATGTTGTAGAATTATTGTGTGAGAGTAAAAACAGGGTAAGTTATCACCATGGGGTACTTCTGTTACCATGGTTACCAACGTAAGTTGTAAAAATCATTTGTACATCAATTAATGTGTAAAAAAGAAAGGGCTATTTTCATATATTCCTTACTGTAAGAAGATCCCACAAATTTAAATTATTAGTTAACACGTTTTCTACAATGTAAATCAAAAGGAAAAGCAGAAAATTAGTATTTCAAATGTTTCAGAAATCAAAGAATTAAATGCATTGACTATGATTTCAGATGATTGCATCCATGTTTAAAGAAATGAGAGATCGACTTATAACCAAGACGCTGAGTAAGTCTACGGGACGTTACGTGACACTCAAACCAAGGACGCCGACTGTGGCTGCTGGTTTCACAGAGTCACTCCTTTCTCTTATAGACACAATGTCAAAGTAAGTGTGTTGTTGTAATCATCCTTCGTTCATTCTTAGACCTCATGGTCGTGTCCAAACTTTTAATTTTACTTTTGAAATTTAAACATAGATTTATGTTTCTTTGATAATTATCAAAAGACATGTTTATTTATAAAATTACAATTAAAATGAATGCCATGGAATTGAACAACGGCCAATGTGTGTCAGTTGTTAAGGTGTCTGAAATTCTTCCATAACACGAAAATTCTTCCACAATCCCACAGTTCTTTTACAATCTCACAATTCTTCCGCAACCCCACAATTCTTCCACAATCCCACAAATCTTCCACAATCCCGCCACCTTTTATACAATGACAAATAATCTTCCTGCTGTTATTTTTGTCTCCCATGTTGTCTTTTTTTATCCATCCTTAGATGTACCCCCTACTTTGTGTTTATTTTGTCTCTCGTGTTGTCTTTTTTTATCCATCCTTAGATGTAATCCATACTTTGTGTTTATTTTGTCTCTCGTGTTGTCTTTTTTATCCATCCTTAGATGTAATCCATACTTTGTGTTTATTTTGTCTCCCATGTTGTCTTTTTTTATCCATCCTTAGATGTAATCCATACTTTGTGTTTATTTTGTCTCTCGTGTTGTCTTTTTTATCCATCCTTAGATGTAATCCATACTTTGTGTTTATTTTGTCTCTCGTGTTTTTTTTTTATCCATCCTTAGATGTAATCCATACTTTGTGTTTATTTTGTCTCTCATGTTGTCTTTTTTATCCATCCTTAGATGTACCCCCTACTTTGTGTTTATTTTGTCTCTCATGTTGTCTTTTTTATCCATCCTTAGATGTACCCCCTACTTTGTGTTTATTTTGTCTCTCATGTTGTCTTTTTTATCCATCCTTAGATGTAATCCATACTTTGTGTTTATTTTGTCTCTCATGTTGTCTTTTTTATCCATCCTTAGATGTACCCCCTACTTTGTGTCTATTTGTCTCTCATGTTGTCTTTTTTATCCATCCTTAGATGTAATCCATACTTTGTGTCTATTTGTCTCTCATGTTGTCTTTTTTATCCATCCTTAGATGTAATCCATACTTTGTGTTTATTTTGTCTCTCGTGTTTTCTTTTTTTATCCATCCTTAGATGTAATCCATACTTTGTGTTTATTTTGTCTCTCATGTTGTCTTTTTTATCCATCCTTAGATGTACCCCCTACTTTGTGTTTATTTTGTCTCTCGTGTTGTCTTTTTTATCCATCCTTAGATGTAATCCATACTTTGTGTCTATTTGTCTCTCATGTTGTCTTTTTTATCTATTCTTAGATGTAATCCATACTTTGTGTTTATTTTGTCTCTCATGTTGTCTTTTTTATCCATCCTTAGATGTAATCCATACTTTGTGTTTATTTTGTCTCTCATGTTGTCTTTTTTATCCATCCTTAGATGTACCCCCTACTTTGTGTTTATTTTGTCTCTCATGTTGTCTTTTTTATCCATCCTTAGATGTACCCCCTACTTTGTGTTTATTTTGTCTCTCATGTTGTCTTTTTTATCCATCCTTAGATGTACCCCCTACTTTGTGTTTATTTTGTCTCTCGTGTTGTCTTTTTTATCCATCCTTAGATGTACCCCCTACTTTGTGTTTATTTTGTCTCTCATGTTGTCTTTTTTATCCATCCTTAGATGTACCCCCTACTTTGTGTTTATTTTGTCTCTCATGTTGTCTTTTTTATCCATCCTTAGATGTACCCCCTACTTTGTGTTTATTTTGTCTCTCGTGTTGTCTTTTTTATCCATCCTTAGATGTACCCCCTACTTTGTGTTTATTTTGTCTCTCGTGTTGTCTTTTTTATCCATCCTTAGATGTAATCCATACTTGTGTTTATTTTGATTTGTCTTTACTTAGATGTAATCCATACTTTGTGTTTATTTTGTCTCTCATGTTGTCTTTTTTATCCATCCTTAGATGTAATCCATACTTTGTGTTTATTTTGTCTCTCATGTTGTCTTTTTTATCCATCCTTAGATGTACCCCCTACTTTGTGTTTATTTTGTCTCTCATGTTGTCTTTTTTATCCATCCTTAGATGTACCCCCTACTTTGTGTTTATTTTGTCTCTCATGTTGTCTTTTTTATCCATCCTTAGATGTACCCCCTACTTTGTGTTTATTTTGTCTCTCATGTTGTCTTTTTTATCCATCCTTAGATGTACCCCCTACTTTGGTCTCTCATGTTGTCTTTTTTATCCATCCTTAGATGTACCCCCTACTTTGTGTTTATTTTGTCTCTCATGTTGTCTTTTTTATCCATCCTTAGATGTACCCCCTACTTTGTGTTTATTTTGTCTCTCGTGTTGTCTTTTTTATCCATCCTTAGATGTACCCCCTACTTTGTGTTTATTTTGTCTCTCGTGTTGTCTTTTTTATCCATCCTTAGATGTTATCCATACTTTGTGTTTATTTTGTCTCTCGTGTTGTCTTTTTTATCCATCCTTAGATGTAATCCATACTTTGTGTTTATTTTGTCTCTCGTGTTGTCTTTTTTATCCATCCTTAGATGTAATCCATACTTTGTGTTTATTTTGTCTCTCGTGTTGTCTTTTTTATCCATCCTTAGATGTACCCCCTACTTTGTGTTTATTTTGTCTCTCGTGTTGTCTTTTTTATCCATCCTTAGATGTAATCCATACTTTGTGTTTATTTTGTCTCTCATGTTGTCTTTTTTATCCATCCTTAGATGTAATCCATACTTTGTGTTTATTTTGTCTCTCATGTTGTCTTTTTTATCCATCCTTAGATGTACCCCCTACTTTGTGTTTATTTTGTCTCTCGTGTTGTCTTTTTTATCCATCCTTAGATGTAATCCATACTTTGTGTTTATTTTGTCTCTCATGTTGTCTTTTTTATCTATTCTTAGATGTAACCCCTACTTTGTGCGGTGTATCAAACCTAACAACCACAAGGCGCCGATGCAGTTTGAGAAGACAGTAGTTTTGGATCAGCTGCGGTATACTGGGATGCTGGAAACTATCCGTATCCGTAAAATGGGCTTCCCAATCCGAGTGAAATTCCCGGTCTTCATTGAGCGGTGAGTAAATCAGGCTTTCCAAGAGTTGTGTCCCTTTAAGCTTTACTCCATACAGTATGCCTGAGTCAGCTTAATGTACTGACCGCCCACCCCTCAACCTCACACTCCACAATCGTGAAAAATATAAAGGTTTTGTGCTTGTGTATCTGTCATTTAACTTTGAGGATTAAGAAAGCATCAAGAAAAATATTTGAATAATTTGGTGTAAGTTTATTACTAATGGTAATTTTGATAAACCTGTTCATGAATGTTAATAACAGTATTTCCGTGGACTTGTTTTTTTTATTAATTGAAATGTATTTTTTGTGTTTTGCCATTATGTTTCCTTCTTTAATCGTGACTTTTTCCTATTTGTAGGTATCGCTTCCTCCTGATGGGGAAAATCAATGACCGGTTATTACCTACCGAAGTCTGCAATAAAATCCTGTTAACACAGGGGCCATCTATGTCACATATGTACAGAATCGGGGCCACAAAAGTAAGTAATCATTGAAGGCCAATTTAAATATTAGCATATACAGAATCAGGGCCATAATTGAAGATTAAGGAAACACTGTAGGGCAATTAAAAGTAAGCTGTTCAGAATTGGGGCCACTATTTGAGAATATCATTAAAGGGCAGAAATCGGGGGCCAGATATGTAGAAATCGGGGGCCAGATATGTAGAAATTGGGGGCCAGATATGCAGAAATCTGGGGCCAGATGTGTAGAAATCGGGGGCCAAATATGTAGAAATAGGGGGCCAGATGTGTAGAAATTGGGGCCAAATATGTAGAAATCAGGGGCCAAATATGTAAGCGCTCATAAAATACAAAATGAATGTTAGCCTGTCCAGAACTGAGGCCACCTATTGAGGCATAGAAACATCGTAGAGTGCTTTTAAAGGTTGGCATGTACAGTGTTGGGGCCATAATGGCAACAAGCATTGTATGTCACATGGAAATTTACATGTACTGAATCAGGGCCTCAAGGGCAAGGCATTATTCAAGGCATCCAAAAAACAACAAAATTTATTGCAAATCCAAATCTTTATATATTTACTTAAGAATACAGAAAGCCTTAAATTATCAAGGTGTTTGCTGTAAGTGTGAAAAAAGGCAAATAAAAGTTATAGGTGATGAATTCCACAAGGAAAACATTTTGTGGTGTCTGCTTTAAAAGTATGTGTTTGAGGAAAAATGTTTATGCAATTCCTAATTTCAAACATAAGTAAGCTGCACAATTGATCTTACTTTCTTTCAATTATGTTCGCTGGTATTAGTATCATTAAATTTTGCGTAAATTCGCTTGACCACCAAATATACCGAAATTTAAAAAGGCAAAGTTAAAAACAAGTTTAATAACTTTGAATGCCTTATTTTCACCTGACAAACTGCTTCAGTTTCTATTTTTGGCAGCAAAATGCCTGGAATTCTCAAAAATGTATTTTATGATTTTGTTTCAATTCTTATAGCCATGGTGCTTCATCTCTTGTCGTACGCCATTTGTAAAAATCTTTTTTGGGAGATTAAGACTAAGCTCCCAAATGCCACAATGATGTGATGACATCATTTACATACATAATGATGCAGATTTCTTTGTTTTAACTTGACATTCCTTTGATATAATTATGACATCTTGGTGATGATATTTCACACTACATTACATGAGACAGAAAATAAAACGTTTCCAGAATAAGATGTACATAATTAAATATTTTTATCATTACTCATTTGAAATATTTCCTAGACAAATACATGAATTATATCAGTAATGTGTAATATTTGTCGTATAGTAATATTGTATGTAATTAATGTATGTATTTTTGAGCGTAAGATGTTATTACTCAGATCTAAAATCCTGTTGCTGGCATTGTAGTAGTATTTTAAGTTTGGTTCATTCAAATTTGTCAACCTACATAATGCCCTAGGTCCACAGAAGCAAAATCAATTCACTTTTTAAACAAAATAACGAAGAGAGGCCCTTCAAAGTTTGTTGTAATGTTGACCTTGAATTTTAATCAGAGGTCAAGGGTTATGATATCCCAGTAGAGCTTTAGGATACTTTCAGTTGCATGAATACATTATCTGAATTAATGAACATTGTTCTCTAAATGTCACAGCTGGATAAAATGCTCTGAATTCTGAAAGGAGAAGACAAAAGGAAAGGACATACTTTTAAATTATGATATTCCTAAGAAAACAAATAAAAGAACATACTTTTGACGTCATTTAGCTTGTCCATTTTATTACCTTAAAACCACATCAAGTTGATTTTTACAACATACAAATGTTGTCAACAGTTTTGTGGTTTTTTTCGGGTTGGCCAGCAACTGTTTATGAAATATGAAATAACATTATGATTGCTTTTTGATAAATCGTAAGATTATAAGATGTTGTTGCGTTTTAACCCCCATAAACAATGTCACTATAACCAGAATGTACATGTATACTGAGTAATATCTTTTAGGCATATTAAAAACATACACCCCTGAAAGTTTGTAATGGACTGGTCTAGTCTTTGATGTAGATGAGTCTAAATGTGTCTTCAGGGGTGAATGGGTAAGTTAATATACACATCAGAAAGAAAGATTGTCAGAGAGTAAAACATAATATATCATTGTTAGGTCAGTAAGTGTACATTCTCATTGTTTTAAAATGTCCAAAAAATGAAAAATGCTTTCTGTTTTGTTTTCTTTATCATCTATTCCATTTTCATAGCATAGCAGAATTTTAATATTGATGGTAAAGAATGTCAAGAAATTGGCAACATATTACTTAGGAATAAGTACTCACTGTCATGTTTTTGTTGTTATTTCATAAAAAAATGACATAAGGTCAAATGTCATGTCGTATAATATTATGGGATGTACTTTAGAGCAAAAACAAATAACAAATTACAAAACAGTCTACAGTCCAGACTGGTTTAAATTACTTTTATAAAAACTTGATTTTTGAAACGATGACTGAAAAATCAAACAAGGTTTTCCTATTCCTACAGTACACAATAGAATGCCTCTTTTCAGAAATCTGTGTTAACATTTTTTTATTTGAAGCTAACGAAGATTATTTGAAGATAATGGTATTTCTAACAGCTCTTCAACACTACTGCTGAAAGCATTGTCATGTTATGGTAGCTTTATGTATATGTTGATGTTAAACTTTAACTTTTATATGACAGGTTTTCATGAAGGAGACTTTTGAGCAGCAGTTGGACTTACATGCCAAGAACATTCAGTATAATTCTGTTGTCACCATCCAAAAACTGACAAGAATGTTCCTGATGCGAAGGAAATTCCAGCGTCTACAGTCAGCCACCTGTAAGATCCAAGCCGTTATCAAGACTTGGGTTGAAAGGTAAGAGAGACAAATTCGATAGTTTATATTGGTAAAAGTAATGATTGTTTATCTTATTAAACCATCATATTCTGTTACCATTGTATTATGTACAATCTCCCACCATGTGGTACCAGTGCATTATGTACAATCTCCCACCCTATGGTACCAGTGTATTATGTACAATCTCCCACTCTGTGGTACCTGTGTATTATATACAATCTCCCACTCTGTGGTACCAGTGTATTATGTACAATCTCCCACTCTTAGGTACCTGTGTATTATATACAATCTCCCACTCTGTGGTACCAGTGTATTATGTACAATCTCCCATCCTGTGGTACCAATGGGTTATGTACAATCCCCCTCCCTATGGTACCAGTGTATTATTTACAATCTCCCACTCAGTGGTACCAGTGTATTATTTACAATCTCCCACTCTGTGGAACCAATGTACAATCTCCCACCCTGTTGTACCAGTGTGTTATGTACAATCTCCCACCCTATGGTACCAGTGAATTATTTACAATCTCCCACCCTATGGTACCAGTGTATTATGTACAATCTCCCACCCTATGGTACCAGTGTATTATGTACAATCTCCCACCCTATGGTACCAGTGTATTATGTACAATCTCCCACCCTATGGTACCAGTGTATTATGTACAATCTCCCACTCAGTGGTACCAGTGTATTATGTACAATCTTCCACCCTATGGTACCGGTGTATTATTTACAATCTCCCACCCTGTGGTACCAATGTACAATTTCCCACCCTTATGTACCAGTGTGGTATGTACAATCCCCCAACCTGTGGTACCAGTGTATAATGTACAATCTCCCACTCAGTGGTACAAATGTACAATCTCACACCCTGTGGTACCAGTGTATTATGTACAATCTCCCACTCAGTGGTACCAGTGTATTATGTACAATCTCCCACTCAGTGGTACCAGTGTATTATGTACAATCTCCCACTCAGTGGTACCAATGTACAATCTCCCACCCTGTGGTACCAGTGTATTATTTACAATCTCCCACTCAGTGGTACCAGTGTATTATGTACAATCTCCCACTCAGTGGTACCAATGTACAATCTCCCACCCTTTGGTACCAGTGTATTATGTACAATCTCCCACTCAGTAGTACCAATGTATTTTGTACAATCTCCCACTCTGTGGTACCAGTGTATTATGTACAATCTCCCACTCAGTGGTACCAATGTATTTTGTACAATCTCCCACTCTGTGGTACCAATGTATTATGTGCAATCTCCCACTCTGTGGTACCAGTGTACAATCTCCAACCCTGTGGTACCAGTGTATTATGTATAATTTCCACTCTGTGGTACCAGTGTATTATGTACAATCTCCCACTCAGTGGTACCAATGTATTTTGTACAATCTCCCACTCTGTGGTACCAATGTATTATGTACAATCTCCCACTCTGTGGTACCAGTGTACAATCTGCCACCCTGTGGTACCAGTGTATTATGTACAATTTCCCACCCTGTGGTAACAGTGTATTATGTATAATCTCCCACTCAGTGGTACCAGTGTATTATGAGCAATCTTCCACTCAGTAGTACCAATGTATTTTGTACAATCTCCCACTCTGTGGTACCAATGTATTATGTACAATCTCCCACTCTGTGGTACCAGTGTACAATCTCCCACCCTGTGGTACCAGTGTATTATGTACAATCTTCCACCCTATGGTACCAGTGTACAATCTCCCACTCTGTGGTACTAGTGTATTATGAACAATCTCCCACCCTGTGGTACCAGTGTATTATGTACAATCTTCCACCCTATGGTACCAGTGTACAATCTCCCACTCTGTGATACTAGTGTATTATGAACAATCTTCCACCCTGTGGTACCAGTGTATTATGTACAATCTCCCACCCTGTGGTACCAGTGTATTATGTACAATCTTCCACCCTATGGTACCAGTGTACAATCTCCCACCCTGTGGTACCAGTGTATTATGTACAATCTTCCACCCTGTGGTACCAGTGTATTATGTACAATCTCCCAATCTGTGGTACCAGTGTACAATCTCCCACCCTTTGGTACCAGTGTATTATGTACAATCTCCCACTCAGTAGTACCAATGTATTTTGTACAATCTCCCACTCTGTGGTACCAGTGTATTATGTACAATCTCCCACTCAGTGGTACCAATGTATTTTGTACAATCTCCCACTCTGTGGTACCAATGTATTATGTGCAATCTCCCACTCTGTGGTACCAGTGTACAATCTCCAACCCTGTGGTACCAGTGTATTATGTATAATTTCCACTCTGTGGTACCAGTGTATTATGTACAATCTCCCACTCAGTGGTACCAATGTATTTTGTACAATCTCCCACTCTGTGGTACCAATGTATTATGTACAATCTCCCACTCTGTGGTACCAGTGTACAATCTGCCACCCTGTGGTACCAGTGTATTATGTACAATCTCCCATCCTGTGGTACCAATGGGTTATGTACAATCCCCCTCCCTATGGTACCAGTGTATTATTTACAATCTCCCACTCAGTGGTACCAGTGTATTATTTACAATCTCCCACTCTGTGGAACCAATGTACAATCTCCCACCCTGTTGTACCAGTGTGTTATGTACAATCTCCCACCCTATGGTACCAGTGAATTATTTACAATCTCCCACCCTATGGTACCAGTGTATTATGTACAATCTCCCACCCTATGGTACCAGTGTATTATGTACAATCTCCCACCCTATGGTACCAGTGTATTATGTACAATCTCCCACCCTATGGTACCAGTGTATTATGTACAATCTCCCACTCAGTGGTACCAGTGTATTATGTACAATCTTCCACCCTATGGTACCGGTGTATTATTTACAATCTCCCACCCTGTGGTACCAATGTACAATTTCCCACCCTTATGTACCAGTGTGGTATGTACAATCCCCCAACCTGTGGTACCAGTGTATAATGTACAATCTCCCACTCAGTGGTACAAATGTACAATCTCACACCCTGTGGTACCAGTGTATTATGTACAATCTCCCACTCAGTGGTACCAGTGTATTATGTACAATCTCCCACTCAGTGGTACCAGTGTATTATGTACAATCTCCCACTCAGTGGTACCAATGTACAATCTCCCACCCTGTGGTACCAGTGTATTATTTACAATCTCCCACTCAGTGGTACCAGTGTATTATGTACAATCTCCCACTCAGTGGTACCAATGTACAATCTCCCACCCTTTGGTACCAGTGTATTATGTACAATCTCCCACTCAGTAGTACCAATGTATTTTGTACAATCTCCCACTCTGTGGTACCAGTGTATTATGTACAATCTCCCACTCAGTGGTACCAATGTATTTTGTACAATCTCCCACTCTGTGGTACCAATGTATTATGTGCAATCTCCCACTCTGTGGTACCAGTGTACAATCTCCAACCCTGTGGTACCAGTGTATTATGTATAATTTCCACTCTGTGGTACCAGTGTATTATGTACAATCTCCCACTCAGTGGTACCAATGTATTTTGTACAATCTCCCACTCTGTGGTACCAATGTATTATGTACAATCTCCCACTCTGTGGTACCAGTGTACAATCTGCCACCCTGTGGTACCAGTGTATTATGTACAATTTCCCACCCTGTGGTAACAGTGTATTATGTATAATCTCCAACTAAGTGGTACCAGTGTATTATGAGCAATCTTCCACCCTGTGGTACCAGTGTATTATGTACAATCTCCCACGCTGTGGTACCAGTGTATTATGTACAATTTCCCACCCTGTGGTACCAGTGTATTATGTACAATCTTCCACTC
This sequence comes from Argopecten irradians, assembly GCF_041381155.1. Taxonomy (NCBI): domain Eukaryota; kingdom Metazoa; phylum Mollusca; class Bivalvia; order Pectinida; family Pectinidae; genus Argopecten; species Argopecten irradians. Next base: position 36,358,705 of record NC_091138.1, on the reverse strand, counting down.
AGTAGTACCAATGTATTTTGTACAATCTCCCACTCTGTGGTACCAATGTATTATGTACAATCTCCCACTCTGTGGTACCAGTGTACAATCTCCCACCCTGTGGTACCAGTGTATTATGTACAATCTTCCACCCTATGGTACCAGTGTACAATCTCCCACTCTGTGGTACTAGTGTATTATGAACAATCTCCCACCCTGTGGTACCAGTGTATTATGTACAATCTTCCACCCTATGGTACCAGTGTACAATCTCCCACTCTGTGATACTAGTGTATTATGAACAATCTTCCACCCTGTGGTACCAGTGTATTATGTACAATCTCCCACCCTGTGGTACCAGTGTATTATGTACAATCTTCCACCCTATGGTACCAGTGTACAATCTCCCACCCTGTGGTACCAGTGTATTATGTACAATCTTCCACCCTGTGGTACCAGTGTATTATGTACAATCTCCCAATCTGTGGTACCAGTGTACAATCTCCCACCCTTTGGTACCAGTGTATTATGTACAATCTCCCACTCAGTAGTACCAATGTATTTTGTACAATCTCCCACTCTGTGGTACCAGTGTATTATGTACAATCTCCCACTCAGTGGTACCAATGTATTTTGTACAATCTCCCACTCTGTGGTACCAATGTATTATGTGCAATCTCCCACTCTGTGGTACCAGTGTACAATCTCCAACCCTGTGGTACCAGTGTATTATGTATAATTTCCACTCTGTGGTACCAGTGTATTATGTACAATCTCCCACTCAGTGGTACCAATGTATTTTGTACAATCTCCCACTCTGTGGTACCAATGTATTATGTACAATCTCCCACTCTGTGGTACCAGTGTACAATCTGCCACCCTGTGGTACCAGTGTATTATGTACAATTTCCCACCCTGTGGTAACAGTGTATTATGTATAATCTCCCACTCAGTGGTACCAGTGTATTATGAGCAATCTTCCACTCAGTAGTACCAATGTATTTTGTACAATCTCCCACTCTGTGGTACCAATGTATTATGTACAATCTCCCACTCTGTGGTACCAGTGTACAATCTCCCACCCTGTGGTACCAGTGTATTATGTACAATCTTCCACCCTATGGTACCAGTGTACAATCTCCCACTCTGTGGTACTAGTGTATTATGAACAATCTCCCACCCTGTGGTACCAGTGTATTATGTACAATCTTCCACCCTATGGTACCAGTGTACAATCTCCCACTCTGTGATACTAGTGTATTATGAACAATCTTCCACCCTGTGGTACCAGTGTATTATGTACAATCTCCCACCCTGTGGTACCAGTGTATTATGTACAATCTTCCACCCTATGGTACCAGTGTACAATCTCCCACCCTGTGGTACCAGTGTATTATGTACAATCTTCCACCCTGTGGTACCAGTGTATTATGTACAATCTCCCAATCTGTGGTACCAGTGTACAATCTCCCACCCTTTGGTACCAGTGTATTATGTACAATCTCCCACTCAGTAGTACCAATGTATTTTGTACAATCTCCCACTCTGTGGTACCAGTGTATTATGTACAATCTCCCACTCAGTGGTACCAATGTATTTTGTACAATCTCCCACTCTGTGGTACCAATGTATTATGTGCAATCTCCCACTCTGTGGTACCAGTGTACAATCTCCAACCCTGTGGTACCAGTGTATTATGTATAATTTCCACTCTGTGGTACCAGTGTATTATGTACAATCTCCCACTCAGTGGTACCAATGTATTTTGTACAATCTCCCACTCTGTGGTACCAATGTATTATGTACAATCTCCCACTCTGTGGTACCAGTGTACAATCTGCCACCCTGTGGTACCAGTGTATTATGTACAATCTCCCATCCTGTGGTACCAATGGGTTATGTACAATCCCCCTCCCTATGGTACCAGTGTATTATTTACAATCTCCCACTCAGTGGTACCAGTGTATTATTTACAATCTCCCACTCTGTGGAACCAATGTACAATCTCCCACCCTGTTGTACCAGTGTGTTATGTACAATCTCCCACCCTATGGTACCAGTGAATTATTTACAATCTCCCACCCTATGGTACCAGTGTATTATGTACAATCTCCCACCCTATGGTACCAGTGTATTATGTACAATCTCCCACCCTATGGTACCAGTGTATTATGTACAATCTCCCACCCTATGGTACCAGTGTATTATGTACAATCTCCCACTCAGTGGTACCAGTGTATTATGTACAATCTTCCACCCTATGGTACCGGTGTATTATTTACAATCTCCCACCCTGTGGTACCAATGTACAATTTCCCACCCTTATGTACCAGTGTGGTATGTACAATCCCCCAACCTGTGGTACCAGTGTATAATGTACAATCTCCCACTCAGTGGTACAAATGTACAATCTCACACCCTGTGGTACCAGTGTATTATGTACAATCTCCCACTCAGTGGTACCAGTGTATTATGTACAATCTCCCACTCAGTGGTACCAGTGTATTATGTACAATCTCCCACTCAGTGGTACCAATGTACAATCTCCCACCCTGTGGTACCAGTGTATTATTTACAATCTCCCACTCAGTGGTACCAGTGTATTATGTACAATCTCCCACTCAGTGGTACCAATGTACAATCTCCCACCCTTTGGTACCAGTGTATTATGTACAATCTCCCACTCAGTAGTACCAATGTATTTTGTACAATCTCCCACTCTGTGGTACCAGTGTATTATGTACAATCTCCCACTCAGTGGTACCAATGTATTTTGTACAATCTCCCACTCTGTGGTACCAATGTATTATGTGCAATCTCCCACTCTGTGGTACCAGTGTACAATCTCCAACCCTGTGGTACCAGTGTATTATGTATAATTTCCACTCTGTGGTACCAGTGTATTATGTACAATCTCCCACTCAGTGGTACCAATGTATTTTGTACAATCTCCCACTCTGTGGTACCAATGTATTATGTACAATCTCCCACTCTGTGGTACCAGTGTACAATCTGCCACCCTGTGGTACCAGTGTATTATGTACAATTTCCCACCCTGTGGTAACAGTGTATTATGTATAATCTCCAACTAAGTGGTACCAGTGTATTATGAGCAATCTTCCACCCTGTGGTACCAGTGTATTATGTACAATCTCCCACGCTGTGGTACCAGTGTATTATGTACAATTTCCCACCCTGTGGTACCAGTGTATTATGTACAATCTTCCACTCAGTAGTACCAATGTATTTTGTACAATCTCCCACTCTGTGGTACCAATGTATTATGTACAATCTCCCACTCTGTGGTACCAGTGTACAATCTCCCACCCTGTGGTACCAGTGTATTATGTACAATTCCACCCTATGGTCCACCCATGGTACATATGTGTCCAGTGTACAATCTCCCACTCTGTGGTACTAGTGTATTATGAACAATCTCCCACCCTGTGGTACCAGTGTATTATGTACAATCTTCCACCCCTATGGTACCAGTGTACAATCTCCCACTCTGTGTACTAGTGTATTATGAACAATCTTCCACCCTGTGGTACCAGTGTATTATGTACAATCTCCCACCCTGTGGTACCAGTGTATTATGTACAATCTTCCACCCTGTGGTACCAGTGTATTATGTACAATCTCCCAATCTGTGGTACCAGTGTACAATCTCCCACCCTGTGGTATAGAACAGGTGATGAGAAAGTTTTATATTGAACTGTTGTCTGTCACTTTGCCATTGGACAAATATTTTCTGATGTAGAATTTTACCTACGTACGATTGTCAGTTTGTATCCTTAACACATCCCGGGATATTTTCCTCTTTACTGGTATGTACTAAGTTTCATTGTATTTTGTCTGAGTTATTGAAAAATAATATTTTCTCATATAATTTGATAAATCTTTGTTGAAAAAATATGAAATATTGAAATATTTTTATTTTGCCTGATGTGACTTTATAATTAACTCAAAGTGATGAATATTGTGGACCTGGGTGTAGCCAGTAGCCCCAAAGCCTTATGTTTTTGATGACGATCCACTTTCTCATTATACAGATATATAGGTTAAAAATATACACTGCCAAGCGGGATGATTTTAACTGTCAGTTATAGCCTGGTTTTAATGTTGAACTTATAAGTTTTTTGTTTGTTTCTGCACTCTGTGTGTACTTCTACACATAGGTCCCTTTTCAGAGGTAAGATTCACTTTATAATGTCATAATATTGTCACTTCCAAAATGAATGAATGAGCATTTCTTTTTTTTTTTTTATTTCATCTGTTGAAAAAGAATTATTGTTATACATTGTATTCTTAATAGAAACATATTTCAGAGATAATTGTTGTTCTTAAGATGTTTAGAGGTATTTTCTGGGCTATGTAGGTGTCACTTAGACAGGTTTTAATGGGGCTATTGTCAGTATAGACAGGTTTTACTGGTCATACGCAAACCATTTCACACGTCGGATTAAGAAGGGTTTTAGATACAAAGTGGCTTCAATTTTGAGCCGTTACAGGATTTTATTTAATTCATCAGTCAGTTAAAGCAGATCTAATGGTAAGAATTGGTCAGATTACATAGGTTTTATATTTAAATATGGTCAGATTATGCAGGTTTTATATCTATACATATTTATGGCGTCTTGACTTTTCAACATTAATTAAGCTTCTATGGTTGAGTGGCGTTGGCTAACTGGTTGAGTGGCGTTGGCTAACTGGTTAGGGTATTTGATATCGTTATATCACTAAGTCGAGCTCTGTCCAGATTTGGATTTGACCACCTTTCCAGGAAACCTGTCCTATGTGTAAATTTTCATTGTAAACAGTCAATAGTATTCTAAACACAAACAAAACATACTTCATAGATGTTCAGATAATCAGGCACCATATTATTCTGGTCGCTGGATGAAAACTATTGTTTGATGTGATATGATAAATCTAAATGTATAATGAGGTGTAATTTATGACTTGACATGAAACCGTTACAGAGACAGGTTTATCTCTCAAGGAATATTTTTTTGGCCAAGATAGCATCGTAATTAATTCTTATTATGTGTAATGCAGTGCCTAGGCCATATAAATTGCAGAGGTGTCAATAATTTTTTGTGAAGCATGCCAATGGAAGTGAAATTTATAGTATCTCTTACACACATAGCAAAAATTATCAATGTTTTTTTCTCAATGAAATGTTGCCAGACAGGTTTCATGCAATACGAACAAGGAATATTTCATTTAGGATTTACAGGTATTAACATATAAGATATGGACAACAATGAAGTGATTCACTGTTTAATCATTTAATATTAGGACCAAAATTAGGTATGTTAATAGGAGTTAGATTTTATGAGTTTTTGGACATATAAACTACATTCAAAAGTGACAAATTAATGTTCATATTCTTTGTGTTGACCACAGGAACTTGACTTTTGAGTGTAGACATCAGATAGGCCACATTTTGGTCACAAAAGTTCAGTTTTAATGTTTTGACAGGTCCCTGTGCAATACAAATTTCAAATATATTACATTTAGAATTCAGTGAAATTTAAAAACCTGAAAGCCAAATCTTTGCTGAAAATGAAATATACAAGTCTGGATTTATTTGAAATGAACTTCACACATTGAGTAGGCTATGTAAAGATGTTTAATAACATCAGTTGCTTTGAAACTCTTGAATATAACACTCACCTGTGGAATAACAAAAATCAAAATGACTCAAACATATAATAGAATCGTCTACTTCTTTGTGATGTAATTGATCTAAATGTATTGAATTGGAATGCTAGTAGTTTTATGAAGACAAAATACATTACAGCTGATATATATCCATGCAAATTTTCTTGTTCAATTCTACTATAATGTAAATACAGTCAAACCTGTCAATAAATACCACCCATTTGGTCTTTGTACACAGGTTGAATTTTGTTAAAAAAAGTTGACCATTAGGGGCACTGAAAAATGGTTTTATTAAACAGGTGGTCTTTATATAGAGGTGGTCACTATGATAACAAATTTTGAAATGGTCAGTGGTTTAAGCAACATTTAAGTGTTAAATTTGGCTTTTAGTTATATACTTGGTGTGAAATAATATGCAAATATGAAACACTCATCTTCAAACTGTTTCCAGTGCGGAAAGTTGTAAGGTCATTTTTGTTTGTACGATAAACATACGTGGGACATACGATCCCGGGCATCAAAATGTTTGAAGTCTATGGACATCACAGAGTCTGTGTGTAAGCCGTTCCTTGTAGACACTCTATATGATGTTAGCCTGGGGTCAGGCGGAGGTTCCAACAAAATAACTCCTTTTTGTCAAATTTTATCCCGTCAGTGGACATAGGGACACAAAAAATTCATGCATAGCGTACAGGCAATGATGGGTGACTATCCATTGTTTTAATGAATATTGATCTTTCACTAGCCTCAGGTATTTACCTATTGTAGCTAATTATCATTTCTGTATATACATGTAGGACAATTAGTCTCTCCCCCCGGAAGTCCATGTGTGAACTTCGATCTCGAGGTCTGTGAAGGCTTGTTGATATTAACTGTTATGGGCATTTAAGGACACCTTGTAAAATTATCAGGTTGAGGAAAGCCTGAGGTCCCAGAATAAAACCAGCATCCTACACATTCAGCATCTGGGCACTGCCTTATGTGAAATCCAACCTATAATTCATTGTCGGATTAAGAGTAGTGGTAGAATGTCAGACACCTTAACCACTTGGCCACCATGACTCGGAGGTAGAGAGCTTGTGGTAGAATACCAGACATCTTAACCACTCAGCCACCAATACACAGCTTTGAAATATGGCAGGGATAAGTTTTGCGTGTTTATATTTCCATTGATCAATCATGATAATTGCTGATAAACTATATCAGTACAATTAAAATAGAGCAAATCTTTTTTAAGACCTGAATTTCCCGTCCCTCCCTTGAACCAAATCATTCCCAAACATTTGACACAGGAACGTGTCTGTGAACATAAAAGCCTCATTTCATGCCTTGGACATTTCAGTCAAAACAATTTATTAAAGGCATTGTCAGACTATTTCACATAATTTCTGTAGAATTTCACTACAATGGCAAATAGAGTCCTTTGACAAAGTTTGAATTTCCCAAGCTTTATGTGGAATGTACATGCAGCTGTTAAACTCACGAGCTCAAACGTAGGTAGTATGGGTCTTTTACGTCAATTGAGGTCATTGGAATACATTTTTTATTCTTTCAATGGAAAAATGTAAGCTGCTACAAAAAACTGTTGGATTTGCATAGTATGTCAACATTATAAAGTCACTGGCTTTAATTAGTACCAGGTTTACCAAGAAAATTAAGGTAACGAAATGTGTATTTTGTTGTTTGATTGTAAATACGTAGGTTGAAAGTGTAAGTTGTAATTTATTGTGGATTAATACTCTAATTCTGAGGTGAAAAGTCAATATTTTGGGTAAAGAATCAACATCACTTCATGTAGTATGTCAAGTATTTGTTTGCTTTATGCTATCTTTAAAGTTAGAAGTTACTTTTGAAATACTTTTCTTTTGATCCCCATCTCGCAATCCCCCACCAGAGGGGGAAACGCTTGTAAGGTTAAAATAGCACATATTTGACTATCTGCCAATCCAGTTTAATCTTTGTGTCATCCGATATACTGCACAGGGAATTCATGTTTAAATGAACACAGGTAAATCTCTCCAGGGTCTGCAGGTGATGTGTTATATTTACCTGTGTTCCTCTCACCTGAGAGGTGACAAGCAGTACCTGGATATGATTAAAGATGTGTGGGACATAATATGTCATAATTACAGTTTTCTTATAGTTTTGATTAAAAACATGATATTAAAATATAATGACTGAAATTAATGATTAGATCAAATATTTTATATAAAATCTATTTTTTATTTTTTCAGTTTCAAGCTTTTTTATATTCATTATAATTTTTTTTTTTTTTTTACAATTTTGTTGAGATAAGATTTTTTCAAAATTGCTCTTTAATTTTATGTCAAATTTTCATGGAAGTCATCTTTTTAGAAATGTGAATGTACGTGTGTATTTAGTGTTGTTATTTAGAAGAAAAAAAATCAACAAATTCACACTTTAACAATTGATTATCATTTTTTTGGTGATCAGTCTATTGACTAGGCTCCTTATCAGCTAGAATAAAATTCTGCATCAGTTAAATGTTTGATAGCTTTAGGCATCTTTGTGGTGCAGTGCATCTAATTAAAGCTTTGATGGGACAACATGAGCATCCTAAAGTAACCCATACTTCTATAATGGACCCTACCACTCTGTGATCTGGTCATGTACATTCCCTGATAAAGGTATTGAGGGATGTTCATTGTATTGAAAAGGAATGCATCAAATTGATGGGGTCAGAATAAAAACAAGATGTCGTGGCTAAATGTTTTGTTGTTGCAAGTCAGTGAAGTTGATTTGAAAGATACATTCATGTAGGTGAAAATTGGATTTCTGTGTGACAGGCTTGTGGAGAAATACAGAATACCTTCAAAGCTTTTTTATATTGCACAAAAATGGCATAAAGTTACTACTAATTATATGTCTATATAATATACTGATGGAGATGAATGTTTGTTTCCTGTTTGCTGCTAAAAAATTGTTACGAAGGAACTTTATACAAGCTGTGGTCATTTAAATAAACTGAAGCTGAATGAAATATAGCAGGGAGATAAAGTTTATGGTACCCATCAAATGGTTATAGGTTGTCTGTTAATTGTTATGTTTCGGAAACTAATTGACTAATCGGTGTATTAGATCAAAATTTTGTTTTACCGATTCAAGTGTCCTGACTATCTCCATATTCACCACTAACTTCCCTTAGGTCTAATCGGCTTTTGTTCTTTGTTCAGATTCTACTATAGGATTATCTCCCCCTAGTTTAAGATTGTGTGTTCAATTCTGCAGCACATGACCTGAAATAAGGCTTTCTGTGGAGACAAGACATTTGATGGTGACAAACTCATCTTAAGGCTAAAACGTACCCCTGAAAGAATTTAAAGTTAGAAATAAGGTGGCGTATATGTGAATTCAGAAGCTCGACCCTTATCGAAAGTGACCGAAGCTCTCATTAACTGATGGTCAGACCACAGCGCAATGGTCACTTATAATATAATTAATTGAGCATTCTCTAGAACGTAGAGACTTGACATAATGCTTATCTTTCATGTGTAGCTGGGAGGTAATTCGTGTGGACATGATAAACAGCTTCGTTCACTCCTTACCTACAATCCAGGACTAGAGGCAGTGTATCGTAGCCCACCTACTCAAAGTCTCCTCACCTTAATCATCTGTTTAAAAAAAAAATTGTGGTATGAAAAATTCTAAACTTTTAACACATTAAAAATGTTTTTTCAGTGCAGAGTTTAGGATTGTACAAGTCACAATGATTCAAGCTTGACTTGGGTTGTTCAAGTACAAATAGAAGAATGAAATAAAAACAATATTTAGCCTGAAGTATCCTAACCAAGCTTTCAACACTGGGTACTGTTTGGAAAGGCTAAAATCTCATTTAGAGTGATAATTCATTATTTTTGATGATACGAGTTTGGAGGTATATAATAATGATGCATTGTCTCCCATCTTTTACAGAAAGAAGTATTTGAAAGTTCGACATGGCATTATCAAGGCACAGGCCCAGATTCGCATGCGGAGGCAGCGCAAGAAATACCTTTACGTAAGACCCCTTATATCAATGATAATAGCTTCTTAGGTATGTTAATTCCTCATCAGGTCGCGACCTCTGAAGGTCATGACCTGTGGGTTTGGCTGCAGGAGGTTGACAAGACCGGCTTTACCTTATGAAGTTGTGTATCTGTGTATTTATTGTATGATGGAACTTAGTTCCACCCTTACGATCCTTGGGGCGATAGCCGTTTGACAAGGGCTGGCGTTGTATTAGTCAGTTTGTAGGAATATGGCCTCAATCAAACTCACGCATTTTGATTCCACCCAAATCTGTCCCCACCTTCTCCGGCTATGCTGGACTAAATCTACATTGTAGTCTGTTTCTTTGGACGGGTTAGCATGGAGATGGAGCTAAAGGGACATTTTATTAGAATCTTCCTGGATTTAAATCTTTAACTTTTTATTTCGCATTTTTATTTTTAAACCAGGTAGATTTTTATAGGAGAAAACATTCCTGTTCTGTTATCATCGCGTCAGTTGATCAAAGCTGTTTACAGTTAACTAATTAGTACCGTTACACAAGATAGCTGTCATCAGTCAATCACCGTCACGCTTGATTAGTTTGATCTTGTGTTTTGGTGGTAATTTTGGTCTGTCCTAGCCAGGGGATTTAGTGCTCTGTCCGTCAGTTTGATGGTCAGTGTTTGGACAGCTTCCATTAAGAATGAGTGATTATTCTTGGATTAAGATCCCGTTTTGAGATTGGACAAGTGAATCTATAAAAAATCTACGTACTGGGCTGACATTTTTTTTATTCTGTGACTGGACAAGGGCCTCTGTTGTTTTTCTCTGAGGAAAAAAGACTTGCAGTTTACCAACAAATGGAAATTATATCTCGGTGAATCCTTGAAAGTCCAGCATCAAAATGCCTTGTTCGGTTATAGAGTCGGTGTCTTCATCCCCGACTTATGATTCTGTGTGTGATGAAGTTAAATTTTACTTTTCCCAGGCTCGGGAAGAAATAAAACGCAAAGCTGAACAGGAAAGGATCGCCCGCAGAAAGCGTGAGGAACAGTACAAAATGGAACAAGAAGAAAAAGTAAGTTTAATTTATTCTGATTCTTTTTTTGTTGTTGGAAATTTTGAAATCTAATAGATCCATTTTGGAATAAACATTTAGAATTATGGGTACATATGTATCAAAGGATATGTGAAAAAAAATAGCATGGCCATGTGAGCTGGCTTGTAGGTAATATCCTTTGAGTGTGTTTTGTTTAATGTCTATAAGAAATAAGAAAATGGCAAAGAATTTCCTGAAGGCTTTGAATTTTACTGAGGTATGCATTAGGTTGTGACTGGATTAAAACTACTCATTACCTGACTAAATCAAACAGTTTTGATCGTTTCCACAATTTAAAGAAAATATAACAATAAAATGGAAACATTGCTTTAAAAAAAATGGTAAAAAATAAGTAAATCAAGAAAAGAAATTTGGAAGACAGATAAGAATTAAGGTTTTCTATGATTTTCTTCAAGATAATAACATGACATAGATTTGAAAAACAGATTTCTGTCTATGAAAATTCAAGTTTTCTGAGCTTTTCTTAAATTTGCATACAACACATCTGCAGAGGTACAATTTTAAGTAAATAAACAGTTAGAAGTAATGTGTATACAAAGACAATGTGTCAGAAATGACCTGAGATATATTGTTGTGTGGTGGCGTCCATTTCAACAGGTGGATGTAAATATATGTTTATACCTTGGGGACAGTCATCAAATAGGGAGAGTCGCCTAACCTGTCTCCAGATCGGAGATATATTATAATGTGGGTACGGCATTCTTGTCTTGACTTAAAAATACTTAATTTTCGCATCACCCCCAACACATTTTCATATAATTAATTCAGTTTTATGGAAAATAAACTACCTTCTCTTGTTCTTTGAATTATTTTAGCAAAACAAAAATGTTAAATATCAACAAAATTACAAAATCTTTTAAAAGTTTAGTCCAGGATAGATTCAGGTTTAAAAAAAAAAAAAAAAAAAATGCTTGGCTACTAAATTTCAAGATTTCTTTATCAAAAGAAGTTCACGGAGATTAACTTTCATGGAACGAAAATATTATAAAATCACCTTTCAATGTAAGTTTAGGAATTACTTCTCATAGGAATTTAATCTAAATTTTTGAATAATCACAATTCTATTTTGTTTTCACATGAAATGACATTGCAGATTTGTAACTCATATATGTATTTATTAGTTCATATAACTGAAATTAAAGCTATTAAAAAGTCATCATTAGTTAATTAAAGCGTCCTTCCACTTTAAAGTGATGTGATGGTGACACATGAGCTCGTCAGTTGTGTGACAGACTATATTTGTCTTCGTGGAGGAATTAAACATTGTGATGAATCAAATTACATGTAAATCGATCAATCGACGGTCAATATTTTTACAGAACTCTTCACCGAGAATTAAGATTGTTGATTTTTTTTTTTCTAGACAAATATCGTAAATTTTATTGAAAGCCCTGTTCTATATATTGCTGTAGTTATCTGCCCTTGAAATTAGTCATTTTTCACATCCTATTAACTCTCAAATTAACATCCTCCTTTAAGATTAATTAAAAGTCAATAAATCTATATTTTAATTAAAAATCCCCTATTTAAATCAGTCAAGGTCATTTAAGGACATGTCAGGTTTAGCTGGAGTGCTTGGAAAAAAACCACAGACCTACATTCAGTAACTGGCAACTATCTCACATTAGTTTCGAACGTACCAAACCCTTCATATTCTAGAGATAGGAACATGGCATATTTCATCTGAATTAAATCATTGCAATTTCTTCTTTATTCTTAGGCTTTCATTTCAATTTTTACTTCATGTGACCTTGGATTCTCTTTGTACATGTTTCCTTTATGAGTGTTTTTTTTATTTCTTTCATTTTCTACAAAAAAAATATTTTAGCATTTAAGCTAGGTTAGTGCTACAGAGAAGAAACATGAATGATAAACGATGAGGAGTGTCCTTATATCTTGACCATGGAAGTCCATTGGAGTGGTCACTGGTCACATGACAAATGACCATGGCCGAGAATGTCCTTATTAGAGCCGTCATGCTATTTATGATGCTAGAACACTGACCGTCATTATCCACTGGTGTCAAGATGACACTATAACATGGTAGATCTGGTGTAGTGGTCGGTATACTGAATGGTCAGTTCTTATTAGTTTTCTATGATTACAGCATGGTCAGTTGGATTCCACATCCTGCCATCTTAGACCTGTTATTGAAAACTTTTTTTCCAGTTCTTGCCAGATTCCAATAGTTCACTTGATTTTTCCTTAAAAAGAGATTAAAAAAGATTCAATACTTCTTGTCTGTAAAGCTGAACTGAAATCTCAATACAAAATACATGTGTGCTATTGATCAGCTCTTTGTAATATTTACACCAATGATAGATGACAATCAAAGCTTGCAGAATCTTAGACTTCAATTGCTTCAGTTTTCATGCTTTTTGCTAAGAATTATTTTAAGGAACTTTTCATTGAAGAAAAAAACCTTTTTCATTGATCAACATTTTTGTCATAGAAATCCTAGTACCAGAGCATTTGAACATGTGTTTTGTACATTTTAAAAGATATCTCTTTTTTTTTTGTGATTCCAAAGACATTGGACGGTGCATCTTTCAATCACATGGAAGCTTGTGAAATTTATTTGCCATTCTTACAATGGAACGTATAAACCTAATCAATACTTTGCTACATTTTTCAAACAGGTTTTTATAACTCAATGTTATGTCATGGTGAGTTTGCTTGTTAGAAAAAACTCTTTGCAATACAAATTTTGCCCGCTTGTTCCTGTTATATGACCCATTCTAGCTTAATTAGTCCTTTCCTTCAGCATATTCTGTTTTTCCAATAAGGTCCAACTGGTAATTCTGCCATGGCATTTCAAGGTGTTCTATTGCCTCATCATTTCATGTGAAATTGTTCTCCTTTGCAGCAATTTTTAGAATCAAGAAGGTCCAAGCTTGGAGGTCAATTCTTTCCTGCATTTCATTGGCTCTTTAGCTCTAAACCTTTTTTCCATTTATATTGCCTTTCTTAGACATTGTGTTAGACAATTATGAATAGAATTGTTATTGATTCTACAGTGGTTCATATAACATTCGAAGCCATAGGGAGGTGTTTCTTAAACTGTTAACCCTAGTGTCTTGGTACTAACTTAGATCAAAGACAAATGGCTCCAATCCATGTGGCATCATAATTTTCCATTATACTTCAATTTTTTCTTAAATTTTGCTGAACAATGCTGGGAGCCCTCACTTACATCTATGCATATGGACATTTCTCTAGATTTTAGCTTTTGAAATAATCATTGAAGGATTTTTCATCTGCAATCTGCTTTTTAAATTTTGATCTTTTTACCTAAATTTGCAAAGTACTTTTTCCATTGTCATCCTGCAATGATAGTTTCTTCCCTGAATCCTGACCTAGATACTTTTTGCATGTTCTATAAGTCTGTAACTCGCTTCTCCAACATCTGGCTATACCTTTACAATCTTCAGTCTTTCAATTTATTCATGGTCAGCTTGACCAATGTGTATTAGGGTTGTTGTGTCCAGGGTCATTTGGTATTTAATTCATGAGTTATTATCAAGCGATTAGTCAAGTGGTCATTTGACCTTGGGCAGGTGACCTATCAGATCTCGATAATCTATTACAGCTGACAGACGACCCATAATAAAGGGCAATAACCCTGTCTATAACTATTACCGTAAAATGATTAGATCGGTACCGGGAATGATTTACATTCTTTGGAAATTATGAAGAACCTGATGTAGCTGCATGTAATAAAGGAATTAATGAGATAAAAAAAATGTCATTCTATTAAAAGTTCAGATCATTTGACTTTTTTTGGCATGGAAATGAAAAATGGCAAAAACAAAGTTTTGATAATTTTACACATCTTTTTTTTTTTTTTTTTTTTAAGATAAAAAATGTACAACAATATCTTAACAAATATTGAAATCAACAGAGAATTGTTTCTTTTATAAAAAAAAAATGGCCTTGTTAAACAAATTTTTCATACTGTAGCTGCAGGGAAGATCTGAAAAATAGTCTGTATCTTGTGAAAGATTTTTTTTAACTCGACAAAAAACAGGAAGACAAAGGAATGTTGTTGTTGTGTATGTTTAGGCCTGTGGCTCTAATGATTGTGATCAATGTGACATTTCAATACAACGTTTGTCTTAAGGCTACGGCCAACATACACTGATAAAACTCGACACGGGATGTTAAGGTACACAAACAATTTTACAAACCTGTTTAACTTCTAGTAGTCGACTTTCATTATTAAAACAAAATCAAAAAATATTATTTATAACTTGCAACCAAGAAGTTATGCATTTGATTCAATTTTTTAATGACTTGAATTATTTTTAGGTAAGAATTTATTTTTAGTAACAAGTGTCAATAAGTCTGACAGGTCAATATTTACATAGTGGTAATATTACTGTTAATACAGACGGTGATTTCACACTTATATCAACAATAGCTAAAAAGGTAGTCTCAAATTAAAAGTAGTGTTGGTTCTTTTCTTTTTAACTGACATACAACAGGTAGGTGTTTTAAAAAGTTGTTGAATATATATATATAGAAAGACAGGCACTGTCAAACCTGTCTATGAAGACCACCCTGTGAAATACAGAGTTAGTCACCAAGGCAAATAAACAGATGGTAATTATAGAAAGGTAGTCGCGGTAATTATAGAAAGGTAGTCGCTGTGGACAGGTGGTCATAATAGACAGGTTTAGAAAGGTCATTGTTAGAGCATACCTGTTATGGATAGGTAGTCGTTATGAACAGGTGGTCATAATGGAGAATTCAGGAAATGTTGTCAGCTTATTTCTGTTAAAGAGTTACTGTAACAGTTTGTGTATTTAATTGACAGTTTATCCATCGATAATCATGTTTTCATGGAAACAGATGTGACAATGACAGATGTAGTAACCGTACCAATACAATGTGTTTGATAGAGACAATATGATCAATATGAGTCATTGTAATTATCAGTAACACCTGTACATCTTAATCATCTTTGTAACAGGTAGATACAGTTGATAGGTATTGATCTTATATAGTATCCACCATGGAGGATAAGGAGTTCAGGTGTTCAGCTGAAATATTCGTCAACTTGCGGTCAATGTCTGAGTTGTGGTGGTGATGATGTTGTGGTGGTCGACTTTCTATCATTATATATACATCATGGTGACCAAGTGGTTGAAAAATCTGGACAAAGAACCATCCGTCCATTCTTGGACTGTAATGGCTTAGCGGTTAAGGTGTCTGACATTCTATCACTGTAACCCATGATCCAGAAGATTCAGGACATACGTCAGACAATTTCCAGGTAGTACTGACAGCTGGTTGATGTTTTTTCCCCCAGGAACTGTGGCTTCCATTCACAAAATCTGCCACATCCTTTAATGAACATACTCTTAGTACTCTTAAGAACCAAAAAAAATACAATTAGAAAGAAATTACTAAGAACCATGCAAATATGCAAAAGAACGAGTCCAACATGGAAATTCCTTCCAGTAAGCTGATTTTTTAACCAGAATAATGCAGTTATTTGTGTCAGCTTATTCACCCCTGAAAACACATTTAGACTCTTCTAAATCAAAGATTAGAGCAGTCCATTATGAAATTTCAGGGATGAGTTAAAATTCAGTGTATTGATTTGTGTGGATTTCCTGTCTAATTAAGCTTAAGTCCATCATATATGTCGTCTGTATCTGACCTGTCCATGATTTGTGGTCATTTTCTGGACGTCAGTTGGTAAGGACATAAAAATCATGTAATGGACATTCCCTGCTATTGAAGTTGACCATTAATTGTCACACTTTACGACCAGCCAATCAGTGACTTTGCCACTATCTACCTGTTAACTAGTCGTTACATTGTCATACTTTATTGTCCTCTAATCTCTGACGAAGACATTCATTCCTTTTCATCTTTTGTCGTCTTATTAGGCAATTAGAGAACGATGTTATGTGGACAGAATTGATTAGCTGATCAACAAATCTTTGGTACTTACTCTCATTCTTATTTCAATTATTTTTTGTCATTTATCATTTTTAATATTGAACATGGAACACTTCTTCTTAAATAAACAATTTTAAGAAATATTTCTAAAAATGAATGTTTATATGATAAATATAACGCAGCTGGTTTACATTCACTGATATTATGAGAAAACATCATTAACTGCATTCACTGTAGATGGAAGTCTTTTCATTAAATAACTAATAGTACTAGGTTATAATAGATAAGTATATAAGAGATAAGAGATCACCCTGCTATTAGTTGGTAGTACAAATCAATACAGATTTGATTTATAGATCTATTGGATATTTCCCAGTACTCCAGCACTGTATTATTTATGTTGGATACAATGAGCTGACATAACAATGTACATCACTATGCGACTACTATTGCTGCGGTTTTCAATCCCGAGGCCACAGAACTTATATTTATCATGAGCTAGGCGGCCAAAATCTAAAATATTATGTAGCCATCTGAATTGGGTTGGTTCAGTGGCTTATTTAGGATACCAGGTAACAACTTTGATATATTCTCTTATATACTAATGACCGTATAAGGGCATGTCAGGTTTTGGTGGGGAATGGAAGCCAGAGCTCCCGGATGAAAACCACAGACTAAAATTCAAATTCATAACTCAGAGTTGGGAGTACATGTCAGACACTTTAATCATGGAGGCACCCAAACACAAAGTATTTTTGCCATGTCAAGAATTCTTAACCATTCTTTTCATATAGGTTTTCATCTTCCAGGATAACAATCCAGAATGTCTTTGGGAGGTTTGAAGTTTAAGAAATGTTTTAAACTTTATGATTTTCTTGTGTTTTTACAGGAGAGAAAGAACAAAGCCATGGAAGCCATTGCTAACCTTGACATACCCGGAGAGCTGGCCTACGTTTACAGTAAACTGGACGGTAAGTGTAGGATACTTCACTTATAGGTCGTAAATCATGGGTCTAAGTATGGATTGTTTTTGTCATTGCATTGGGAACAGGACCTTTATAACTTCATTTTTGGAAGAAAAATTCTGAAGAAATTAAGTTTGAAAATTTGATAAAAAAATTATTGGAATGCCCACTATCGATCCCAAATTGTTTTTAAAAACTATGGGCACTTTTCTTCATCTGTTACTGTCTGTTCTTTTCACCAAAACTTCATCTTCTATTTCTCTTACTTCATACAAGTGTTCATATCATCTTCAGTCATTCTCTTTTGATTATCCTCTGGGATCCTAATTATCTGATGATATATTTATCTTCAAAAAAAATAAATATTGTGAATTTTTCTTTACCCCAAATTGATTTACTTAGGAAGAATTATCTCCCTTGCAGACTGGCAGTCGGTCCATACAGAGCGTCACATTGGCCAGGTATCAGGCTCTGTAGCCCATATGGATCAGAAGTACCAACTCCCGACCGATGTCGACTCCCACGCATTCAGCAAATTTGCCAACGTCTATTTCAGTGTAAGTTTATATTAATAGTAAGGTGATGATAGATTTCAGACAAAAACTTGTTTAAATTTGATATGGTCAACTGAATTAAATGAGCACAGCAGTTCCAATTTTTAAGAGTTTATAAAGTACATCAACACCTGTTAAATTCAACCACACACATCTGACCACTTACGATCAGGTGGAGACAACTCTAGACTGAGCGCTTACAATCAGGTTGAAACAACTCTAGGCTGACCACTTACGACCAGGTGGAGACAACTCTAGACTGACTACTTATGATCAGGTAGAGACAACTCTAGGCTGACCACTTACGATCAGGTGGAGACAACTCTAGGCTGACCACTTACGATCTTACGTCCTCAAAACTGTTCTTAATGATACAGACATTTGCATGGAAAAATCTAAATAATTGATAGAATTAACCAATATTTTGTCTGTTAGGTGCTTCAATTTAGAAATTAAAAATTGCATTAGATGGTCAAATTTAAGACAAATCAGAGTAGATAAAGCAATTGAAAAGAAATACAAGTTCACAGTAATGAGGAGATTGCAATAATAGATGGTTGATAATGGTTCCAGCCGACTTCCCACCCTGTAAGTATGTGTAATAAAGTAGTGGTTGATGGATATATTGCATGTGATTTCTTTGTATGAATGTTTGATGGTTTCTAGTAAAAAGTAGAAAATGTATGTATGAACTTTGCTATAATGACATCTTCTTTAAACATGGTATTTTGAACAATGCACATTGTTCATTTGTTGATAAAAAATTCTGCATGACAGTTGGATCTTGATAGTTCTCTGAGAAGGATTAAACACAAAATTGTTTGCAGTGCTGTAATTACTAAACATTGTTAAAAAGATAAACTAAAAAAAGAAAAATGGAAGTATCGGTGATGTGGTGAATTTGTATTCATGTCAGTTCAGTCGGAGTAATTCTCTGACCTCGAGGTGGAACACACAAAATTCTGTGAATATAGGGCCACGACAGCATGATTTAACAATACCTATTTCAGAGATATCTGCTCTTGTTTGGAAGAGTAGATAACTCTGCATTAATTGCTAAAAACCAGTTAAAAAAAAAAAAAAAAAATGAATATTTGTAATGCATGAATGAATGTTTGCATGTTGGTGAATTTCAGAATCCTGATTGGGGTGTACTTATGACCCCGATTAAGGCGGGTCTTACAAAACTCCAGGGGGACGACCTCAACAATCGTGCGGTATCTGTCTTCAAAATGGTGGGTATATGATCAGATGAATGTGAACATTGTTAGCATCATTGGAAGTCATACTGTATTTTGTTATAGTATTTATACCAATTAATTATATATGTATGGGGTTAAGGTACTTTTCTGGAAAATGAAATTGTATGTTTGTATTTGGAATGCACTGCAACAGATATGAACGGCTTATTACAATTGAGGCATGGGAAGTTTGTCAAATAGGTTAAGGAGAGGATTCATGCATAAAATCTTGTTAATTTCATACAGGCATACATATGGTATTTATGTTTATAGTGCTAAGGGGTATATTTCAAAGTCAAGGACAGAAAAACTACAATTCTGAATATTGATTTTCACCACAATTTCTCAAAACAAAGAACAATTGTCGTCAAAAACCTTGAAGTCAATCATTATGTAACTAAAGTTACTTAAACTTAAACTTTGACTGAAGTCTATTCATGAATTAAGTTTGTTCCAAGAAATCAGAGCCTGGTCTGAACCCCTGGTGACACATTTGGAACCTTCTTGTTCAAAGGTCCGAATAGTCCATATTGAAGGTATATGGGTGAATTATTTTTCATGTTTAATAAATCTGCTAAAAAAAAATTATTTACCAAGAAAGATAATAGTTACACTAGTTTTTATTGTGTATTAATTATGACTGGAAAAGTAACTTGAAATAATATATTATACTTGAAGATTTTGCGATACATGGGAGATCCAAATCTGAGTAAACGGAGGGAAAAGACAATGGCCAACTACATAGTACAGATGGTAAGTAACATAAAATATGTATGTATATTATAATTACAGATTTAATATTAATGATATTTTCACGATTACACTGAATCCCTGGGCCCAGTTTCATGATCATTCCTTAACTTTAAATTTCCCATAAGAAACCATTACAGAAGGTATGGATAAATCTTAAGTTAAGGAGTCTTCCTTAAAATCTGCAACGCTTTCCTATTGATAACTGTAAGTTAAAAAATTCCTTCAGTGAAGGAATGCGGGTGAAACTGTGCCAAGCTGATGTATATCTTAACGTAACAAAAACTCTGAAAAATGGTTAAAACTTTTGATTGGACCTAAATCATGGTACAGAATCTAACTTGACCTCATCATGATTTGTTTTTACCCTTGCTTGTTCACTCCAAGAAATTGGTAACATTTGTGATGTTTTATGACAGGGATGTTTTCATATTTACAGGGGCTAAGTAATGAGGGATTACGAGATGAGATCTACTGTCAGGTAGCTAACCAGTGCTGGAATAATCAGGATCTTACAGCTCTAGGGCGGTCCTGGAACCTGATGGCTGCCTGTCTCAGCGCGTTCCCTCCCAGCGAAAGGCTCTTCAAATACCTACTCAAGTATGTACAGTTACAAAACTACTGATTCTTACGTGTACAAGATAGGCAAAAACTATGTACAGTTACAAAACTACTGATTCTTACGTGTACAAGATAGGCAAAAACTATGTACAGTTACAAAACTACTGATTCTTACGTGTACAAGATAGGCAAAAACTATGTACAGTTACAAAACTACTGATTCTTACTTGTACAAGATAGGCAAAAACTATGTACAGTTACAAAACTACTGATTCTTACTTGTACAAGATAGGCAAAAAAATATATTACAACAATTGTGAAACAAGTTATAGAAATTACTTGTAGTTGAGTGTTGATGGAGCATTGAGTAGAATTGGACCTTGGCTGTCATGGAAAATGATCAAAATCTTTATAAAAAAAATGACACATTTTTTGTACTGTTTTCAGGTTTGTTTCTGATGTTGGTTATAACGGACATAAAATTACTTGTCAACATAAGGCACTGCAGTGTGCCAACATACAGCCTCAGCTAAGTCGGAGTTATCCCCCCTGTTTACTGGAGTGGCATGCTATACAGCAATATACCAACATGGCGCTTCCTGTTCGCTTCGCTGATAGTAAGTATAGTCCATGATTTAGAGTTATTCGCCCTTGTTAGCAGAAAATGATTTTCATGTGTCTATGATATCTTCTATGAGCGGAAAATATCTGAATATCTAAATGGGATTTATGAATGTTTTTTCTTACAGATATGAAGATGTTTGGACCTGTGGAGTCGTGGACGTCGGGTGAGGTGTTCACTAGTCACCTCGTTAGTAGTCGGTATGTACGCAGACGTCACTGTGCATCAACATACATTATCTTTATAGCATTAAAAAAGTTCACACATTTCAACAGACTTAAAAATGTGTTAAAAAAATCAAAACCTGATCTAGCTTTGAATTCCTCCATCTTTAATTACTATCGCCATATCTCTACTAATCCAGTCGGGACATAGAGACGGACCTTATGTATTGTTTATTTGTTTATTTGATTCTTTTAATAACAGTTTTATAGCAGATAGAAAAAGCTTATATAGGCCACATACTCTCTCATTTAAAACACAATTTTTTATACTTTTACCATGAAATGGGGGGATGTTGTTCATGTGGGCCCAAAATAATCCGGCATACTCATAATCGGAACAGATATATCAGGGAACAGATTTGATTATTGACATAAGTAAACAGAATCCAGCAGTCCCGAAATTTCACAATCCGGAGTGTTTGGGCTAGGTTTGGATTATCAAGGGTTCACTGTACATTGTACGTCTTTCAGACATCATTATGACTGGTAAAATGTCATTATTATCTATCAATTACCAGGGGACTGAAGGAAAACAAATATGGCTGGACCGTGGTACTTCAGGAGGAGACAGATTTCTACGAGCTGATGGGGTACGATTACGTCCTCGACCTTTTCAGTGAGATGGAGATTCCCCCAGGGTTCCCTACCAAGCCTGCCTACTTCCTGGTGTCGCGTGACAAAATGCGAGAACCAGTTGGGAATGCCCATCGTCAATACAAAAATTCGTAAGTAGATCAATTCTATCTTTAGTAGCTCTTTTATCAGCATTTCTTCAGATTTTATTTTTGATTAAGCGGGAGTCAATTAAAAATTGATGTAAATAATCCATAATTGAAATACAAAGATGAAAGAAGGAAAGAATCAGGAATTGTCGGAAATAACATTTATGACAAAAAGAATAGGAATCCTCTGTTTATAATTGTGTAGCATTTTATACTCTTAGCAAACATAATGATAAAGTTATTTTCTAGTTACTGTGCATGCTAGTTCTACAATTATCAATCCATGATGAATAGATAGAATGCTTCTCTGACTTAAGAAGCAATAAGATGGATTAGTTGATAGTTCTAGAAAGCCAAGACTTAGCATTAGGGACTCGTTTCCTATTTGTTATCAATTACTTTGAGTTGTATAAGTTTCCGACTACATTAACTACTGTAATTTTGTCTATGTTTAGGCCACACAGTGTTGACAAGGACAGGTATATGGTGCTAGTGGGGAGGCTACCAGACTTACTGAAGGTCGAGGCCTCGCGTCTCGAGAACCGAACATTTACTCCACGTACTAAAGAAAACGATGATCAAAAGAAAATAGAATTTTCGATGACTAGTGCTCTTAATCGTCGTCCAACTGAGATCATGTTGGATGGACTATCCTCCAATTCAGCCCTAAATCTACGTTACACAAAACGTAAAGCTCCTGGACCACCACCATCGGTGACCAGTAATGGCCACAACGGCCTTAATGTTTCAAACGGACTAAGTAATGGCCACATAACCCCGATCTTGGAGGATGAAACAGCTGCTGTTGGACTGGCAGGTTCAAAGTTAAATCAACGCTACAATAATGGTTTAACAAATGGGACACCACGGGTGCAGGATTTAAGTTCTACATCCAAACTGAATGCTAGATACGTCAAATCATCAGCGATGGCAAAAAGGATGAAAAACGGAGCCGCTGATAGAATTTCTAGACGGGATCGTGGTTTGGAAAAAATGTCTGCGTCATCAGATAATATGTCAGTGGGAACTGGACACGAGTCTGATTGGTCCCACTGGGTAGAAGATGTGTTTAATAATGCACTGAATGAGCACGTCGACACACTGAGTGATGCAAGGTCAATGGAAAATCGACTGAAGGGCGGAGGTAAGGGTGTTCCCGGCCCGGGGATGCAGCCTCCACCGGCACCACCTGTGTCACTCCCTCTCCTAAGTAATGCCAATTTACTACCAGGAGGGGGAGCCACTGGTCTCGGGTCACCCCCATCTACAGCGCAAGGAAGTACAGGTAAGGGAAATAACTCTATTAACATCGGTATTACATTCTTAATATTTCATTTAAAGGAACATTTAAGGCCCACCATAAAGGGGGAAGGGGCATATATATATTGTCACCCATATTTATGCATCCTCTCCCATCCATATTTTTCATAAAAGGGGAAGGGGGCGGACAACAGACTTCATATTGGGGGAGGGGGCATTTAGTCCTACAGAAATTTCTAGTTTTACCGACATCTGTATTTCATTCATCTGATCTGAAACTGACTTGTTGTTTAACAGACACCCTGATGCAACAGATCCAACAACAACTGGCAGTTCAACAACTGGCCCAACAACAGGCGCAGCAACAGGCTCTGATGCAGGCGTACCTTGCTCAGATGGTAGGTTCCTCGGTCCGACTTTGATTATTACCATGCTCTATTACTGTAAACCAACTTTCTATCACGGCTATTGAATTTCGCTATTTCCATTTAAAAGTTTGTGAAGATTGACATTTGGGAATTTAAAAATTGAATGGAATGTTCTATCAATGTAAATGATATATATAAATACAGATGTTAATTTGCGGAGATGAACTTTTGTGCATTTACTAGGGTTACGAAATTTGGAAAAAATAAATCACACAGCTCTAATATCAAAGAATTATGAAATGTATGTAAAAAATTCTATATCAGAATACATGAATTTTGTTCTCATTTTTCAGACCCAAATGCAAGCACAAGCACAAGCACAAGCACAGGCTCAGGCTCAGGCTCAGATGCAGAACCAAGCAGTGCAGCAACAACAACTGTTCCAGTCAGCACATCAACGGGGTCTGCAGCAACAGTTCTTACAGGCGGGAGGACTTGGGGGTGTTAACGGTGTCCCCGGACTACCACCCATGGGGGCCACGAACGGAATGGTCCCTAATATAGTCAGCCCCGGATCCAGTATGAACTCTGTTGGACCCTCACCGTTTATTACCCCTAGGGACCAGCCCGTTAATGGGTCGGTCGCCTCTTCCTTTAGTACTACACAAACTGTGCCTGTGGCAGGCATTAGCACCACTCAGACAAATACTGGCGGTGTGCCAAAGAAAGTATATAAGATACGGACACAATTTGAGGGTCGCACTGAGACTAACGAGTTCAAACCGGCTGAGCATATTCCTCCCCTCATTACAGCCAACCATGACAAGAGTTTACACATCACTGAACAAAACACGGAAAGTGAAAGCCATAAAGTGCGACAGATTGCGCCAATAGCTCCTCCGCCTCCTCCTGCTTTTCAGGATACATCGATTGTCAGTCCACGGATGCCAGCCCTTCCACCAGCACCACCACCACCGCCTGTGGTTCCTGTAAATAACGACTCCTTCAATAGGGAGGATGGCACTTTTACCTTCACCGATAAGAAGGGTCGTGCTAGGACTGTAAGAATTGGCCGTGTTGTTTGGCCTCCTCCCGTGGAAAAGGAATCAAAATCAACACGCGATGTTGGCCGACTTGAGATTGACGAGAAAGTTGCAAACTCTATCGAATCACAAGTTGGTGCACGAACACAACAGAAAAAGCCAGCACCAGTTCCTCCACCCAAGGTTTGTTTGAATTTATTCATCTAAAGTGTACTGTTTTTCATTCGCACTTACAAAATGGAAGAATTGCATTTAGTGTTAATCATGTTTGTCTTGTCTAATGCACATTTCAAAGTTATTCAAAATTAGAAAACCAAAATTACAAGCATAGAGCCAACCCCGTCTTTCTAGTTGAGGTTTGTAGGTTTCGTTATCCAGTTTTTAAAAGTTAATGATTTTTTTTTCACCAGGAACCTGTCAAGTCAACAAAATCCCTCACAGAGTCCGTTCATCTTGCCACTCTCCAACTTTTGGAGCAGAAACTGGGGGGCAAGAAAGAGACCCCTCCTCCATGTAAGTATGCCAAAGTTGTTGTCTGCTCCATCTCTGATCTGTACGAATCCCTTTAACAACCAAGGCTTACTTTTGATTGTCTTGAGCTCCGATGTGAAGCAGGTTGGAAATATCTGGGGTCTCGCTAACACTCATAGTCAAAGCATTCTTGCTCAGATACACTGATGATAAAAAAAATGACATTTGAAAAATTTTCCTCTATGATTTTGGACAATATTTGAAATAATTCAAATAAAACATTAATTTTCTATGAATATATAATGCATTATTTATTAAATTGAAGATAAGAACAACTTGCAAATATTTGAAAAAAAGAGGTTCACAGCACATTGTGAACATTCCTAGTATTGATGTTCACCGCATCTCATGAATATTCTTCATATTATTGATGCTGTATCTCATAAATATATATGAACTGTTGACAGCACCTCCACCACTACCTAAGTCTCCCCCACCAGTGACACCACCTCCTACGCAGCCTGAACCTGTAACCAAGGTTATTGAGGTGGCGCCACCTCCAAAGAAAGAGAAGAAGATGAACATCGACTTTTCCTCTCTAGAGCGTGTCACCTGCCGACTGTACCCACAGGGCAAGGAAAACTATCTAACCTACAACAGTGTACCCTGGACACTAAATGTTCGCAAAGAGGTGAGATGTGGAGATGAATTTTTATTAATTGTAGACTGATTATCATTATTATTGAAAGACAAAATTTTATTAATGAGGCATTCCTTTATTTGAAACAAATTTGGATACCAAATTAAACTTTATCTCATGGAAATATGTATTTTTTTGGAACAGCAAAAAGTATGATTATTATAAAAGCCTTATAAAATACATACAGGTCTAAAAGAAGTTCTTAGTATAAGTTCAAAAGAACAGACACTATTTTTTCACTACATCCATACACCTTTGGCCAATGATTCTATAACTGATGGGTATTTTTTACATGTACTTTCTAGTACTCATTTGATGCTTAGAATTTTAACACTGTCCTTGTGTCCCTTCAAAAGAAATTTTAAAGATTATCCGTCAGATTGAAGCATTTTGATGGAAAAAAAGGAAAATATTCTGATATATTATATCATAGAAATTACCTTCCTCTGTAATTTTGTCTTGTATGCTTGCAGGTGTTCCACCCCCGCGAACGCCTCGAGAATCCGTCTGCTCTTCACGTGATCTTCTGCCAGGTGGTAGAGGACGTTTACAACCATGGCTGTATTCGTATCGGAAAGGACGAACGTATCAAGATGAGGGGCATGCTGGGTAAGATACAGCCATTTTGTTGTCCATTTTTGTTCATAATGAAAATTTATCATAAATGGAATTAATTTTTGAGTCGTTTATAACCAAGATTTATTTCATCAAACTTCACTGAAACATCTGAATGGATGTTGAAGCTACCAGACTTTGTATTCTGTAAGATTTGTAATTTGTCAATGTCTCAATGTACAATATTTCTTCTGTTTTTGTTAACAGAGAATTACGGTATAAACAGATCTAATTACTTGAGCGGAAATTTCTCTAACCAAGTGAAGAAGATCGTGGTGGACACAGCCAAGGAATGGGGCACCTACTTCTCACGTCTC
Source organism: Argopecten irradians (assembly GCF_041381155.1). Lineage (NCBI taxonomy): Eukaryota > Metazoa > Mollusca > Bivalvia > Pectinida > Pectinidae > Argopecten > Argopecten irradians. The sequence goes on along the minus strand of NC_091138.1, from coordinate 36,331,626 downwards.
TTCCCTGTTGCTGTAAGTCTTATGTCCATTGTCCAATCAAATTTGATATAACAAAGTCTTGTTCTTTTTTTCCCAACAACCTTTTTATTCCATCAAATGGAGTTCTAACATGTAAGGTGGAGTAATTTTAGTAGAATGAAGGCTGTAAGAAATTCTAAGAAAACATTTTTTTTTTAAATTCCCTGTCAGCAGTGTAAAATATGGACTTGATGGACTTGCCAAAATTCTAAAATACAGCTGTTTTCTCTGAAATGTTACAGAAACAACTATGTGGTAGATATATTTAATAGAAATAAGTTTTGAATAGAGATATGCTGCTTTTGATAAGAACCTGTCTAAAAAGACCAACTGTATATAGTGGTAACCCTCTATAAAGGATACAATGTACAGTCAAACCTGTCTATAAAGACCACCCAAGAGAACAAGCAAAATGGTCTTTATACACAGGGCAAATTGTGTTAAAATTGAACATTTGGGTCCCTGAGAAAATGGTCTTATTAAAGTCGTGGTCTTTCTTATGGTTTTCAGGGCCAGTTGGAGAAGGGTACAGTACGGTACATCGGAGTGAGCCATTCTGGGATACACCTTATTGACCGTGAGAAGTCCATGGTCGAAGATAATCTAGAAGTTCTGGAACACTTTAAGTTCGAGGATGTCATTGATATTGTCATGCCGACAAAGGATACAGTTCAGATCAACCTTAAGGACAAATCAATGGTGTTCTACACAAATCGGGTGAGTCCTTTATTCTGGAGCTCTAGTGTTGACTCTACAGCAAATTCATAAAATGAATTGTTATACTAGACTAGTATAGTACTAGACCTCCTCTGACATATTTACTATTTAGTGATTTTAATGCTTATTTATGAACAGGAGACAATATCTAGTGTTACCCATGTCCGAACTCTCCTATTTTGACCCGAAAGGAGGTGAGGGCATTTATTTACTTCAGACATTGTTCCTCGTTATTTGAAATGGACTTTGATAAAGGTACCAGTATATATTGTGAGCTTTGACATTTTTGATGCAACATTACTCTTTCGTGTTGTATATTTCTTTCCTATTGTTACAGGCGCTGCAATTGAAACAGATGATTGACATGTACCTCAGTGAAAGCGACAAGGTAGGTGTTATAAAAAATAATTGTATACCATTGTTTCTATGTGGAGTTTGATATCTTTGTGCCTCAGTAAGATAGCACTTTAAAATTGGGCAGGAGTTTCCACTATCACAAGGAGACACAACAATTCAATGGGAAGTATCCTTCATTGATCCTAGTTGTTACTATTATGTTAAGGAAAATTAATTGTTATTCCCTGCTATTATCATTTACTTGCTACTGCTTTAGAAGAACCTGTGTTAGATATAACAGAATGTTTATTTGATATATGAACTTAAAAGAAATATTGAACTTTGCATTCGCCCTTTTATTCTTATTGGTTAAATAATGCATGCGTATCAATTTCATTGACTGAACTCATTAACGGTCCATAATTGTTAAACTTTTTTAATTGGATGGTAAACTAGAATTTCCCAGTCTTTATGCAGATTTTGTTGACATTTGACCTTCTATGTTGCCAGGGTAACAAGTATGTGATCGCTGTAAAAGACTACATCACTCGTGAATCTACCTTACTCAGCTTCAAACGCAGCGAGATCATCAAACTCGTTGATGCTGAACTTCCATTGGAAGATGGTGAGAAGAGAATTTATGGCAAATATTATTCAATTGAAACAAATTATTTGCAGAGGAATTTCTAAAAGGTTTAGTTGTTTTGATATACCTGAAGTTGATATGCTTTAAAAATTGCCCATTAGCATTCATTAAAAGTGTTCTTTCTGTTAGAAATGTCTTCGCGAGATAATGGATTGATTTTAGTCTAATCATATTTATTGTTTGTTTTTTCTGCTCTCTATATAGTCTAATCAGATTCCAGTATTTGTTTTTCTGCTCTCTATATAGTCTAATCAGATTCCAGTATTTGTTTTTCTGCTCTCTATATAGTCTAATCAGATTCCAGTATTTGTTTTTCTGCTCTGTATATAATCCAATCAAATTTCAGTATTTGTTTTTCTGCTCTGTAAATAATCCAATCAGATTCCAGTATTTTTTTCTGCTCTGTAGGTTGGCTTTATGGTTCACTAAACGGTGTCCTTGGATACTTCCCTGCCGAGTATGTCAAACCTTTACAGCGACATGAGGTGGAGAGGTCAGGGGGCATGAAGGTATCTATCAATGTAGTTTCATCTCATTTTCTTAATTGACGTTCAATCCTTGTAAATAATTCCATAGGTTTGACTTTGAAAATGAACAAGGCCAAGGACACAATAGACTTTGCAATCCTGTGTTATTTGGTAGTATAGCAAAGGTATTATAGATGTGATAGATTAACCTTCAATTCTTGTGAAATTTCTATATGTAGGATTCGCCTTGTGAAACATGAGTTCACAGTCAAAGTTGACCTTGCAATGATGATAAGTGACGATATTGATGGTATGATTTTACTTATCCATTTCTCACTCCTGTTTTAGGCCCAGTTGACTGAGCATGTCGTACACAGGATTATCCGACCGCCCAGCAGGGTGAGTAGACTTTCAAAAAAACTTTGTACAGTCTTTGTATAATACAAAGTCATTTGCTCTTGCCAGCAGCCAACAGGAATTTATTGGTATACTTATACAAGATCATGTGGATATTGTCATAATTTACTGTATTCTAAAAAAAAAAATTCATGAAATGAGGAAAAATTTTCAATAAAATGAAGTGTAAGATGACCAGCTTAATAAGTCTATATGTCTAATGTCCTAAATGGTCAATTGCAAAGCAATTTGTATGAGTAATGATTTCGTTACAATAAAATTAAGTTTATGTAAGGCTTAGATAAATCAATTTTTATTTCACAGACGGATGGTCACACAGACAACAGAAGTGAAACAAGTCAGGGAACTGTCGTCCCAGACGGCAAATTCTCCATGATGGAGTTTGCTCTCCTTCACTTCCGTGAGTCGGTGCAGAAGTAAGTTTTGACTTTATAATTGACTATATTAAACTTATGGCATTTTGTTTTTCAGGTATAAATCTTTATCATTGATATAAAATGTTATTGGTAATCCTATGTTATTAAAGTAAAGCCATATTCAATCAGTTTAAAGATGCTCCACTGCCGATAGTGCATAAACGGAAATCACCATTTTAACAATAATTTGTGACTATAATCACTTATGAATATGTCTAATTAACGCAAAAAATAATATAAAATAATTCATTTTACTTTTGGTGCATGTGCAATCAATATGTCATTCCATATTGGACATAGTGCCAGGGATATTTTTCAGGATGCAATTTATTATTTCAAATATTTTTATCTTGAAGTAAAATTAGAAGCACAAACTTTTCAATGGTAGTAATGGTGTTAAGTAAGTAACTTTTGTGACTGAAGAAAATACTAAATCGTCTGCTCTTGTTTTTGATAGAGAAAAAATACCATTTGTCAGCGGTGGAGCACCTTTAATTAATGCCATTGAATGTGAATTCTATCCTGCCATGCTCAATGTACCAGAAAGGGAGATAATCAAAAGGCATAGATGTTACGTGATCAGATTTTCAGAAACATCAGTAAATGGATGATAATGATCTATTATCATCAGTATAATTTTTGGGAAAAAATGATTTTACTTTTTTACTCCAGTTGCTGCCGAATTACATGTCTATGTCTTTTCTTTTGTAACAACATAAACGTTAAAACATTTCATTTGCTTTCAAAACCATATCATGGTTGTAAAAATATCTATTTACAGGCGAGAACTAAATAAACCTTATAAGCAAGGTAATAGAACAAACGGTCAGCTCTACAGGTCAGGGGTCAATGTCACAGAGATTGGCTCTAGCGACCTTTGACCTTTGTCTGCTGCACCAAGCTTTTGTATGTTAAGCAGTGTACTCTTTATGTACTGAACTTAAGCAGTGTACTCTTTATGTACTGAACTTAGCATGCTTTCTGTATACTGCAATTATGCTTCTGTCGGAAAAAGACTGCGCTTTGCAACACTTTGTAGTCTTTTTTAAAGTATTGGGGTAAATTATAGGATGCAGGAGTTTAATGATGGCAGCTAGCTCATTTGAAGTTGGGAAAAATCTGAAAATTTTGTTTTGATTAGAAAATGTTATGAAGAGAGTTTTCTCTGATTTTCTTAAATGTTTTGTTGTTGCCATCATTGAACAAACCTGACCCACAACAATTATGCATGATGTAATTCCAGAGCCTTTATTCATTTGTCATTGTTGTGATTTGAACCAATCAGAAGCCATGTTACTGCATGATCTTCAAATGCTTTAGTTATGTTTTGTTCAAATTTAGAACCAACTTTTGTTATCATGATGTTAGATTGTGTAGTTTGTGGTTTCTATTTGTGTTCTAGCATCATTAAGTCTGCGTGTATACCTCTGTATACGGTGCACCTGTTTCCATGGTAACATGTTGTTATGCCTGGCATCTGTTTGTTTGAAGGTTTGAGATGGAGAGAGGCTTGTCTGAAGACGGTTCAATACGAGGAACAGTTAAACATATAGAGAGCATCAAGCTTCGTAATCTGGACCAGCAAAAGCTTCACCGTAGAGGTGATGGTTGCTTAGCTTTGCTCCTACTAAGCTCCGCCCCTACTAAGCTCCTCCCCTACAAAGCTCCGTCCGACTAAGCTCCGCTCCTACTAAGCTCCGCCCCTACTAAGCTCCTCCCCTACAAGGCTCCGCACCTACTAAGCTCCACCCCTACAAAGCTCCACCCCTACAAAGCTCTGCTCCTACTAAGCTCCTCCCCTACAAAGCTCCGCCCCTACTAAGCTCCACCCCTACAAAGCTCCGCCCCTACTAAGCTCCTCCCCTACAAAGCTCCGCCCCTACTAAGCTCCACCCCTACAAAGCTCCACCCCCTACTAAGCACCGCCCCTACTAAGCTCCACCCCGACTAAGCTCCACCCCTACAAAGCTCCACCCCTACTAAGCACCGCCCCTACTAAGCTCCACCCCTACAAAGCTATACCCCTACTAAGTTCCAACTTACTGAGCTCTTGAAGGTGGCCCTTACTAAGCCCCACCCTTACTAAGCCCCACCCTTACTAAGCCCCATCTTTACTAAGCCCCAACCTTACTAAGTCCCACTCCTTCTTAACTCTGCCCTTACCAAACTCTGTAAATACTTGGCCCCATCCACTATTTATTGGGTCCACCCATCCCACTAACAATTCCAAATCCTAGATTGGCTCCACTTAATTACACAAAATGTGTGTTCTAAAACATTTGTTGACACTATCATGTGCACAATGCATGCTTTAACACAAAGCCTGATGATGAAAAGCTTAATCATGATTGGAATATTCTTATTGTTGTTGTAGATGAGTAGATCGTTGCACCCAAATTGTGAAAGTGAAATAAAATTCAAATGATTGAACATTTTCAGTGGAAAATATTAAAAATCCATTATCTTATTGGGTTTTAAGATTGCAACCTAAAAAATTTCAAATTATCAAAAATTAAATTTTTTTAAAAATGCGTAAAAATAATCTGTTTTGATTTAGACTTCCCCCCCCCCCCCCCTTTTTTTTTGCTATATCATTTTGCTTTTAAATAATTTTGCGGAACTTCAGAAATTTAGTTTCTAAATCTTAAATAAGCTTTATGATACTGCATGTTGATTACTAACCGTTGGCTGCATTGCACTAATGTTGTTTTAAAAAATAGATCACTTCACTTTGTATGGTCTAACCTTATTTGTTTTTGGTGTGTTTTAGTTTACCTGTAGGTTTACAGCTGTTGTTATCGCCCTCACCAAATATCATTTTTGGGTGCTGTATTATATCAGCTCTACTGAACAGAATATCTTCTTATGTTTATCAAAAAATATGAATTATTTGATGATTTTGATTTTACTACTTTTTCATATAAAATGTAAGACTTAAATAAAGGCCCTGATGAATTTTATAGGTCTCCGTTATCGTTCTTTGGAATTTTTTTCTTCCAAGTACTATAATTCTCACCATTTTTTTTATAGAAAGACAGAGTGAATATTGATTAAACAAAAAACATATAATTACCTATTTTTAATGTATGCTTAATTATGTGATAACATCAGTGTTGACATTTTCAGTTCTTAAAATAAAAAATAAAACATCTTACTAACGTGATTCTTTTATGGAGGCCAAAGTAATTAACTTACAAACTAGGTCTTAATTTACATGCAGGTTCCGGAGAATGGTCGTGGAAAGAGCAGGCGGATATGGTCAAGTGGACACGGGTGAGTGACCTTGTGACACGGATAATTATTACATCGTACTAATTATAGTATTTCTGAATAAAATGTTGTTTATGGAGGAATTATCACAATTTCATTAATTTTGATGCAATATTCTTTCTTTATAAAGTGGACGAAGGTGAGTAAAAAAATGCATCATGATTTCTTGAAATATTTAAGGTTATCTTTATCTTTAGGTCATCTGACCCAAAGGGTCAGGTTGACCTATTGTCATCATGCACCGTCCGTCGTCGTGCGCCGTCCGCTGTCCGTAAACTTTTCATTCAAACGACTTCTTCTCAATAACCGGAAGGCCCAGGGTACTCATATTTGGCCTGTAGGTTGCTGGGATGAAGGGCTACCAAGTTTATTCAAATGAATAATCTTGACCTTCATTCAAGGTCACAGGGGTCAAATAGGCAAAAATCTTTAAAACTACCAAGTTTCTTTAAAATGAATGACCGTGACCTTCATTCAAGGTCAAAGGGGTCAAATAGGCTATAATCCTTTAAACAACTTCTTGTGTATAACTAAGAGGCCTAGAGACCTGATATTAGGCCTGTGGGATGCTGGCAGGAAGGGCTACCAAGTTTGTTCAAATAAATGACCTTGATCTTCATTCAAGGTCATAGAGGACCAATAGGCTAAAATCTTTAAACGACGTCTTCTCAAAAACCAGAAGGCTCAGGGTACTGATATTGGGCCTGTAGGATGCTGGGATGAAGGGCTACCAAGTTTGTTTAAATGAATGACCTTGACCTTCATTCAAGGTCACAGGGGTCAAACAGGCTAAAATCCTTTAAACAACTTCTTCTCAATAACCAGAAAGCCTAGGGTACTGATATTGGGCCTGTAGGATGCTGGGATTGAAGGGCTACCATGTTTGTTCAAATAAATGACCTTGACCTTCATTTAAGGTCAAAGGGGTCAAAAAGGCTAAAATCTTTAAACGACTTCTTCTCAAGAACCAGAAGGCCCAGGGTACTGATATTTGGCCTGTGATATGCTGGGATGAAGGGCTACCAAGTTTGTTCAAATGAATGACCTTGACCTTCATTCAAGTTCAAAAAGGCTAAAATCTTTTTAAAACGACTTCTTCTCAAGAACCATAAGGCCTAGGGTACTGATATTGGGCCTGTAAGGTATCTTTATCTTTCTTTTTTTTTTCTCTTTTTTTTCTGTTAGAGAAGTTGTTCTAAGTGATTTTACACCTCTGTCCAACTCTGTGGTCCATCTGACCCACTTTTTTACCTTTGACCTATGTCAGATCAAAGCTTTTCTGGTTCTAATCTGCTATTATTTTTGTCATCTGATTTTTTTTTTAAATTTCATTCATATTTTTATTTTCTTGATTCAAAATATTGAAATTAAACATGATTTTAATTATCTAAAAATTTTACTCATTTTCCAAACAGTCATTGTCTAGAATGTTTTTGTTTTCAGAATTTAATTACAAAACTGTCATCTCACCAAGTATTTGTCTGTTGTAGTCGCCTATCCAGTCATCTCTACTGAAACTACAGACGGCCGAGTTCAACAAACTAGCCCTAGAGTGCTTCCTCTGTAAGTGTTTATAAAACAAATGTGATATTCAACTTTAAAGACAGATTATTCAATTAATGTGCTATTAATGTGTTTTACCTGTGTGGTATGACTTTTTCACTTTGATGTTTTAGGTGTAATGAAATTCATGGGAGATTATCCAATGGGTTCCAACCAATCGGAATATGACTGTGTTCTTAAAATCCTCAGGGTAAGTAACTCAAAATACTCAGGGTAGATTACTCTTTCAAAATTTTGAGGGTGGATTACTCTTTCAAAACACCCAGGGTAGATAACTCTTTCAATATACCTAGGGCAGATAACTTTTTCAAAACATCAGGGTAGATAACTCTTTCAAACTCTGAGAAATCAATTCTCAAAATTCATATAGCAATTTTTACCCAAATTGCCAAGGGTACAAACTCTCACAAAATCTGCAGAGAGTGGATAACTTTCAAAATTTCCAGAGTAGATGACCCATTGAGAGGTATACACACTTTTTATTGGGCTTGAAATGCAGGTTTGAAATATTAGTTTGCCAATACCTTTTAATATACAAATAATGAATTGTTTTAACATGTTGTAATGTAATTTATATCCTTGTTACAGTCTTGTCACAAATATCCAGAGATGAGGGATGAAATCTACTGCCAGCTATGTAAGCAGACGACAAGCAACAGGAGCATGAAGCCGTAAGTATATTTACCAATTAGTAATTCAAGCAAGAATCTGCAAGAACTATTTAACCATATATTTCAACATTTTGAAATTTAAACAAAAAATCATTTTGTCACTATGATGTTGAAACAAAAAATCATTTTGTCACTATGATGTTGAATACAATCTGTTTCTTACAATGAATTTCTTTTTGTGAATCTTTGCAGAAAAAGTTGCATCATGGGATGGAGGCTGTTCTCGATCATAGCCTGTTACTGTGACTGCTCAGAAAGTCTACGACCATACTTGTTCAAATATCTGGAGACAACGGCGTCTGATTCTTCTAGAACGTTCAGTGGCGCTGCATCAATATGTCTGCAGAACCTTAGGAAGACCTTCAAACATGGAGGACGCAAAAATGTTCCACTGAAGGCAGAGATTTCAGCCTTAGCAGTAAGTAACTGTCTGACTACAAACATTGACCAATCTCTATCAATGTTGTATAAGTCATACTCTTGAATATGAAGCAAATATTAAATAACCTTGAATAACCTTGACATGTATCTGACCTTGATCATCATTTTGATATTTTGTAAATTTCTCATTTACAGGATGGGCGAGTGTCCAAGAGGTACTCATTTATCTACAGTGGCTCTGAACGTGAGGGAATGCTACAAGTCCGACCTTCTCTGGTAAGATGTCACCATGTCTTATCAAAATCCAATGTAACTCTCTACTGCTTGTAATTCATTACAATATATTCAAGTATCCTAACTGGTTAACAAATCAAAACAAAACAAGTTTACTTTCTGTTCAAGTAAGGTAAGTATCCATACAGGTAAACTAAATGACAGGTGTTTTCTTTTAAATGTGAACTGGTAAATTAATCAACATATTTATTCTCTGTAAAGGTGGTAAAGGACGCCATTGAAGAGATTTGTAATCGACTTGACATTTTCGATCCTGTGGAAATGGAAGAATATACATTATTCTTGAGAATCAGTAAGTTTTCATCTGAATTTCTGTTGCCAATTTGTAAAACTCTACATTAAAACCTGCTTCAGTGACCACCTTTGTATAAAGAGTCTGCTTGATAATATTTTTCTATGGTCGCAAATGACCAATTTCATCACAATCAACCTGTGTATAAAGACCACCAAGATAAAAAGTCCATTTTCCTCTATCCCTTGGGTGGTCTTATAGACAGGTTTGACTGAATGTAATTGATAAATCAGCTGTTTGAGGTTAGAAGAAGTCATTTTAGATTTTAAATGTAGTTAAGAACAAATGACCTTGATCTTTTTTTTCCATTAAGGACTAATAATAATGAACTTGGTAATTACATAGCCTCATTTACGTCGATGGATAAAACTTACCATTGCTATTATTACAAGACACGATGGAAAAATACATTAATATACTAACTTGTAAACCAATGACCTTGACTAAATTGTGAACCAATTACCTTGACTAAATTGTGAACCAATAAGACTGAATTGTGAACCAATGACCTTGACCTTTACAGATGATGACCACTACAGCCGACTGAAGCCAGATGAATATATCCTGGATGTGACCTCTGAGTTTATCCGTGGAAACAAGGACTATCAGCTGGTGTTCCAAAGGACGGTCTGGTTCTTCCCATTCCGGGATACGGACAACATCATATACAACGAGTTAATGTTTTTCCAGGTAACCAACAAGATAATGTTTTTCCACGTAATCATTCATGTTGGATCCAGATTGTTCAGGACAAGTTTATGCAAAAATAGTGAAAAAATTGGAATTACTGACAAAAAATAATGGATTACCTTTACTAGATGTGTGTAAATTAAAGTAGATTACTTTTTAACTTTGTATACTACATAGCTTTTCTCAAAATTTACCAAAAATTTCATTGTTATACATGTAAAGCAATATGTTCTTGTGAGCTCGACCTACCTTCCCCCTAACGCTGTATGATGTTGTATTTCCAGTGTCTACCAGACTTCCTGGAGGGACTTCTGATCACGTTACAGAGTGGGCGACTCTCCAGACAAGAGGAGGTAAGCAACACGTAACGAACAATGGTGGAAAAACTAAATATTCCTATAGACCATGTGATACGTCATATTATTTGTGCAGTACTTGTATCTCCAGAGGTGATGAAAGGTAACTCTTTGTAATCTTCCCCCTGAAATGACGTTAGCATGAGATATCGTCTTTTAACATTGTTCAATCACCAATGGAAACTATAGTACCACACAAACATGGTCAGGTATCACGTGGTAAGTGAACTACTCACATTTAGATCTAAAACTAAAACTTACTTGTTTTGAATTAGAAATTCCCTCTTTTAAAAAGTTTAGTTTCAGCGTGTTTGTCTTAAATGGTTTTAAGTTGTATAGGAAGTACTAAGGTTGGTATTTATTATTTATTTATTTTTTTTTTTATTTATTTATTATTTATTTATTTATTTATTTAATTATTTTACATGTACCAGACTCTAGACCAAGTTATAAAACAAGAAAGAGATGATAAGTGTATTTTTCTTCACAGGATGATCTCCCCTGTCTTGGAGCTCTCCTGTTCAAGGCTTTCGACCGAGTGGGAACACCAACCATGTAAGTTTGCTATTGAATATAATCCGGATAGAAAATATTTCATGGAATGGCAATTATATTTGGACCGATACAACTCTCAAACAGCATTACAGATTAAACCATTCGATTCATCTCTAGTAACTGTTCAAAAGATGGTCACTAGACATAGGTGTCACAATGGACAGGTTGTCAGCTGTTATCAAATTTATTCATTAACATATCTTTTAAAATTCAGCCTCATGTGAACTTGCTTCAAAAACTTAAAACTTGCACCCAATTTTTTTTTTTTTTTTTTTTTTTGGCATTTCAAAAATAGTACCAAATGCATCATCAAATTTGGGTAATTGTCAGCATATATAGCCCAGCATATAATGGCTGATGAACAACTACTCCAAGGATTATTTCCAGACATGCACTTTTATATTCGTTGTATATCTGTACCATGACTTATATACATTGTATTCCCCCTTACAGTAAGGACCTGGCCTACCTCCTACCGAAGACCATGAACAAGTTGGTGGACTTCCAGCCCCAACAGTGGGTTAACAGGATTCACCATGAGATGAACGCTGCTAACCGACTTGGACCTCTAAACTGCAAAGCTAAATTTGTTTGTAAGTCTTCCTTTTACTATGACCGGCTATGAAATGGGGCAAGGCCATGAAGCATAACCCATGTCTGCACTGTTCCATCCCATATTGATCCTGTTTTATTTCATCTGATTGCATCTCTCTGGACCAATCTCATCCTGCTGTGATATTCGGTCTCTACAGACTTATCTCCCTTATTGATAGGTAGCCACTGTGGCATCATTGTTTTGTGAGCAAAACTCGCTACTCTTTCTCTGAAAACTATGATGTTACACTCACAAACATATGACATCACAATCAATACCTACCAACAATGGGAGATAACTATGTAATTCAAAGACGGAATATGAATGTAAGGCCATTTAGGTCCTATAGATATTTGTGTTGAAAAAAAAAATGTATTTTACATAAAGGTTGAACGTAAATCAATCTGATATTAAAGAGATAAATTGTCACTAGCATTAGTGATTGAATTGGTGCAAATGTTACAGCTGTATTAAAATATTTGATATTGATACATTGCAGCTATTCTTTCAAGATGGCCACTCTTTGGATCTATATTCTTTATGGTAAAGGTAAGTACACTGTACTCTAGTCAAAAACAACTTAATCACAGATTATTTCTTTCATGAAACGAAAACCTATACACCAATAGTGGATAAAGAATACTACCTTTTACCTTTAATCCACCCTTTTGTTTGTAAATAATTCTTGGTATTGCTACTCCTAAGAGATAGTATATTCAGTGGAGATCGAAGGATTCTTCTGTGTTATCAATTCAGTCATGTAATGTCTGATTTATTGTATCAACAGAATGCTCCTACACAACCAGTCATCCGAGGGGACACCATTCTGGCTGTAAACAAAAATGGCATCCACTTCCTCAGTGAGACAACTCATGTAAGTATTGTTGTTGTTTACATTCAGAAAAACAAAATTTTCAATAAAGCCACAACAATCTCTACTGAGTATTCAAGAAAATATAAGCTGGATTTATTCATTTTCCTTTAAAGTATAACTAAAGTCTAACAAATTCGGATATATATATCCTTGTTGTTGACCTTAGTCATTTAACCCCTCAACCCTTAGTCACATGTCCGTATTAGATAAGACTCCAGCTTTGACCCCTGCCAAAGGATCAATATGACACTAGCTGTAAACTTTGCTGCATGACCTATTTAAATATAACCAGAGCTGTGACCTGTGCCTCATGACCCCATTGAAAATCCCAGCTCTGACCTGTGACCTCTGTCACATTGACCTCGGTTGTGATGATGTCATGTTTTGTGTTACCAAGGAGACAATAATCCAGTACCAGTTCAGTGAAGTGATGTCGACGCGGCGTTATAGGAGCGACAGTAATCAGAATTATCTCGACATGAAACTGGGCAATCTCATGGTGCAGAAAATCGTTCGCATTGAAACTGATCAGGTAAATAAACATCCAATAAATAGCATTGCTTAATTTACAAACAATTTCTGGATATCAAAGACTTTTTAAAAAAAAAACCACCTTACACTGAGTTTAATTTTGGTGGAAAGATAAAGAACAATCAACAGAAAATTATCAGCAATTTGGTTTCTTTCAAAGGGTCTTTTAAATAGATTTTACATCTGATATATTAATTGATTCTTTATGTGTTTTTTTCACAGGGATCTGACATATCAAGCCTTATTGGACAGTACATGACAGTGATCAATCGTCATCGGAAACGACCGGCTGATAGAAATAGCATAGCACACAGGATGTAAGCAGAGTGATGGGACTTGGTCACCTGACAAAGCCAAATTGTAACATTCTTTTTCGGGAATTGTGATGTCAAAACAAAACAAACTGACATATTGCCTACAGATGTAAATGAAACAAAAATTGTTCACCTTGTCTGTGTGAACCTTATAATGGCTGTGGTATGAATGCTACTTGTGTTGGTTTTGTTCTGGTGAATGGATGGAATATCATTTTGAAGAACCCATATCAACAAATTTTTGTCATCAACTGATTTCCTTCCGGACTCTCAGTTGCAAGGTCAGGGACATAAAAAATTGCTGTAGAAATGACAAGGTCAAGGTCATGGCCATATCAAATTGCAGTTGGCATGACAAGGTCAAGGTCATTGCTATAATAACAATGCTGTTGATATTTAAAAACTGCCAAATAAAAGTAAAATCTGGTAATGTAAAGAGTGGGTATAACTCGACCAAAATGTTGTGTACTATAACATAGAGTTAATTGAGTCAATTAAAAGGAAATATTAACGAGTTTATTACTGTGACAAAACCTAGTGTTTGATGGCAGTATCGGACCATCAACAAGAAATGGTCATGTGCTAATAGATGTTTTATAGATAGATGTTTCATGCCAAATTCTCTCTACTGTAATTACCAACACCAAATGTGCTAAAATGTATATATATGTAAAGTTTATATTATTATATGCCTCTGTGTTTGGGACCAAACATTTTGTATTGATTGGAAACAAAAACATAGTAAATGTTAATTAAATGTACAGGTGAACTTTGTTGTCTCATCACCTAGAAGTCGAAATGACATATGAGTTATTGAGTATTTGAGTCGGTAAGTTCGCATTTGACTCAAAGGCCAATATTTGAGACATATGAGGATTTTTTTGAGAGATAACCTAGTTCATTTGTATTTGTGGTACTTTATCAGGGTTTTGTGAGTTTTATCACCGTGTATATATACTACACTCAAAAGTCCTGTATGTTTATATATAAAAGATCTTATTTACTGGATGTTACCCATTCATAATCAGATTTATGCATATAATGCTTATAGATATAATTCTATATACAATAGATATATATATATGTGTGTGTGTATGTGTGTTTATCAGAGGCTATTGTGATATATATATATAACATTCTGTTGTTGTTTGTTGCTATGGTTACAGAATTGTTGTTTTCCCCATATACAGGAAAGTCTTGTTCTGTAATGATACTGTACAGAATTCTACGTAGACATTTATCAATGTTAAATGTTAAAGATATCATTATTATTATTTTTCATATTGCAAAGCATGAAGAATGTATTCGTTGTTCAGGATAAACTAAATAATAAAATGGACACAAGTAGACTTAGTAGTATATTGTGTCTATCAGATAATCAAAGAACTTTGACTTCAGCAGGAATATTGATTCCTTTAGTAGATATTTTTGACTGAGGTGTACAAGTGTAATTAAAAACGAAGCCATAATATCAAAAAGATAGAAACACAAGAATTCAGGAAAAAATCCACACTTACCTGAGTGAAATTCTATAAATGATGGAATATATTTTTATTACAAGTAAGATATGACTTCATACAACTGCACTTCATACAATGCAGGTAGTTATGGTTGGTAAGGGAGAGTCATTAAAGGGAGATAATTAATTTGGTAAGGGGAGGTAATTAAAGGGGAAATTAATTTTAACTAGCTTTTGATCATAAAATGATAGATATATATAAATTGCTGTGTATTCCTGTTTTGTTTTACAAAAGATGTTGACATTTGATGACAATATAGATAAAATACAAGGTTCATTTTACACATGCAGGGTTAGTCTTGTCAGAGTTTTATTTAAATTTCAGTTATCAAAAACACACAAGTTTTTTTATTTTTTTTTATGAAATACAGATCTACATGTATAATGTTCTTTGAGAGAGGATCTCGTGGAATGAATTTTGATGAATATTTGCCTGACACAATATGAATGTTTGTTGATGTCTTTCATTGTTCATAATATGAAGCCCTCATAATAAATCATTTAATGAAGCATTTGGAAAAAACTGTCATAATCATTTATAACAAAAGGTCACATGTATCATTTTCCATTCTGTATTTGTACAAAATGAAACATTCAACATGGTAAGAGGATGCATGCATGTTCTGCAGACTCTACATGCTGAAGAATATTGATTCAATTAAGTAATATATAAATAGATAAACAAAATAATAATCCTGTGTTTATTATATACCAAGTTGTATTCAGTGTGTATAATCGGCACGGTCAGTGATGTTTGTTAAGGTTGTTTGATCGTTCTCACCTTCATCATTTTTTACCTGCTGACAAAGCTAATTAGCTGATAGAACTTGTTGTGTGGCTCTTGTTGCTAATGTAAATTGTTACGACATGAGAAGTTGTCATGGAAACTGTTGTGGCTGCTTGTTGCTAAGGTAAATTTTTACAACATGAGAAGTTGCCATGGAAACTGTTGTGGCTGCTTGTTGCTAAGATAAATTGTTACCATATGAGAAGTTGCCATGGAAACTATCATGGCCGATTGTTGCTAAGGGAAATTGTTACTTGAAGTGAAGTTGCCATGAAAAGTATTTTGAATTTCATAAATCTATTGTCATTTAATTTGGAAGTACAAAGACTTCTTATGGATGTGCGAGTTTTATCTTATATTTTATAATAGATCTGAAGTCATTATTTGAAAATATTTTACATTAGAATACTAATTAAAGAACAAAAGTACAAATAGGACCTCTTATTTTCGTCAATATATTTACATGAGGAAGGTCACTTTGCAATATCTATTGCTTTGTTTTGTTTTTGAATCTCACTGACAAAGTTTGAAAATATTCAGCTGCCAAATAAACATTTGTACATTGTGCTTGTTATTGAAACGACAAATTTGTCCTAAATGGCCCTCGTCCTTTATATATCATCATAATAGTTGTACACCGGAACAAAAATAAATCAGTGTACATTTCTTCCATATTTATTGCAATTTGCACATTCCAATTCCAAATAGTTTTCTAAAAATGTTTTATATTAAAATTTCTCACATTTCTATCGGTGTAAGGTATTGAACAAGTACATTGTATAAAGTTTATTAAGTTAATTATGATGAAGGATTATAATGATCTGCTGACATGGAGTACCAGGCATGTTGTGATAATACATATGTAATACAGATGCTTTATAGATATATGTCATACTTATGCAAATCAAAATATTTACATATCATATTTTACGGTCCATTGAATCTTGGTATACATATTTATAATCGTCTATAAATCAAAGAAATGTAGATATCCATGTAGTTATCATTTTAAGTTGCAAATACCTATTTCCCCTCCACATTTCACAGCTTCCAGACATGTAGGTCAGTTATAATCAGAATTGGAAATAATATTTTTTTTCATTGAAGAGTAAAAAAGAATCATCAAAATTAATTATTTAACGTCTCAAATATTTCTAGTCCAAAATTCAGTAGATTTTAGTAATTTCAAACCTAAAAAATATTTGTTTCATGTGTAATATATGAAATTGAATATAAACAGAAAGAATACAAAGCTTGAAAACAAACATGTTTATTTGTAAAATCTTAATTACATACAATTTGTAAGCTAGCTTCAATTGTAGATGGAACAAACAATGGCACTGTTCCCAAGTGTCTTGCTTCCATGGTAGTTGGCAAATTTAAAGGCACAAGAGATTTCGCATATCAAAGGGGGTTAACTCTTGCTGCGTGGTAGCATATACCCATTTAATAATGTACAAGTTTGTGTCCATTTGTTTGTCCACATCAAACAACAGTCTGTTAGATATCATGTTAGGAAAGGAAAAGAAAAGATGAATTCACCTTGAATAAAAACTGTTCTTTCAAACTGGAAGTTTACTGAATTAGCTGTTCGTTTCATGAAATGTATTCATGAAATTCTCCATAAGAATTCAAAACCTCAATTTGAAAATTTGCAGATTGATAAAATGTAAAACTGTTTATGGTAAATTATCTATGTGCAATCATGGTGAACATCTATTGAAAAGTATACAGTGGGGGTTTGTATGCTATGTAATTAGTATGTCAATTAACCTTCTATATTTTTATATTTTCATGAGCAATAAACATTTTAAGTAATCAAAACAATAATGCTGTGTTGTCTGTTTTATATCCGACTCCTATTGGCATTCTCTACCCAAGGCACGAGTGCCAGTATCACAAATGACACAATTATATATGTGCAGCCTCCCAAAACACACTATCACAAAAAGACACAATTATGTACTGCAGTCTCTCAAAACAAACTACCACAAAAAGACACAATTATATACCACAGTCTCCCAAAACACACTATCACAAGGAGACACAATTATATACCGCAGCCTTCCAATACACTATCACAAAGAGACACAATTATATATCACAGTCTCCCATAACACACTATCACAAGGAGACCCAATTATATACCGCAGTCTCCCAAAACACACTATCACAAAGAAACACAATTATATACCGTAGCCTTCCAATACACTATCACAAAGAGACACAATTATATATCGCAGTCTCCCATAACACACTATCACAAGGAGACCCAATTATATACCGCAGTCTCCCAAAACACACTATCACAAAGAAACACAATTATATACTGTAGCCTTCCAATACACTATCACAAAGAGACACAATTATATATCGCAGTCTCCCATAACACACTATCACAAGGAGACCCAATTATATACCGCAGTCTCCCAAAACACACTATCACAAAGAAACACAATTATATACTGTAGCCTTCCAATACACTATCACAAAGAGACACAATTATATATCGCAGTCTCCCATAACACACTATCACAAGGAGACCCAATTATATACCGCAGTCTCCCAAAACACACTATCACAAAGAAACACAATTATATACCGTAGCCCCCAAAACATTCACAAAGAGACACAATTATATATCGCAGTCTCCCATAACACACTATCACAAGGAGACCCAATTATATACCGCAGTCTCCCAAAACACACTATCACAAAGAAACACAATTATATACCGTAGCCCCCAAAACATTCACAAACACAGCACATAATGCACACATAAGAGGCTGTCCTAAATGATCCTAGATGTTAATAGGACGTTATGTCCAACCAACTAATCATTCTCCAGAGTCTACAGAGCACCACAGTATCAAAGGGAAGTAACTCTTATAAATCAGAAACTGCTATCGGTATCTGAATGGTTGATGTACCTTCATATTACCACTATTTGACTGATCGCCAGACAACCCTTTAGCCACGTCCATTTTCCTTCTTCAACTATTAATTGCTTCATCTGTCAAGCTTATTGTGTAGACTGGTACTTATCCACTTCAATTGTTTACCGTTTTGAAGAATTCCGTACAACATTGTTAAAAGATCACTGAAAGATATTTTGATAACAAATTATCAAATGAATAAAACACAATTGTCTTTTTCCTAGATTTAAACATCTTGAATACCAGCTTCTGGGTGTATATTGATTTTTTCTCATTTACCTCTGGCTTTCCTATTTTATCAATTGTACATACAACACAAACAACAATATGACGTGTGTAATTGGAGCATAGATATTTTAATGGGAAAAAAATGTTTGCATGATAGATTTCTCTAAAAATCAATCTGTATAGACACCCAGTGATTACATACAGTTTATAAAAAAGGGGCGTAGCTAGAGTCTTTTACATGTGCAAGCCCAGGCGAGGGGTCTGGGGGCCGCCTAGGCTCCCAGCGGGTCCAGGGCAGCGCCCTGGTTAGGGGGTTCAGGGGGGCGAAGCTCCCCGACGGAAAATCGTTTTAAGGAGATTTTAGCACCGAAAATGATATTTGATAATGCTTGGTATTGCTAAACTATATTTATTAAAATCAAAGGTATAAGACTGTTTTCTACCTGTACCTGATAATTATGTGTTAATGTTTAGTACTTAAAAAGTATATGAAAATCTCATGATAAGTCCTGCATGTATCTTGAGTGACTCTAATGGGATTTGATGATAGATTGACGGAACTTTCTTACGTTATCGAATTTTTTTTTATGTGTAAAAATCGAATTATACATATATGTGAAAAAATGAATGAATATAAAAACAGCGCCTCATATTGTAAGGAACAAAAGTCGCACTGATTGAAAAAAATAGTATTTGTCTTCTTAAAGTCTATCTTGACGGGAAGTTTTAATTCTCTATACAATGTATCGCTCCCACAAGAGTACATGTGTCAGTATATTGTGCATTTACTAAATAGAATCTTTTCCGCTAAGCCTGCCTATTATAAGTTGGTTTTTTTTGGTTTAATATATAGACTTTATATTTGGCAAAAAAAATAAATAAAAAGCATAATAATATAAGCATGTTTTAGCGGACTATCTAAGTAGAATCTACTCTGTGTCACTATAATTTGCGAGGTGTCACTTTCGATATTTCATCTGTCGTCCTTTGACTTTTCGTGTCTTTCGTTTTAATCTTGAACAAGCCATCTTGTGTCTTAGAAGATTCATATTAACGCATAACGTATATTTCAGTATTATCAATTTTAGATAAATCATCTACGTAAACGTTTAGGTTATTTTAACTTTGATTTTAATTTACATTCAAGACTGAATAACCCATACTAGGATTTTTTATGTGCAAGCCCGGGCTTTTTTTTAAAGAGCAAGCTACGCCCCTGTATACAGTTTATAAAAAAATTGTCAAAGATACCTGATTTAAGGAACATCTAGTCAAGCCATAAAAATCGGGTATCGTTGAGTAAATCGGCTAAATGTTGCGTGTAAGGCCTATAGAAATCTGTTATTAAGGTTTTTGTCTCCGGTAACATTTCTCCGGCTTTTTTTCTTTTAGCTGATCCACTGTTTATTTGTGTTTTTTTCTGTGGCTTCCTAGAGTCACCTAAATAAGAAGATAAAACATGTTGAAATATATAATATTAGAACAAAACATCTCCATATTACAGAGTTAGCTCCCTTGCGGGTACATTTTTTATATTTTTATAATTATCTATTGTGACATCATTATTTTGTGGTCGCATAGTTTTCTCCGAAAAGTATGATGTTACACTCGCAAAAACATAACGTCAAAATCAAAACCTACCCGCAAGGGCAGATAACTCTGTGATATGCAAACACAGAATAAAGGAGAGACTAGGATATAAAATTCAGAGGAAGTATGCAGCTAAAGATACAGAAGCTGCATCTGATGCAGGCCTTGCCCAGTACAACCTTGTGTTGGTAACAGTACGTCATTGTTCTATGTAAAGTTTGACCTCGCTTTATTTTTAAAGGAATATTTTCCTGGTCAAGCTGGATAAATGACCACCTTAATTTTTGCTGTATGTTTGAAATGGTCTGAAAACATCTCTATATACAGTGTATAGGCTAATCTTCAATTTCGTTGTCATTATATTTCATTGGGCAAAACCTACCTTTAACTTTACAGAAATTCACAGTTTATAAACAATTTTTTTCATACCCCGATAAAAATTTTAAAAGAAGTCACATCCATGCTTAAATTAATCTAATTTCTTTTCAGGAAAAACAACTTACGTAAATCTAGAAAGTGGAATATTCCCTTCATGACTTGAGATTTGTTTTTGCCGTAATCTTCCAGCCTTGTAATATGAAACTGCTCACGTGGGAAAAGCTTCATGTATTCCTCTATATAAACAGCATAAAATCCATTTTGTAGACGGGCTTTACTGGTGACGTTTGTCTGGGGAAAATACAATAAATAAAATGTTTTAATCATTTAATCTATCTGGTTTCTACCGTGTCTATCATAAGTCACCCTCGGAGACGCAGTGTCTAACCTCCACTATGCTCCGGTTATATTAGACCGTATATATGCAGATTAACGTGGGTAACCAATGATGATTGTAAGTAGAAATATAAAAAAAAATAGAAAACAAGAAAATGATTACAATATAGAATCAATCATTTAATGATTAATGTCAGTGTTAAATGCACAGATATAATGGTTACACTATAAATACATGCACATGATTTCTACAATAGTATGGCGTTTTATAATGATTATATTCTGATTGAAAAGTGATCGACCAAGAAGAGAACCCTGTGGTACATCCAAATTCATTTTATTTGCAGTATACATGTCAAATATATCACATATTATAGTGACAAAAAGTTGAACAACAAAAGCAACAACAAAAACACAATTATTGATTTATACATGAGAGCAAACGAATAAAATAATTGACACTTTTGAAAAAGAAATATTTGTAAAATATATTATGTGTCTTTAAGAAGTTTATTTTTATTTCATTTGTGTTTGATTGAGTTGATGACCTAGCCATGTTGTGTGTACAAACCTGGTCAAAAGTATTACGAAAAACACAATAACGGATTGTATTTGTTCTTCGGCAGTTTTGAAATGAGTTTATTTCTCTGACCACTTCCTGGTGAAAACCTTCGGCTGATCGATTGCATTTGCTTACATACAAATAATCCGAGTACAGTCTGAAATATAAAAAACACATTATGTTAATATCTTTACGTTAATGAGGAAAGTATATAGTATAGGTATACAAAAATCTAAGACAAAGAATCGTTATTTTAGACATTCTCTTACCTCACATACAGCCTAGCTATTCAAATGCTTTAATACCTCGAGCTCGACAGACAACTGTACAGCCCAATCAAATGCTTATCTCGACATACAGACTTACCAAGTGCTTACCACATAATTCAACTTCTCGTGGAATGGGTCCTCTGAACAGTGTTACATGTTATAAATCGCCAAGCTTAAGTTTAAATGCTAACCTTACTACTGGGTCCCTCAATATGATAATGATTTTAAGATCTGGCATTAAGTGGTGTATGTAATCCGCGTTGGTTACAGCTGGCGGTTCTGTATCGTCCAGATTCACCCTATAGTTCCACCACCAGCGGTTGTCCCAAAGGTTCGAGGGAGTTGCCTCGCCTGGAACCACAAATTTTCTGTAAAGCTTATTTCGAATAGTTTTGCTAATATTGCACAAATACATTTGTATGTGGTCTCTGAATGGACAAGCTAGAAATGGCTAAACATATGTATTTAAGACGCTGGTAAGTCAAAGCCTTTGACTTTCTAAGAACGTTTTTAACATATAACATTATAAACCACAGACGTCTGCTTCTAGTTTGATAAAAATATAATAACCTATCCCTACTGTATGAACATACATACATGTAGTAGGGGTAGGATATTTTATCATTCCAAAAAAGATGCAGACGTCTGTGTATAAACCAACCATTCTTTGGTTTTATTTCTCTATACATCATAGACTCGAGTTTACTCATTCGAGCACGGTTGATCAATCTTCTTATATTGCTCTTACCTAAATAAAAAAAAACCACTTATCCATGTCAATGCTACTGCTTTATTTACCAATACTATTTACCGACTACTGCTTTATTTACCAATACTATTTACCGACTACTGCTTTATTTACCAATACTATTTACCGACTACTGCTTTATTTACCAAAACTATTTACCGACTACTGCTTTATTTACCAATACTATTTACCGACTACTGCTTTATTTACCAATACTATTTACCGACTACTGCTTTATTTACCAAAACTATTTACCGACTACTGCTTTATTTACCAAAACTATTTACCGACTACTGCTTTATTTACCAATTCTATTTACTGACTACTGCTTTATTTACCAATACTATTTACCGACTACTGCTTTATTTACCAATACTATTTACTGACTACTGCTTTATTTACCAATACTATTTACTGACTACTGCTTTATTTACCAATACTATTTACCGACTACTGCTTTATTTACCAATACTATTTACCGACTACTGCTTTATTTACCAATACTATTTACCGACTACTGCTTTATTTACCAATACTATTTACCGACTACTGCTTTATTTACCAAAACTATTTACCGACTACTGCTTTATTTACCAATACTATTTACCGACTACTGCTTTATTTACCAATACTATTTACCGACTACTGCTTTATTTACCAATACTATTTACCGACTACTGCTTTATTTACCAATACTATTTACCGACTACTGCTTTATTTACCAATACTATTTACCGACTACTGCTTTATTTACCAAAACTATTTACCGACTACTGCTTTATTTACCAAAACTATTTACCGACTACTGCTTTATTTACCAAAACTATTTACCGACTACTGCATTATTTACCAAAACTATTTACCGACTACTGCATTATTTACCAATACTATTTACCGACTACTGCTTTATTTACCAATACTATTTACCGACTACTGCTTTATTTACCAAAACTATTTACCGACTACTGCTTTATTTACCAAAACTATTTACCGACTACTGCTTTATTTACCAAAACTATTTACCGACTACTGCTTTATTTACCAAAACTATTTACCGACTACTGCTTTATTTACACTATTCCGACTACTGCTTTATTTACCAAAACTATTTACCGACTACTGCTTTATTTACCAATACTATTTACCGACTACTGCTTTATTTACCAATACTATTTACCGACTACTGCTTTATTTACCAATACTATTTACCGACTACTGCTTTATTTACCAATACTATTTACCGACTACTGCTTTATTTACCAAAACTATTTACCGACTACTGCTTTATTTACCAATACTATTTACTGACTACTGCTTTATTTACCAATACTATTTACCGACTACTGCTTTATTTACCAACACTATTTACTGACTACTGCTTTATTTACCAAAACTATTTACTGACTACTGCTTTATTTACCAATACTATTTACCGACTACTGCATTATTTACCAATACTATTTACCGACTACTGCTTTATTTACCAAAACTATTTACCGACTACTGCTTTATTTACCAAAACTATTTACTGACTACTGCTTTATTTACCAATACTATTTACTGACTACTGCTTTATTTACATACTATTTACCAATACTATTTACCACTACGCTTGCTTATTTACCAATACTATTTACTGGCTACTGCTTTAATTACCAATACTATTTACCTACTGCTTCTATACCATCTGCTTTATTTACCAATACTATTTACCAACTACTGCTTTATTTACCAATACTATTTACTGACTACTGCTTTATTTACAAATACTATTTACTGACTACTGCTTTATTTACCAATACTATTTACTGACTACTGCTTTATTTACCAATACTATTTACCGACTACTGCTTTATTTACCAATACTATTTACCAACTACTGCTTTATTTACCGACTACTGCTTTATTTACCAATACTATTTACTGACTACTGCTTTATTTACCAATACTATTTACCGACTACTGCTTTATTTACCAATACTATTTACCAACTACCGCTTTATTTACCAATACTATTTACCGACTACTGCTTTATTTACCAAAACAATTTACCGACTACTGCTTTATTTACCAAACTATTTATTGACTACTACTTTATTTACCAATACTATTTACTGACTACTGCTTTTATTTACCAATACTATTTACTGACTACTGCTTTATTTACCAAACTATTTACTAACTACTGCTTTATTTACCAAACTATTTACTGACTACTGCTTTATTTACCAAAACTATTTACTGACTACTGCTTTATTTACCAATACTATTTACTGACTACTGCTTTATTTACCAATACTATTTACCGACTACTGCTTTATTTACCAATACTATTTACCGACTACTGCTTTATTTACCAATACTATTTACCGACTACTGCTTTATTTACCAATACTATTTACGACTACTGCTTTATTTACCGACTACTGCTTTATTTACCAACTATTTACGACTACTGCTTTATTTACCAATACTATTTACTGACTACTGCTTTATTTACAATACTATTTACGACTACTGCTTTATTTACCAATACTATTTACTGACTACTGCTTTATTTACCAACACTATTTACTGACTACTGCTTTATTTACCAAAACTATTTACTGACTACTGCTTTATTTACCAATACTATTTACCGACTACTGCTTTATTTACCAATACTATTTACTGACTACTGCTTTATTTACCAATACTATTTACTGACTACTGCTTTATTTACCAATACTATTTACTGACTACTGCTTTATTTACCAATACTATTTACTGACTACTGCTTTATTTACCAATACTATTTACTGACTACTGCTTTATTTACCAATACTATTTACTGACTACTGCTTTATTTACCAATACTATTTACCAACTACTGCTTTATTTACCAATACTATTTACCAACTACTGCTTTATTTACCAATACTATTTACTGACTACTGCTTTATTTACCAATACTATTTACTACTACTGCTTTATTTACCAATACTATTTACTACTACTGCTTTATTTACCAATACTATTTACGACTACTGCTTTATTTACCAATACTATTTACTGACTACTGCTTTATTTACCAATACTATTTACACGATACTACTTATTTACCGACTACTGCTTTATTTACCAATACTATTTACCAACTACTGCTTTATTTACCGACTACTGCTTTATTTACCAATACTATTTACTGACTACTGCTTTATTTACCAATACTATTTACCGACTACTGCTTTATTTACCAATACTATTTACCAACTACCGCTTTATTTACCAATACTATTTACCGACTACTGCTTTATTTACCAAAACAATTTACCGACTACTGCTTTATTTACCAAACTATTTATTGACTACTACTTTATTTACCAATACTATTTACTGACTACTGCTTTATTTACCAATACTATTTACTGACTACTGCTTTATTTACCAAAACTATTTACTAACTACTGCTTTATTTACCAAAACTATTTACCGACTACTGCTTTATTTACCAAAACTATTTACCGACTACTGCTTTATTTACCAAAACTATTTACCGACTACTGCTTTATTTACCAAAACTATTTACCGACTACTGCTTTATTTACCAATACTATTCACCGACTACTGCTTAAAAGTGACTTAAATTTTTCACGTTGCACATCACTGATGAAGAGCAAGCCAGACAAAACATTTCTCAGCGATCACTCAAAGCACTTAAAAATCAGTATTTTATATCTACATATACGCTTGATATCCCATGCAATTATGATTTGATTGTTGGTGAAAATTCGCTTCTGAACCAATACGAAATACGAATACCAAAATGTTGCATGCAATACAACCGTTTTTGATGTGAGAATAGAGGTTTTTTATCATTTCGAGGTTAACAATTCAACTTTCCTGATATTCAAACGAAGTAATGTCCATTTAAATAGCATTGGTTGTAACTTAGCATACATAAATAAGGTCTTTGTTCAGAACGTGTCACCAGAGTCGTTTCTATTGTGCTCGTGTAAGATTGTGTTCATTGTGTGTTAATCACCATTATTCGCCATACCTGTTATAAGTTCCTCACTTCGATATGCTTTCTTTTGTTTATCAGAGTTAAGGAACTTTTCTATTTTCTTCGCGGCGGGATTAAAATAGCTGATGTATTCTTTCAAAGTCCATGGTCGGTGATCTGTAAATGAAAGGAAAGAGTGTATTTTAAAGATCAACAAATTGTTTGTAACTTTCAGAGGTAATTCGATTTACGCTCAGACGCATTTGAAAAGTGTGCTCACGTAAATGATTTTCAACAATATTTATTCAAAATATTACTTAACTCACATGTATCTTAGGCTGACAAAAGATTAATTTCTCTGTTAAATATTCGCGTTCTCTGTCGTGTTTTAGCGCGTAAGTCCTGACCCAGAGTTCAGAGGTCAAAATGTCGATTTCCAATATTTGTAAAAGATGTACGCCAGGGTGGTGCGATTATTCCTAAGTTTTTTTAACCGTCAAAGAGACACTTTCCTTTGTAGTCGCAATACGTTACTTTCTCAAAAAAAAAAAAAAAAAAAAATGAAGCCAATACAATATCATTTAAATTCATTACCATTAGTTTTTCTCATGAACTTTACCAGACATATCAAGACTGCCCTTGCTTAGACATAAATATAGGTCGACATCGTGCTTCGCGTTCGCGTGCGGTTCGCGTGCTGAGCGCACGGTAGACACCTAGTCCCAAAGTAAGAAATATATACTGCCAAGATGACCTGAACAATTTCTCGGTGAGTACTTCAATTTATTAGAAACCATTTGTATGTCGTGTATATAGCACATATTAATATGTACATTGGCATGCCGTGTATGTAAAAGTCGCGTGATGGACAGCGACATGGTCCGATATACATTTTGTATTTCCGCATCATCAACGTATTATGTTTTAAAATTTACTAACTATTTTACAAATAAGGAGTCAAAATTAATTTTAATTGTAATATGTAGGCCTACAATTTAAACTTGAAACCATGTAGGTCACATTTGCATTTATATAAACATGACGTCACAATACTTACGAGAACAAAGGAAGTCATACGTCAGATTGCCACAGCCTACAAATTGGCAGAGAAAATAATCCCAATGATTTGTGTACAATTATGACAATATGTAAACAAAATGCACATGTGTTTACCCACAATTAGAGTGATTTCCTTTAAATTTAGCGGTGAAAGGTTTGCATATGGTTTTTGTTTCTTATCAACTGAAAATATTGAAACTCAAAATTAAATATGTTTCCAAATTAGAAATGTATGATGCGGAATATGTTCACTATTAAACAACTCGCCTGTTCAGCTGTCATTCTGCATCAAAATCATAGGGGTCTAAGAATTGGTTACAATTTATATCAGTTTGAACCCACCGTCTTCTGCAGGTAGAGTACGATTGGCTAGCGAAGTTGCCATCGACCACATTCTAGTCGATATTTACAAATCTATGAACGTTCTCGCCACTGTCATGACTTACAGTAACAATGTCGAAACCTAGCCCAGAACTGTGGTTCCTTGCCTTTGGCCGACACCACATCCGGATGGGTAACGAGGCTCTTGTACAGGTCGGTGGTACCACACTTATTTTGTCCCACTATCATAAAGTATGGCAGGCATCTGAGGGTCTGTTCACCCCCAATGGTCTCGTACCAACACGGGTTCTTTAACTTTGGTATGTACGTAGGGGGTTTCTGATAAAACAAACAAAATGAAATAAACATCGTATATAAGGTGTATTGAAAGAAAAGTGGTGCAATATCCCCAATCATCGTATATAAGGTCTTTTTGATGAAATATTGAAGGAAAAGTGGTGCAATATCCCCCACTTAGTATTCCATGGTATTATAGTTGCCAGATGTGATATCCTTTATGCAATCTATTAGAAGTTACATGTATATACTTTTGAATTGAAATATCACCAAAATTACATGTACGTTGAGTTATCTACATAATTGTATCTAATACACAATATTCTCTAGCCGCATAGCAGAATCGTATAAGACTTCCAAGACGTAAACGCACTGTTCACGATCAGCGCTCATTCTACCACTTGCTCTCCTCTGTTAGAACGCGAGTTCAAGTCCATGTAGGGTAACATATGGCGACGCTTCTTCTCCAGGAACTCCGAATTCCCACTATCACCAATAAAACCAGTCAGACAATCACCATAGCTTTTATATAACAACTAAAAATAGTACCGAGAGAATCTAACATTATGGCGAAGGTACCATGACCAATGATGGACGCCTTCCTGAACGTTTACTGAAATTAAAACTTAATTTGCATGAAATGATCATGATACCACCAACTTATCGAAGCAGGAAAAATAAAGACAAGACTTAAAATCGATAAATGAGTACTTTTATGAAAACCAAAAGGTTTAATCCATGTGCATCAAAAGAGGAACTGACGTCTGCTTCTCCAACGTCTTCCGCTTTCTTTCGAATTTTGTAAGACACGATTCGAAAGTTTGGGAACATTACTGCTATTAAAAAGAGGTAAAACAAACTTATTTCTAATACGTACAAGCATAACAGTTGACGGGTTTAGTGAAACGCAATTCTGAATGAGTATAATTGTGTGATTGAAAAGGAACTGTGAAAATGAAGAATTACCGTATGTAGAATATCTTCTTTTGCAAAATCCAGGAAGCGTTGTCTAGAGTTGACTTGGGTAGGGCTATCGTTCTGTGTTGACCCATTGTCTTTGTGTGCCACACGTACAACTGACCATTTTTTCTGACCTTGATGATGACCGCCTTTTTGTGCCAATACTGCCTCCTTCCCTGTAAAACTTGGATATTTGTCTTTCGTGCTTCTAAACGGTATGTCTTTCGGCTGGTCGATTTCGTTCGGTGAAACATTGAAAGTGTCGATAATTCCTGTATTTGTAAAAACGTAAAAGAATCCAATCGCGGAGAGACTAAATACTATACCAAAAGAGACAGGCCTGCATTTAAGTTTTGTACGACACGCCATTATCTAGTAGTGGAACAATACTCCGGTATACGAAAATATCCTCTAAAGAAATATGTTCCTTAGAAAAACTGTCGATTTGCGTCTCATGAAGTGCATTGCCTAATGCATATCTTGGTGCATTGAGGAACAGATTGCTACAGTAATGTGATCAATGTCGTTTTTATGTCAGCTGTCCCTTCAGAACAATATTGGCCCGACTCGTGAGGACAAAACGAAGCCTTATAACAGTTAAGTGCTCACCTATTCCGACCCAAGTGGAGTTTTGATCATTCTTTCAGCAAACATGGGCTTTATTGTGTATTGGTTGAGTTTTAACTCTTTGTTTTTAGGTGTATTATCTTATTGATAAGACTATTCTTCTTCTGTCAATCTATTATCACAATACTTTCGCTGTCGGGTTTCATTTAACATTTAGCGAAGTAGTTTAAACCAAGTTTACTACAAAAACCTCGTTTTGGTTACGCAAGGCTCTTCATATAATACCGAATTTTCTTCGCTTGGACGAACTTTGACAGAACTGTTTGCCTGTGTACTGTACATGTACAAGTAGAACTCTTCTTTCGTGTATAATTGTTAATATTACTATAGAAAATGACAGAAAATTTTCAATGACCAAAGAAACCAATTGGACACGATTACTCTATTTGTTTAAGGGCTTTTCACCTATGGTATTTGTTCTGTTGTTTTTATTATTCTTCTGCACAGCAAGTTGGATACGAAGGTGTGACAGCAGCATTTTTATGTTGGACAAAAATACATTATGGCCGCTATGATTTACTTCCGGTTTTAAATTTATGTCAAGATCGATTTCATTAACAGTAAGACAAATTTCTTTCTATTTGGGATATTTTATGTAGAATAAAAAATGGAGCTTAGTCCCACTTTTCTGTAAAACGTCACCTTCCGGTTGGAAATTGCAATTATTCGAAAATATCATTAAAAATCTTCTTTTTCTTACTACAACCTTGGAGAGTTCTGTTAATGTGAAATTTCCGAATCAAATGTTCATGTATCACCTCTCTATTTACCCATGAAGTTTCCTTCTTTTCTACCCACTTTAAATACTCTATACCACTCGACACCTTTGCTAGGTTTGCAACATATAATTCTATCTACTGTGAGCCATACCTGCCTTTCTTATGTTTGTGTATTGGTATAATTTCTATCATTTATGGGTTCTGAGTTGGGTTCCATCTCAACTGTGCAGGAGGTAGTATCCTGTTCTTCAATTAGGTAAACATGAAGACATCTTGTACCTTCTACCAATGCTACGCCTTCTAAATATGTTATTTCCAAGTTTTTCTCTGCTTTTCTCAATGCTCTCATTGGATAAGCAACGCACCTTTCTTTTCCTTCAGCATTTCGCAGGCTGTCCAAATGCATACCCTATTGCCTTAGTTAAAGCATCAACATAGAAGATAAATTGTTCTTTAATCAGTTCTGGATTCTGATCAACTTCAACTCCATGTGCCATGGGAGGGGCTTTGTAGGTCTGAGTTCTGGACGTGTGTAAAGTTTCATTCTATTGGCATGTATCAAAGATTTCACGACTCTGTTTGTCTTACTTTATAACATTCTCTGAGACTATGCCTGTGATTGTCAAAGACCATAGTGATGTATGTAGTAGGGTCCTCCTACTCACTTCTGACAAATCTTGAAAAACCCACTGGTACCTTCTTAAAATGTAACCATATTCTCTGCACTACCACAAAGCCTGGGTTTTTGGACTTGTCATGTTGACTTAAATATTTCTTTTGTGCCTTTTATATATTCTCCTTTGCAATATCTGCGTATATTTCCTGGTTGCGCATTACCTTGGTAATATGGTCCTGTGCTGTCTTGGAAATACTAGGATTAGGAATCAATGCTGTATCAATGGGTATACAGCACTCACGACCAAACAAGAGGAAATAAGGGGAAAACTGAGAAGATTGTGGTAGATGGAGCTGCCCTATAACTCAGCATAATACTTGGTAGTGTCTTATGCCAATTATTATGCTTCTCGTTGCAAAATGTTCTCGGTGTAGAAACAATAGAGTCATTCATACGCTCACATGTTGCATTTGTCTGAGGATGGTAAGAAGATGTATTCAACTTTGTTATATGAAACATATGACACAGTTCCTTGATTAGCTGTGACATTAAGTTCTGTCCTCTGTCTGTGAGAATAGCTCTATGAGCTTCATATCTACAGATGAACTCATTATACAAAAGATCCTAGCTACCTCTGTAGCCTTATTTGACACTAACGAAAATGCCTCGCACCACTTTGAAAAAGAATCTACAATCAGAACAATGTACCAATTACCTTGTGTGGTTTTAGGTTAAGGGCCTGGAATATTCATATGAATCGTACCAAACACATCTTCAATAGACATAGCTTTCAGAGGTGCATCCCGATGATGCACATTTTGCCTAGACCTGGCACACACTTCACATGACTTACAGTAATACTTTATATCTCTAAACATTTTTCGCCACTAGTTTTTCAGCCTGATGCTATAAAACATTCTCTCAATGCCCTGGTGGCCTGCTGTTAAAGAGTCATGATATACCAGTAGTATGTCATTTCTCATGGACTGTGTGATAACTCTAACACTTTTAGGACCCTACCCCTAGGGTAGTACAGATGGTACAGAACACCATTGTCCTAACTTAAGTCATTAGACTCGCTGATAGTACACTGTAGTTGCATAGTCCTAAACATACTCTAATATCATGCACAGACTTAGGAATGGAATACTCTGGAACTGCCTTGGTTTTCTCTTGTTCCACACTGATGCCACTCTTTGAAAATGTGAGGCCAAGGTATCTTACTTCTGGCATAGCAAAATGACATTTCGACGGGAGAAGCCGTAAATTAGCCTCAAACAGACTCTGACATACCTGAGATAAATAGTTCAAGTGATTCTCTAGCAGGGAACGCAAGTCTATTGTCTATGTAGACGAGGGCAAACTTGTATGTCAAATCTCTTAACACTTCAGATATGACCATGGAAAATGCTGACGGAGAATTTGATAGACCAAATGAAAGTTTCGTAAATTGCTATACACATTGATGAGTGACAAGCCTTGTTTTCTGCTTAGAAATTTCTTATAAAGGAATCTGCCAGAATCCTGACTTTAAGTCTAAACTAGAAATGTATCGAGCTTTGGCTTGACCTATTATGTCTGAAATATCATCGAACCTTGTAAATGGAAAGCTCATAGGCAATGTGACCTGGTTAACCTTGCGATAGTCAACAGCAAATCTGAACTCTCCATTCGCCTTCTTTACCAATACCACTGAACTTTGCCACGGTGTGCTTGCCTCTTCAATAATTCTATTGTCTAACATTTCCTTAGTTTGTCACTCTATCTCTGACTTTGCCTGTGGCGAGGTTCTAAAATACCTTTGCTTGGTATTCTCTGTATCTATCTCATGGAAATATAGGTTAGTTGTACCTAGTTCTGATAGATCTTTGGCAAATATGTCTCAGTATCTTCTAACAAGGCTAACAGAATATCGTTCTCTCTCTCGGTCAATGAGGAAGTATTTGCCCGGACATCTAAGTCTTTGGCTATGCTTATATTTTCCCTGGTAATACTATCTTATGTTTCAGTATTTGGCTGTGTAGCATCAGTGACATTGTTTACTGAAGTGCCAGAGTTATCAGTAGATGACCTATCTGCTGAAAGCTCCCCCAATAGTCTCCCGGACTCAAAGATGTGACCAAAGCAAGTGGCTGATTAGCCCTGAGTTCTACAAAGCTATTAGTTGGGTTCAGAGCTTGGTAAATAGCCTTATTTTGCTTAACCTCTAACACTGTCCTGGCACCGATAACCTCACACTTGGTAAGCAGACTGGAAACCTTTCTTTGCTGAAAGCCATAAAGAAGCAATAGGTCATATATATTTCCGTTTTTTTATCTTTGTATGACGGTAGATCATCAATTCATCCCACGGTGTCGCATGAGCGACCCATGGGACCCATTTTGGAAAAGACACCGCAACGGAATATGGATGAGAGTGAGAACAACGAAATAAAGGAGAGCAAATGAAGTTCCGGAAAGACCTGTAAGAACGAGAGAGGATTGAAGATCCACCGCACAAAGATGGACTGCGTTCCAATTCTCAAAATGTTGCAACGCACAGAGCAATCTGGTGAGACGGAAGAGGCGGTTCGGGAAGACTACTACAATAGTAACAGCCTCAGAGAGATAAGAGATGCAAAGCGGTGATGCAGACTCTCAATGGGAGGATCAGACAGGACAAGGAGAGGAACGGAGAAAGAGAGCGAGGTGACCGGGGAGATTTAACAAGGCAGCATGCATGGAAACAGTTCGATGAGGACGTCAATAATAATCTCGAATCAATGCTTTCTGGGAACATTGACATGAAAGTGAAAGGAATATTCACATTTATATACAGCATGTGGGAAGAGAGGTTTGGCGCAGAAGAAAAGGAAGGAAAAAGAGCTGGAGCCAGTGGAGAAAACAAACGAGAGGAGATCAGTAACATCAAAAGGGACCCGAGACTTCGAAGAAACGATTCAGGAATGCAACAGATGATCCGAAACAACTGATTATCAAGCTTACACAGTGTCTCAGGGGAAGACTCAAGGCATCAAGAAGAACAGAGTCCAACAAGATGAAGTTTGTTTTCGACACATTGGGATTAGATCTTGTATGTGAGGAATTCCTTTTACAAAACAATGTAAATCTATAGTTCCACATGGTTCAAGTAGAATCCTGCTCCAATGCTATTTCAAGCGTGACTATCTTATTTTTGATTTTTTAGCGTTCAACAATACAGACCCTCTCAAACTAATTTGATATTGGTAAAAACCTACAAAGGTAATACTTCAACCAAGGTAATATTGGTCTAACAGAAAACAAGACTTATATTAATATGTGTATGATTTTAATTGAGGACAGACTTACCACATACAAAGGCATTGTTTTCATTACATCAGCTACAAAGTTTTGACACAGTAAAATTGTCTACATAGACAGAAAAATTATCATGATCCACATGATCTGTATACATGTATAGGAAGCACAGTGATGTATAGGGCGTTCAGCGAAACAGACACTAATGTGAAACCACTGTCTAAAGACGGCAGACCTCAAGTCACAGAAATATGGTGCCGGGTGGTCTACAGACGGCAGACCTCAAGTCACAGGAATATGGTGTCGGGTGGTCTACAGACGACAGACCTCAAGTCACAGGAATATCGTGTCAGGTGGTCTACAGACCTCAAGCCTCAGGAACATTGTACAGAAGAGGTCTAAATACCGCAGACCTCAAGCCCACAGGAATATGGTGTCAGGTGATCTACAGACGGCAGACCTCAAGCCTCAGGAACATTGTACAGAAGTGGTCTAAATACCGCAGACCTCAAGCCCACAGGAATATGGTGTCAGGTGGTCTACAGACGGCAGACCTCAAACCTCAGGAACAATGTACTGAAGTGGTCTAAATACCGCAGACCTCAAGCCCACAGGAATATGGTGTCAGGTGGTCTATGGATTGTAGGACACAAGGCAAAAAATTCTGAGTTTTGATTATAGACAGCTAGCCTCAAAACCATAAAAACTTGAAGACCTGCTCTTAAGATAGTGAGCCTTAAGGCAAACAGAAACTTATAGAGCTCAAGTTAAACAGAAACTTTGGACCATTATCTACAGACATAAACTGGTCTCTGGTCTAAAGACTGTAGGCCTCATAAAAGGTAACAGAAACCGGTCTTGAGCCCTGGTCTAAAGATTATAGGCCTCATGAAGGGCAACAGAAACTGGTCTTGAGTCCTGGTCTAAATACTGTAGGCCTCATAAAACGTAACAGAAACTGGTCTTGAGCCCTGGTCTAAAGACTGTAGGCCTCATGAAGGGCAACAGAAACTGGTCTTGAGCCCTGGTCTAAATACTGTAGGCCTCATGAAAGGTAACAGAAACTGGTCTTGAGCCCTGGTCTAAATACTGTAGGCCTCATGAAAGGCAACAGAAACTGGTCTTGAGCCCTGGTCTAAATACTGTGGGCCTCATGAAAGGCAACAGAAACTGGTCTTGAGCCCTGGTCTAAATACTGTAGGCCTCATGAAAGGCAACAGAAACTGTTCTTAAGAGCCCTAGTCTAATGACTGTGGGTCTCATGAAGGGCAATAGAAACTGGT